>NC_083573.1:21562832-22267390 GCF_027579695.1 Neoarius graeffei
AGAAACCTGCATCTCTGATGGCTTGGGGTTGCATTAGTGCATGTGGCATGGGCAGCTTACACATCTGGAAAGACACCATCAATGCTGAAAGGTATATCCAGGTTCTAGAGCAACATATGCTCCCATCCAGACGACGTCTCTTTCAGGGAAGACCTTGCATTTTCCAACAATGCCAATGCCAAACCACATACTGCATCAATTACAGCATCATGGCTGCGTAGAAGAAAGGTCCGGGTACTGAACTGGCCAGCCTGCAGTCCAGATCTTTCACCCATAGAAAACATTCGGCGCATCATAAAACGGAAGATAAGACAAAAAAGACCTAAGGCAGTTGAGCAACTAGAATCCTACATTAGACAAGAATGGGTTAACATTCCTATCCCTGAACTTGAGCAACTTGTCTCCTCAGTCCCCAGATGTTTACAGACTGTTGTCAAGAGAAAAGGGGATGTCTCACAGTGGTAAACATGGCCTTGTCCCAACTTTTTTGAGATGTGTTGTCATGAAATTTAAAAATCACCTAATTTTTCTCTTTAAATGATACATTTTCTCAGTTTAAACATTTGATATGTCATCTATGTTCTATTCTGAATAAAATATGGATTTTTGAAACTTCATCATTGCATTCCATTTTTATTCACAATTTGTACTTTGTCCCAACTTTTTTGGAATCGGGGTTGTGTGTGTGTATGTATGTGTGTATATATATATATATATATATATATATATATATATATAATTTGTATGTACTGTATTTTTCACCGAAATGCAAGTAAATCACCACTCAAGTTGTGTAGTTTAAGACTCAGTTTCTTCTTTTCTGGGTTTATTCCAAGACAGATCCATGTCTCTCAGGTGTGAGGGGTTTGATCTCAGAGCTGAAGTCAGAGCAGCACAACCTTTACCTGAGACACCACAATCACAACCTGCAGGGGTTGACACACACTTTACTCTTTCAGTTTATGTAATTTGCATGAATGACTGCATTTTTATATCTGGAATATACTGTGAAGTTTTAATTACTTACTATTATTATGTTTACAGCATTTAACAGACACCCTTATCCAGAGCAATTTATAAAAATGTGTGTGGGTGTTAATAAATGCAAATCAGTTGTGCCAGGAACATGCTTCACACATTACGGGTGATCAGCTTAAGCACAAAAGTACAAAGAAAATCATTTCTGACTCTGTCAAAAATGTTTAGTTCAGTTTGACTTATTTATATGCAAACTGATTGATAAATGAGGCCGTGTGTGTGTGTGCAAAAGCAAATTAGCTATGTTGGTAAGTATATTGTGCAAGGTGCAGGAACTGCACTTTGAAGCCTTGCTTCAAGCTCAGCAGGAGGATAGACAGGCATTCTGGAGCAAGCCGTGGTGGCTGGGGGAGAGGCCCAGCCCACCACCCAACAACTCCCCATCAACAACTGGCTGGACTATGTTGACCTGAAGTGAGCCATGCTGCAATGCATCAGCTGCGCCCCAGAACAACACTGTCAGTGCTTCTGTGTGCTGACTCAGAGCTGTTTGCTTTTGGCCAACAGCTCTGGGATGCCAACCAATGATGGCTGAGGGCAGAAGATTGTGACACCGAGGGGATCATTGATGCGGTGGCACTGGAATAATTCTTTGCTCGGCTGCCAGGAAGGACACCAAAGTGGGTCCAGTGCCACTGCCTGGCATAACTGGATTGAGCAATTGTGTTGAAAGAAGACCACCTGGTGGCGGTTCCAGAGGCAGGCAGACATCCTGCCTCTTCCCTCCCCCCTTTTCCCGTCCCCAACCTGTCCCCTGCACCAAGTGAGGGCCAACCCCCCCACAGCTTGCTCAACAAGCCTGTGGTGTTACCCTCCCTCCCTCCCCTTATATATCTGTGTCTTCTCCCCCTCCGGTGAGTGATCCCCAAGCCACTGGTGCAAAGGTGAAGCCTGGGCCAGTATGCTGGTGCTGCAGGGAGCCTGGGCATTTCCAGAACTAGTGCCATGTGATGGAGGTGGGGGCCATAGTCCAGATTTCAGATGTCCCAGAGTCTGCCCTCGAGCAAGCCAGAGTACATCACATACCGATGAGTATTCAAGGAGATACATATCATGTGTTTGTGGATTCAGGCTATAATCAGATCTCCATCCACCCAAACCTGATTCAAAGTGAGGCATTGTTTGTATGGCATGTTTGGTGAAGATCTTGTGTGCACATGGGGATGTTCATGAATATCTGCTGGTGTCCGTTTGCATCCAATTCTAGGGAACAAAACATGGTGTAGTGGTGGTGGTTAGTCCGTGCCTCACCCACCCACTGACTGTGGGGACAGATTGACCGGGGTTTAAGTGTCTAATGGAGCATGCAATAGTGGATGGGTTCTGCAGTAGCACATCATGGGGGGATCTCAGTGTAGCATTGTCTGGGGAAGCTGTCTCAGAGCTGTCCACATCAGCACAGTGTCATAGCGATGCAGAGAAAGGCACCCCTCCTCTCTCTTTTTGGAATTCCTTCGAGGATTTCCCTTTACAGCAGGTGTAAGACAAGCCTCTGTGTCATGCTTTTGACCAAGTGAGAGTAGTTGATGTTCAAACTCTCCAGCCAAATGCTGCACTCTCCTGCCTGTACTTCACAGTAATCAAAGATGGGTTACACTGAATAAAGTAGGACACTCAAACCCATGGGGAAAAAAAAAACCCATTTGTTAATCCTAAAGAGCCATAGGGAACTCATTCCATGTGGCTCATTTTAACCCTATGGCCAGACACCAAGGACAGGATAAGACACTTGCCCAGATAATGGCCTGGTTCTATTGGCCAGGGATTCACGGGGATGTCCAAAGGGGCTATGCAGCATATCGTGACTGCCAGCTGGTGAACCCAGCAGCTACGCCAAAGGGGACATTGTGCCTTTTCTTCTGATCAAGCCCCTCTTCAAAAAAAATCAGTATGGATCTTATCAGACCATTAGACCAGTCTGCATTATTTTACTACTGGTGGACTATGCAACATGATATGTGCAAACAGTCCAGTTGTGTAACATTTCAGCACGCAATTTTAGAGGCACTGCAACATTATCCTGAGTCTGGATTCCTAAAGAAATCCTGACTGACCAAAGCACAACATTTGTCATGCGCACTTCACGAACTCTATGAATTGCTAGGGGTGAAATCCATCTGTACCAGCTTTTATCACCCACAGACAGACTGCTTCATTGAATGGGTACGCAGTGGCGCAAAAACAGGGTATGCTCTATATGCGGTGCATATGGACCAGGGGGGCGCCAAAACAAGGGAGGGACAAAAAATTATCATGCTATGTTTTAAAACTACTCTTGTGCTTTTAACTCTTGGCTAGGCTCAAAATATTCTGCTTAAAATAGTAAAGAAACATCCAACGTCCCTTTACTTTCCACAGCTTAAGCTACTCACCGTGGAAGAAGGGGGGGGAGGAGAGGAGAGAGGAGGGGAGGGGGGGGCGCTGCTAAGTGCTCCATACAGTAGCTGTCACCCATAGACTGGGTGATTGTTTAAGGCAGGATGGAGAAAGTGAAAAAGTTATCACGTGCCCAAGTTAGGAAGAGAAAGAAAGAAAAGTAGAAGGCATGTGAGGGGATGCGCCAAAAATGTTGATGTGTATGAAAGACAGTAGCGGGTATGGACTATGATGGAAACAGATCTTGTGTTCAGGGTCAGGGATTAGGCTATGAAGTTCACAGAAGACTAGATAGTGCTGCGCTGGCCTGGCTAGCTGAAATTGTATAGCAATTTAGCATATTGCATAGCTGAGCCTGATGCACACACAGGCTATGGGCAAGGATTTAGTACCCGTTTGTCAAATTGATTGAAATGTGGTGAATGCAACGATCGTTAATGTCGGTCGGACAAGCACCTGATTTATGCAATCACCATTCATGGATAGCTAGCTAACTCTGGCTTGTGTAACAGAAAGTCAGATTAGTTCATTTCCATAATAAATTCAGATATGATAAATAGCATTTCTATCTTGGATTCACGAGTCCGACACCGTTGCAAGGTCCTACTATTTTCATGCATTTGTGAATTCGGTGGATGTTTCTGTATCCACGTAAGGTCATAGCCTGGCTTCTGTGGAAGTCAGTGCTCCCTCTGCAGGGATATTGAGGACTGTTCTAAACACACATCTGAATCTCTCATCTCATTATCTCTAGCCGCTTTATCCTTCTACAGGGTCGCAGGCAAGCTGGAGCCTATCCCAGCTGACTACGGGCGAAAGGCGGGGTACACCCTGGACAAGTCGCCAGGTCATCACAGGGCTGACACATAGACACAGACAACCATTCACACTCACATTCACACCTACGGTCAATTTAGAGTCACCAGTTAACCTAACCTGCATGTCTTTGGACTGTGGGGGAAACCGGAGCACCCGGAGGAAACCCACGCGGACACAGGGAGAACATGCAAACTCCGCACAGAAAGGCCCTCGCCGGCCACGGGGCTCGAACCCAGGACCTTCTTGCTGTGGGGCGACAGCGCTAACCACTACACCACCCATCTGAATCTCTGCGAGTTTTTATCTTAGAGACATATAACTGACACCATTAGAAACCTTGAAGCTTGCATTGCAAATATGTTTTCAAATATAGCCTGTATTAAAAAAGATGGCTCTTTGTAAATAACAGATTTCTTATGATTAGGCTACTAATGGTAAGACTGCATCAGAAATGTGTAATTCATATGTCTGCAAGGAAACTAAGGCTGGTTGTTTGACATGGGCTAGGGGACAAGAACAGAGACAAGACAGAGTAGCAGAGGAAGAGAGAGAGAGGATATAGAGGAGACTGAGATGAACATGGAGATACCAACTGGTAGAGAGGAGGAGAGCCATGATGACATCAGGTAGGCCTAATAAACGTTTTAGTGTTGCTTATTAGTTTAGGTCCATGCTAAATAAGACCTAATGCAGGGTGGTTGGAAGTTCTGTTGACTTTTTTTACTATGTCCTTTTGAAAAATAATAGATCAGAGAGAGATGGAGAGGCACTTGAGACAGAGGAAGAGGTGGAGGTGGAACAAAGAGGTGAAGGAGTTGCTAGGGAAAGAACTTTGCCACAAGACCCATCTGACTGGCCTGCACCACATGAGATAGAGCACTCTCTAAGACAGTGCATGGTTGAGAATGGCCCACAGGAATGTCCTGATGGACCATACCCCAGATCAGAAAAAAGTAAAAGTTGTTTTTCCAAAGCTTACTGTTTCCGCATTTTGTCCAATGGAGAGAAAGTACATAGGGATTGGTTATTGTACTCCAAAAGTACAAACAAAGTGTACTGCTTTGCATGTAAGCTTTTTGGTGGAGCTAAAGTGGTTGATACACGCCTTGTTGTGGGGTACAATAACTGGCAGTGCCTTTCCAAAACGTTACAACACCATGAAACCAGCAGGTGTCACATCAATGCTTACCTCATGTGGAAGGAACTAGAATCACGCATGCGCACAGGGAAAACAATCGACAATGACATACAAAGGGCACTAGACCGTGAAAAGGCACACTGGAGAGGTGTGCTCACAAGGGTAGTTGACTGTATACTCTTCCTTGCTGAACGAAACCTCCCTCTAAGGGGGAAAAGATGCGAAATTAGGCAGTCCTAAAAATGGAAATTTCTTGGGTTTTCTTGAGGTCTTAGCAAGATATGACGTCACCATGGCAGAACAAAAGGTAGCCTCCAAAGAAACCACAAGTTACTTGACATGATACACACAAAATGAGTTATTAGACTCTATTGCTGAATGTGTACTTAGCAAAATCTGCATTCAAGTAAAAGCCTCCAAATACTTTGCAGTGGAATTGGATTGTACACCTGACATTTCCAAACAAGAACAGGCCTCAATAATTATTTATGTGCATACAGACGAAAACAAAAAAGCAACAATACATGAGTCTTTTGTGGGTTTCACTGTTGTAAAGAACACCACTGCGCAAGGCCTCACTGACACCCTGTGCGCTGTTCTTGACAGTCTGGGGCTGGATCTTGCTGTTTTTTTTTTTTTTCCTTCTCCGTGCTCTCACGGAAGGCGGTCACATTTCTCTGCTCTCCTCTCCTTTTTTTTCCTGCTTGTGCTCTTTGTTTTGTCTTGTCTGCCTATACTTTTTTTTTTTGAGAGACTCTCTCCGCATTGAATTTCTAAACTAAAAAAGCATGGATTTGATAAACTGGTCTCCTAATGAAACTGACACAGTTTCTGGGTTTGGGGGAACCCACCTGTCCTGTCGGAACGTCTGTGGAGGACATTGGAGATATCTACCTATTCGGAACCATGATTACCAGACTTTTGCTGATTGGATTAGGCATTGCCCTGGTATATCGAGGAAATCAGACAATGGTGACAGCTGTTCAAAGCCCCACAAAGCTGCCCGATATGATTGAAGCGGTAGGCAAAGCTGTCGGCACTCAGACTGTGGCTATAGAACTTGAACCACAACATGGTTGTCATCTGGAGACACTTTTGGCTTTGCAAGGAATAAGTATTTCGGAGACCAAATGGAATTGAATTGAACAGAATGGACGAAATGGACAGATATGAACGAGTGGTGTGGACATGTAAAGACTGCGTCTGTTCAAAAGACCAAACAATCTCTATCTTATCAACATTCGGCTCCCTGAACAGCACCGGCCTCGTTCAAGGCCATTTCTGGGGCAACATGTCTCCCAGCAGTGACCTTCTGGGGGAAACTCTCGCATTCTTCACATTCCTTCCCCAATTTTCCGTGGTCGCCGTTTTTCACCCCCAGTGTGACAAGTGGGTGCGTGACTAGCGCCGCTTGCATGGCTGCAGGAGCGGACGGTTGCTTGCTTGCGCTGGGTTACCTCTACCTCCTCCCCTCCCCTCCTACCCCTTACCCCCATCTCTGATTGCCCCCTCCTTCCCCCCCCTCAAGTCCCATGTTTTAAAGTGTACTTGTGTTATTGTGTGCTTGTGCAGAGGTTTTTTAAATGCTCCCACACCGTACTCCTGATAGGAGCATAGTGGGGGGTGGTTTTTTTTCCTCATCTTTCCTCATGTTACTACTGTGTTTCTTTTTCTTTTATTCCTGTCTTCCTGTCCTGTTCCCCCTCTGTAAGGATAGGTTGATGGTCAATTTCACTGGTAACAGTGACAATAAAGGGTTCATTCATTCATTCATTCATTCATTCAAAGCTATGACAGTGGTTCCAATATGAGGGGAGTGCACAAGGGAGTGCAAGCCCTAGTACAGCAGAAGTATCCAGAGGCACTGTTCATCCCCTGCTGTAGCCACAGTCTTAACCTTCTGATATGTGATGCAGCCTCTTCAAACAAAGTGTGTCTGACATTCTTTGGCACTCTACAAAGATTGTACACAACCTTCTCAGCCTCTGTAAAGAGGTGGGATGTCTTACAAGAATTTGTGGACATAACTCTTAAAGGAACAGTCCACCATATTTCCATAATGAAATATTCTCTTACCTGAATTGAGACGAGCTGCTCCGTACCTATCCGAGCTTTGCGCGACCTCCCAGTTAGTCAGACGCAGTCCGACGCGCTGTCACTCCTGTTAGCAATGTAGCTAGGCTCAGCATGGCCAACGGTATTTTTGGGGGCTGTAGTTAGATGTGACCAAACTTTTCTGCGTTTTTCCTGTTTACATAGGTTTATATGATCAGTGATATGAAACAAGTTCAGTTACACAAATTGAAACGTAGCAATTTTCTATGCTATGGAAAGTCCGCACTATAATGACAGGCGTACTAACACCTTCTGCGCGCTTCGGCAGCGCATTGATATGGAGCTCAGATATCAATGCGCTGCCGAAGCGCGCAGAAGGTGTTAGTACGCCTGTCATTATAGTGCGGACTTTCCATAGCATAGAAAATCGCTACGTTTCAATTTTTTTAACTGAACTTGTTTCATATCACTGGTCATATAAACCTATGTAAACAGGAAAAACGCGGAAGAGTTTGGTCACATCTAACTACAGCCCCAAAAAATACCGTTGGCCATGCTGAGCCTAGCTACATTGCTAACAGGAGTGACAGCGCGTCGGACTGCGTCTGACTAACTGGGAGGTCGCGCAAAGCTCGGATAGGTACGGAGCAGCTCGTCTCAATTCAGGTAAGAGCATATTTCATTATGGAAATGCGGTGGACTGTTCCTTTAAGCCTTTGAGTGACACAAGGTGGGAAGCCAAAATAGTCAGTTAAAGCTGTACGTTATCAATTGGGGGGATTCTCAATGCTTTGGAGCAGCTAGAGGAAATCTCTGATGATAGCAAAACTGTCTCAGAGGCAAAATCTCTCTCTGAGGAAATTACCAGCATGGAGTTTCTTGTGTGCCTCATTATTTGGTGTGACCTATTGTCAGAAATCAGCTTTGTTAGCAAAGCCCTGCAAGCAGCTGATGTCTCAATGGACATGGCCATCAGAATGATTAATTCCTTAAAGGAATTCATTCTTAAGTATAGAGAGAAGGGGTTCCAGAAATCAGTTGACACTGCACGCAAGTTAGCTGTTGAAATGGATGGATGTCCAGTATTCAAATAGAGGCATATCAGAAAACCAAAAAGGTTTCATGATGATACCAGCAACAGTGAACATCTGCAGCAGGAGCCAGAGGAGAACTTCAGATGCATAGTTTTCAATGTAATTGTTTATACTGTCATCCAGGAGCTGTCAGACAGATTCCAAAATCTGTTCCTTGTGTCAGAAAGATTCAAGTTCATAGCCAGGATGGAGCAGATGACACAAGAGGAATTAGAGGAATCTGTAACCAGATATGCTCTCTCAACCAATGATGTCTCTAGAGACATAATTCAAGAGATATATCCTGCTAGCCACCTGTTAAAGGGATACAAAATGGCTATAGATAAATTGAACTATCTTCTGCAGGAAAATCTCGACCTGGTTTTCCCCAATTTGACTGTAGCCCTCAGAGTTTTACTTACCATGCCAATGACCGTTGCCTCAGCAGAGAGATCCTTCAGCAAGCTGAAGCTTATTAAGACCTACCTTCGGTCAATCATGAGTAATGGCAGATTAACACCACTGTCAGTGATCTCGATTGAAAATACTCTGGCGCGGTCTATTTCCTTTGATTCTATACTTGACAAATGGGCGAGTGCCAAGGCGCGGCATGTTACAATTTAGTTCCTTCCTATCCTTTGGCCAGTGATGGACTGGATAGTAACAAAGTATTTTTAGTACAAAGCACAATTCGTTGCTGTTTAATTTAGTACAAAGTAAAATTAGTTGCTGTACTAACTTACCTTTTTGAAGTATTTGTACTTTACTGAAGTAGTTGCATTTTGGTACTTGAACTCTACTACATTTGGGTCAAAGATGAAATATCTTACTTTTTGTTTTACTCCATTTTCTTACTTTTTCCTTTTAACACCCTGACTGGTGTTCTGGACATTGTGTAAATGTTTTGTGCTTATAGTGAGATATGTTTAAATAAACTTCAGTGAACTGTAAAACGTGCATATGCATGTATAAATAAAATGTTTGCGCGCGCGGGGCACCAAAATTGTTGCTGCATACCCCCAAAAAAGTGGGTAGTTGCGCCCCTGGGGGTACGCACCTCCGAGAGTTCAGTTCAGGAGATAAAGTTCTCTTATCATTACCCATGTTGACCTCAAAATTACTCACAAAGTAGCAAGGGCCCTTTGATATCACACAGCGAATCAAGGACATCAAATATGAGGTGAAGTGAACAGATAAGGTGGGGCACTGCATATCTACCACGTCAATCTACTGAAACAATGGAATGAGGGGGTTCCCTTGGCATTGGTAGTTCCGGAGAGGGCAGAGCTGGAGCCAGAGGTAAAAACAAAAGTAACCGCTTGATTCACCCTGGTCCCCTGTGGAGACCACCTCTCACCAACCCAAATCATGGAGTTGCAAGCAGAGTTTTTCAACATGCTCTCACCCCTCCCTGGCTGCACTCACCTCATGGAACACCACACTGAGACGTTTCCAGGGGTGGTGGTGCATAGCTGCCCTTACCGCTTACCTGAACACAAGAAAACCATGGTTTAGGATGCACTCCAGGCCATGCTTGAGATGGAAACAATCGAGGAGTCACACTGTGACTGGAGCAGCCCGGTGGTCTTGGTCCCCAAGACCGATGGAAGGTCAACGCGGTGTCTAAATCGATGCATACCCAATGCCTCACATTGACGAGTTTCTCGATTGATTAGGCACCACTCACTTTTACTCGACACTGGATCTAACCAAGGGATATTAGCAGATAATATCCACTATCCCAAGAGAAAATGGCCTTTTCCACCCCATTTAGCTTACATCAATTCATCACCCTTCCCTTTGGGTTATGTGGGGCCCCAGTGACATTCCAGCAGTGAATGGACAAAGTCCTCCACCTGCATGCTGCGGCCTACCAAGATGATATTATTATACAGGGTTCCTACACATTTTCAATTTCAAAATTCCATACTTTTTCCATACTCAAATTTCCAGACTTCACCATACATTTTTCAAACCATATTTGATACCACAGTACAAATTACTAGATGTTTATTATTTAAATAAATGATTTTAAAATCCAACTGCTAATATGTATTGTGAGTATGTAAGCTGGCATGTTGCCACATAATTGCCAGAAGTAAGCAAGTAATTGTGGATATTATATTCTTTCACGGACGGCACAGTGGTGTAGTGGTTAGCAATGTCGCCTCACAGCAAGAAGGTCCTGGGTTTGAGCCCAGTGGCCGATGAGGGCCTTTCTGTGTCTGCCCAGGTTTTCCCCACAGTCCAAAGACATGCAGGTTAGGGTAACTGGTGTCGCTAAACTGACCATAGCTGTGAATGGTTGTGTCTCTCTATGTGTTAGCCCTGTGATAACCTGGCGACTTTTCCCACCTCTTGCCCATAGTCAGCTGGGATAGGCTCCAGCTTGCCTGTGACCCTGTACCGGATAAGTGGCTACAGACAATGGATGGATGGATATTCTTTCACAGGGTCCCAAATACGGCACGGTGGTGTAGTGGTTAGCACTGTCGCCTCACAGCAAGAAGGTCCTGGGTTCGAGCCCCGTGGCCGACGAGGGCCTTTCTGTGCGGAGTTTGCATGTTCTCCCCGTGTCCGCGTGGGTTTCCTCCGGGTGCTCCGGTTTCCCCCACAGTCCAAAGACATGCAGGTTAGGTTAACTGGTGACTCTAAATTGACCGTAGGTGTGAATGTGAGTGTGAATGGTTGTCTGTGTCTCTGTGTCAGCCCTGTGATGACCTGGCGACTTGTCCAGGGTGTACCCCGCCTTTCGCCCGTAGTCAGCTGGGATAGGCTCCAGCTTGCCTGCGACCCTGTAGAACAGGATAAAGCGGCTACAGATAATGAGATGAGATGAGAGATGAGGGTCCCAAATATCTAGTGGCAGCCCTGTGACAAGTTATTGTAGCTCATACAAATCAGTTAAACCCAAACTGAGACAAGTTCAATATATAGCATTTTATTCAAACTACAATGCTAAAACAAGGCAGTGTTATTCTGTTTTTACCATATAAATTTGAAAAACTAAACTGATACCTTCTACC
The DNA here is from genome assembly GCF_027579695.1 of Neoarius graeffei. Lineage (NCBI taxonomy): Eukaryota > Metazoa > Chordata > Actinopteri > Siluriformes > Ariidae > Neoarius > Neoarius graeffei. The sequence goes on from NC_083573.1 coordinate 21,574,358, forward strand.
TGTAACAGTAACAGGAGGGATGTTGATGTATAATTCAGCAAAAGGAAACAGAAGTCCACTGACTTTGCTTTGTTGAATATTAGATGGAATACAACTGTTTACTGTAAAACACTAACACACTTCAACAAAGACCTATAAATACAGTCAAATAATTAAACAATCATACATTTAAAGAATGCATTTTGAAAACAACATAGAACTGAGAATAAAATTTAAAATCATTGGTCACAAAAAGTTTAGAACACTCTCCCCCTTTGTCTTTTTATGTCTCTCCTTTTGTCATAAGCATATACGCACCATCACTCAAATACAGACATGGACAAATTTGTTGATACCCTTCCACAAAAACAAACAACCCCCCCCCCCCCCCCACATCTATCTCTGAAATAACTTGAAACTGACAAAAGTTAATGGCATCCATCATTATTTGTTCCATGGGGAAGCCATGGCCTAATGGTTAGAGAAGCAGCTTTAGGCCCATAAGGTAGCTGGTTCAATTCCCTGGACCAGTAGGTATGGCTGAAGTGCCCTAGAGGAAAGCATCTAAACCCTAACCGATCCCCAGGCTGCTCTGGGTATGTTGCTCTGGATAAGAGCATTTGCTAAATGCCATTAATGTAATGTTTAACACAAATCAGACTTTGCTTTTGATTCAACTGAATATTTTACATAATGTGATGGAAAAAAAAGAAAAATGCTCACTCATTTGGATCCAAGCAGGGGAAAAGTGTCTTTATTGTTGGTTTCTCAACGCAAAAGAAATGAACAAAGAAACTGTTCCGGGTGCGTGCACCTCCCCTTCCTCACGATGGCATTTTATATCCTTGTGAAACATTCTTTTAAAACCATAACCCAATCAGAAGCAAGGATTTAAACTCTTAGAAGGAATTGTCCTCTCTCAACATATATGTTTTCTTTAGGTATGCTTTCCTGCTTTTACTGGTCCCAGGGGACGGATGCCATTATTGCTATTCTCTTCCTACACACATATGCACACAGCGCTGGATTTATGAATGGGTCATGAACCCCTAACACACACACACACAGTACTGGGTTCATGAATGGGTCATAAACCCATAACACACACAGGGCTGTCCTAAAAATTCCATTACATTTCATTAACACCTTCTCATCTCATCTCATTATCTCTAGCCACTTTATCCTTCTACAGGGTTGCAGGCAAGCTGGAGCTGACTACGGGCGAAAGGCGGGGTACACCCTGGACAAGACGCCAGGTCATCACAGGGCTGACACATAGACACAGACAACCATTCACACTCACACCTACGGTCAATTTAGAGTCACCAGTTAACCTAACCTGCATGTCTTTGGACTGTGGGGGAAACCGGAGCACCCGGAGGAAACCCACGCAGACACGGGGAGAACATGCAAACTCCACACAGAAAGGCCCTCGCCGGCCCCGGGGCTCGAACCCAGGACCTTCTTGCTGTGAGGCGACAGCGCTAACCACTACACCACCGTGCCGCCTCATTAACACCTTGTTCAAGTAAAATATATCAAAATTAGACATCAATTCCTACACCCCACAATCTGGTTTTAGCAGGAGAATCATTAAATTTTGACTGGAAATGAATATACGATTTTTTGCGAGCTATAGACGCCTCTGGGTTTGGCAATCAGATCGTAAAATAAATCAATGCAAATAACAGATACATGCATTTTAGCTAATTATCATTTTAAATAATTTCTTTATCTACAAAAGGTAGGCTATAATCTTCATCTTGGTCCGGGAATTCACCTGGGTCCATTTTCACCAGGACTTGGTTTGTAGATGTATGGTCATTATCTTTCGCATCATAACTGATGAGCATTGCATCAAACATGGAGCGCACAGACATATCAAAACTACCATCAAGATTACAGGGATGATTATGTTCACATATGTTGCCCACTGTCCAAACAAACAATATAGCCCTCTCTGTGCTCCAAGTGCCCTCTCTGTGCTCATCCAGTTGTAATTTTCTTGCCACTTCCTTCATTTGGTTGATGGTGAGTGTGATCATCATTTGCTGGAACATAGGTGCAACATTCTTCTTCAATCATTGCGTAAACTCCACTTTCTTTAGCCAATATGATGCCTAACGCCAGTCCAGCCTGAATTGTCGTCAATTGTACTGCTGTCAGTTCTTGTTTAACCCCTTCTAGCACTAGAGTGATGGTGTTCACAAATGTGGCAAGTCTGTCATCCATCACCTCCAACTGATTCCATACCTGAGTGAGGGAAGCATGCCAAAATTTCTTCCATCTAGACTCTAGTTGGTGTTCAGTACACCTCGTTGCGATGAAGCTCAGTAACCATGAATGGTCATAGGAATTTTGAGTTGAGTAAAAGCACATACTCCAGTCCACCCATGCGGCAGTTAGTAATATGCTCGTTCTTCACATACCTAGTACCAGTTGGATTTGTACCCAGTGTACCTTGGAGTGAAAACAGTGTCAGCTCATTCATGGACTCCATAAAAAAAGATTTAATAGGAAAAAGTAAACCAAAAATAATCTAAAAGACTAGGGACAAAAAACGAGGCAGGCAAGGACAAAAAAAAACACGAGCATAAAAAAATAGTCTGGACAAAAAAACTTGACACAGAAACATAGTGCAACAAACATGAAAAAAGACAAAAACATAGTGCAAAAATTGTGACAAGAAACAGGCAAAAACAGAGCAAAAATCCAAGTAGTGATAATAGCACAGAGACGACGTGAAAAACCAACAAGACATTCTAGCAAAGTCCTCTTCTGAGGATGGCCTGCAGCGCAACCAGGAAGTGAATGCTGGCAAGATGAAAGTCCCATCCCAGATCTGGATTGGCGCTGAATTGGGAGATAATAAATCTCCGGAGTGGAAGTCCGGGGCGGAGCATGACAGTTTCTGGCCAGTACTCTGCTTGATCAAGGAGAAGGTGGATGCAGAGCCTTTCATCATTGGATTGTGCATTGGAATCTCAAAACCCACAGACCCTTTGTGAATTGGAGAATATCATACAGAAATTGATTAAAATTCAATGATAAATTATACAATGCGGCTGTGGAAAACTTTGTTTGTGATACACCAGCAACAGCCTTTGTAAAACTGCCTAAAGGACACAGGAGCTACCAGGGATGTGATTACTGTGACCAAAGGGGTTTATACTACCAGCACCATGTTATATTTCCCTACCTAGATGCTCCATGCAGAACTGGAGCAAAGGACTGGAGACCAGAGGTTTAAGCTGAAATACATGAAAGGTAGGGTGAACACGTCGCATGGTGAGTGGTAATGCTAGTCTAACGGAACATGGGTTGATTACCTTCTTGATGAGGAAGGGTCCAAGGAACCTGGGTGCTAGCTTGCGAGAGGTGGTCCTAAGTGGCAGGTGGTGTGTGGAGAGCATAACTCGTTGACCTACTCGGTAGGTGGGTGCCTTGGAGCGATGTTTGTCGGCCTGCCTCTTGGATGCGAGTGCGGAGCAAATGAGTCTTCTCTGGGCCAATGCCCACGTTCTCCTGCAGCGGCATATAAAAAGCTGGGCTGAGGGTATGGCGACCTCCTCCTCTTGGCTGGGGAACAGTGGTGATTGGTTACCTAGTGAGCACTGGAACGGAGAGAGACCTGTGGCAGAGGAAGGGAGAGTGTTATGTGCATATTTGATCCAGGGTAGGTACCTGCTCCAAGAACTGGCATCCCTGGACGCCATGCACCTGAGTGCAACCTCCAAAGCCTGGTTCACCCATTCTGCCTGGTTGTTGGTCTGTGGGTGGAAGCCTGAGGAGAGACTACAGGTGGCCCCAATGAGTTTGCAGAAGGCTCTTCAGAACTGTGCAGTGAACTGAGGACCCCAGTCAGAAACAATGTCAGTAGGCAGACCATGTAGGCAGAAAACGTGGTGGACGAGTAGTTCTGCGGTCTCTTTGGCTGAGGGAAGCTTGGGCAGAGGAATGAAATGGACAGTCTTAGAAAAATGGTCAATAACGGTGAGGATACATGTGTTGCTACCTGAGTTGGGGAGTCCTGTGATGAAGTCCAGGGCGATGTGAGACCAAGGTCGATGTGGAGTCGGGAGGGGTCTTAGCAAGAGAGATGATGAACCCCAGGAATGAGACAGAGCCTTGGTGGAACTCGCTCTTCTCTGCCGAACGGCTTATTCTCCAGCAGGCGTTGAAGAACCTGCCGGACGTGACCCCGATGTTCCTCCAGGGAGCGAGAGAAAATCAAGATGTCATCCAGGTAAACAAAGACAAAGGTGTTAAAGTCTCTCAAGATGTCATTAACTAACGCCTGGAATACCGCAGGCGTGTTAGTCAAGCCGAAAGGGACTACGAGGTACTCATAGTAGCCTGTGGTGGTGTTGAAGGCCGTCTTCCACTCGTCCCCTTCCCTGATCCTAACTAGGTGATAGGTGTTGCGTAAGTCCAGATTAGTGAACACCTTAGCTCCCTGGAGTAGTTCGAAGGCTGTGGTCATGAGCAGTAGTGGGTAGCGGTTCTTGACCGTGATGGCTTTGAGACCTCGATAGTCAATGCAGGGGCAGAGTGACTTGTCCTTCTTCTCCACGAAGAAGAATCCCACCCCTGCTGGGGAGGAGGAAGGGTGGGTGATCCCAGCTGCCAGAGACTCCGTGATGTATTTCTCCATGGCTTGTTTCTCAGCGGGGGAAAGAGAGTAGAGACGTCCCTTGGGTGGCGCCATCCCAGGCAGGAGGTTGATACCACAGTCATAGGGCCTATGAGGGGGAAGGGACACTGCTTGGGTCTTACTGAAGACAGGCTTGAGATCCAGATATTCCGGAGGCACATGAGAGAGGTCGGGAAACTCGCTGGCTGAGGGCTGTGGTGGTTTGGTGAGAGGCAGAGCAGAGTTCAGGCAGGAGGCCAGGCAGGAAAGACTCCAGCCTAAGATGGTGTGGTCAGTCCAGTTTAAGTGGGGGTTGTGCTGCATCAACCAGGGTAATCCAAGAATAACAGGAACGTGAGAGTTTTTCATGACGTGAAGTTGTATCGTTTTGGAGTGAACTCCTTAGGGTGAGCGGGGTGGTGAGGTGAGTGATGGTGGTCAAGCCAGTGCCATTGAGTGTCAGGACGGTGAGAAGGACCTCGAGGGCGAGTAATGGGATTCCAAGATCCTTGGTGGTGGCGGAGCAGATCAGGTTCCTGTCCGCCCCCGAGTCGAAGAGTGCCTGAAGATGGTGATGCCGGTTGTTGAGAGTGATGATAACGGGGAGCAACGGTCAATCACCAGGGGACTGGTTCCGAGCATTGCCCAGTATGCACTCAGTATGCTTGGGTGTCATGAAGATAATCAGTCTATGGATGGCTGGCCACTTCATATTTGCCTTGGTGCAAATACCATTAGATCCATCAGGGATAGTATTACTGTCTTTCAACCTTGTTTGCCCAGGGAATTTGCAAGGAAAGGGAGACCATTTGCAGAATTTGATCAATGGAAAGCTACTGAATTTCACACATTTTTGCTGTATACTGGGCCTGTAATCTTAAGAGGAAATCTCCCAGACATGCTGTATAAGAATTTTTTTGATTCTGTTTACCAGTATTTCAATACTCTCTGAGATGTGTATGTCGTATTGTGACTATGCTAATACACTGCTGAGAACATTTGTGGAACACTTGGGTGTTATCTATGGCCAAGAGAACCTCATATACAATGTTCATTCTCTTATACATATTAGTGAGCAGTGCAAAAGATCAGGAAAACTCCATGGATTTTCTGGATTCCCTTTTGAAAACCATCTTCAAGTTATCAAGAAGCTAATTAGGAAACCAAAGTTCCCACTACAACAAGTCATCCGCAGGTTGACAGAACGTATGCATTTTCAGTCAGTTGCAAAAAGAAAGGGTATTTTCTTTTTGTAGGCATCAGTATGGTCCATTACCCAGAGACATCACTGCAAATATGTGTTCGCAGTTTCAGCAAATACACCTGATGAAATTCATGTTAACAACAAAGAATCCTGATAATGCAGTGCTAATAAATAGAGATACATACATCATCAGAAACATATTGTGGTATAACCAAACTAGTGTGTGTGTGTGTGTGTGTGTGTGTGTGTGTGTGTGTGTCAAAAATTTTTCAAGAAAGAGCCCTTTTTCACCTATCCATTGGACTCAACGAACATAGTGTCTAGTCAGTCAACTTTCGGGGCAACATACTTGATGTTACCCACAAAGTAGTATTGCTTCCATATAGAGAACAATATGTATCAATGCCAATGCTACAGTAATTATCAAAAGCAAATTTCATTGTTTTAGGAATATTTATGAAGCTGTTAGCAACAACTAATGCATCAGTATGATGGAACTTAGCACGGGTGGACTTTGCATTTGTGGCAAACATGCATGATTTTCATGAACATATCCATGGTCCAAATAGAGGATACACTCTAAAATGTGACAAGTTGAGCTTACTTAAAAGAATCTAGGAAACTGATTACACTAAAAAAGGTAAGTAAATATAACTAATAATCTTAAGTTTACTTCATATCTACTTGTTAAGTTTACTTTAAATCTAACTGTATTTACTTAATTTTGTGAAGTTAATTAAACTTAAAAATAGCAAGTATAATAAACTTGATCTTTCTAAGTGTTACCAACTTAAGCCAAGTTAGTCTGACTTAACTGAACAGTTGTGTTTACTCAGTAGAATCTAAACCGATTACACTAAAAAAAATCAAGTAAGCAAAACAAAGAATGATAAGTTTGCAGGCTTATTTTATTATTGGAACAAAATGCAATTATGTGCATCTTAAGCCAAGGCCACTGTTTGTGGAAACAAATGAAATAAAAACAAATATGTAAGCCTTGTAAAATAACATATCTTTTTCTCTGACATTACTTCAGACTTCAACAAGGCTCCTTTTATCCCAATACCAATATTCAATTAAGCATCAGCCATGCTTTCAAGTTAAATGAAACACAAACAATGCATATGATTTGAACTGTAATAAACAAAACAAAATGCAAAAATAGGTGGATTTATACAGACAATCTGGGTATTTGAATTTCCCAAAGCTTCATGGCCACTATAGAAGTATCCCTTAAGATTTTGCAGTCACTATCCAGTATTTAAAACTGGGTGTATTAATGCTGGTATGGTCTGAATAATCTAGAACGTAAGATAATTTAAGCAACTCCAACCAATTCAACAAATAATTTCAAATGTATATTTTTCACAAAGACAGAAAATTGGTGCATCTAGTACAACTTAACTGGTAGTTAAGGCTCACTCAGTATTTAGAGCCATTCTCCATGCCAAAACAAAGACACAAAGGATATCTCCTAACCCATGGCCATAATATAACACTAGTACTATTCAGTTACGTAGGAAATCTGTTGTTTAGTTCACTGTTGTAATATGAAAGTGGAAGTAAACTTTCCATGAGAAAAGACATATCCTCTCACTTTTCTATTTTCATGTTGACTGCCATCAAATCTTTCTGTAACATCTATAACATTTAGGGGTGGTGTGTCCCAACATTTTAAAACAAACATTTGGATAAGTACACAAAGAGGTTCTTTGCAATCATCTGACTCATTCCCTGATTTCTCAAAATGACTCTGCTCTATTTTCAAAAGACTTCTAATGCCACTTACACTCAATCAAGCTTTTATTTCACAAACTAGTTTGGATTAATCAAGATGGGATTAAACCTCCAACCAATATCCCACAGACTGGGACACTATAGAAACTTCAGTATAACAAGTAACCAAAATCATCCATCTGTGACTGACTGTAACTTACTAAGAACTATGCAGGGGTTAGTTGCAAATATATGAGTTTAACACTCAAATTAAGTATATGCTTCAGGATCTCTTGCTATTTTAAGGATCTGCTGGCAGTACACCCACCTACTGCAAAAGAGCATTTTTCAAGCTCTGAAGTTTTGGTTTCACGTTACCTACACCTAGGTTGAGCATTACCCTCTGAATGAAGTCAAAGGTGTTATTTAGTCTTTTTGGATAATCCAAATGAAGAGTGTATATTAGTCCAAATGTAACACAAAATGCTTGTGCGTGGCTTCCAGTGTCATCCATGACGATATTACCTTCCAGTATGATAGCAATGCTGGAGGGTTCAAGGTGCAGGGCATGTGGACCTGGCTGCTGTCTGTCTTCAGGTACTGTATAACAGTCAATACCCCAACAGGAACTTGTGTGACATCTGCGATGGTATCAGTGTCCTGCAGATATAAAGAAAGGTTGTCTGTCTTCAAGCAGTAAAAAATAAATGTCACAAAAATGGCAGCAACTACTTTAAGTGAAGACACTTGAGGTCAGTGAATTTTGGCAGATCAAGCAGGGCATCTCTTATTGGCATTTTTGCTCATTCTAAGATCCAGAATGACCACAGCTAAACAGTTCTGCGCAATACACATGTAAGTCAGGTTGTTGCTCAGTTGGTTCTGGCTGTGGTCTTTCTGCCCAAATTAATTTACCAAATTTGTAAATGCTACTTTGAAGCAGAATAACAAAATGAAAGAGTTATGGGAGAGGTAGTCAATTATGATTTGCAGCATCATGTTTAAGTTGCATTATAATTTAAATGTACATTACAATTAATTTATATATTAGCACAAGCCATGGCACATTGACTCACTGTCATCGCTCTTCTCTCCTTTACATTTCTCTTTCCCTGTCACTGTTTTAAATTACTTATTACTCCTTTTAAAAGTAGCCTAATCAACCTCTTTTATTTTGTAATTTTGCTTCAAATTAGCATTTGCATCATGATTTATGTACTATAGCTAACAGTATAAATTATCGTGTGAATGACATGATAATGGCAGTTTTAGTTAGCTGCCTTGGCTAATGTTAGCTAACAATAGCATTAGCCTAGTTATCTCCAGAGATGTTTGTAATATCTATGTTCAGAAAAAAATGTCCTGCCAAAAATGTAGTTGTAAGTAATGAAATTATAGCTGACAATTGAAAGACTTTGAATAACTTACCAAGAGACCCAGAAAATGTTGTTTTCTTCCAAAGTTTTTGTCCATGCAGTTTCTGGAAACTTCTCTTGCACTGCTCTACTGTGCATGTGCACTGCTGAGCCTCTGTGTTCACTCCAGGAACAGAATGTTACAAGTCCAATTTACTCCGATGAACTTAGTTTTAAACCTCCTTAAGGAAAAATGAGTACATACACTCCATGAGTTAAATCAACAGGATAGGGACAGATAAGTAAAGTACACTATTATTGTTATACAACATGGAATCGCATGCCATATTGTTATACAAACTAAAATCTTTACCAATGTCTACCTTGAAACTTACTGTTTTCAAATCATTTCAATTGATTAAATCAAATTGCTTACATTTTAGCTTAAACTTAAGTTTACAATTATAATATGCTATTTTCAACTCATCTCATCTCATCATCTCTAGCCGCTTTATCCTGCTACAGGGTCGCAGGCAAGCTGGAGCCTATCCCAGCTGACTACGGGCGAAAGGCGGGGTACACCCTGGACAAGTCGCCAGGTCATCACAGGGCTGACACATAGACACAGACAACCATTCACACTCACATTCATACCTACGGTCAATTTAGAGTCACCAGTTAACCTAACCTGCATGTCTTTGGACTGTGGGGGAAACCGGAGCACCCGGAGGAAACCCACACGGACACGGGGAGAACATGCAAACTCCACACAGAAAGGCCCTCGCCGGCCCCGGGGCTCGAACCCAGGACCTTCTTGCTGTGAGGCGACAGCGCTAACCACTACACCACCGTGCCGCCCGCTATTTTCAACTATCAGAATAAATAGTTTCTCTTATTTTCAGAAAATTTCATTCCCAGAAGTAACAAAATTTAGGACAACTTTCTCCTTTTCACTTTCAGATCATCCAAGATGTATGCAATAATACACTTTGCTACAACAAATGAAGTTGAGGTAGTCCCAAAGTCATGGGTGACTGGCGAGCAGTGTCGATGGCCAAATAACTTAAAAAGCAGTGCGTTGCTCAAAGCCATAGAGTTTAGAAGGCCTACAGAACCTGAGTGAGAAGTCTACACACCTGTCAGGATTATGAAAGAAACAGGCATGTACACATGAAACAGCAATTTCTTATTTATATTACAAAAAGCCAGTTGGATTTGCCCATATAAAAGATGTAAATAATAGAAACTCTTTTTTTCAAACAATCAATCAATCAAAATTTATTTATATAGCCCTTTACAATAACCAAAAGGTACCCAAAGTGCTTTACATCGAAGCCAAAAACACTAAAACACAAAACACATAAAAACACAGTACATAAAAACACAGGTTTTGACTGCGGAAGGTGCCACAGTGCTGCAGGTTATTAAAAGCCTTTCAGAAGTACATAAAATAGAACAGATGAAACAAATTTTTTAATGATAATTTGCCACCATTTCTCTATACATATGTGTCGTGAGTCATTATTCCCCAGGAAATGCATGTATGCCATAATATATACAAGTGAAACATTTATCAACAATGCCCTTGTTCTTCCAGATATACATATGCAATATTGTGTCCCTGACTACAACCGTGCTTGTAAGAAGTGTCAAAGGATCAAAGAACATATGAGCACTGATTTGGACACCACAGATCTTGACGGGGTAGAAAGAGGTAAGAATACAGTGGTGCTTGAAAGTCTGTGAACCCTTTAGAATTTTCTATATTTCTGCATAGTAGTAGTAGGCATCTGTCAGTCTCGGGAGACTATGGAAATGCGCTCAGAGATGACATCCTTGAGCAGCGGCGGTTGTGACTATGTAGTCCTATCCTTGAGTGACAGTCCTGCTAGCAGCTCATGCAGATAAAGCTGTAGCAGTCTGTATTGGTGGTGGTGCTTTCCTGCGCTGCCATTTCTCTTTGTATTTGATGGCTCTTCCCCACCTTGCGTATTAAAACACGAACATTGATTTAGTGTCAAATGCGTGCATTCGAGCATATTGGACAAGTAACAACTTTCTAAGCATGGATTTTCATGTTTTCAAGCTCTTTACACATTATCATCATACAGGTCATGCAGGGGCACACTGGGGCAAAAAAGTGGCCCAGGAATTTAGTACCTGACTGGCCCACTCAGGTGCCAGGGCGGCAGATGATGGCGGCGGATGCTGGAGGCAGATGATGGAGGTGGATGATGGTGGTGAATGCTGGAGGCAGATGATGGAGGAGGATAATGGTGGTGGATGCTGGAGGTGGATGATGGCGGTGGACGCTGGAGGTGGATGATGCGGCGGATGCTGGAGGTGGATGATGCGGCAGATGCTGGAGGCGGATGAAGGAGGCAGATGAAGGAGGTGGATGATGGTGGTGGATGCTGGCAGTGGATGCTGGCGGTGGAACAAATATGTTCACATATGTGGGAGACAAAAAATATGCATGTAAGCATTATTGAAGGGATAATGACATAATTTAACCTGAGGCCTTGATTAGAACAAATATATAATAGTTTTCATAGTTACTTAAAATGGTCTGCAATAGTTGCTTAATAGTGTGAAGATTGGTGAACATGTAAGTCACACTAATAATGATCATACCATAATAGTTAACATATCACCTTACTGAAGTAGCAATTTCTGCAGCAGCACACTTTTCTCTGCAACACCATCTATGATGTCCTCGCTATCCACCATCTTAAGAACATTTTGCTGAGTGGCCATGAGCATAAATGCCTCCAGGTGCTGCTGAGAGAGAGTGCTCCTGAGCCTGTCCTTGAATTTTAGCGTTAAAAAGCTGCGCTCGCATGCTACCTGTGTGACTGACAGAGTAAGCAGGAACTTGTATGCAAGGCCGATTATGTGGCATGCATCTGTCACGAGGTTGTACTTCCTCAGCATACGGTAGCAACACAATGGGCAGTCCTTGCAAGATGAGCACCATCTCCATCTCATTTTCAGCATCCTCTGACCAAACCTCTTTTGCTGTCTTGGTTGTGTATTCCTCAAATATTGAGGCCTTCAACTTATCCCACTGTCCTGCCAGACTGAGGAGCTTACTCTGTAAATTGGTGACCGTTGCCCTGTCATCAAATGGTAGTAAACATTTGCTCAGATCTTTGAGTGCTGTCTCTGGGAAACCACTTGAATATGGTTTTACCGGGCTGAAGTTTTTGGGTCAAGAAGAGCCAAATCAGCATACAAGGTGCCAATTTTGAGGAATTGCTGGTGCATGCTCTCGAGCGATCGTATGGGCGCTGTGTGAGATGGCTGCCTCTCCAGTAGCTCTGTAGTTTTTAGCTCTTTAAACCTCTTTTATACTTTTATGCTCTTTTAAACCCTTTTTTACTTTTTTGCTCTTCTTACGAAGACATAGTGTGTTTAACTATATAACATGGATATATTTAACTTGAACACGCAACCAGGAGCCAGTTTTCTCACTTATTCGAGAGAGGAGCTGCTGGCCCTGAAAACAATGGGATGAGCCAGGATACGACACCCCATCCCGGTGGAGCTGAGGAGGAAACCCAGGGGCTGCAAGGCTGGAGCTAAGCTAAAGGCTAGGCTAGCGGACAACCAGCGGCGCTACAAACCATCCATTGTCTCCGTTATCATGGGGAATGTGAACTCGCTGCCGAATAAAGTCAACGAGCTTTCCGCTCTGAACAACCAGCAGATTTACCAGGAGAGCAGCTTATTTATCTTTACGGAGACATGGCTAACACACCTTGTAAAGGATGCTAACGTGGACCTGCGGGGATTCACTGCTGTGAGAGCCAACAGAGACACTAACACATGCGGGAAAAGCAAAGGTGGGGGACTCATCATTTATGTTATCAATCGCTGGTGTAACCTGGGACATATCTCCATAAAGACAGTGTTATGTTGCCTGGACTTGGAGCTGCTAGCCGTTAGCCTGCGGCCATATTATCTGCTGAGGGAGTTCAGTCACATGATCACCATCTGTGTTTACATTCCTCCGAGGGCAGATGCAGCTGCTGCATGTGAGAGGATTCACTCTGTCACAGCAAGGCTGCAGACACAGCACCCTGAGGCATTTATCATCATTTCTGGGGACTTTAATCACGCTACTTTGGACTCTACTTTGGCTGCTTTTTACCAGGCTGTGGATTGTCCAACAAGGAACAACAGGATAATTGACTTGCTGTATGCTAATCTGAGGGATGCATACCTCTGTATGCATCCCTCCCCCCACTAGGGAAGTCTGACCACAACCTGGTTCTTCAACAGCCGAAGTACACCCCCCTGGTTCAAAGGCAGCCTGCAACAACTCCATCAGGAGGTGGTCCCCTGAAATGGAAGATGCCCTCAGAGACTGCTATGACATCTTGGACTGGGATGTGCTGCTTAGCCCACACTGTGAGGACATAGAGGGGCTGACACACTGTCTGACAGATTACCTTAACTTCTGTGCAGATGTGGTCTCCCCCGCTAAGACTGTACAGTGTTTCCCTAATAACAAGCCATGGGTAACACAGGAAGTCAAAGCTGTCCTCAACAGGAAGAAGGCCGCCTTCAGGAGCAGGGATAGGGAGGCGATGAAAGCAGCACAACAGGAGGTGAAACGCTGCATGAGGGAAGCTAAGGACAGCTACAGGAGAAAGGTGGAGCAGAAACTGAAGGAGAACAGCATGAGGGAGGTCTGGGAAGGTGTGAAAACCATCACAGGCCACAATACAAAGACCAGAGTCATTGAGGGGACAGTGGAGAGGGTGAACGAGTTGAATGACTTCTTCAATCGGTTCAACCAGCCCATGTCCCCCCCACCCTCTCCCACACTGCAGCCATCTCTCCTTCTTCCCTCAACACACCTCCCCCTAGTCATCACAGCAGCCCCCTCCTCCCCCACCTCAATACAGTCTCCTCCATGCATTACTGCAGACCAGGTTAGAGGTCAACTGAAGAAGCTTCACCCCAGGAAAGCAGCAGGCCCGGACAAGGTGTGTCCACGACTACTGAAGACCTGTGCTGCTGAACTGGGTGAACCACTCCAACGCATCTTCAACCTCAGTCTGCAGCTGGGGAGAGTACCAACCCTCTGCAAGACATCATGTATCATTCCAGTTCCCAGAAAGAATCGGCCCAGCGAGCTGAACGAATTCCGACTGGTGGCACTCACTTCACATCTGATTGTGGCAGCTCTTCCTCAACCTCCTCAGACCCCAGGTACAACATGTCCAGGACTGTCTGCAGTTTGTGTACCGGACAGGTGTTGGTGTGGAAGACGCCATCCTCTACCTGCTACACTGAGCCCACTCGCATCTGGATAAGGGAAATGGCACAGTGAGGATCCTCTTCTTGGACTTCTCGAGTGCCTTCAACATCATCCAGCCCCTACTGCTTCAGGACAAACTGAACAGGATGTGAGTGGACCCCTGCCTAGTCACCTGGATCTCCAGCTACCTCACTGACAGGTCGCAGTATGTCAGGCTGAAGGACATTACATCTGACACTGTGATTAGCAGCACTGGAGCACCCCAGGGCACAGTGCTGGCCCCTCTTCTCTTCACCCTGTACACCACGGACTTCTGCTACAACTTGGAGCTGTATCACATTCAGAAATTTGCTGATGACACAGCAATCGTTGGGTGTATCAATGACGACAGAGAGGAGGAGTATAGGAGCCTGGTGAGGGACTTTGCTGTGGTGCAACAGGAACCATCTGCACCTCAACACCTCGAAGACCAAGGAGCTGGTCATTGACTTTGGGAGGTCCAGACCAAGGTCATGACCAGTTCTGATCGAGGGAGTCGAGGTAGAGGCTGTGGATTCCTACAAGTACCTCAGGCTGTGGCTGGACAGCAAGCTGGACTGGACTTGCAACACCAATCACTTATATAGGAAGGGACAGAGCAGGCTATACTTCCTTAGGAGGCTGCGGTCCTTTAACATCTGCAGGAAACTCCTGTGGATGTTCTATCAGTCTGTGATCACCAGTGTCCTGTTTTACACTGTGGTGTGTTGGGGGGCAGCACATCCAAGAAGGACACATTCAGGCTGGACAAACTGATCAGGCGGGCCTGCTCTGTGGTTGACATGAAGCTGGACTCTCTGGTGATGGTGGCAGAGAAGAGGTCTATGGACAAACTATTGAACATCATGAACGATGTCAGTCACTCTCTGCACACTGTCATCAGCAACCAGAGGAGCCTATTCAGTGACAGAATGCTCCTTCCCAAGTGCAGGACGAACACACTCAAAAACTCCTTTGTCCCTCACACCATCAGACTGTACAACTCCTCTCTGGGGGGGAGAATGGGTAACAGGAGGACAGAGGACGGGAAGGAGCAGTAGCCTAGCCTAACAGTAAGCAATACTGGACAATATGCAATATAATGTGCAATATAAAGTGCAATATCTTTCCTGCTTCCCCCCCACACACACACTTACCCTAACCCCACTTCTCTCCCCTTCCTCTCTTCCCCATATCTTATTCTTTTATATTTGTATATGTAAATACTTAATTTATTTTAATTTATCTAGAAGTTTTTCTCTAGGGCGGCACGGTGGTGTAGTAGTTAGCGTTGTCACCTCACAGCAAGAAGGTCCAGGTTCGAGCCCCGTGGCCGGCGAGGGCCTTTCTGTGCGGAGTTTGCATGTTCTCCCCATGTCCGCGTGGGTTTCCTCTGGGTGCTCCGGTTTCCCCCATAGTCGAAAGACATGCAGGTTAGGTTAACTGGTGACTCTAAATTGACCGTAGGTGTGAATGTGAGTGTGAATGGTTGTCTGTGTCTATATGTCAGCCCTGTGATGACCTGGCGACTTGTCCAGGGTGTACCCTGCCTTTCGCCCGTAGTCAGCTGGGATAGGCTCCAGCTTGCCTGCGACCCTGTAGAACAGGATAAAGCGGCTACAGATAATGAGATGAGATGAGTTTTTCTCTATTTCTTTTCTCTGTTTATCTGTAATGATACTGCTGGAATCTTAATTTCCCTGAGGGAACCCTCCCAAAGGGATCAATAAAGTTTTATCTAATCTAATCTAATCTAGTCAATGACTGTATCCATGATGCGATTGTGGACATTGATTCTGTACAATGCCTCTGTGTCAGACACAGTCTCATCTTGGGACATCTCTCCAGGCATGTATTTCTTTCTTCAACCCCTTTTTGGTGGCAGAGCAGCCTCAACCTCCAGCTCTGTTTCTCGTTCTCTTTAAGTATCTCATTGTTGGCCCACTGGATGAATGTGTTCTGCATAACCTCTGTGTAAATTGCTCCTCTCATGTTCTTCCACTCTCTGATGTGTTTCTGGTTTGTCATGCCAGTGATGAACAAACTGCTATCTGTAGCCTTAGCAAATGCCATACAAAGGAAACAGAAGAGTGCTTGTCTGTCTTCACTGTCTGAAAGCCATTTCCTATTTGTGCCATCTTTGCAAGAAAAAGCTCTCTGCACTATCGCCTTCTCTGCCTTCTGCTGGGGATGATGACTCAAGAAATAATCTAAGTCCTCTGGTTTTGGCCTTGTAAAAAATCAACTTTTGAACAGAGAGCACTGACTTCCTGGGCTTGGCTTCCTCTAGCAGTAGCTGGATCATCTTCAGTCTAAATAAGAGATTAGTACTGTTAGTATTGTTTTAGTAAACCACTAAACCAAACTATCAGTAAAATATAATTTTTTTTGATAATAGGGCTAAGATGGTTAAAAAATGTTATGTTGTTAGTATACTAGGCCTAGCAGTACTAGTGTAGTCCATACACAATAATAATGTTTTTACAGCCAAACTAGCCTAAATGCGTTGTGCTAAAAAGTTAGCAAGCTAGCTAAATAATGTTATAACATTACAGCTGCCCACCTGAGTAGCATCCCCCTCCGGGTCATGTTGTCCTCCAGACGGCGACGCCATGAGAGCTGCAGGTGCTGCTGAGGATGGTGCAGATGATGCAGCAGCAGAAAATATATTTGTCAATTATTTTAAGTTCGTTTCTTAGACAAGGATATTTTTTAAGCTTGTTACCTTGTTAACAGTTTCGGTGAGAATCTCCCGCCTTCTTCAGAAACAGTCACCCCAGGATATTTACGCTGTCAATGCTATTGCTTTCCATCCAGTCATGGTGACTGTTTCTGAAGAAGGCGGGAGATTCTCGCCGAAACTGTTAACAAGGTAACAAGCTTAAAAAATATCCTTGTCTAAGAAACGAACTTAAAATATTTGTAATAGTTAGACATAATGAACATCCACTATGTAATATATTTGTCAGTTTCTGACACTTGGCCGCATCTGCTTGTAGTGTGTGCCTTTTCTTTTCTCTTAATTTTTGTGCTCCTCCCTTGCGTTTCTTCTCCATTTTTGCATGGCAGATTAATTGATTGACTGATGAAGAGGGAGAAGGGGGCCCGACCGAAACCCTCGGCCTTTGGCTCGGCTGTGATTGGGCAACAGCCCCACGACTGACGCCCATGTAAGCCAAGGCTGATTATCCAGACACTAGAGAAACTGTTAACATTGCTTATCATATTAAAGGCCAGCGCAACTGTATTTTTTTTTTCTCTGCCGGCCCACACTGAACCACTGGCCCACCGGGAAAACTCCCGCTACTCTCGATGGCCAATCCTCCCCTGGCCTCCAGCATCCGCCACCATAATCCACCTCCAGCATCTGCCGTATCATCCACCTCCAGTGTCTGCCGCCATCATCCACCTCCATCATCTGCCTCCAGCATCCACCACCATCATCCTCCTCTATCATCTGCCTCCAGCATTCACCACCATCATCCACCTCCAGCATCTGCCGCATCATCCACCTCCATCATCTGCCTCCAGCATCCGCCGCCATCACCTGCCCCCCTGGCCCCTGAGTGGGCCAGTCAGGTACTAAATTCTCAGGCCACTTTTTTGCCCCAGTCCGCCCCTGTATACAGCCGTATCTGCACCTCAAGCAAACGTTTGACAGCAAACACTGATTCTGTGAGAATTGAGTGCATTCGAGCATATCTGACAAGTAACAACTTCCTAAGCATGGATTTTCAAGTTTTTGAGGCCTTTACACATTATCATCATACCGGTCATGTTTAACTGTATAAGCACATCTGAAATGAGTTTTCAACAAAATACTGTGAAAAGCAGTTGTTCAGAGTGGGAAAACACACTTTGTGTGCATTAAAACAGCTTTCCTAGTGCAGGAGCGCCTTCAGTCTCTCTGTACAGCCGTTTCAGCGTATAAAGCAAACGTTTGACAACGAACATTGATTTCGTGTCAAATGCGTGCATTTGAGCATATTTGACAAGTAACAACTTTCTAAGCATGGATTTTCATGTTTTCGTGGTTTTAACACATCATCATACTGGTCAAGTTTAACTGTATAAGCACATCTGAAATTAGTTTTCAACAAAGTACTGTGAAAAGCAGTTGTTCAGAGTGAGAAAACACACTTTAGATTAGATTAGATAAAACTTTATTGATCCCTTTGGGTGGGTTCCCTCAGGGAAATTAAGATTCCAGCTTATTTATCATTACAATTTATCATTACAGATAAAAAGAGAAAAGAAATAGAGAAAGCTTCTAGATAAATTAAAATAAATTAAGTATTTACATATACAAATATAAAAGTATGAGATATGGGGAAGAGAGGAAGGGGGAGAAGTGGGGTTAGGGTAAGTGTGTGTGTGTGGGGGGGGAACAGGAAAGATATTGCACTTTATAAAGCACATTATATTGCACATTGTCCGGTATTGCTTATTATTAGACTAGGCTACTGCTCCTTCCCATCCTCTGTCCTCCTGTTACCCCTCCTCCCCCCTAGGTCTGATGGTGTGAGGGACAAAGGAGTTTTTAAGTCTGTTCGTCCTGCACTTGGGAAGGAGCATTCTGTCACTGAACAGGCTCCTCTGGTTGCTGATGACGGTGTGCAGAGGGTGACTGGCATCATCCATGATGTTCAATAGTTTGTCCATAGTCCTTTTCTCTGCCACCGTCACCAGAGAGTCCAGCTTCACGGTGACCACAGAGCCGGCCCGCCTGATCAGTTTGTCCAGCCTGGATGTGTCCTTCTTGGATGTGCTGCCCCCCCCCAGCACACCACAGTGTAAAACAGGACACTGGCGACCACAGACTGATAGAACATCCACAGGAGTTTCCTGCAGATGTTAAAGGACTGCAGCCTCCTAAGGAAGTATAGCCTGCTCTGTCCCTTCCTGTATAAGTGATTTGGTGTTGCAAATCCAGTCCAGCTTGCTGTCCAGCCACATCCCGAGGTACTTGTGGGAATCCACAGCCTCCACCTCGACTCCCTCGATCAGAACTGGTCATGACCTTGGTCTGGACCTCCCAAAGTCAATGACCAGCTCCTTGGTCTTCGAGGTGTTGAGCTGCAGATGGTTCCTGTTGCATCACTTAGCAAAGTCCCTCACCAGGCTCCTATACTCCTCCTCTCTGTCATCCCTGATACACCCAACAATTGGTGTGTCATCGGCAAACTTCTGAATGTGATACAGCTCCAAGTTGTAGCAGAGGTCCGTGGTGTACAGGGTGAAGAGAAGAGGGGCCAGCACCGTGCCCTGGGGTGCTCCGGTGCTGCTAATCACAGCGTCAGACGTGATGTCCTTCAGCCTGATGTACTGCGACCTGTCAGTGAGGTAGCTGGAGATCCAGGTGACCAGGCAGAGGTCCACTCACATCCTGTTCAGTTTGTCCTGAAGCAATAGAGGCTAGATGGTGTTGAAGGCACTCAAGAAGTCCAAGAAGAGGATCCTCACTGTGCCATTTCCCTTATCCAGATGCGAGTGGGCTCAGTGTTGCAGGTAGAGGATGGCGTCTTCCACACCGACACCTGCCCGGTACACAAACTGCAGACAGTCCTGGGTATGTTGTACCTGGGGTCTGAGGAGGCTGAGGAAGAGGCGCTCCAACGTCTTCATCAGATGTGAAATGAGTGCCACCGGTCGGAAGTCGTTCAGCTCGCTGGGCCGATTCTTTTTGGGAACTGGAATGATACATGATGTCTTTCAGAGGGTGGGCACTCTCTCCAGCTGCAGGCTAAGGTTGAAGATGCATTGGAGTGGTTCACCCAGTTCAGCAGCACAGGTCTTCAGTGGACACACCTTGTCCGGGCCTGCTGCTTTCCTGGGGTGAAGCTTCCTTAATTGACCTCTGACTTGGTCTGCAGTAATGCATGGAGGAGTCTGTGTTGAGGTGGGGGAGGAGGGGGTTGCTGTGATGACTGGAGGGAGGTGTGTTGAGGGAAGAAGGAGCGATGGCTGCAGTGAGGGGTAGGGGGGATGTGGGCTGGTTGAACCAATTGGAAAAAGTCAGTCATTCAACTCATTCGCCCTCTCCACTGTCCCCTCAATGACTCTGCTCTTTGTATTGTGGCCTGTGATGGTTTTCACACCTTCCCAGACCTCTCTCATGCTGTTCTCCTTCAGCTTCTGCTCCACCTTTCTCCTGTAGCTGTACTTAGCTTCCCTCACGCAGCGTTGTACCTCCTGCTGTGTTGCTTTCATTGCCTCCCTAGCCCTGCTCGTGAAGGCGGCCTTCTTCCTGTTGAGTACAGCTTTGACTTCCTGTGTTACCCATGGCATGTTGTTAGGGTAACACCATACAGTCTTAGCGGGGGAGTCATTCATGAGGTTTACATTTATGGTTTTACATCAAATTTCTCAACTATCGGATTGATTGCAATTAAAGTTAGTACAGTCAGTCTTGTTCTGTTAAAGGATTGGGTATGGGTCATCTCTCCGCTAAGTTTGGTGCAAATCATCTCATTCACGGTTGTGTAATCCTGAGGACTATTCTAGTATTCTAGTTTTAAATTTGCACATGCTTTGCACATGTTCCAGTGTTTTAAATAAAGAATTTAATATTTTTTGAATAATTGTTTCAGTTTGGATTGAATTTCAGCAGAATATTTTTTTTTAAATTACAGTACCAAATTTTACAGTAACCAACTGTATTAGATAATTACAGGAACTGTAAAAGTGAAATATAGTACTGTAAATCTAACTTACAGTAACTTACAGGCAACAGTGTTGCAGTACTGTGAAAAGCACTTGTTCAGAGTGGGAAAACACACTTTGTGTCACCGAGTGCATTAAAACAGCTTTCCTAGCTCAGGAGCACCTTCAGTCTCTCTGTACAGCCATTTCAGCATCAAAAGTAAATGTTTGAAAACGAACATTGATTTTGTATCAAATGCATATATTTGATAAGTAACAACTTTCTAAGCATGGATTTTCAAGTTTTCAAGGTTTATACACATTATCATCATACTGGTCATGTTTAACTGTATAAGCACATCTGAAATGAGTTTTCAACAAAGTACTGTGAAAAGCAGTTGTTCAGAGTGGCAAACAACACTTTGTCACCGACTACATTAAAACAGCTTTCCTAGCTCAGGAGTGCCTTAAGTCTCTCTGTACAGCCGTTTCAGCACCTAAAGTAAACATTTGACAAAGAACAGTGATTTCGTGTCAAATGAGTGCATTCGAGCATATTTGACAAGTAACAACTTTCTAAGCATGGATTTTCATGTTTTCGAGGTATTAACATGTGTTAATCATCATACTGGTCATGTTTAACTCTATAACCACATCTGAAATGAGTTTTCAACAAAGTACTGTGAAAATCACTTGTTCAGAGTGGGAAAACACACTTTGTGTCACCGAGTGCATTAAAACAGCTTTCCTAGTGCAGGAGCGCCTTAAGTCCTTCTGTACAGCAGTTTCAGTGCCTAGACAAACATTTGACAATGAACATTGATTTCGTGTGAAATGAGTGCATTCGAGCATGTTTGACAAGTAACAGCTTTCTAAGCATGGATTTTCAAGTTTTCAAGGTTTATACACATTATCATCATACTGGTCATGTTTAACTGTATAAGCACGTCTGAAACGAGTTTTCAACAAAGTACTGTGAAAACCACTTGTTCAGAGTAGGAAAACACACTTTGTGTCACCGAGTGCATTAAAACAGCTTTCCTTGCGCAGGCGCGCCTTCAGTCCTTCTGTACAGCCGTTTCAGCGCCTAAAGCAAAAGTTTGACAACGAACATTGATTTCGTGGGAAATGAGTGCATTCGAGCATATTTGACAAGTAACAACTTTCTAAGCATAGATTTTCATGTTTTTGAGGTCTTGACACATTATCATCATACTGGTCATGTTTAACTGTATAAGCACATCTGAAACAAGTTTTCAACAAAGTACTGTGAAAAGCAGAAAAGCTTTTTTTCTTTTTTTGTAATTCTGTTTGTTTTGTGTTGATGTCTGTTTTATGTTATGTGTGGACCCCAGGAAGATTTGCTGATGTCTTTGGCATCACCAAATAAAATAAAACAAAAAAAATAAAATAAAAAGCACTTGTTCAGAGTGGGAAAACACACTTCGTCACCGAGTGCATGAAAACAGCTTTCCTTGTGCAGGAATGCCTTCAGTCTCTCTGTACAGCCGTTTCAGCGCCTAAAGTAAACGTTTGACAACGAACATTGATTTCGTGTCAAATGCATGCATTTGAGCATATTTGACAAGTAACAACTTTCTAAGCATGGATTTTCAAGTTTTCAAGGTTTATACACATTATTATCATACTGGTCATGTTTAACTGCACATCTGAAACGAGTTTTCAACAAAGTACCAAGGTTATTATCGTCAACAAAAATGAACAAAATACCAAAAACTAAAATTGAAAAAACATTTCTGTTAACTGAAATAAAAACGACAATTAAAAGAAAAAACGATAACTAACTGAAACTGTATTGTGCGTTTACAAAAATAATTAAAGTGTACTGAAATTATAGATAAAATTTCCTTCATTTTCATCTTCATAAGCCTTTTGGATTAATATGAAATTGATTTATTTCGCTCTAGCAGTTTTACTGCTGGCGGCACCATACGGCACCTCACGGTCCGTCACTTTTTGTTCAGTCGGCTTGTGCTCACCACGTTACCTGGCAAAATGGCGACGACTAAAGTTGGGAGAACGCGGCAGAGTCCTATATGGAATTTTTTTGACTATGACAGCGAGAGAGATAAGAGCAAGTGCATTGTAGAAACAGGTGACAGAATTTGTGGGATACTTCTCAAGGGAAAACCCCCCCCACAAATCTTAAAGTCCATTTGAGAAGCTCGCATAAGACAGCTAATCGCGAGTGCCTTGACCAAGTAGCCTCTCTTATTAGTTCCCCTGAAAGACAAGCAACATCACGGCCAAGTAGCACCGGGAAGCAGGAGACAACCATAATGGACTGCTTTCACCGTCGGCCAAACAGCTGCTGGTTAGTACAACCCCGTTTCCAAAAAAGTTGGGACAAAGTACAAATTGTAAATAAAAACAGAATGCAATAATTTACAAATCTCAAAAACTGATATTGTATTCACAATAGAACATAGACAACATATCAAATGTCGAAAGTGAGACATTTGGAAATTTCATGCCAAATATTGGCTCATTTGAAATTTCATGACAGCACCACATCTCAAAAAAGTTGGGACAGGGGCAATAAGTGGCTGGAAAAGTTAAAGGTACAAAAAAGGAACAGCTGGAGGACCAAATTGCAACTCATTAGGTCAATTGGCAATAGGTCATTAACATGACTGGGTATAAAAAGAGCATCTTGGAGTGGCAGCGGCTTTCAGAAGTAAAGATGGGAAGAGGATCACCAATCCCCCTAATTCTGCCCCGACAAATAGTGGAGCAATATCAGAAAGGAGTTCAACAGTGTAAAATTGCAAAGAGTTTGAAGATATCATCATCTACAGTGCATAATATCATCAAAAGATTCAGAGAATCTGGAAGAATCTCTGTGCATAAGGGTCAAGGCCGGAAAACCATAGTGGGTGCCCGTGATCTTCGGGCACCCACTATGGCATACAGGCATGCTTCTGTATTAGAAATCACAAAATGAGCTCCGGAATATTTCCAGAGAACATTATCTGTGAACAGGCGGCACGGTGGTGTAGTGGTTAGCGCTGTCGCCTCACAGCAAGAAGGTCCTGGGTTCGAGCCCCAGGGCCGGCGAGGGCCTTTCTGTGTGGAGTTTGCATGTTCTCCCCATGTCCGCGTGGGTTTCCTCCGGGTGCTCCGGTTTCCCCCACAGTCCAAAGACATGCAGGTTAGGTTAACCGGTAACTCTAAATTGACCGTAGGTGTGAATGTGAGTATGAATGGTTGTCTGTGTCTATGTGTCAGCCCTGTGATGACCTGGCGACTTGTCCAGGGTGTACCCCGCCTTTCGCCCGTAGTCAGCTGGGATAGGCTCCAGCTTGCCTGCGACCCTGTAGAAGGATAAAGCGGCTAGAGATAATGAGATGAGATGAGATTATCTGTGAACACAATTCACCGTGCCATCCGCCGTTGCCAGCTAAAACTCTATAGTTCAAAGAAGAAGCCGTATCTAAACATGATCCAGAAGCACAGACATCTTCTCTGGGCCAAGGCTCATTTAAAATGGACTGTGGTAAAGTGGAAAACTGTTCTGTGGTCAGATGAATCAAAATTTGAAGTTCTTTATGGAAATTAGGGACGCCGTGTCATTCGGACTAAAGAGGAGTAGGACGACCCAAGTTGTTATCGGCGCTCAGTTCAGAAGCCTGCATCTCTGATGGTATGGGGTTGCATTAGTGCGTGTGGCATGGGCAGCTTACACATCTGGAAAGACACCATCAATGCTGAAAGGTATATCCATGTTCTAGAGCAACATATGCTCCCATCTAGACGACGTCTCTTTCAGGGAAGACCTTGCATTTTCCAACATGACAATGCCAAACCACATACTGCATCAATTACAGCATCATGGCTGCGTAGAAGAAGGGTCCGAGTACTGAACTGGCCAGCCTGCAGTCCAGATCTTTCACCCATAGAAAACATTTGGCGCATCATAAAACGGAAGATTTGACAAAAAAGACCTAAGACAGTTGAGCAACTAGAATCCTATATTAGACAAGAATGGGTTAGCATTCCTATCCCTAAACTTGAGCAACTTGTCTCCTCAATCCCCAGACATTTACAGACTGTTGTAAAGAGAAAAGGGGATGTCTCACAGTGGTAAACATGGCCTTGTCCCAACTTTTTTGAGATGTGTTGTTGTCATGAAATTTAAAATTATCTAGTTTTTCTCTTTAAATGATACATTTTCTCAGTTTAAACATTTGCTATGTCATCTATGTTCTATTCTGAATAAAATATGGAATTTTGAAACTTCCACATCATTGCATTCCATTTTTATTTACAATTTGTACTTTGTCCCAACTTTTTTGGAATCGGGGTTGTAAATACGCAGGAACGCCACAAGCGGGAGGATGTACTGGTAAATATGTTTATTGAGACTGGGATGTCTACACGACTATGTGACTCAATTGCTTTCAAAAAGTTCAACTTTTCTCTCGAACCAAAATTCAAATCACCCGGTGCTGCAAGAATGATTAATCTTATTGGAGCTAAGATGGATGAGGCAAAGCACAAATTGAAAGAGATCATAAAGGATGTGAGGAAGCTGACCCTCTGTGTAGATGGTTGGAGCAAGAGAGGATTAACAGCGTCTTTCATGGGTGTGTCAGCATGTTTTTATCATCCACCCAGAGGCCAGGTTTACCATGCTCTGCTTAACCTGCACTGAATCGAGCACCCACACACTGGAGAGACCATTGCTCGCTGCATTGATGAGACATTGGATGCATGGGGTATAGACCCTTTTCACGTGACGTCACGACAAACGCGGCCGCAATTTTGGACATGTACTACCAGTAGTTTACCACAGCCAACATTGAGGAACGGCAGCAAAGAAAGTGTTTATTTTCAGCAAGACTTCCATCATGCCACTATATTGTTGTGCACCTGGATGTAGTAACCATCAACAAACAAGGCAAGGTTTATCATTTTATTGGATCCCGACGGAGAAGATGGATAGCGGCCATTAACAGATTGGCAGCCCTCAGCACACCAACGCTTGTGTAGTGACCACTTTGTTGGAGG
Organism: Neoarius graeffei; assembly: GCF_027579695.1. Lineage (NCBI taxonomy): Eukaryota > Metazoa > Chordata > Actinopteri > Siluriformes > Ariidae > Neoarius > Neoarius graeffei. The sequence goes on from NC_083573.1 coordinate 21,600,205, forward strand.
TAAGACGAATAAAATTAGCCAGAAAAGGCATTACATTACTGTTAACATTCTGTGGCGGCGAGTGTGTAACCAAATAGGCTAAAATAACCCATTGTAACCTCTTTGTTCTTCTGTAGTAGCTATTAGCTAACGACATTAGCTAGCGTTGTGTTCCTTTGGTGTTGGTAGACTGTAGGACAGATCAGAGGCAGTGTCCTACAAACAGCGCTTAATTTGAGGGGGAGCAAGCTGGAGCGTGCTCCGGAACCTCGGGCGTTGGCTCCGGCAGCTATTTACACTGGATCTGGTGATCCGACACCTCTTTTGACTATGTAACAAAAAAAATCCCAAATAATTACATAAAAAAATGCAAGTTTATTTAGTGTTAATGTCTGATTTTGATATCTGTCTTGTTGGTGATTTCTCTCATGAAACGACATCCACAAAATATCTGCAGATGAACTTAATTTGCAGTGTTATTACAAAACATGCCCAGAAGCGCAGCGCCGCGCCGCGCCCCCCCTTTTTTTCCGCACCGGAGCCGCTCATCCTCTGCGCTCCGGGACCTCCCACTTTACAAATTAAGCACTGCCTACAAATAAGTGTTCAAAACAAGAGGAACATGTATTTGTCTCTTAAATCCAGGCCGTTCACTGTAATCTGTAACAATGGTTGGAGAAAGTAATGGCAAATAGTGAGTGCACAAACCATAGAAGGTAAACTGTACACAGCGCCAGGGCAGTGTGATGGTATGTCTACTTTTAGATTGTGTTAGCTTATCAATGAACACACTCGTCACTCGACGAGTTTCACGTCTTTACAACGGATACTTAAATGTGTGTTAGGTATTATTGTTGCAGTCTAAGCAGTCATTGTAGCAGCTAGATGAGCGAGAACCGAAAGGGTCTGTGCCATAAACCGTTATTTCTGTACGGCGTTGCTAATGTGTCGTTACTGTTGTTATTTCTCCCTCTGCTCGCCCTGTAAATGCCCTACGTCACTGGATAGCGAAGATGTTTTCTGCATCTCGCTCTTTTTTCTTGTATGTTCTCCGTTTGTCGCCTTCCTCGCATTCAAACCAATTCGAGCTGAAGTCCGTTACATGTCCAAAATGGTGGTCGCATTTACAAAGGTCACGTGACTGAAAAGGGTCTATAGGAGAAGACAAGGTGCTGCTCATTGTGACAGATAACGGCTCCAACATCATCAAAGCTGTGCAGCTGCTTAGGGACAGAGGCCAAGAACAAAGTGAGGAGTCCACAGATGGTTCACGGCCTCAGCCAGGAGGTGCTGGAGATGGTCTGGATGAATTGTGGATCGAATCAGAGTCAGAGGAGACAGATGAGGAGGATGAGGAGATTGGAGAGACTGAAGACCTTGGTGAGTGAGGTTATAGTGCCAAATACATTAGTCCTATTGATTTTTATATATATATATATATATATATATATATATATATATATATATACACACACAGTGGTGCTTGAAAGTTTGTGAACCCTTTAGAATTTTCTATATTTCTGCATAAATATGACCTAAAACATCATCAGATTTTCCACACAAGTCCTAAAAGTAGATAAAGAGAACCCAGTTAAACAAATGAGACAAAAATATTATACTTGGTCATTTATTTATCGAGGAAAATGATCCAATATTACATATCTGTGAGTGGCAAAAGTATGTGAACCTCTAGGATTAGCAGTTAATTTGAAGGTGAAATTAGAGTCAGGTGTTTTCAATCAATGGCATGACAATCAGGTGTGAGTGGGCACCCTGTTTAATTTAAAGAACAGAGATCTATCAAAGTCTGATCTTCACAACACACGTTTGTGGAAGTGTATCATGGCATGAACAAAGGAGATTTCTGAGGACCTCAGAAAAAACATTGATGATGCTCATCAGGCTGGAAAAGGTTACAAAACCATCTCTAAAGAGTTTGGACTCCACCAATCCACAGTCAGACAGATTGTGTACAAATGAAGGACCATTGTTACACTCCCCAGGAGTGGTTGACCAACAAAGATCACTCCAAGAGCAAGGCGTGTAATAGTCAGCAAGGTCACAAAGGACCCCAGGGTAACTTCTAAGCAACTGAAGGCCTCTCTCAAATTGGTTAAGGTTAATGTTCATGAGTCTACCATCAGGAGAACACTGAGCAAAAATGGTGTGCATGGCAGGGTTGCAAGGATAAAGCCACTGCTCTCCAAAAAGAACATTGCTGCTCATCTGTAGTTTGCTAAAGATCACGTGGACAAGCTAGAAGGCTATTGGAAAAATCTTTTGTGGATGGATGAGACCAAAATAGAACTTTTTGGTTTAAATGAGAAGCGTTATGTTTGGAGAAAGGAAACCACTGCATTCCAGCATAAGAACCTTATCCCATCTGTGAAACATGGTGGTGGTAGTATCATGGTTTGGGTCTGTTTTGCTGCATCTGGGCCAGGACGGTTTGCCATCATTGATGTAACAATGAATTCTGAATTATACCAGCAAATTCTAAAGGAAAATGTCAGGACATCTGTCCGTGAACTGAATCTCAAGAGAAGGTGGGTCATGCAGCAAGGCAACGACCCTAAGCACACAAGTCGTTCTACCAGAGAATGGTTAAAGAAGAATAAAGTTAATGTTTTGGAATGGCCAAGTCAAAGTCCTGACCTTAATTCAAGTGAAATGCTGTGCAAGGACCTGAAGCGAGCAGTTCATGTGAGGAAACCCACCAACATCCCAGAGTTGAAGCTGTTCTGTATGGAGGAATGGGCTAAAATTCCTCCAAGCCAGTGTGCAGGATTGATCAACAGTTACCGGAAACGTTTAGTTGCAGTTATTGCTGCACAAGGGAGTCACACCAGATACTGAAAGCAAAGGTTCACATACTTTTGCCACTCACAGATATGTAATATTGGATCACTTTCCTCAATAAATAAATAACCAAGTATAATATTTTTGTCTGAGTTATTTAACTGGGTTCTCTTTATCTACTTTTAGGACTTGTGTGAAAATCTGATGATGTTTTAGGTTATATTTATGCAGAAATGTAGAAAATTCTAAAGGGTTCACAAACTTTCAAGCACCACTGTATGTGTATGTGTAATATATATATATATATATATATATATATATATATATATATATATATATACCCCTCCTTGAACTGCCACCTTATTGTGGTGGAGGGGTTTGTGTGCTTGAATGATCCTAGGAGCTATGTTGTCGGGGGCATTATGCCCCTGTCAGGGTTTCCCAAGGCAGACAGGTCCTAGGTGACAGGCCAGACTAAGAGCAGTTCACCAAAACCCCTATGGAGAAAAATCCGAGGACCGTGACGTTGCCCGGGATGACGCAGCCGGGGCCCCACCCTGGAGCCAGGCCCGGGGTTGGGGCTCATATGCGAGCGCTTGGTGGCCGGGCCTTTGCCCATGGGGCCCGGCCGGGCTCAGCCCGAAGAGGTGACGTGGGCCCGACCTCCTGTGGGTTCACCACCCACAGAGGTAGCAGTAGGGGACTGGTGCAATGTGGATTGGGTGGCAGTCGAAGGCAGGGGCCTCGACGACCTGATCCCCGGACACAGCGGCTGGCTGTTGGGACATGGAATGTCACTTCGCTGGGGGGGAAAGAGCCTGAGCTTGTGCGGGAGGTTGAGAGGTACCGGCTAGAGATAGTCGGGCTCACCTCCACGCACAGCTTGGGCTCTGGAACCCAGCTCCTCGAGAGGGGCCGGACTCTCCACTTCTCTGGAGTCGCCTGTGGTGAGCGGCGGCGGGCTGGTGTGGGCTTGCTTATAGCTCCCCAGCTCAGCCGCCATGTGTTGGAGTTTACCCCAGTGAACAAGAGGGTCGCCTCGCTGCGCCTTCGGATTGGGGAGAGGGCTCTTGCTGTTGTTTGTGCCTATGGCCCAAATAGCAGTATAGAGTATCCGGCCTTCTTGGAGTCCCTGGGAGAGGTACTGAGGAGTGCTCAGACTGGGGACTCCATTGTGTTACTGGGGGACTTCAATGCTCACGTGGGAGATGACAGTGACACCTGGAGGGGCGTGGTTGGGAGGAACGGCCTCCCCGATCTGAACCCGAGTGGTGTTTTGTTATTGGACTTCTGTGCTAGTCACGGTTTGTCCATAACGAACACCATGTTCGAGCATAGGGGTGTCCATAAGTGCACGTGGCACCAGGACACCTTAGGTCGGAGGTCAATGATAGACTTTGTAGTCGTTTCATCTGATCTCCGGCCCTATGTCTTGGACACTTGGGTGAAGAGAGGGGCTGAGCTGTCAACTGATCACCACCTGGTGGTGAGTTGGATCCGCTGGCGGAGGAGGAAGCTGGACAGACCTGGCAGGCCCAAACGTATGGTGAGGGTCTGCTGGGAACGTCTGGCCGAGCACTCTGTCGGGGAGGTCTTTAACTCCCACCTCCGGGAGAGCTTTTCCCAGCTTCCGAGGGAGGCGGGGGACATTGAGTCTGAGTGGACCATGTTCTCTACCTCCATTGTGGACGCAGCTGTTCAGAGCTGTGGCCGCAAGGTCTCCGGTGCCTGTCGTGGCGGCAATCCCCGAACCCGGTGGTGGACACCGGAAGTAAGGGATGCCGTCAAGCTGAAGAAGGAGTCCTATCGGGCCATGTTAACCTCCAGGACTCCCGAGGCAGCTGACGGGTATCGGCAGGCCAGGCGTGCTGCAGCTCGGGCAGTTGCGGAGGCAAAAACTCGGAACTGGGAGGAGTTTGGGGAGGCCATGGAGAAGGACTATCGGTCGGCCTCGAAGAAATTCTGGCAAACCGTCCGGCGCCTCAGGAGGGGGAAGCAGTACTCTGCCAACACTGTTTACAGTGCGGGTGGGGAGCTGTTGACCTCGACTGGGGACATTGTCGGGCGGTGGAAGGAATACTTTGAGGATCTCCTCAATCCCACCGTCATGTCTTCCACTGAGGAGACTGAGGCTGATGACTCAGAGGTGGACTCGTCCATTACCCAAGCCGAAGTCACTGAGGTGGTTTGCAAGCTCCTCGGTGGCAAGGCACCGGGGGTGGATGAGATCCGCCCTGAGTATCTCAAGTCTCTGGATGTTGTGGGGCTGTCTTGGTTGACACGCCTCTGCAACATCGCGTGGCGGTCAGGGACAGTGCCTCTGGAGTGGCAGACTGGGGTGGTGGTCCCTCTTTTTAAGAAAGGGGACCGGAGAGTGTGCCCCAATTATAGGGGAATCACACTTCTCAGCCTCCCAGGGAAGGTTTACTCCAGGGTACTGGAGAGGAGAATTCGACCAATAGTCAAACCTCGGATCCAGGAGGAACAATGCGGTTTTCGTCCTGGTCGCGGAACACTGGACCAGCTCTATACCCTTCATAGGGTGCTCAAGGGTTCATGGGAGTTTGCCCAACCAGTCCACATGTGCTTTGTGGATCTGGAGAAGGCATTCGACCGTGTCCCCCGTAGTATTCTGTGGGGGGTGCTTCGGGAGTATGGGGTTCGGGGCTCTTTGCTAAGGGCTGTCCGGTCCCTGTACGAACGGAGCAGGAGTCTGGTTCGCATTGCCGGCAGTAAGTCAGACCTGTTCCCAGTGCATGTTGGACTCCGGCAGGGCTGCCCTTTGTCACCGGTTCTGTTCATAATTTTTATGGACAGAATTTCTAGGCGCAGCCAGGGGCCAGAAGGAATCCTGTTTGGGAACCACAGGATTTCATCTCTGCTTTTTGCGGATGATGTTGTCCTGTTGGCTTCTTCAAACCAGGACCTTCAGCATGCACTGGGGCGGTTTGCAGTCGAGTGTGAAGCGGCTGGGATGAGAATCAGCACCTCCAAGTCCGAGGCCATGGTTCTCGACTGGAAAAGGGTGGCTTGCCCTCTCCAGGTTGGTGGAGAAGTTCTGCCTCAAGTGGAGGAGTTTAAGTATCTCGGGATCTTGTTCACGAGTGAGGGAAGGATGGAGCGTGAGATCGACAGGCGGATCGGTGCAGCCTCCGCAGTGATGCGGTCGCTTTACCGGTCCGTTGTGGTGAAGAAGGAGCTGAGCCAAAAGGCGAAGCTCTCAATTTACCGGTCGATCTACGTTCCGACTCTCACCTATGGTCATGAGCTTTGGGTAATGACCGAAAGGACAAGATCGCGGATACAAGCGGCCGAAATGAGTTTCCTTCGCAGGGTGGCTGGGCGCTCCCTTAGAGATAGGGTGAGAAGCACAGTCACTCGGGAGGAGCTCGGAGTAGAGCCGCTGCTGCTCCACATCGAGAGGAATCAGCTGAGGTGGCTCGGGCATCTTTTTCGGATGCCTCCTGGACGCCTCCCTGGGGAGGTGTTCCAGGCATGTCCCCCCAGGAGGAGGCCCCGGGGAAGACCCAGGACACGCTGGAGGGACTATGTCTCTCGGCTGGCCTGGGAACGCCTCGGTGTTCTTCCCGAGGAGCTGGCCGAGGTGTCTGGGGAAAGGGAAGTTTGGGCTTCCCTGCTTAGACTGCTGCCTCCGCGACCCGGTCCCGGATAAAGCGGAAGAAGACGAGACGAGACGATATATATATATATATATATATATATATATATATATATATATATATATAATGTAGGTACAGTGCACCGTCTCTTTAAGAAACTACATTTCCTATCAGCCAACTTCCGCGTTGACCTGCGTCACGCCGGGGCGGGAGCACCAACGTTACTTCCTCTCTGAAGGCATAAATAATGGAACGACACTTCCGCTCTTTCTCTCTCGTCTGGATTCCAAGCCATCTGGACGCACAAAGAGATACCCTCCACCAGAAAACCAGATAAGACGTCTTTTTCTTCTCTTTCTTGCAAGATCCACGATTCAGCGCGATTTCTTTGTTTACCTTTGGCCACTGTAAAAATCCAGAATCGCGCGATTTTAAACTCAGTCTTGAGTTTACAACCGGTTTTTCAGTTATTCCTTATAAGTACTGGAGAGACATGACTGCAGTCCAGGCAGTCATTTTAAAGTTAAGAAGCGACTGAATCCTTTTTAACTCAAAAGCTGTGCACATTGTTTGATCAGAGACTTTCTTTTCATCACAAGCGACCATGCGTCGGACCGAGAAGTTCTCTGCGCCTCACGGAAGCGACTCACGTGCTCTACAATGCCGAAACTCCAAAAGTCTCGGAACATCTCTTCATAATCTTGCTAGAGGCAAGATACTGAGTAAGACTTGGCATTTGGGCAAAACCTAGTCTTAGGAATTAGCTTTTATTGAAATAGTGTGAATTTTAAACTCAGGAACGTTTATTTGTTACACTATAGACACGCAGCGTGTCAAATTGAATTGATTGTTCTGTTTTAAAACAATCTCTCAATTGTTTTAATAGATAGGCTGTGCATGCTTCTTTATCCCTTCCTTTAATTTCCTTATCACACATCTTGATCTCATCAAGATTTCAGTGGATTTAGTAGTGTTATGAGCTAGCATTCCTTTGTCTCAGTTTAGCCACACGAGGTTAATCTAAGCATACATGAACATGTGGTCACCAGGCCCCACCAGGCCTGACAAACACCTTAGCTAAACACATGGCTAATTCTTTTGTTCCATTAGCCTCCAGGGCTAATTGTATTGTCTCAAGAGATCACAAGGCCTCCACCACGTGGAGTTACCTATGCAGAGCTAATCTTTTGTCTCTAACATGTGGTGGTCCTCCCCCCCTCACACAAACACACCTTAGCTAGCATTCCTTTGTCTTAGCTTAGCCACACAAGGTTAATCTAAGCACACACAAACACGTGGTCACCAGGCCCCACCAGGCCTGACACACACAAACATACCTAGCTAGCATCCCATGCTATCCTTCTGCTCAGGCCATAGGGCCTTTCACACACACAGGCCACACACACAAGCACACATTAGCAACACGTGCTAATTCTTTGTTTTACTTAGATAACATTCCTTTGCCTTAGCTAGCAACCAAGCTAGGCCTCACCAGGCCTGACACACACAAACACATCTTAATTAGCACACAAAGCTAATCTTTTGTTTTCACCACAACACACTCATACTCACACACACACACACACACACACACACCATATCATATTTGTATATAATGATTCCAACTGCTATTATCCATTTTATCTTTGTTATAATAAATTCCATTATTTTTGAAACTGTGTGTATTTATTTGTTGTGCATAATATACTCAAAGTCACACAATCTCCCAAGGAATTCAGAAAGGTGCATATAAGTTATGTAATACGGTAAGTGATCATAATAATTTGGAATATACCATAATTTAGCTGTTTGGTAATTTATTATTAAGCACCAAAATTAATGGTATTAATTAATGAGACTGATTCCATGAGTGATTTAATGATAATATGAGACTGATTCAATTTAAACGATTCAAATGAGACTGATTCAATTTAATTATTAACCTTCAAATTTAATGAGACTGATTTAATGAGATTGATCACTTAATAATTACCAAATGTACCTACACACACACACACACACACACACACACATATATATATATATATATATATATATATATATATATATATATATATATAAAATATCACAATGATATAACCAGCATTGTAAGCTTTAATTGATATTAACTCCATAGAGTTCAAATAAAAAGAGAGAGGAAAATAATTTACTTGCTCTCATTTACTCAGTCCTATTCAAAATCTAAAATGTCCATCCCAAATGGTATACATCTCTTTAAAAAAAATGTACAATTGTCACATTGACATCATAGTTATTGTTGTCATGATTTCATTATCTAATATTGAGATTCGTTACAAAGATGCAATATTAAATGTGTTATCCTGTGGAAACAAATTTAGGGCAATACAGACAAAGTCCTAATTCATAAATAACTTTTTATTAAACTGTACCATTCCTGTGTGTTTTACATTTGATGATAATTAATTATCTATGTGTTTGTCTGTTCTCTCTGCTAAGAACTTGACCTGCCAGATGATGGGGAGAACAAGAAGTTCCAGAGAATGCCATGCCTGGCCCACACCCTTCAAGCTCACCCTGAAAGATGCCATTAAGCACCCAAGAAAGAAAGCTGGTACACACAGTGAGGAAATCGTCAGTGGCAAATGAAGCAATGATCAAAAAGTGTGGCAAAACTCTGGTCCGAGATTGTAGCACACGATGGAACAGCACTTTTGATATGCTGAGAAGACTGCTGGAGATCAGAACTGAACTAAACCAAGTACTTGAGGAGTTGGGCATGGACACTTCTCACGAGTGATTGGGCTAAGCTGGAGAACCTGGTCAAGCTGCTTGAGCCCGTTGCCATTCACACAGACCAGCTTCAGAGTGACAGTCAGTCACTCTCACAAGTAGTGCCATGCCTGCTCAACCTTGAGGCACACCTGCTGATGACTACTGCTGCTGGGAAGCAGTTAGCTCAAGTGCTGCTGAAGTCCTTGCAAGAACATTTTGATGCCATTCTTAGCCCTGATTCCACACAGTTTGATGCTACACCAGCAGCAGCCTGCCTACTCGATCCAAGTGTTTCACTGATTCTTCAAACACCAGACATGATGCCACTGAGGAGGGCAGCACAGTCTTTAGTGCAGAATCTGGCAGCTCAGTATAACCCAGCAACTCCTTCTCAGGATAATGTCATTGTCACTCAAACTGCAGCACACTCCCCTTCTACTGTCTTTCAGAAATACCGCTTCCTTGCCTCCCTTATGGAGGTCGATGTGTCATTGACAAACGAGCCTGATGGAGCTGATAGTCTGTTGACCGAAATGAAGAAGTATGGTGATGATGTCAAACAGGGTGTGTTTAATGAGACACCGTTGCAATTCTGGAGATCAAGAGAGGCTGTCTATCCAAAACTTGCCCCAGTGGCAATGGATCTCGTTAGTGCCCCTGCCTCACAAGCCTTTGTGGAGCGCATCTTCTCTGTGTGTGGACTGTTGTCATCTGGCCTGAGGAACAGAACAACCACATCTCTGGAGCAGCGTGTTTTCCTCAAGATCAACAAGAAATTGTTGCTTGACTGAAGTACACCCATTGCTCTCTCTCTCTCTCTCACTCACTCACTTACTCACTCACTCACTCACTCACACACACACACACACACACCAGTTTTTTAGCTGCCAAAGAACCTGGTCATGACCAGGAAAACTGGCCAAGAAAACTTAACACTTGCTGTATAACCAAGAGCTGGATACCAGAGCTAGACGTAGAACCAAGAAATAACACAATCCTGAAAAGCTGTATTTCAGACAGCTGATTCCCTAAAATGCAAATACTTCATTTCCTTTTTGTTTACAATATTTAACATAAGATTAACATAGAAAGGCAAAGCACATCAGGATCAAGCTGAGGTGTAGAAGTATCTTTATAGCTGCCTGGCTCTGTGCACTAACAGGCTAAATGTGCACTTTAAGTGTCCAAAACATTCACTGTGTTCACTTTATAATGTTAAATACAGTACAACACGTGAGGTACTGTATTGTTAGTCTGTTATTGTTACTATTGTCTACTGCACTGATGTGTCAAAAAGCTGCACCTGATCTAGTGCTGAGAAGACATTTTGTTTTTTGTTTTTTTTTGAGTAGGTAATTTTGGTAAAAAAAAATTAATCAGTCCTGTTGTGGAATGTTTTTTTTTTTTTTTTTGAGTTTGTTCATGTTTTTCTCAGATTGAGCTCCCTGAGACTCCTGGCTGTCAAGAAATGTGACATGTGCCTCATGAATCTGTTTATATTCTTATGCTCATGTATGTCTTTTAGTCTATTGGCTATTTTGATTTGTACCAGGAATACTACCTGTATCCAACCTCAGAAGCAGTATTACACATATTTTGCACTTAAGGCTGCTATCTTGTAGACTGTTATGGTTGTGGTGGATGGTTGGTTGTTCAAAAGTAACTGAATCCATTTTTTAAAAATGGTATCTTTTGTGAAGTTTTATGATACAATACTTACTGATCTTTTTGAATCCTGCACCTGACAAATAACCCAAAGTATGAAAAAACAAAAACTAATACTAAAACTAATAAAACTAAACTAAAACTAAGCATTTAGAAAAAAATGAAAACTAACTAAAACTAGCAAACCTGCTCTAAAAACTAATTAAAACTAACTAAATTAGAGGAAAAAAAGGTCAAAACGAAATAAAACTAAACTATAATGAAAAATCCAAAACTATTATAACCTTGCAAAGTACTGTGAAAAGCACTTGTTCAGAGTGGGAAAACACACTTTGTGTCACCGAGTGCATTAAAACAGCTTTCCTAGTGCAGGAGCGCCTTCAGTCCTTCTGTACAGCCGTTTCAGAGCCTAAAGCAAAAGTATGACAACCAACATTGATTTCGTGGGAAATGAGTGCACTGCAAAAAATAAAAATCTTAGGAAGTTGTCTATTTTCAAGTCAAAACATCTAGCCACCCTTATTATAAGACATAATTGCCCAACAAAGCAAAACCTCATTTAGGCTAGTTTTTAGACAGTCCATCTTGAAAATCTTGTATAGACAAAATGTCTTGAAAAAGTCTTATTTGGAGCACCTTTGAAAATAAAACAAGTTTTTTTAAAACAAGTAAGTACATTTTGGACATTTGTCAAATGCGGTTCATCTTGTTTCAAGAAAAAAAAACAAAGTATGCTTGTTTTGGGAATAAATGAACTTTACTGAAATCTTTGAATCTTTCATTACAATTCATACATTTCAAAACATATACTCTAGACCAGACAAGTGCCTTCAAAAAGGCTATGAGTGAGTGGAGGGTGTTTTAGTGAGGTCTTTTTGGAATGCTGTGAGTTAAGTTCAGTGGTTTGTTTGTTTTTTGTTTTTTGTGCCTGATCTTGTAAACCCCTCATACACATGAATAGTCAGTGCCCCCAAAATGCACTGTTGCTTTGGCGTTGTGTAAGCACTGTAAGTCAAAATGCGTAGACTTTTTTTTTTTGGTGCCTGAGGCCCTGGGGAAGTGGAATCTTAAGAGATGTTTTAATGTTTGAATGTTGAAATGGGAAAAAAAAACTTGTTGCAATGCTAGACGTGTCGTCAACTTGATTCAAGATCTTGTTATAAGAACTATTTTGATTATTTTGAGTTAATCAGATCTCGCATAATAAGTTCCCCAATCTTATTTTGGAATTATTTCATCTAAAAACAGGTTAGATTTTTCATCTTACTTTAAGAAATCTTACCAAGTCAAATTTGACTAGTTCCATTGGCAGATTTTTTTCACCTGATTCAAGCAAATATGCTTTGTTTTAATCTTTTTTTTCTTATTTTTGAAAGGCCATTTTTTGCAGTGTGCATTCGAGCATATTTGACAACGAACAGTGATTTCGTGTCAAATGCGTGCATTCGAGCATATTTGACAAGTAACAACTTTCTAAGCATGGATTTTCATGTTTTCGAGGTCGTAACACATTATCATTGTACTGGTCATGTTTAAGCACATCTGAAAAGAGTTTTCAGCAAATTACTGTGAAAAGCAGTTGTTCGGGGGCGTCGTGGCTCAGGTGGTTAAGGCGCCATACCATGAATGCGGGCGACCCGGGTTCGATTCCGGCCCGAGGTCATTTCCCGATCCCTTCCCGTCTCTCTCTCTCCCGCTCATTTCCTGTCTCTACACTGTCCTATCCAATAAAGGTGCAAAAAGCCCAAAAAAATATCTTTAAAAAAAAAAAGAAAAGCAGTTGTTCAGAGAGGGAAAATATACTTTGTGTCACCGAATGCATTAAAAATAGCTAGCTTTTCTAGCGCAGGAGCGCCTTCAGTCCTCCTGTACAGCCGTTTCAGCTCCTAAAGTAAACATTTGACAATGAACAGTGATTTCATGTCAAATGTGTGCATTTGAGCATATTTGACAAGTAAACAACTTTCTAAGCATGCATTTTCATGTTTTCGAGGTCTTAACACATTATCATTGTACTGGCCATGTTTAAGCACATCTGAAATGAGTTTTCAACAAATTACTGTGAAAAGCAGTTGTTCAGAGTGAGAAAACACACTTTGTGTCAGCGAGTGCATTAAAACAGCTTTCCTAGCTCAGGAGCGCCTTCAGTCTTTCTGTACAGCCTTTTCAGCATCTAAAGTAAACGTTTGAAAACGAATATTGATTTTGTGTCAAATGCGTATATTTGACAAGTAACAACATGGCTTTTCAAGTTTTATACACATTATCATCATACTGGTCATGTTTAACTGTATAAGCACATCTGAAACGAGTTTTCAACAAAGTACTGTGAAAAGCACTTAGAGTGGGAAAACACACTTTGTGTCACCGAGTGCATTAAAACAGCTTTTCTAGCACAGGAGCACGTTCAGTCCTTCTGTACAGCCGTTTCAGCGCCTAAAGCAAACGTTTGACAACGAAGATTGATTTCATGTGAAATGAGTGCATTCAGGGGCATAGCACCAAATTCTGGGCCCAATGCACAAGCAGTGGCCATGCCCCCCCCCCCCCAAAAAAAAAAAAAATACTCAGCAGTTAACAATGCTGAAAGTATCTAACAACAAGGGTGTTCTACCAGTCCAGTCAGTTATGTAGCCATACATTAATCTAACAACTCTTAAATGAATAAAAAACCCTAATCACACAATATTTCACTGAATCTTTGTTTTATTTGCAGAATGATTAAAAGTTGTAACAGTAAATGCCACCAAAGGTCACCAAACATAATAGGCCTGCATGAAAATTGAGCACCTTTGCATTGGGCTGAAGAGAACAGATTTTTATCAAGTAGCTTATTTATTACATAAAAGAAAAATGCCATTTCCAGATTTCTACATTAACAAAATGCTTCCTTTAAAATGAAAGGTAAACAAAACTTGACTCTCTTGTCATTTTTCATTTTAAAAAGGGCAAAAAGAAAACAGACTTCCCCAAAGTGCTAAACACTGGAATTTATACCCCAGTTAGTGCCCACTGACGGGTCTTCTTCATGACAAAATCATTGATGAGCTCCTTAAAGTCCAGTTTTCTTGCCAACTGACTTTCAATGGGGAGAATGGCAAGGCTGTTCAATCTATCCTGGCTCATTGTTGATCTCAAGTAGTTTTTAACCAGTTTCATCTTGCTGAAAGCCTGCTCACCACCAGCAACAGTTACAGGTAAAGTGCAGAAAATCCTCAATGCAATGCATATTTCTCCAAAAATGCTCTGTAGCTGCAGCTTATATATGGCATTAAGGAGCTGAAGAGGGGGCAGGTTATGAGGAAATGTGGCATTATGTACTGTATTTAGGGGCAGCATCTCATTCTCAAATTCAACTGTGAGATATCTTTTGGGTATGTTCTTGTCAGAGCCCGGCATGTTGCTTTTATCTGTTCTTCTGACATATCCCCCAAACTCAGAAGAGGTGCAAAAGATTCGCATATGGAAGCTGTAGTCTGGAACCTTGCACTCAGATCACTGATGATGCTATTGATTGCAACAAAAAACACATTGTTTCTGAATGCCTTCTCTGCACTACACTCAGTCTCCTCCTCTTCACTCCTCCTCTCATCAGGCATTAATTTCCTTTTCCGTTTCCACTTCTCTTCCCTCTTAAATTGAGCAGGGATCTCCATGGCTTGGGCTACTAAGGAGGCTTCAGTGAGAAGAGAGTCCCATTCATTGCGGATAGCCTGCATTTCCTCCTGTAGAGCCTTAATGTTTTCAGCCTGAGTATCCAAAGAAATATCCCCTGCCTGAAGGATCAGGTTTCTATTCTCAATGCACTGCAGCACCTTTACCCACACAGTAAGAAGAACTACAGCATCAAACATCTTGAAATGATTGTAAAACACAGAGCATAACTTTAGTGTTGCTTAACACATTACAGTAAAAGTAGCTAAAATTATGTGCTTTCATTTTAAACTAAAGGCTCACCTTGTCTCAAATCCACAGTATCAGAGGATGAGGGGTCTGTTGCTGCATCCCCCTCAGTGACAGTCTCTGAAAATGAGTGCCATGCATTTCACAAGCTAGCTTTGCTACTAATTTGACAGCCTACCCTTATGAACCTATGACACTGAGACTAAATTAGGCTATTAGCCTAATTATGTTATGGCCCAATAATAAATATTAATTTAATTTTCGATTAGTATACTATTGCAATGCAAACAAAAAAGGCATCATGTTATTTCTAATTTTGTGTTGTGCAGTTTTTAGCACTGACAATCGCGGCGGTATTGAAGCATTTATAACCACGGGTGTTCATTTAATGTAGGCTATTTGCTTTCACATTTGGGCTCACCTTTCTTGGGAAAGAAGTTTGTGAGCAGTTGCTTTCCCTCATTTCTTTTCTTGTCTCTTTCCTGCCGCTCTTTCCTGCCTCTCTTTTCGTTTCTGAAAACCGGATTTTGTTTTCTTGTGCATCATCTTCCATAGCACAGACAGCCTACAATGCGCAGCACTGCTTCAGCAGAATGAATGCTACGTTAAATGCGCCTAGTTAAAAAGCCCAGTGAAAGCGGACTAAACCATTTTGTGCAAAGGGTGGGGGGGCCTGTCCCCAGACACTATATGTAGGCTAGGACACACAATTCAATCCATTAATCAAATGATTTATTTACCCAAAACATTACATTTACATTAGTTAGCAACATATATTGGGATCTTTAAATGGTATTGATATTTAAAGGAAAATAAAATTACAGACTCCTCCAGGGCCCTCCCCCAACTTGGGGCCCTGGTAACTCAGTCACCCTTTTCCCCCCACTATGACGCTCCTGAGTGCATTCGAGCATATTTGACAAGTAACAACTTTCTAAGTTTTAAGTTCTAAGATTTTCAAGTTTTCAAGGCTTATACACATTATCATCATACTGGTCATGTTTAACTGTATAAGCACGTCTGAAACGAATTTTCAACAAAGTACTGAGCACCTGTTCAGAGTGGGAAAACACACTTTGTGTCACCGAGTGCATTAAAAAAGCTTTCCTAGCACAGGAGCGCCTTCAGTCCTTCTCTACAGCAGTTTCAGCACCTAAAGCGCCTGCTCCTCCTACTCAAGCGAGTAGGACGCTTCTTTGCTTTGCTCCTTCTTTCTTAATCTTTATTTCTATACTTTACTTTCTCATTGAATTTCCACTATTTTTTAATTTTTTTTATTTTTCATCTTTATAAGCTTTTAATTTAATTTTAATTTAATTTCCACTAATTTTTTTTTTTAAATGCCAGGAAGCAAAAAATCCTGCAGAAAATGCATGGAATTAGAACAGAGGATTTCTATTCTGGAATCAAAGATTAATGCTCTGCCAAAGACGGACGAATTAAAAGCGATATCTCAGGAAAGGAGTACTGAAACAGTGGCTGAGAATGCAGAGATTGCACTCCGACAGACTGAGGACATTGCAGACCAAGTGGAAGAATTCATAACTCAACCTGTGAGTACTGAAAACTGGCAAATGATGGATGCTAAGCCCAAAAACAGAAGAGTAATTACTTCAACACCAGCTCGTTCTACAAATTACAATAGGATCTACAATCCTATGGAAAATCCACAGCCCATAAGGCTTCAGAACAAATTTGAATGCCTCAGGGATGTGGAAGAGGATTTGTCAAGCGGACAAACACATAGTAAAAAGAGATCACACCAAGATTGAAGAGCTGTGAGAAGAGGCAAAAAGCAGCTCGTAACACCACCTGATCCCACAACCCTTGTTCTTGGTGATTCCACTGTAAGACAATTAAAAGGTTATGAGATGATTATTTGTTGTCTTCCAAATGCATCCATCTCTGACACCAAAGACAGCATTTTGAAACTCATGTCCGAGCATAAAACAATTAAACGTATTGTTGTGCATGTGGGAGCAAATGATGTTTTCAGAGAACAGCTGTTTGTCCAAGATGATTTCAGAAAACTTTTTTCTGAGCTCTATAAGACTGGAATTCAATCTTTTATCAGTGGCCCACTCCCAGCGAGAGGAAGTTTTGCTTTTTCTTGACTCTTCAGTCTTAACACCTGGCTTGGAAAAACTTGTTCTTCATTTGGTATGAATTTCATAGACAATTTTAACCTTTTTTGGAATCGCAAAGAATTTTACAAGCCAAATAGCACTGAACTCAGCTGGATTGGAGCCAAAGTCTTAGCAGACCACTACAAACTTGCAATCTTTTATCAGCCAGCACCGAGGAAAACAGTTGATAAGATGTCGCAGACTGACATAGTTACAAAGCCTAAACAATCATCTTTGCAAGTCGTCATCAAGGACACACAAACATCTGACTTGCAGGCCTCCCAACATTCAAGGACAGACGACTCCACTTCTCCTCGGATGGATTTCCCAAATAGCATGAAAAAATTGCTCCCAATGGCTACACTTTCTTTTTCCAGCCCAAATCTGTCGCGACAAGCAGTGTACCCAGTTCATCAAAATTGTGTTCATCCAGGACTTTCAGCTGGCTACAAATCTTTTTCACCATCCAAAAGATACATGTCATCTCCAATCCTTTCACCCTCAAACCAAATGGAACATTTAGAAAGTCTTGTTTGATGTACTCTGGGTCCCTGCAAATGGATGTAGTGTTGAAAAAAAGCTGGGACCCGATGTTGACACTATTCCTGTGTTGATAAGAAACAGAAAACATAGAGCACATTTAACCCTGGGGGTGAACCAATCTAATCTCCTTCCTGTTTTAAAACAGCATCAAAGTGCACAACCAAATATAGCTTCTAGAATTTCTGTAAAGCTAGCTCTTCTGAACATTAGATCACTTTTAAACAAGTCATTTTTAATTAATGATCTTATTTGTAAACACAATCTTGATTTTTTGCTTCTAACTGAAACCTGGCTGGATCAAGCAAATAGTGCTACCACCCTTATCGAAGCAGCTCCCCCAAATTTTAATTTTTTGAATGTTACCTGACAAGGGAAAGGTGGAGGGATCGCAAATATATTCAAAGTCTCTTTTCAATGTAAACAATCCTCACTTGGTGATTTTATGTCCTTTAAACACTTATGTGCACTTGTTACATGCTCTCCTAACATATTATTATTAACTATTTATAGGCCTCCGAGACATTCAGCCAAAGTCTTTCTTGAAGAGTTTGGTGAACTGTTATCAGTCATTTGCTTAGAGTTTGATTGTCTTATTATATCTGGGGATTTTAACTTGCATGTAGATAATACTGATAACATTTATGCCAAAGAACTATTTGCAATTATTGATAACTTTAACCTGGTACAACATGTACAGGGACCGACCCACTCTCATGGTCATACTCTTGACCTCGTCATCACAAAGGGTCTTACTGTTTCTTATACTGTTGTTGACCTGGCCTTATCTGATCATTTCTGTGTTTTCTTTGAAGTTTCTATGTCTCCTCACATTCAGAATAGCTCAACGGCTATAGGTAGGAGAGTCATAAAAGACAACACATGTGCTCTTTTTGAGCAAGCTCTCTCTCAGAACTCAACCAAAATGTCAGACTCTGAAGATGATTTACTGGAATTTTTAAATTTAAATATGACCCAAATTAGGGGCGGCACGGTGGTGTAGTGATTAGCGCTGTCGCCTCACAGCAAGAAGGTCCTGGGTTCGAGCCCCGGGGCTGGCGAGGGCCTTTCTGTGTGGAGTTTGCATGTTCTCCCCGTGTCCGCGTGGGTTTCCTCCGGGTGCTCCGGTTTCCCCCACAGTCCAAAGACATGCAGGTTAGGTTAACTGGTGACTCTAAATTGACCGTAGGTGTGAATGTGAGTGTGAATGGTTGTCTGTGTCTATGTGTCAGCCCTGTGATGACCTGGCGACTTGTCCAGGGTGTACCCCGCCTTTCGCCCATAGTCAGCTGGGATAGGCTCCAGCTTGTCTGTGACCCTGTAGAAGGATAAAGCGGCTAGAGATAATGAGATGAGATGAGATGACCCAAATTATGGATGATATTGCTCCATTCAAAATAAAAAGAGTCAGTGATAAGCAGAAAGCACCATGGAAGCAGTACCCGGCTGTTAAACTGCTAAAGAGAGAATGTAGAAAGACTGAAAGAAAATGGCGCAAATCTAAACTTCACATCCATTATCAAATCCAGAAAGAGATGCTTTGTAATTATAATTATGAAATTCGTAAAGCAAGACAGTCTTTCTTCTCCAACATCATCAGTAGGAATATGAACAATGCCCGTGTGCTATTTTCAACAGTAGAGAAGCTAACTAATCCCCCACCACAATTAGCACCTGAACTTCTCTCAGTTAATAAATGCAATGAGTTTGCATCCTTTTTCAAAGGTAAACTTGATAAAATACGGCAGAATATTTCTCATAATATATCTCAGTTGCAAAAAATTGAAAAACTGCAATCACCAATGACACAGATAGATAACTTTAACACAATGTCAGAAATTTGTTTAATTGATTATGAGACTCTTGAAAAAACTGTACAAAATCTCAGTTCCTCAACATCTGAACTGGACATTCTGCCCACCAACTTTTTTAAGTCTGTTCTTCATCTTATAATTACAGATGTGCTTCAAATTATAAATACATCCTTGGAGACTGGCGTTGTTCCTGTGTCCCTAAAAAAAGCTGTTGTAAAGCCCCTTCTTAAAAAAAATAATCTGGATCCTTCAGTGTTAAATAACTACAGGCCAATATCAAATCTACCATTCATCAGGAAAATCCTGGAAAAAATTGTCTTCAATCAATTAACTGCCTTCTCAAACAGCCGTTTTGAAATTTTTCAGTCAGGATTTCGTGCCAATCATAGCACTGAAACAGCGCTGATTAAAGTTATAAATGACATACGTCTTAATACTGATGCAGGCAAAACATCGGTCCTGGTATTACTGGACCTCAGTGCAGCTTTTGATACTGTTGATCACAACATACTGCTATATCGACTTGAACACTGGGTTGGATTGACTGGTAAAGTTATCAATTGGTTAAAATCATACTTAAAAGATAGAAGCTTCTTTGTTACCCTGGGAAATTGTTCCTCAACGTCAATGCCCTTGACCTGTGGTGTCCCCCAGGGGTCGATTCTTGGACCATTACTTTTCAACCTTTATATGCTCCCACTTGGGCAAATTATCAATAAAAATTCAATTTTGTATCACTGCTATGCAGATGATACCCAAATTTATTTTGCTCTATCACCTAATGATTATGCCCCCCTTGAATGTCTCTACCAGTGTATCGATCAAATCAATAGCTGGATGTCACAAAATTTTCTTCAGCTGAACACAGATAAAACGGAAGTAATTCTATTTGGAAAAAAAAGATGAAAGACTCAGGATTACCACTATTCTTGACACAAAAGGGATTAAAACTAAAGAAATGGTTAAAAATCTTGGTGTTTTCATTGACAGCGAGCTAAACTTTGACAGTCACATGAAAGCAATCACTAAAACAGCATTTTATCACCTAAAAAACATTTCCAAACTAAGAGGACTTATGTCAAAAAATGATCTGGAAAAACTAATACATGCCTTCATCTCTAGTAGGGTTGATTACTGCAATGGCCTTTTCACAGGCTTGCCAAAAAAGACCATCAAACGACTTCAGCTGGTTCAAAATGCAGCGGCGAGGGTTCTCACATGAACAAAAAGAACAGAGCACATTACTCCAATTCTAAGGTCCCTTCACTGGCTTCCAGTAAGCTACAGAATTGACTTTAAAGTATTGCTGCTGGTATACAAAGCTCTAAATGGTACAGGGCCCAATGACCTCTCTGATATGTTGCAGCGGCCTAACCCAATCAGATCTACCAGATCACAACAGAAAAATTTACTATTAAAACCAGTTGTTAAAACAAAGTGTGGTGAAGCAGCTTTTAGCTACTATGCAGTACAGCTATGGAACCAACTGCCAGAGGACATTAAAAATGCTCCTGCTGTTGGCAGCTTCAAATCTAGGTTAAAGACCAAGCTGTTTTCAGATGCTTTCTGTTAAATAATTAATATTTTTACATTTTTTATAATCTTTACTTTCTCTGCATGTTTTAAATTTACTTTAACTTTATTCTATTTTATTCTGCTGGTTTCTTTTTCTTTTTCTCCTTTTTCTTTTTGGCATTTTATTATTTTATTTCTACTATTGTTTAATTCTTATTATTTTCTTTTAATTCTTTTAATTATTTTAATTAATTGTTTTAGAATAAAAATAAAATTATTTTATGTAATTTTATTTCTCTATTGTTTACTGTTTTTGTTTTTACTTCTGTAAAGCACATTGAACTGCCATTGTGTATGAAATGTGCTATATAAATAAACTTGCCTTGCCTTGCCTAAAGTGAGGGACTGTTATGTTTATCTTGTCATGTTTGTTTTGGCCTCTAGAGGCCGCCACTGTGTTGTGTTTGTCTTGATTGCCTGTTTCCTGCCCCGCCCTGTTCCTTAATTAGTTTGTGTATAAATACCCCTTTGTTTGTTCCCTTGTCACGGAGTCTTTATGCTATGCTGTCTAGTGCTAGTTTCATCTGTCCCACGTATCTTGCCTGTGCCCTTATGTTTTTGATATTTTTGCTTTCTTTGGACTTTGTACCTTTTTGATCTCCTGAGTGTTCAACATTTTACCTTTGGATATTTTTATTTTGGTTTATCTTCTGAGCTTTTGGATTTTCTTTTTGTTTTTCCATTGGATTGTAAATAGTGTAAATAAACTTTTTTTTGATGCTCTACTTTCGCCTCACACTTCTGCACTTGAGTCATCCCCCTGGTGGCCTAGTGGGGGTTTGCTGGATTATCACACCAACGACCCGTGTTCGAATCCCAGCAAAACCCTAACAGAAAGACTCCATCATGACCGACTCAGCAGAGGCGTCTTCAATGGTCTACCTGGCTAACCTTCAGGGAATTATGGCTTCTTTAACACACTTCAGAGCTACCATGGATGAACACTTACGAGCCAACGTGAGGCCCTTGCTCGCCACGAGGTACTGCTTCAGCAAATTGGGAAAACCCTGGCACAGCTGACTCCTCTGCCCGCATCTCCTGATCCGGCTCCTGCTCCACCATCTGCTCACGCTCCAGTGCCTCCTTCACCTCGTGAACCTAGCCTTCCTGCACCACAGAGGTATGACGTTGAGTGCCGGGAGTTCCTTATTCAGTGCCAACTCACGTTTGAGCTTCAGCCTACCACCTACACTACGGATTGCCGCAAGATTGCCTTTGTGATAACCTTGTTAGCTGGTAAGGCACGAGCTTGGGCAACGGCCATTTGGCAGAGACAGGGACCCGAGTACTCTGATTTCAAGTTGTTTATGGAGGAGATGCTTCGTGTCTTCGATCAGGCAGACACCAGTAAAGACACAGCCAGGAAGCTCATGTCCATCCGGCAAGAAGGAAGCGTCACGGACTACGCCATCGTGTTCCGGACGCTCACAGCAGTCAGTGGATGGAACGAAGCAGCCCTGGTTTCAGCCTTTCACCATGGTTTGTCTGACCCCATCAAAGATGGCCTGGCCTCTATCCCCAAGTTTCGAGCCCAAGTGACCTCGAAACTCTGATCTCACATTCTACTCGTCTTGACAACAGGATTAGAGAGCGCCGCCGAGTCCTGAGCTTCCCCGGCCTCACTGCCTCGACCTGGAGCCCATCTACCTCCTCCAGTGACTGTCCAGAGCCCATGTAAGTTGGCCGTACTTGTCTCTCTGCAGCTGAGAGGGAGTGCAGAAGGAGGGATAAGTGCTGCATCTACTGTGGCAAGTCTGGCCATTTCCGAGCATCATGTCCCGAGCTCTCAGGAAAAGGACCACCCCATCCAGCCGAGGGAGGGTTGTGACGGGCCTACCCTCTTTCCTGAACTCCCTGGCCAAGGAGTCTACATCCCGGTCTCCATCTCTTGGGGTGAGTCCATCCACTCTTGTCAAGCCTTGTTAGACTCCGGGGCAGCTGGAAACTTTATGGATGTTCACTTTGCCCAAAGTATCAATGTCCCGACTGCTCCTCTTGAAGTCCCACTGTCTGTGTCTGCCCTGGATGGCCAAGCCTTAGGTGATGGAAGAGTCATCCAAGGCTACGTTCACACTGCAGGCTTAAGTGACTCAAATCCGATCTTTTCACCCATATGTGACCTGTATCCGATCTTTTATTGACAATATGAACGACACAGATCAGATTTTTTCAAATCCGACCCAGGCCGTTTGGATATGTGGTGCTAATTCCGATTCCTATCCGCTCTTTTCATATGCGACTTCAGTCTGAACCGCCAGGTCGCATTCATCCGACTTACACGTCATCAACAAGCCACAAACGTCACTATTCTGTGCTGAAGTAGGCGGCGGGTCTCTCAAAAAAAGTTACAACAACATGGCGCATAATCACGGGCGCAGATAGAGGGTGGGACGAGTCATATTTAAATTCACCTCGTTCGGTCCCCCCCACTTATAGGGAGGAAAAAACGTCTATGCTGTCTTTCTTTGCATAAGGCAAACCTCACGGAAAAATCAAAAGACTAATTACCACTCGGTTTATTGAGGTGCACAGCAGTGTATACATATAGTTGCAACAACTCACATAAAACAAAACAAAGACTGATATTCGGTTGGTTGAGCTGCGCAGACTGCACAGGTTGCGAGCTCGAGCTTGGTTGCTATGGTTACTAACAACAAGTTTGACAGGCATATCGGGGTTGGGGTTGGTTTGCTGGCAGCTTTGTCCCCCCCCAGTTCAAAAAACGTATCTGTGCCCCTGCGCATGACATCAATGCGAGGGACGCTTCGGGCTGTGAAGGTTCTGAATCTTCTCAATGGAAGGACGCAGAGGTTAGGGAGCTGATTTCCATTTGGGGGGATGCAGCTATTCAAGCTAGATTGGATGAGTCATACCGCAACCGGGCGGTTTTACTTCCGTAAACACTGGCCATGCTCACTGCGTGTGACGTCGTCGTATCCTGCAATGCGCATGCGGAACACTTTTAGGTTGCTTTTCGTTCATACTGAGGATCACATACAAGTCGCATATATTTGTTAATGTGAACGACCTCACAAAAAAATCGGATTTCACAAAAAAATCGGAATTGAGCATTAAGCCTTGCAGTGTGAACATAGCGCAAGTAACTTCTCCAGTCTTCCTCCAGTCTCAAGGTCACAAGGAAGAAATATCCCTGTTATGGAGCAGGGTGTCGGAGGCCTTAGAAGTTAACACACAGATACAGCAGGAGGCAAAAGATGACGTTTTTGCCTTTTATTTTTGCATACCACAGATAAGATAATGAGCCAGAGGCCAATAACTAACTAAAATAAACCAAAACAAAAATACAGAAAAATATAACTATACAATATTTACAAACATACAGAAAATAAACCGGCTACGTGGAGCCAAAATAAACAAACAAAAGATAAGCTAGCCTAAGGCTCAAGAAAGCACAATTCAAATCAATGTACTCACACAGCTGAGTGTAGGACAGAGCAATATAAACACAGGTCTTGTCTCTACCTGGCTCTCACAACAACTGAACACATCACCATTATAAATGATACCTGTCTCCTCCCTATAGTTGGCCAATACACTTGCCTAAACCAAAAAGCAAGGAGTTTTTAGTTAGGCACTCAATAATAACTAATTTAAACATTTTAAAATAGCGCTATAAAGAAATACATATTCTCAGGCCTTACAAAAAAAAATAATACACAAATACATATAGGTACACAAATACCAACTATTCAGACATTTTACACGTTTAACCGTCACTGCAAGGGCGCGAGGACGCGCACACGTGAACGTGCCCCATAATAAAAACATCCTCAGCACCATCACGCAACCCTTTGTCACAACCAGGAAGCGCTGCCACCGGTAAGACATGGAGCTTTTTAAATGCCAAATGAACATTGATTGGTGTTCTTAAACACTTAAAAACCACTCGTTTGTATCATTAAGGCTAGATGTTATGACTAGGCACAATAAATAAAGAAACAAAACATGTTGACAAAGCGTCGTTTCTGAGTTGTTTGTGTGTGCGTTGATATGTGTGGAATGTAATGTATACTATGTGTGTGAATGGTTGTTACGCTAAACATGTGTCGACCCATGTTAACTAACAAAACCACAATGCACAATAAAAAGGGTTAAAACTCACGTACTGCAGTTTATAAAGTCCATGAACCATCATAATGCGAGTAAAAGTTTGAATGGGGAAAATAACAGTACATACTTTCAATGACGGCTGCCATAGCAGACGCCGTGATGGTGCGCTCATGGGTCGCATCATCACAATCCCTGCACCTGATTCCTTCACCAGAGTTCCCAGTTATTCTAGGTCTTCCTTGGCTCACCTGCCACAACCCTCGTATAGACTGGGTCACTAGCCAGGTTGTGGAGTGGGGTCCTGCTTGCTATGCCTCTTGTCTGCTCTCTAGCTCTCCTGTGTCTCCTGCTGAGCCTCCTGATCTCACCGAGTTATCTCAAGTTCCCACAGAGTACTGGGATCTCAAGGAAGTTTTCAGCAAGAGCAGGGCCGCCGTTCTTCCTCCGCACCTTGCCTACAACTGTGCCATCGACTTGCTCCCTGGGACTACCCCCCCTCATGGCAGACTGTTTTCCCTCTCTCAGCCAGAATGCACGGCCATGGAGGAGTACATCAAGGACGCCTTGGCCTCTGGGTTCATTCGACCCTCCACCTCACCCGCTGGTGCCGGCTTCTTCTTTGTCGGCAAGAAGGATGGGGGGCTCCGGCCATGTATTGATTACAGGGGTCTGAACAAGATCACTGTATGTAACCGCTATCCCCTTCCACTGATGTCCACAGCGTTCGATCTGCTCCAAGGCGCCACTGTCTTCACCAAATTGGACTTACGGAACGCATACCACCTCATCCGTATCCGACAGGGAGACGAGTGGAAGACTGCCTTTAACACCCCGTCTGGGCACTACGAGTACCAGGTGATGCCCTTCAGACTCACCAACGCACCAGCTGTTTTTCAGGCCCTAATCAACGACGTCTTGAGGGACATGATTAACCAGTACATTTTTGTCTACCTCGACGACATCCTAATCTTTTCCAAGACCGTGCAGGAGCCCCGCCACCATGTCTGCCAGGTTCTCCAGAGGCTGCTACAGAACAATCTGTTCGCTAAGGCCCAGAAATGCGAATTTCATGTTCCCGAGGTCTCCTTTCTGGGTTTTATTCTATGGACAGGCCAACTCCAGATGGATCCAGCCAAGACCCTGGCCAGCCGGGACTGGCCCACCCCCAAGTCCGTCAAAGAGGTTCAGCGGTTCTTAGGATTTGCGAACTTCTACCGCAAGTTTATCAGGAAGTTTAGTTCTGTAGCAACGCCCATATCGGACCTCACCAAAGGGACAGATGGATCGTATATCTGGTCTCCTCAGGCGGAAAAGGCATTCAAAGACCTCAAGCACTGCTTCTGCATGGCACCCATTCTGGTCCTCCCGGACCCTTCACAACCCTTCATCGTTGAGGTAGACGCCTCGGACAGCGGCATCAGCGCGGTCCTCTCTCAATGCTCAGAAGGAAGGTTGCACCCCTGCTCATACTTCTCTGAACATACCTGAGTTCTGCGGAGTCCTGGTATGATGTGGGGGATCGAGAACTGCTAGCAGTTAAACTGGCCCTTGAGGAGTGGAGGCATGGGCTGGAGGGAGCGCAACATCCATTTTTGGTCTGGACCGACCACAAGAACCTGGAGTACCTCCAGCAAGCAAAGAGACTCAATCCAAGACAGGCTAGGTGGGCCTTGTTTTTCAGTCGGTTCAACTTTACCCTATCATACCGCCCCGGCTCCAAAAACACCAAACCTGACGCGCTTTCCAGGCTGTTCGCTCCCACCAACAGGGAGAGCAAAGTTGGGCCTATTATCCCTGTGTCCTGGATTGTGGCCCCTGTCCGCTGGGGTATTGAGGAGGCCTTCCGACGAGCCCAACACCAGGACCCCGGTCCTGGGACGGGGCCAGCGGGCCTCTTGTATGTCCCACATCAAGCCCGGGCCAAGGTTCTCCAGTGGGATCACTCTCACCGCCCACCCGGGAGCTCGAAGGACCCTGGACTTTTTGAGAAGACACTTCTGGTGGCCAAGCATGGAGAAGGAAGTAAGGTAATTCGTCCTTTCCTGCGAGGTGTGCACCAGAAGCAAGAACCTACGACAGCATCCCCAGGGCCTCCTGCATCCTCTGACCATTCCCCGGCATCCCTGGTCCCACGTGGCAGTCGACTTCATCACGGGTCTCCCTGAGTCACAAGGTAACACTGTCATTTTGGTCATAGTTGACAGATTCTCCAAGGCCTGCCACTTTATATCACTGTGCAAGCTCCCTTCTGCCCTTGAAACAGCTAAACTAATGTTCAATCACGTCTTCCGAGTCTTTGGTCTCCCACAGGATATCGTCTCTGACCGGGGGCCCCAGTTCTCCTCCTGAGTGTGGCACGGGTTTGCAAGCTCATCTGAGCCACTGCGAGCCTCTCCTCTGGGTTCCACCCACAGTCCAATGGCCAGACGGAGAGGCTGAACCAGGACCTGGAAGCCACCCTGCGAGGCCTGGCCATGGATAACCTGACATCGTGGAGTACCTGGCTGCCATGGGCAGAGTACACCCACAACACCCTGCAGTCATCAGCCACCAAGCTGTCACCATTCCAGTGCCAATTCGGGTTCCAGCCACCTCTGTTCCTGGACCAGGAGGAGGATGCGGGGGTACCCTCGGTCAACCAATATGTGAGACGGTGTCGCAAGACCTGGAGCAAGGTCAGGAGGACCCTCATCCAGACCTCCAGAACCAACCAGACTCAGGCCAACCGCCATAGAAGACCTGCCCACGCTTTCCGCCCTGGGCAGCGGGTTTAGCTGTCCACCAAGGACCTTCCACTGTGGGTGGAGAACCGCAAGCTTGCTCCTCGCTACATTGGCCCCTTCAAGGTAGTGCACAGGGTGAACCCTGTCGCCTACCGGCTCCAGTTGCCCCGGACTCTGAGGATCAACCCCACATTCCATGTTTCCCTGTTGCGGCCCGTACTGACATCCACATATGCCCCTGCCCCTAGGAATCCCCCACCCCCCCGCATCTTCCAGAGTCAGACTGTGTTCACTGTGCATCACCTGCTTGACTCCCGCTGGGTCTGCGGCGGGCTTCAATATCTGGTAGACTGGGAGGGCTATGGCCCTGAGGAATGCTGTTGGGTCCCCGCCCGGGACATTTTAGATAAAGGACTTTGTCAGGACTTCCATTCGGCCCATCCGGATCGCCCTGGGAACGTCAGGAGATGCTCCTGGGGGGTCCTGTTAGGACTGGGACTGTTTTGGCCTCTAGAGGCCGCTGTTATGTTTATCTTGTCATGTTTGTTTTGGCCTCTAGAGGCCGCCACTGTATTTTGTGTTTGTCTTGATTGCCTGTTTCCTGCCCCACCCTGTTCCTTAATTAGTTTTTGTATAAATACCCCTCTGTTTGTTCCCTTGTCACGGAGTCTTGATACTATGCGTCTAGTGCTAGTGTCCTCTGTCCCACGTATCTTGCCTATGCCCTTGTGTTTTTGATATTTTTGCTTTCTTTGGACTTTGTACCTTTTTGATCTCCTGAGCGTTCAGCATTTTGCCTTTCCTTTTGTTTTTGGACATTTAACCATTGGATATTTTTATTTTGTTTTATCTTCTGAGCTTTTTGATTTTCTTTTTGTTTTTTCCACTGGATTGTAAATAGTGTAAATAAACTTTTTTTTGATACTCTACTTTCGCCTCACACCTCTGCACTTGAGTCATCCCTCTGGTGGCCTAGTGGGGGTTTGCTGGATTATCACACTAACGACCTGGGTTCAAATCCCAGCAAAACCCTAACATAAAGCAAAAGTTTGACAACGAACATTGATTTCGTGGGAAATGCTTATATTTGACAAGTAACAACTTTCTAAGCATGGATTTTCAAGGTTTATACACATTATCATCATACTGGTCATGTTTAACTGTATAAATACATCTGAAACGAGTTTTCAACAAAGTACTCTGAAAAGCAGTTGTTCAGAGTGGGAAAACACACTTTGTCACCGAGTGCAATAAAACAGCTTTCCTAGCGCAGGAGCGCCTTCAGTCCTTCTGGACAGCCATTTCAGTACCAAAAGCAAAAGTTTGACAATGAACAATGATTTCATGTCAAATGCGTGCATATTTGACAAATAACTTTCTAAGGATGGATTTTCATGTTTTCAAGTTTGTCACACATTTTCATCATACTGTAGAGCCCTGCACTACCGCGGGACTCGCGGGACCCGCCACAAAGCAGTGCGGCGCAGGACAAATTTTGAAAGCTCATTGCGGGCGTGGGTGGGAGCAGGAGTGCACATATGCGGGCGCAGGCGGGAGCGGGAGTGCACATATGCAGGCGTGAGCGGTGATAAGCTGCAGTCCCGCTAACTAAAAACGTTTAAAATAAAATTTATAAATTATTAATTTATGTCTATCATATATAATTTGTGCTGGATATTTTATTTGGCATTAATAAAAACATTTTAAGATGCCTAAATTTGCAGAGAGGGTCAGATTGCCAGATTGAGTGAGGAATGGCATCTTAAATTTGCCATTGATCACCCTAATGGGCAATACTTTGATCACTCTAATGACTCGCCATTCACACCCAGCCTCCAGTGACCCACACTAACATGATGCCTCAATGACACCTTAGATGAGCCGGTCATCAGAATTCTGATTCTGATCCAGGAGAGGATAAATAACTCTTGTACGTTTCCGATTCCTTTCCTCTTCCGTGTTTGAGATCTCCAATCATGGCAGAAGAGCAGAGCTCCTTAACTGAAGCTCACAGTGCTTCAAAAGTAAGTGCTGCTTTAAAAAGAGGTACATTTACCGTTAAAAAGTCAAGAGTCCTGAAATCGGACACTTTAGTTAGAAATGCTTTCCAAATGTAAACTGGGTTAGCCTAATGTTTTGTATGGCTGAACAATAACTATACCAAATTTCCACTTGGAATTACGTGCTCGCCTGTCTTTTTTTATTGTTTATTATTATTATTATTATTATTATTATTATTAGAGACACTGACGAAGGCAACAGCCGAAATGTTTGTCTCCTTCTGCTGCTAAAAACAACTGAAAAGAAATGTAACTAAAAGAATAAGTTCAAGAGTGCGATCCATCTCTCCTTTCACACTAATTATTCATAGGAGAAGAGAGAGCGCATAACTTAAATGATTAGCCTACTTAAATAATTATTATTATTAGGTCTACATGCTGCCATTTCAACATTCCGAATTCAGAAACAAGGTAAATAATAACAAACGTGAACGTGAGCTGTAGATATTTATGCTCAAATCCACTCAAAGTAGGGGGCGGGGCACCATCACGCTGTGTCAAGACAAGAACTTTCCTGAGAAATAACGTGAATGTCTGCATCATGCAGGATTTGCAGGCGGGAGCAGGACAAAATATGGCAGGCACGGGCGGGAGCGGGACTGCACAATGTGGGTGCGGGTGGGAGAGGGACTGGAAAATCCGACCTGCGCAGACCTCTATCATACTGGTCATGTTTAACTGCATGAGCACATCTGAAACGAGTTTTTCAACAAAATACTCTGAAAAGCAGTTGTTCAGAGTGGGAAAACACACTTTGTGTCACTGAGTGCATTAAAACATCTTTCCTAATGCTGGAGCACCTTCAGCCCTTCTGTACAGCAGTTTCAGCACCTAAAGCAAAAGTTTGACAACAAACATTGATTTCATGGGAAATGAGAGCATTCGAACATAATTGACAAGTACCAACTTCCTAAGCATGGATTTTCATGTTTTCGAGTTTGTCAGACATTTCCATCATACAGGTCATGTTTAACTGTATAAGCACATCTGAAATGAGTTTTCAACAAAGTAGTCTGAAAAGCAGTTGTTCAGAGTGGGAAAACACAATTTGTGTCACCGAGTGCATTAAAACAGCTTTCCTAGTGCTGGAGCGCCTTCAGCCCTTCTGTACAGCTGTTTCAGCGCCTAAAGCAAAAGTTTGACAATGAACATTGATTTCGTGGCAAATATGGGCAAATGCACTCATTTCCCACAAAATCAATGTTCATTGTCAAACTTTTGCTTTAGGTGTTGTAAAGGCTGTACAGAAAGACTGAAGGCCCTCCTGCCACAGGAAAGCTGTTTTAAAGCACTTGCTGACACAAAGTGTGCTTTCCCAATCTGAACAACTGCTTTTCAGAGTACTTGCTGAAAACTTGTTTCAGATGTGCTTATACAGTTAAACATGACCAGTATGATGATAATGTGTCAAGACCTCAAAAACATGAAAATCTATGCTTAGAAAGTTGTTACTTGTCAAATATGCTTGAATGCACTCATTTCCCATGAAATCAATGTTCGTTGTCAAACTTTTGCTGTAGGCGCTGAAACGGCTGTACAGAAGGACTGAAGCCACTCCTGTCACAGGAAAGCTGTTTTAATGCAGTTGGTGACAGAAAGTGTGTTTTCCCACTCTGAAAAACTGTTTTTGAGAGTACTTTGTTGAAAACTCGTTTCAAATATGCTTTTACAGTTAAACATGGCCAGTATGATGAAAATGTGTGACAAACTCGAAAACATGAAAATCCATGCTTTGGAAGTTGTAACTTGCTAAATATGCACGCATGAACTTATTTTTCACAAAATCAATGTTCGTTGACAAACTTTTGCTTTAGGTGGTGAAACGGCTGGGCAGAAGGACTGAAGGCGCTCCTGCACTTGGAAAGCTGTTTTAATGCACTTGGTGACACAGAGTGTTTTCCATGTGTTAAATGCTCGAAAACATGAAAATCCATGCTTAGAAAGTTGTTACATGTCACATATGCTCAAATGCACTCATTTCACTCAAAATCAATGTTCCTTGTCAAACGTGTGCTTTATGCTCTGAAAAGGCGTTAGAAACAGGCTGAAGGCGCTCCTGCGCTAGGAAAGCTGTTTTCATACACTCGTTGATAGAAAGTGTGTTTTCCCACTCTGAACAAGTGCATATCACAATACTTTGTTGAAAACTCGTTTCAGACGTGCTTTTACAGTTAAAATGACAAATAGGATGAAAATGTGTTAAAAGCTCGAAAACATGAAAATGCATGCTTAGAAAGTTGTTACATGTCACACATGATCGAATACAATCATTTCACTGAAAATCAATGTTCCTTGTCAAACCTTTGCTTTATGCTCTGAAAAGGCGTTAGAAACAGGCTGAAGGCGCTCCTGCGCTAGGAAAGCTGTTTTCATGCACTCGTTGAAACAAAGTGTGTATTCCCACTCTGAACACTTGTTCAGAGTGGGAATACACACTTTGTTTCAACGAGTGCATGAAAACAGCTTTCCTAGCGCAGGAGCGCCTTCAGCCTGAAAGCTTTACATTTTAACTGTAAAAGCACGTCTGAAACGAGTTTTCAACATAGTATTGTGATATGCACTTGCATATCACAATACTATGTTGAAAACTCGTTTCAGACGTGCTTTTACAGTTAAAATGACAAATAGGATGAAAATGTGTTAAAAGCACGAAAACATGAAAATGCATGCTTTGTTACATATCACATATGCTCGAATGCGCTCATTTCACTGAAAATCAATGTTCCTTGTCAAACCTTTGCTTTATGCTCTGAAAAGGCGTTAGAAACAGGCTGAAGGCGCTCCTGCGCTAGGAAAGCTGTTTTCATACACTCGTTGATAGAAAGTGTGTTTTCCCACTCTGAACAAGTGCATATCACAATACTTTGTTGAAAATTCGTTTCAGACGTGCTTTTACAGTTAAAATGACAAATAGGATGAAAATGTGTTAAAAGCTAGAAAACATGAAAATGCATGCTTAGAAAGTTGTTACATGTCACATATGCTCGAATGCGCTCATTTCACTGAAAATCAATGTTCCTTGTCAAGCCTTTGCTGTATGCTCTGAAAAGGCGTTAGAAACAGGCTGAAGGCGCTCCTGCGCTAGGAAAGCTGTTTTCATGCAATCGGTGACACAAAGTGTGTTTTCCCACTCTGAAAAGTGCATACCACAATACTTTGTTGAAGACTCGTTTCAGACGTGCTTTTACAGTTAAAATGACAAATCGGATGAAAATGTGTTAAAAGCTCGAAAACATGAAAATCCATGCTTAGCAAGTTGTTACATGTCACATATGGTCGAATGCACTCATTTCACTTAAAATCAATGTTCCTTGTCAAACGTTTGCTTAATGCTTTGAAAAGGCATTAGAAACAGTTTGAAGGCGCTCCTGCGCTCGGAAAGCTGTTTTCATACACTCGTTGAAGGAGTGTTTTCCCACTCTGAACAAGTGCATATCACAATACTTTGTTGAAAACTCGTTTCAGAAGTGCTTTTACAGTTAAAATGACAAATATGATGAAAATGTGTTAAATGCTCGAAAACATGAAAATCCATGTTTAGAAAGTTGTTCCATGTCACATATGATCGAATACAATCATTTCACTCAAAATCAATGTTCCGTGTCAAACGTGTGCTTTATGCTCTGAAAAGGCGTTAGAAACAGTTTGAAGGCGCTCCTGCGCTCGGAAAGCTGTTTTCATACACGCGTTGAAACAACGTGTGTTTTCCCACTCGGAACAAGTGCATATCACAATACTTTGTTGAAAACTCGTTTCGGACGTGCTTTTACAGTTAAAATGACAAATAGGATGAAAATGTGTTAAAAGCTCGAAAACATGAAAATCCATGTTTAGAAAGTTGTTACATGTCACATATGGTCGAATGCACTCATTTCACTCAAAATCAATGTTCCTTGTAAAACGTTTCCTTTATGCTCTGAAAAGGCGTTAGAAACAGTTTGAAGGCTCTCCTGCGCTAGGAAAGCAGTTTTCATGTACTCGGTGACACAAAGTGTGTTTTCCCACTCTGAACAAGTGTGGGAAAATGACAACCAGGATGAAAATGCGTTAAATGCTCGAAAACATGAAAATCCATACTTAGCAAGTTGTTACATGTCACATGTGATCGAATACAATCATTTCACTCAAAATCAATGTTCCTTGTCAAACGTGTGCTTTATGCTCTGAAAAGGCGTTAGAAACAGGCTGAAGGCGCTCCTGCGCTAGGAAAGCTGTTTTCATACACTCGTTGATAGAAAGTGTGTTTTCCCACTCTGAACAAGTGCATATCACAATACTTTGTTGAAAACTCGTTTCAGACGTGCTTTTACAGTTAAAATGACAAATCGGATGAAAATGTGTTAAAAGCTCGAAAACATGAAAATCCATGCTTAGCAAGTTGTTACATGTCACATATGGTCGAACGCACTCATTTCACTTAAAATCAATGTTCCTTGTCAATCGTTTGCTTTATGCTTTGAAAAGGCGTTAGAAACAGGCTGAAGGCGCTCCTGCGCCAGGAAAGCTGTTTTCATGCACTCGCTGTCACAAAGTGTGTTTTCCCACTCTGAACAAGTGCATATCACAATACTTTGTTGAAAACTCGTTTCAGAAGTGCTTTTACAGTTAAAATGACAAATATGATGAAAATGTGTTAAATGCTCGAAAACATGAAAATCCATGCTTAGCAAGTTGTTCCATGTCACATATGATCGAATACAATCATTTCACTCAAAATCAATGTTCCGTGTCAAACGTGTGCTTTATGCTCTGAAAAGGCGTTAGAAACAGTTTGAAGGCGCTCCTGCGCTCGGAAAGCTGTTTTCATACACTCGTTGAAACAAAGTGTGTTTTCCCACTCGGAACAAGTGCATATCACAATACTTTGTTGAAAACTCGTTTCGGACGTGCTTTTACAGTTAAAATGACAAATCGGATGAAAATGTGTTAAAAGCTCGAAAACATGAAAATGCATGCTTTGTTACATGTCACATATGCTCTAATGCGCTCATTTCACTGAAAATCAATGTTCCTTGTCAAACCTTTGCTTTATGCCCTGAAAAGGCGTTAGAAACAGGCTGAAGGCGCTCCTGCGCTAGGAAAGCTGTTTTCATACACTCGTTGATAGAAAGTGTGTTTTCCCACTTTGAACAAGTGCATATCACAATACTTTGTTGAAAACTCGTTTCAGACGTGCTTTTACAGTTAAAATGACAAGTAGGATGAAAATGTGTTAAAAGCTAGAAAACATGAAAATGCATGCTTAGAAAGTTGTTACATGTCACATATGCTCGAATGCGCTCATTTCACTGAAAATCAATGTTCCTTGTCAAGCCTTTGCTTTATGCTCTGAAAAGGCGTTAGAAACAGGCTGAAGGCGCTCCTGCGCTAGGAAAGCTGTTTTCATGCAATCGGTGACACAAAGTGTGTTTTCCCACTCTGAACAAGTGTGGGAAAATGACAACCAGGATGAAAATGTGTTAAATGCTCGAAAACATGAAAATCCATACTTAGCAAGTTGTTACATGTCACATGTGATCGAATACAATCATTTCACTGAAAATCAATGTTCCTTGTCAAAGGTGTGCTTTATGCTCTGAAAAGGCGTTAGAAACAGGCTGAAGGCGCTCCTGCGCTAGGAAAGCTGTTTTCATACACTCGTTGATAGAAAGTGTGTTTTCCCACTCTGAACAAGTGCATATCACAATACTTTGTTGAAAACTCTTTTCAGACGTGCTTTTACAGTTAAAATGACAAATAGGATGAAAATGTGTTAAAAGCTCGAAAACATGAAAATGCATGCTTAGAAAGTTGTTACATGTCACACATGATCGAATACAATCATTTCACTGAAAATCAATGTTCCTTGTCAAACCTTTGCTTTATGCTCTGAAAAGGCGTTAGAAACAGGCTGAAGGCGCTCCTGCGCTAGGACAGCTGTTTTCATGCACTCGTTGAAACAAAGTGTGTATTCCCACTCTGAACAAGTGCATATCACAATACTATGTTGAAAACTCGTTTCAGACGTGCTTTTACAGTTAAAATGACAAATAGGATGAAAATGTGTTAAAAGCACGAAAACATGAAAATGCATGCTTTGTTACATGTCACATATGCTCTAATGCGCTCATTTCACTGAAAATCAATCTTCCTTGTCAAACCTTTGCTTTATGCTCTGAAAAGGTGTTAGAAACAGGCTGAAGGCGCTCCTGCGCTAGGAAAGCTGTTTTCATACACTCGTTGATAGAAAGTGTGTTTTCCCACTTTGAACAAGTGCATATCACAATACTTTGTTGAAAACTCGTTTCAGACGTGCTTTTACAGTTAAAATGACAAATAGGATGAAAATGTGTTAAAAGCTAGAAAACATGAAAATGCATGCTTAGAAAGTTGTTACATGTCACATATGCTCGAATGCGCTCATTTCACTGAAAATCAATGTTCCTTGTCAAGCCTTTGCTGTATGCTCTGAAAAGGCGTTAGAAACAGGCTGAAGGCGCTCCTGCGCTAGGAAAGCTGTTTTCATGCAATCGGTGACACAAAGTGTGTTTTCCCACTCTGAAAAGTGCATACCACAATACTTTGTTGAAGACTCGTTTCAGACGTGCTTTTACAGTTAAAATGACAAATCGGATGAAAATGTATTAAAAGCTCGAAAACATGAAAATCCATGCTTAGCAAGTTGTTACATGTCACATATGGTCGAATGCACTCATTACACTTAAAATCAATGTTCCTTGTCAAACGTTTGCTTAATGCTTTGAAAAGGCGTTAGAAACAGTTTGAAGGCGCTCCTGCGCTCGGAAAGCTGTTTTCATACACTCGTTGAAACAAAGTGTGTTTTCCCACTCGGAACAAGTGCATATCACAATACTTTGTTGAAAACTCGTTTCGGACGTGCTTTTACAGTTAAAATGACAAATAGGATGAAAATGTGTTAAAAGCTCGAAAACATGAAAATCCATGTTTAGAAAGTTGTAACATGTCACATATGCTCGAATGCGCTTATTTCACTGAAAATCAATGTTCCTTGTCAAACTTTGGATTTATGCTCTGAAAAGGCGTTAGAAACAGGCGGAAGTCGTTCCTGCACTAGGAAAGCTGTTTTCATGCACTCGTTGAAACAAAGTGTGTATTCCCACTCTGAACAAGTGTGGGAAAATGACAACCAGGATGAAAATGTGTTAAAAGCTCGAAAACATGAAAATCCATGCTTAGCAAGTTGTTACATGTCACATATGGTCGAATGCGCTCATTTCACTTAAAAATCAATGTTCCTTGTCAAACGTTTGCTTTATGCTTTGAAAAGGCGTTAGAAACAGGCTGAAGGCGCTCCTTCGCTAGGAAAGCTGTTTTCATACACTCGTTGATAGAAAGTGTGTTTTCCCACTCTGAACAAGTGCATATCACAATACTTTGTTGAAAACTCGTTTCAGAAGTGCTTTTACAGTTAAAATGACAAATATGATGAAAATGTGTTAAATGCTCGAAAACATGAAAATCCATGCTTAGCAAGTTGTTCCATGTCACATATGATCGAATACAATCATTTCACTCAAAATCAATGTTCCGTGTCAAACGTGTGCTTTATGCTCTGAAAAGGCGTTAGAAACAGTTTGAAGGCGCTCCTGCGCTCGGAAAGCTGTTTTCATACACTCGTTGAAACAAAGTGTGTTTTCCCACTCGGAACAAGTGCATATCACAATACTTTGTTGAAAACTCGTTTCGGACGTGCTTTTACAGTTAAAATGACAAATCGGATGAAAATGTGTTGAAAGCTCGAAAACATGAAAATCCATGCTTAGCAAGTTGT
Source organism: Neoarius graeffei (assembly GCF_027579695.1). NCBI lineage: Eukaryota > Metazoa > Chordata > Actinopteri > Siluriformes > Ariidae > Neoarius > Neoarius graeffei. Next base: position 21,637,626 of record NC_083573.1, read on the forward strand.
TTTCATGCACTCGTTGATAGAAAGTGTGTTTTCCCACTCTGAACAAGTGCATATCACAATACTTTGTTGAAGACTCGTTTCAGACGTGCTTTTACAGTTAAAATGACAAATCGGATGAAAATGTGTTGAAAGCTCGAAAACATGAAAATCCATGCTTAGCAAGTTGTTACATGTCACATATGGTCGAATGCACTCATTTCACTTAAAATCAATGTTCCTTGTCAAACGTTTGCTTTATGCTTTGAAAAGGCGTTAGAAACAGGCTGAAGGCGCGCCTGCGCCAGGAAAGCTGTTTTCATGCACTCGCTGTCACAAAGTGTGTTTTCCCACTCTGAACAAGTGCAAATCACAATACACTCTAAAAAATAATGGGGCCAGTACTGGTTCTTCAGGGTGATGCCATAGAAGAACCTTTTTCAGGGCTTCAAAGAACTGTTCATGCAACAGTTCTTTAAAGAACCATTTAAACCATTTGTTTGAGCAGTGAAGACAGATTTGTGTAAACATAGCCTATGTGCATTGACCAGCAAATGGTAAGAGAATGCCAGGCTCTGAAGAACCATTTCCAATGTGAAGAACCTTTCGCATAATGTAATGGTTCATCACAGAGTTTTGACTCTCCATGGAACCATCCAGAGATTTGAAGAACCACTGAAGCACCTTTATTTTTTAGAGTGTACTTTGTTGAAAACTCGTTTCAGAAGTGCTTTTACAGTTAAAATGACAACCAGGATGAAAATGTGTTAAATGCTCGAAAACATGAAAATCCATGCTTAGCAAGTTGTTCCATGTCACATATGATCGAATACAATCATTTCACTCAAAATCAATGTTCCGTGTCAAACGTGTGCTTTATGCTCTGAAAAGGCGTTAGAAACAGTTTGAAGGCGCTCCTGCGCTCGGAAAGCTGTTTTCATACACTCGTTGAAACAAAGTGTGTTTTCCCACTCGGAACAAGTGCATATCACAATACTTTGTTGAAAACTCGTTTCGGACGTGCTTTTACAGTTAAAATGACAAATAGGATGAAAATGTGTTAAAAGCTCGAAAACATGAAAATCCATGCTTAGAAAGTTGTTCCATGTCACATATGCTCGAATGCACTCAAAATCAATGTTCCTTGTAAAACGTTTCCTTTATGCTCTGAAAAGGCGTTAGAACCAGTTTGAAGGCGCTCCTGCGCTAGGAAAGCAGTTTTCATGCACTCGGTGACACAAAGTGTGTTTGCCCACTCTGAACAAGTGTGGGAAAATGACAACCAGGATGAAAATGTGTTAAATGCTCGAAAACATGAAAATCCATGCTTAGCAAGTTGTTCCATGTCACATATGATCGAATACAATCATTTCACGCAAAATCAATGTTCCGTGTCAAACGTGTGCTTTATGCTCTGAAAAGGCGTTAGAAACAGTTTGAAGGCGCTCCTGCGCTCGGAAAGCTGTTTTCATACACTCGTTGAAACAAAGTGTTTTCCCACTCGGAACAAGTGCATATCACAATACTTTGTTGAAAACTCGTTTCGGACGTGCTTTTACAGTTAAAATGACAAATAGGATGAAAATGTGTTAAAAGCTCGAAAACATGAAAATCCATGTTTAGAAAGTTGTTACATGTCACATATGCTCGAATGCACTCATTTCACTCAAAATCAATGTTCCTTGTAAAACGTTTCCTTTATGCTCTGAAAAGGCGTTAGAACCAGTTTGAAGGCGCTCCTGCGCTAGGAAAGCAGTTTTCATGCACTCGGTGACACAAAGTGTGTTTGCCCACTCTGAACAAGTGTGGGAAAATGACAACCAGGATGAAAATGTGTTAAATGATCGAAAAAATGAAAATCCATGCTTAGTAAGTTGTTACATGTTACATATGATCGAATCTACAATCATTTCACTCAAAATCAATGTTCCTTGTAAAACGTGTGCTCTATGCTCTGAAAAGGCGTTAGAAACAGTGTGAAGGCGCCCCTGCACTAGGAAAGCTGTTTTCATGCACTCGCTGTCACAAAGTGTGTTTTCCCACTCTGAACAAGTGCACATACTTTGTTGAAAACTCGTTTCAGACGTGCTTTTCCAGTTAAAATGACAACCAGGATGAAAATGTGTTAAAAGCTCGAAAACATGAAAATCCATGCTTAGCAAGTTGTTACATGTCACATATGGTCGAATGCGCTCATTTCACTTAAAATCAATGTTCCTTGTCAAACGTTTGCTTTATGCTCTGAAAAGGCGTTAGAAACAGGCTGAAGGCGCTCCTGCGCTAGGAAAGCTGTTTTCATACACTCGTTGATGAAAGTGTGTTTTCCCACTCTGAACAAGTGCATATCACAATACTTTGTTGAAAACTCGTTTCGGACGTGCTTTTACAGTTAAAATGTCAAATAGGATGAAAATGTGTTAAAAGCTCGAAAACATGAAAATCCATGCTTAGAAAATTGTTACATGTCACATATGCTCGAATGCACTCATTTCACTCAAAATCAATGTTCCTTGTAAAACGTTTCCTTTATGCTCTGAAAAGGCGTTAGAACCAGTTTGAAGGCGCTCCTGCGCTAGGAAAGCAGTTTTCATGCACTCGGTGACACAAAGTGTGTTTGCCCACTCTGAACAAGTGTGGGAAAATGACAACCAGGATGAAAATGTGTTAAATGCTCGAAAACATGAAAATCCATACTTAGCAAGTTGTTACATGTCACATGTGATCGAATACAATCATTTCACTCAAAATCAATGTTCCTTGTCAAACGTGTGCTTTATGCTCTGAAAAGGCGTTAGAAACAGGCTGAAGGCGCTCCTGCGCTAGGAAAGCTGTTTTCATACACTCGTTGATAGAAAGTGTGTTTTCCCACTCTGAACAAGTGCATATCACAATACTTTGTTGAAAACTCGTTTCGGACGTGCTTTTACAGTTAAAATGTCAAATAGGATGAAAATGTGTTAAAAGCTCGAAAACATGAAAATCCATGTTTAGAAAGTTGTTACATGTCACATATGCTCGAATGCACTCATTTCACTCAAAATCAATGTTCCTTGTAAAACGTTTCCTTTATGCTCTGAAAAGGCGTTAGAACCAGTTTGAAGGCGCTCCTGCGCTAGGAAAGCAGTTTTCATGCACTCGGTGACACAAAGTGTGTTTGCCCACTCTGAACAAGTGTGGGAAAATGACAACCAGGATGAAAATGTGTTAAATGCTCGAAAACATGAAAATCCATACTTAGCAAGTTGGTACATGTCACATGTGATCGAATACAATCATTTCACTCAAAATCAATGTTCCTTGTAAAACGTGTGCTTTATGCTCTGAAAAGGCGTTAGAAACAGGCTGAAGGCGCTCCTGCGCTAGGAAAGCTGTTTTCATACACTCGTTGATAGAAAGTGTGTTTTCCCACTCTGAACAAGTGCATATCACAATACTTTGTTGAAAACTCGTTTCGGACGTGCTTTTACAGTTAAAATGTCAAATAGGATGAAAATGTGTTAAAAGCTCGAAAACATGAAAATCCATGTTTAGAAAGTTGTTACATGTCACATATGCTCGAATGCACTCATTTCACTCAAAATCAATGTTCCTTGTAAAACGTTTCCTTTATGCTCTGAAAAGGCGTTAGAACCAGTTTGAAGGCGCTCCTGCGCTAGGAAAGCAGTTTTCATGCACTCGGTGACACAAAGTGTGTTTGCCCACTCTGAACAAGTGTGGGAAAATGACAACCAGGATGAAAATGTGTTAAATGCTCGAAAAAATGAAAATCCATGCTTAGTAAGTTGTTACATGTTACATATGATCGAATCTACAATCATTTCACTCAAAATCAATGTTCCTTGTAAAACGTGTGCTCTATGCTCTGAAAAGGCGTTAGAAACAGTGTGAAGGCGCCCCTGCGCTAGGAAAGCTGTTTTCATGCACTCGCTGTCACAAAGTGTGTTTTCCCACTCTGAACAAGTGCACATACTTTGTTGAAAACTCGTTTCAGACGTGCTTTTCCAGTTAAAATGACAACCAGGATGAAAATGTGTTAAAAGCTCGAAAACATGAAAATCCATGCTTAGCAAGTTGTTACATGTCACATATGGTCGAATGCGCTCATTTCACTTAAAATCAATGTTCCTTGTCAAACGTTTGCTTCATGCTCTGAAAAGGCGTTAGAAACAGGCTGAAGGCGCTCCTGCGCTAGGAAAGCTGTTTTCATACACTCGTTGATGAAAGTGTGTTTTCCCACTCTGAACAAGTGCATATCACAATACTTTGTTGAAAACTCGTTTCGGACGTGCTTTTACAGTTAAAATGTCAAATAGGATGAAAATGTGTTAAAAGCTCGAAAACATGAAAATCCATGTTTAGAAAGTTGTTACATGTCACATATGCTCGAATGCACTCATTTCACTCAAAATCAATGTTCCTTGTAAAACGTTTCCTTTATGCTCTGAAAAGGCGTTAGAACCAGTTTGAAGGCGCTCCTGCGCTAGGAAAGCAGTTTTCATGCACTCGGTGACACAAAGTGTGTTTGCCCACTCTGAACAAGTGTGGGAAAATGACAACCAGGATGAAAATGTGTTAAATGCTCGAAAACATGAAAATCCATACTTAGCAAGTTGTTACATGTCACATGTGATCGAATACAATCATTTCACTCAAAATCAATGTTCCTTGTCAAACGTGTGCTTTATGCTCTGAAAAGGCGTTAGAAACAGGCTGAAGGCGCTCCTGCGCTAGGAAAGCTGTTTTCATACACTCGTTGATAGAAAGTGTGTTTTCCCACTCTGAACAAGTGCATATCACAATACTTTGTTGAAAACTCGTTTCAGACGTGCTTTTACAGTTAAAATGACAAATCGGATGAAAATGTGTTAAAAGCTCGAAAACATGAAAATGCATGCTTAGAAAGTTGTTCCATGTCACATATGCTCGAATGCGCTCATTTCACTGAAAATCAATGTTCCTTGTCAAGCCTTTGCTTTATGCTCTGAAAAGGCGTTAGAAACAGTTTGAAGGCGCTCCTGCGCTAGGAAAGCTGTTTTCATACACTCGTTGAAGGAGTGTTTTCCGACTCTGAACAAGTGCATATCATAATACTTTGTTGAAAATTCGTTTCAGACGTGCTTTTACAGTTAAAATGACAAATAGGATGAAAATGTGTTAAAAGCTCGAAAACATGAAAATGCATGCTTAGAAAGTTGTGACATGTCACATATGCTCGAATGCGCTCATTTCACTGAAAATCAATGTTCCTTGTCAAGCCTTTGCTTTATGCTCTGAAAAGGCGTTAGAAACAGGCTGAAGGCGCTCCTGCGCTAGGAAAGCTGTTTTCATGCACTCGGTGACACAAAGTGTGTTTTCCCACTCTGAAAAGTGCATACCACAATACTTTGTTGAAGACTCGTTTCAGACGTGCTTTTACAGTTAAAATGACAAATCGGATGAAAATGTGTTAAAAGCTCGAAAACATGAAAATCCATGCTTAGCAAGTTGTTACATGTCACATATGGTCGAATGCACTCATTTCACTCAAAATCAATGTTCCTTGTCAAACGTTTGCTTTATGCTTTGAAAAGGCGTTAGAAACAGGCTGAAGGCGCTCCTGCGCCAGGAAAGCTGTTTTCATGCACTCGCTGTCACAAAGTGTGTTTTCCCACTCTGAACAAGTGCATATCACAATACTTTGTTGAAAACTCGTTTCAGAAGTGCTTTTACAGTTAAAATGACAAATATGATGAAAATGTGTTAAATGCTCGAAAACATGAAAATCCATGTTTAGAAAGTTGTTCCATGTCACATATGCTCGAATGCGCTCATTTCACTGAAAATCAATGTTCCTTGTCAAGCCTTTGCTTTATGCTCTGAAAAGGCGTTAGAAACAGGCTGAAGGCACTCCTGCGCTAGGAAAGCTGTTTTCATGCACTCGGTGACACAAAGTGTGTTTTCCCACTCTGAAAAGTGCATACCACAATACTTTGGGGAAGACTCGTTTCAGAGGTGCTTTTACAGTTAAAATGACAAATCGGATGAAAATGTGTTAAAAGCACGAAAACATGAAAATCCATGCTTAGCAAGTTTTTACATGTCACATATGGTCGAACGCACTCATTTCACTTAAAATCAATGTTCCTTGTCAATCGTTTGCTTTATGCTTTGAAAAGGCGTTAGAAACAGGCTAAAGGCGCTCCTGCGCCAGGAAAGCTGTTTTCATGCACTCGCTGTCACAAAGTGTGTTTTCCCACTCTGAACAAGTGCATATCACAATACTTTGTTGAAAAGTCGTTTCAGAAGTGCTTTTACAGTTAAAATGACAAATATGATGAAAATGTGTTAAATGCTCGAAAACATGAAAATCCATGTTTAGAAAGTTGTGACATGTCACATATGATCGAATACAATCATTTCACTCAAAATCAATGTTCCGTGTCAAACGTGTGCTTTATGCTCTGAAAAGGCGTTAGAAACAGTTTGAAGGCGCTCCTGCGCTCGGAAAGCTGTTTTCATACACGCGTTGAAACAACGTGTGTTTTCCCACTCGGAACAAGTGCATATCACAATACTTTGTTGAAAACTCGTTTCGGACGTGCTTTTACAGTTAAAATGACAAATAGGATGAAAATGTGTTAAAAGCTCGAAAACATGAAAATCCATGCTTAGAAAGTTGTTACATGTCACATATGCTCGAATGCACTCATTTCACTCAAAATCAATGTTCCTTGTAAAACGTTTCCTTTATGCTCTGAAAAGGCGTTAGAACCAGTTTGAAGGCGCTCCTGCGCTAGGAAAGCAGTTTTCATGCACTCGGTGACACAAAGTGTGTTTGCCCACTCTGAACAAGTGTGGGAAAATGACAACCAGGATGAAAATGTGTTAAATGCTCGAAAACATGAAAATCCATACTTAGCAAGTTGTTACATGTCACATGTGATCGAATACAGTCATTTCACTCAAAATCAATGTTCCTTGTCAAACGTGTGCTTTATGCTCTGAAAAGGCGTTAGAAACAGGCTGAAGGCGCTCCTGCGCTAGGAAAGCTGTTTTCATACACTCGTTGATAGAAAGTGTGTTTTCCCACTCTGAACAAGTGCATATCACAATACTTTGTTGAAAACTCGTTTCGGACGTGCTTTTACAGTTAAAATGTCAAATAGGATGAAAATGTGTTAAAAGCTCGAAAACATGAAAATCCATGTTTAGAAAGTTGTTACATGTCACATATGCTCGAATGCACTCATTTCACTCAAAATCAATGTTCCTTGTAAAACGTTTCCTTTATGCTCTGAAAAGGCGTTAGAACCAGTTTGAAGGCGCTCCTGCGCTAGGAAAGCAGTTTTCATGCACTCGGTGACACAAAGTGTGTTTTCCCACTCTGAACAAGTGTGGGAAAATGACAACCAGGATGAAAATGTGTTAAATGCTCGAAAACATGAAAATGCATGCTTAGAAAGTTGTTCCATGTCACATATGCTCGAATGCGCTCATTTCACTGAAAATCAATGTTCCTTGTCAAGCCTTTGCTTTATGCTCTGAAAAGGCGTTAGAAACAGGCTGAAGGCGCTCCTGCGCTAGGAAAGCTGTTTTCATGCACTCGTTGATAGAAAGTGTGTTTTCCCACTCTGAACAAGTGCATATCACAATACTTTGTTGAAAACTCGTTTCAGACGTGCTTTTACAGTTAAAAGGACAAATAGGATGAAAATGTGTTAAAAGCTCGAAAACATGAAAATGCATGCTTAGAAAGTTGTGACATGTCACATATGCTCGAATGCGCTCATTTCACTGAAAATCAATGTTCCTTGTCAAGCCTTTGCTTTATGCTCTGAAAAGGCGTTAGAAACAGGCTGAAGGCGCTCCTGCGCTAGGAAAGCTGTTTTCATGCACTCGGTGACACAAAGTGTGTTTTCCCACTCTGAAAAGTGCATACCACAATACTTTGTTGAAGACTCGTTTCAGACGTGCTTTTACAGTTAAAATGACAAATCGGATGAAAATGTGTTGAAAGCTCGAAAACATGAAAATCCATGCTTAGCAAGTTGTTACATGTCACATATGGTCGAATGCACTCATTTCACTTAAAATCAATGTTCCTTGTCAAACGTTTGCTTTATGCTTTGAAAAGGCGTTAGAAACAGGCTGAAGGCGCGCCTGCGCCAGGAAAGCTGTTTTCATGCACTCGCTGTCACAAAGTGTGTTTTCCCACTCTGAACAAGTGCAAATCACAATACACTCTAAAAAATAATGGGGCCAGTACTGGTTCTTCAGGGTGATGCCATAGAAGAACCTTTTTCAGGGCTTCAAAGAACTGTTCATGCAACAGTTCTTTAAAGAACCATTTAAACCATTTGTTTGAGCAGTGAAGACAGATTTGTGTAAACATAGCCTATGTGCATTGACCAGCAAATGGTAAGAGAATGCCAGGCTCTGAAGAACCATTTCCAATGTGAAGAACCTTTCGCATAATGTAATGGTTCATCACAGAGTTTTGACTCTCCATGGAACCATCCAGAGATTTGAAGAACCACTGAAGCACCTTTATTTTTTAGAGTGTACTTTGTTGAAAACTCGTTTCAGAAGTGCTTTTACAGTTAAAATGACAACCAGGATGAAAATGTGTTAAATGCTCGAAAACATGAAAATCCATGCTTAGCAAGTTGTTCCATGTCACATATGATCGAATACAATCATTTCACTCAAAATCAATGTTCCGTGTCAAACGTGTGCTTTATGCTCTGAAAAGGCGTTAGAAACAGTTTGAAGGCGCTCCTGCGCTCGGAAAGCAGTTTTCATACACTCGTTGAAACAAAGTGTGTTTTCCCACTCGGAACAAGTGCATATCACAATTCTTTGTTGAAAACTCGTTTCGGACGTGCTTTTACAGTTAAAATGACAAATAGGATGAAAATGTGTTAAAAGCTCGAAAACATGAAAATCCATGCTTAGAAAGTTGTTCCATGTCACATATGCTCGAATGCACTCAAAATCAATGTTCCTTGTAAAACGTTTCCTTTATGCTCTGAAAAGGCGTTAGAACCAGTTTGAAGGCGCTCCTGCGCTAGGAAAGCAGTTTTCATGCACTCGGTGACACAAAGTGTGTTTGCCCACTCTGAACAAGTGTGGGAAAATGACAACCAGGATGAAAATGTGTTAAATGCTCGAAAACATGAAAATCCATGCTTAGCAAGTTGTTCCATGTCACATATGATCCAATACAATCATTTCACGCAAAATCAATGTTCCGTGTCAAACGTGTGCTTTATGCTCTGAAAAGGCGTTAGAAACAGTTTGAAGGCGCTCCTGCGCTCGGAAAGCTGTTTTCATACACTCGTTGAAACAAAGTGTGTTTTCCCACTCGGAACAAGTGCATATCACAATACTTTGTTGAAAACTCGTTTCGGACGTGCTTTTACAGTTAAAATGACAAATAGGATGAAAATGTGTTAAAAGCTCGAAAACATGAAAATCCATGTTTAGAAAGTTGTTACATGTCACATATGCTTGAATGCACTCATTTCACTCAAAATCAATGTTCCTTGTAAAACGTTTCCTTTATGCTCTGAAAAGGCGTTAGAACCAGTTTGAAGGCGCTCCTGCGCTAGGAAAGCAGTTTTCATGCACTCGGTGACACAAAGTGTGTTTGCCCACTCTGAACAAGTGTGGGAAAATGACAACCAGGATGAAAATGTGTTAAATGCTCGAAAAAATGAAAATCCATGCTTAGTAAGTTGTTACATGTTACATATGATCGAATCTACAATCATTTCACTCAAAATCAATGTTCCTTGTAAAACGTGTGCTCTATGCTCTGAAAAGGCGTTAGAAACAGTGTGAAGGCGCCCCTGCGCTAGGAAAGCTGTTTTCATGCACTCGCTGTCACAAAGTGTGTTTTCCCACTCTGAACAAGTGCACATACTTTGTTGAAAACTCGTTTCAGACGTGCTTTTCCAGTTAAAATGACAACCAGGATGAAAATGTGTTAAAAGCTCGAAAACATGAAAATCCATGCTTAGCAAGTTGTTACATGTCACATATGGTCGAATGCGCTCATTTCACTTAAAATCAATGTTCCTTGTCAAACGTTTGCTTTATGCTCTGAAAAGGCGTTAGAAACAGGCTGAAGGCGCTCCTGCGCTAGGAAAGCTGTTTTCATACACTCGTTGACGAAAGTGTGTTTTCCCACTCTGAACAAGTGCATATCACAATACTTTGTTGAAAACTCGTTTCGGACGTGCTTTTACAGTTAAAATGTCAAATAGGATGAAAATGTGTTAAAAGCTCGAAAACATGAAAATCCATGCTTAGAAAGTTGTTACATGTCACATATGCTCGAATGCACTCATTTCACTCAAAATCAATGTTCCTTGTAAAACGTTTCCTTTATGCTCTGAAAAGGCGTTAGAACCAGTTTGAAGGCGCTCCTGCGCTAGGAAAGCAGTTTTCATGCACTCGGTGACACAAAGTGTGTTTGCCCACTCTGAACAAGTGTGGGAAAATGACAACCAGGATGAAAATGTGTTAAATGCTCGAAAACATGAAAATCCATACTTAGCAAGTTGTTACATGTCACATGTGATCGAATACAATCATTTCACTCAAAATCAATGTTCCTTGTCAAACGTGTGCTTTATGCTCTGAAAAGGCGTTAGAAACAGGCTGAAGGCGCTCCTGCGCTAGGAAAGCTGTTTTCATACACTCGTTGATAGAAAGTGTGTTTTCCCACTCTGAACAAGTGCATATCACAATACTTTGTTGAAAACTCGTTTCGGACGTGCTTTTACAGTTAAAATGTCAAATAGCATGAAAAAGTGTTAAAAGCTCGAAAACATGAAAATCCATGTTTAGAAAGTTGTTACATGTCACATATGCTCGAATGCACTCATTTCACTCAAAATCAATGTTCCTTGTAAAACGTTTCCTTTATGCTCTGAAAAGGCGTTAGAACCAGTTTGAAGGCGCTCCTGCGCTAGGAAAGCAGTTTTCATGCACTCGGTGACACAAAGTGTGTTTGCCCACTCTGAACAAGTGTGGGAAAATGACAACCAGGATGAAAATGTGTTAAATGCTCGAAAAAATGAAAATCCATGCTTAGTAAGTTGTTACATGTTACATATGATCGAATCTACAATCATTTCACTCAAAATCAATGTTCCTTGTAAAACGTGTGCTCTATGCTCTGAAAAGGCGTTAGAAACAGTGTGAAGGCGCCCCTGCGCTAGGAAAGCTGTTTTCATGCACTCGCTGTCACAAAGTGTGTTTTCCCACTCTGAACAAGTGCACATACTTTGTTGAAAACTCGTTTCAGACGTGCTTTTCCAGTTAAAATGACAACCAGGATGAAAATGTGTTAAAAGCTCGAAAACATGAAAATGCATGCTTAGAAAGTTGTTCCATGTCACATATGCTCGAATGCGCTCATTTCACTGAAAATCAATGTTCCTTGTCAAGCCTTTTCTTTATGCTCTGAAAAGGCGTTAGAAACAGTTTGAAGGCGCTCCTGCGCTAGGAAAGCTGTTTTCATACACTCGTTGAAGGAGTGTTTTCCGACTCTGAACAAGTGCATATCATAATACTTTGTTGAAAATTCGTTTCAGACGTGCTTTTACAGTTAAAATGACAAATAGGATGAAAATGTGTTAAAAGCTCGAAAACATGAAAATGCATGCTTAGAAAGTTGTGACATGTCACATATGCTCGAATGCGCTCATTTCACTGAAAATCAATGTTCCTTGTCAAGCCTTTGCTTTATGCTCTGAAAAGGCGTTAGAAACAGGCTGAAGGCGCTCCTGCGCTAGGAAAGCTGTTTTCATGCACTCGGTGACACAAAGTGTGTTTTCCCACTCTGAAAAGTGCATACCACAATACTTTGTTGAAGACTCGTTTCAGACGTGCTTTTACAGTTAAAATGACAAATCGGATGAAAATGTGTTAAAAGCTCGAAAACATGAAAATCCATGCTTAGCAAGTTGTTACATGTCACATATGGTCGAATGCACTCATTTCACTCAAAATCAATGTTCCTTGTCAAACGTTTGCTTTATGCTTTGAAAAGGCGTTAGAAACAGGCTGAAGGCGCTCCTGCGCCAGGAAAGCTGTTTTCATGCACTCGCTGTCACAAAGTGTGTTTTCCCACTCTGAACAAGTGCATATCACAATACTTTGTTGAAAACTCGTTTCAGAAGTGCTTTTACAGTTAAAATGACAAATATGATGAAAATGTGTTAAATGCTCGAAAACATGAAAATCCATGTTTAGAAAGTTGTTCCATGTCACATATGCTCGAATGCGCTCATTTCACTGAAAATCAATGTTCCTTGTCAAGCCTTTGCTTTATGCTCTGAAAAGGCGTTAGAAACAGGCTGAAGGCACTCCTGCGCTAGGAAAGCTGTTTTCATGCACTCGGTGACACAAAGTGTGTTTTCCCACTCTGAAAATTGCATACCACAATACTTTGGGGAAGACTCGTTTCAGAGGTGCTTTTACAGTTAAAATGACAAATCGGATGAAAATGTGTTAAAAGCACGAAAACATGAAAATCCATGCTTAGCAAGTTGTTACATGTCACATATGGTCGAACGCACTCATTTCACTTAAAATCAATGTTCCTTGTCAATCGTTTGCTTTATGCTTTGAAAAGGCGTTAGAAACAGGCTGAAGGCGCTCCTGCGCCAGGAAAGCTGTTTTCATGCACTCGCTGTCACAAAGTGTGTTTTCCCACTCTGAACAAGTGCATATCACAATACTTTGTTGAAAACTCGTTTCAGAAGTGCTTTTACAGTTAAAATGACAAATATGATGAAAATGTGTTAAATGCTCGAAAACATGAAAATCCATGTTTAGAAAGTTGTGACATGTCACATATGATCGAATACAATCATTTCACTCAAAATCAATGTTCCGTGTCAAACGTGTGCTTTATGCTCTGAAAAGGCGTTAGAAACAGTTTGAAGGCGCTCCTGCGCTCGGAAAGCTGTTTTCATACACGCGTTGAAACAACGTGTGTTTTCCCACTCGGAACAAGTGCATATCACAATACTTTGTTGAAAACTCGTTTCGGACGTGCTTTTACAGTTAAAATGACAAATAGGATGAAAATGTGTTAAAAGCTCGAAAACATGAAAATCCATGCTTAGAAAGTTGTTACATGTCACATATGCTCGAATGCACTCATTTCACTCAAAATCAATGTTCCTTGTAAAACGTTTCCTTTATGCTCTGAAAAGGCGTTAGAACCAGTTTGAAGGCGCTCCTGCGCTAGGAAAGCAGTTTTCATGCACTCGGTGACACAAAGTGTGTTTGCCCACTCTGAACAAGTGTGGGAAAATGACAACCAGGATGAAAATGTGTTAAATGCTCGAAAACATGAAAATCCATACTTAGCAAGTTGTTACATGTCACATGTGATCGAATACAATCATTTCACTCAAAATCAATGTTCCTTGTCAAACGTGTGCTTTATGCTCTGAAAAGGCGTTAGAAACAGGCTGAAGGCGCTCCTGCGCTAGGAAAGCTGTTTTCATACACTCGTTGATAGAAAGTGTTTTCCCACTCTGAACAAGTGCATATCACAATACTTTGTTGAAAACTCGTTTCGGACGTGCTTTTACAGTTAAAATGTCAAATAGGATGAAAATGTGTTAAAAGCTCGAAAACATGAAAATCCATGTTTAGAAAGTTGTTACATGTCACATATGCTCGAATGCACTCATTTCACTCAAAATCAATGTTCCTTGTAAAACGTTTCCTTTATGCTCTGAAAAGGCGTTAGAAGCAGTTTGAAGGCGCTCCTGCGCTAGGAAAGCAGTTTTCATGCACTCGGTGACACAAAGTGTGTTTTCCCACTCTGAACAAGTGTGGGAAAATGACAACCAGGATGAAAATGTGTTAAATGCTCGAAAAAATGAAAATCCATGCTTAGTAAGTTGTTACATGTTACATATGATCGAATCTACAATCATTTCACTCAAAATCAATGTTCCTTGTAAAACGTGTGCTCTATGCTCTGAAAAGGCGTTAGAAACAGTGTGAAGGCGCCCCTGCGCTAGGAAAGCTGTTTTCATGCACTCGCTGTCACAAAGTGTGTTTTCCCACTCTGAACAAGTGCACATACTTTGTTGAAAACTCGTTTCAGACGTGCTTTTCCAGTTAAAATGACAACCAGGATGAAAATGTGTTAAAAGCTCGAAAACATGAAAATGCATGCTTAGAAAGTTGTTCCATGTCACATATGCTCGAATGCGCTCATTTCACTGAAAATCAATGTTCCTTGTCAAGCCTTTGCTTTATGCTCTGAAAAGGCGTTAGAAACAGTTTGAAGGCGCTCCTGCGCTAGGAAAGCTGTTTTCATACACTCGTTGAAGGAGTGTTTTCCGACTCTGAACAAGTGCATATCATAATACTTTGTTGAAAATTCGTTTCAGACGTGCTTTTACAGTTAAAATGACAAATAGGATGAAAATGTGTTAAAAGCTCGAAAACATGAAAATGCATGCTTAGAAAGTTGTGACATGTCACATATGCTCGAATGCGCTCATTTCACTGAAAATCAATGTTCCTTGTCAAGCCTTTGCTTTATGCTCTGAAAAGGCGTTAGAAACAGGCTGAAGGCGCTCCTGCGCTAGGAAAGCTGTTTTCATGCACTCGGTGACACAAAGTGTGTTTTCCCACTCTGAAAAGTGCATACCACAATACTTTGTTGAAGACTCGTTTCAGACGTGCTTTTACAGTTAAAATGACAAATCGGATGAAAATGTGTTAAAAGCTCGAAAACATGAAAATCCATGCTTAGCAAGTTGTTACATGTCACATATGGTCGAATGCACTCATTTCACTCAAAATCAATGTTCCTTGTCAAACGTTTGCTTTATGCTTTGAAAAGGCGTTAGAAACAGGCTGAAGGCGCTCCTGCGCCAGGAAAGCTGTTTTCATGCACTCGCTGTCACAAAGTGTGTTTTCCCACTCTGAACAAGTGCATATCACAATACTTTGTTGAAAACTCGTTTCAGAAGTGCTTTTACAGTTAAAATGACAAATATGATGAAAATGTGTTAAATGCTCGAAAACATGAAAATCCATGTTTAGAAAGTTGTTCCATGTCACATATGCTCGAATGCGCTCATTTCACTGAAAATCAATGTTCCTTGTCAAGCCTTTGCTTTATGCTCTGAAAAGGCGTTAGAAACAGGCTGAAGGCACTCCTGCGCTAGGAAAGCTGTTTTCATGCACTCGGTGACACAAAGTGTGTTTTCCCACTCTGAAAATTGCATACCACAATACTTTGGGGAAGACTCGTTTCAGAGGTGCTTTTACAGTTAAAATGACAAATCGGATGAAAATGTGTTAAAAGCACGAAAACATGAAAATCCATGCTTAGCAAGTTGTTACATGTCACATATGGTCGAACGCACTCATTTCACTTAAAATCAATGTTCCTTGTCAATCGTTTGCTTTATGCTTTGAAAAGGCGTTAGAAACAGGCTGAAGGCGCTCCTGCGCCAGGAAAGCTGTTTTCATGCACTCGCTGTCACAAAGTGTGTTTTCCCACTCTGAACAAGTGCATATCACAATACTTTGTTGAAAACTCGTTTCAGAAGTGCTTTTACAGTTAAAATGACAAATATGATGAAAATGTGTTAAATGCTCGAAAACATGAAAATCCATGTTTAGAAAGTTGTGACATGTCACATATGATCGAATACAATCATTTCACTCAAAATCAATGTTCCGTGTCAAACGTGTGCTTTATGCTCTGAAAAGGCGTTAGAAACAGTTTGAAGGCGCTCCTGCGCTCGGAAAGCTGTTTTCATACACGCGTTGAAACAACGTGTGTTTTCCCACTCGGAACAAGTGCATATCACAATACTTTGTTGAAAACTCGTTTCGGACGTGCTTTTACAGTTAAAATGACAAATAGGATGAAAATGTGTTAAAAGCTCGAAAACATGAAAATCCATGCTTAGAAAGTTGTTACATGTCACATATGCTCGAATGCACTCATTTCACTCAAAATCAATGTTCCTTGTAAAACGTTTCCTTTATGCTCTGAAAAGGCGTTAGAACCAGTTTGAAGGCGCTCCTGCGCTAGGAAAGCAGTTTTCATGCACTCGGTGACACAAAGTGTGTTTGCCCACTCTGAACAAGTGTGGGAAAATGACAACCAGGATGAAAATGTGTTAAATGCTCGAAAACATGAAAATCCATACTTAGCAAGTTGTTACATGTCACATGTGATCGAATACAATCATTTCACTCAAAATCAATGTTCCTTGTCAAACGTGTGCTTTATGCTCTGAAAAGGCGTTAGAAACAGGCTGAAGGCGCTCCTGCGCTAGGAAAGCTGTTTTCATACACTCGTTGATAGAAAGTGTGTTTTCCCACTCTGAACAAGTGCATATCACAATACTTTGTTGAAAACTCGTTTCGGACGTGCTTTTACAGTTAAAATGTCAAATAGGATGAAAATGTGTTAAAAGCTCGAAAACATGAAAATCCATGTTTAGAAAGTTGTTACATGTCACATATGCTCGAATGCACTCATTTCACTCAAAATCAATGTTCCTTGTAAAACGTTTCCTTTATGCTCTGAAAAGGCGTTAGAACCAGTTTGAAGGCGCTCCTGCGCTAGGAAAGCAGTTTTCATGCACTCGGTGACACAAAGTGTGTTTTCCCACTCTGAACAAGTGTGGGAAAATGACAACCAGGATGAAAATGTGTTAAATGCTCGAAAACATGAAAATGCATGCTTAGAAAGTTGTTCCATGTCACATATGCTCGAATGCGCTCATTTCACTGAAAATCAATGTTCCTTGTCAAGCCTTTGCTTTATGCTCTGAAAAGGCGTTAGAAACAGGCTGAAGGCGCTCCTGCGCTAGGAAAGCTGTTTTCATGCACTCGTTGATAGAAAGTGTGTTTTCCCACTCTGAACAAGTGCATATCACAATACTTTGTTGAAAACTCGTTTCAGACGTGCTTTTACAGTTAAAATGACAAATAGGATGAAAATGTGTTAAAAACTCGAAAACATGAAAATGCATGCTTAGAAAGTTGTGACATGTCACATATGCTCGAATGCGCTCATTTCACTGAAAATCAATGTTCCTTGTCAAGCCTTTGCTTTATGCTCTGAAAAGGCGTTAGAAACAGGCTGAAGGCGCTCCTGCGCTAGGAAAGCTGTTTTCATGCACTCGGTGACACAAAGTGTGTTTTCCCACTCTGAAAAGTGCATACCACAATACTTTGTTGAAGACTCGTTTCAGACGTGCTTTTACAGTTAAAATGACAAATCGGATGAAAATGTGTTAAAAGCTCGAAAACATGAAAATCCATGCTTAGCAAGTTGTTACATGTCACATATGGTCGAATGCACTCATTTCACTCAAAATCAATGTTCCTTGTCAAACGTTTGCTTTATGCTTTGAAAAGGCGTTAGAAACAGGCTGAAGGCGCTCCTGCGCCAGGAAAGCTGTTTTCATGCACTCGCTGTCACAAAGTGTGTTTTCCCACTCTGAACAAGTGCATATCACAATACTTTGTTGAAAACTCGTTTCAGAAGTGCTTTTACAGTTAAAATGACAAATATGATGAAAATGTGTTAAATGCTCGAAAACATGAAAATCCATGTTTAGAAAGTTGTTCCATGTCACATATGCTCGAATGCGCTCATTTCACTGAAAATCAATGTTCCTTGTCAAGCCTTTGCTTTATGCTCTGAAAAGGCGTTAGAAACAGGCTGAAGGCACTCCTGCGCTAGGAAAGCTGTTTTCATGCACTCGGTGACACAAAGTGTGTTTTCCCACTCTGAAAAGTGCATACCACAATACTTTGGGGAAGACTCGTTTCAGAGGTGCTTTTACAGTTAAAATGACAAATCGGATGAAAATGTGTTAAAAGCACGAAAACATGAAAATCCATGCTTAGCAAGTTGTTACATGTCACATATGGTCGAACGCACTCATTTCACTTAAAATCAATGTTCCTTGTCAATCGTTTGCTTTATGCTTTGAAAAGGCGTTAGAAACAGGCTGAAGGCGCTCCTGCGCCAGGAAAGCTGTTTTCATGCACTCGCTGTCACAAAGTGTGTTTTCCCACTCTGAACAAGTGCATATCACAATACTTTGTTGAAAACTCGTTTCAGAAGTGCTTTTACAGTTAAAATGACAAATATGATGAAAATGTGTTAAATGCTCGAAAACATGAAAATCCATGTTTAGAAAGTTGTGACATGTCACATATGATCGAATACAATCATTTCACTCAAAATCAATGTTCCGTGTCAAACGTGTGCTTTATGCTCTGAAAAGGCGTTAGAAACAGTTTGAAGGCGCTCCTGCGCTCGGAAAGCTGTTTTCATACACGCGTTGAAACAACGTGTGTTTTCCCACTCGGAACAAGTGCATATCACAATACTTTGTTGAAAACTCGTTTCGGACGTGCTTTTACAGTTAAAATGACAAATAGGATGAAAATGTGTTAAAAGCTCGAAAACATGAAAATCCATGCTTAGAAAGTTGTTACATGTCACATATGCTCGAATGCACTCATTTCACTCAAAATCAATGTTCCTTGTAAAACGTTTCCTTTATGCTCTGAAAAGGCGTTAGAACCAGTTTGAAGGCGCTCCTGCGCTAGGAAAGCAGTTTTCATGCACTCGGTGACACAAAGTGTGTTTGCCCACTCTGAACAAGTGTGGGAAAATGACAACCAGGATGAAAATGTGTTAAATGCTCGAAAACATGAAAATCCATACTTAGCAAGTTGTTACATGTCACATGTGATCGAATACTATCATTTCACTCAAAATCAATGTTCCTTGTCAAACGTGTGCTTTATGCTCTGAAAAGGCGTTAGAAACAGGCTGAAGGCGCTCCTGCGCTAGGAAAGCTGTTTTCATACACTCGTTGATAGAAAGTGTGTTTTCCCACTCTGAACAAGTGCATATCACAATACTTTGTTGAAAACTCGTTTCGGACGTGCTTTTACAGTTAAAATGTCAAATAGGATGAAAATGTGTTAAAAGCTCGAAAACATGAAAATCCATGTTTAGAAAGTTGTTACATGTCACATATGCTCGAATGCACTCATTTCACTCAAAATCAATGTTCCTTGTAAAACGTTTCCTTTATGCTCTGAAAAGGCGTTAGAACCAGTTTGAAGGCGCTCCTGCGCTAGGAAAGCAGTTTTCATGCACTCGGTGACACAAAGTGTGTTTTCCCACTCTGAACAAGTGTGGGAAAATGACAACCAGGATGAAAATGTGTTAAATGCTCGAAAACATGAAAATGCATGCTTAGAAAGTTGTTCCATGTCACATATGCTCGAATGCGCTCATTTCACTGAAAATCAATGTTCCTTGTCAAGCCTTTGCTTTATGCTCTGAAAAGGCGTTAGAAACAGGCTGAAGGCGCTCCTGCGCTAGGAAAGCTGTTTTCATGCACTCGTTGATAGAAAGTGTGTTTTCCCACTCTGAACAAGTGCATATCACAATACTTTGTTGAAAACTCGTTTCAGACGTGCTTTTACAGTTAAAATGACAAATAGGATGAAAATGTGTTAAAAGCTCGAAAACATGAAAATGCATGCTTAGAAAGTTGTGACATGTCACATATGCTCGAATGCGCTCATTTCACTGAAAATCAATGTTCCTTGTCAAGCCTTTGCTTTATGCTCTGAAAAGGCGTTAGAAACAGGCTGAAGGCGCTCCTGCGCTAGGAAAGCTGTTTTCATGCACTCGGTGACACAAAGTGTGTTTTCCCACTCTGAAAAGTGCATACCACAATACTTTGTTGAAGACTCGTTTCAGACGTGCTTTTACAGTTAAAATGACAAATCGGATGAAAATGTGTTGAAAGCTCGAAAACATTAAAATCCATGCTTAGCAAGTTGTTACATGTCACATATGGTCGAATGCACTCATTTCACTTAAAATCAATGTTCCTTGTCAAACGTTTGCTTTATGCTTTGAAAAGGCGTTAGAAACAGGCTGAAGGCGCGCCTGCGCCAGGAAAGCTGTTTTCATGCACTCGCTGTCACAAAGTGTGTTTTCCCACTCTGAACAAGTGCAAATCACAATACACTCTAAAAAATAATGGGGCCAGTACTGGTTCTTCAGGGTGATGCCATAGAAGAACCTTTTTCAGGGCTTCAAAGAACTGTTCATGCAACAGTTCTTTAAAGAACCATTTAAACCATTTGTTTGAGCAGTGAAGACAGATTTGTGTAAACATAGCCTATGTGCATTGACCAGCAAATGGTAAGAGAATGCCAGGCTCTGAAGAACCATTTCCAATGTGAAGAACCTTTCGCATAATGTAATGGTTCATCACAGAGTTTTGACTCTCCATGGAACCATCCAGAGATTTGAAGAACCACTGAAGCACCTTTATTTTTTAGAGTGTACTTTGTTGAAAACTCGTTTCAGAAGTGCTTTTACAGTTAAAATGACAACCAGGATGAAAATGTGTTAAATGCTCGAAAACATGAAAATCCATGCTTAGCAAGTTGTTCCATGTCACATATGATCGAATACAATCATTTCACTCAAAATCAATGTTCCGTGTCAAACGTGTGCTTTATGCTCTGAAAAGGCGTTAGAAACAGTTTGAAGGCGCTCCTGCGCTCGGAAAGCTGTTTTCATACACGCGTTGAAACAACGTGTGTTTTCCCACTCGGAACAAGTGCATATCACAATACTTTGTTGAAAACTCGTTTCGGACGTGCTTTTACAGTTAAAATGACAAATAGGATGAAAATGTGTTAAAAGCTCGAAAACATGAAAACCCATGCTTAGAAAGTTGTTCCATGTGACATATGCTCGAATGCACTCAAAATCAATGTTCCTTGTAAAACGTTTCCTTTATGCTCTGAAAAGGCGTTAGAACCAGTTTGAAGGCGCTCCTGCGCTAGGAAAGCAGTTTTCATGCACTCGGTGACACAAAGTGTGTTTGCCCACTCTGAACAAGTGTGGGAAAATGACAACCAGGATGAAAATGTGTTAAATGCTCGAAAACATGAAAATCCATGCTTAGCAAGTTGTTCCATGTCACATATGATCGAATACAATCATTTCACGCAAAATCAATGTTCCGTGTCAAACGTGTGCTTTATGCTCTGAAAAGGCGTTAGAAACAGTTTGAAGGCGCTCCTGCGCTCGGAAAGCTGTTTTCATACACTCGTTGAAACAAAGTGTGTTTTCCCACTCGGAACAAGTGCATATCACAATACTTTGTTGAAAACTCGTTTCGGACGTGCTTTTACAGTTAAAATGACAAATAGGATGAAAATGTGTTAAAAGCTCGAAAACATGAAAATCCATGTTTAGAAAGTTGTTACGTGTCACATATGCTCGAATGCACTCATTTCACTCAAAATCAATGTTCCTTGTAAAACGTTTCCTTTATGCTCTGAAAAGGCGTTAGAACCAGTTTGAAGGCGCTCCTGCGCTAGGAAAGCAGTTTTCATGCACTCGGTGACACAAAGTGTGTTTGCCCACTCTGAACAAGTGTGGGAAAATGACAACCAGGATGAAAATGTGTTAAATGCTCGAAAAAATGAAAATCCATGCTTAGTAAGTTGTTACATGTTACATATGATCGAATCTACAATCATTTCACTCAAAATCAATGTTCCTTGTAAAACGTGTGCTCTATGCTCTGAAACGGCGTTAGAAACAGTGTGAAGGCGCCCCTGCGCTAGGAAAGCTGTTTTCATGCACTCGCTGTCACAAAGTGTGTTTTCCCACTCTGAACAAGTGCACATACTTTGTTGAAAACTCGTTTCAGACGTGCTTTTCCAGTTAAAATGACAACCAGGATGAAAATGTGTTAAAAGCTCGAAAACATGAAAATCCATGCTTAGCAAGTTGTTACATGTCACATATGGTCGAATGCGCTCATTTCACTTAAAATCAATGTTCCTTGTCAAACGTTTGCTTTATGCTCTGAAAAGGCGTTAGAAACAGGCTGAAGGCGCTCCTGCGCTAGGAAAGCTGTTTTCATACACTCGTTGATGAAAGTGTGTTTTCCCACTCTGAACAAGTGCATATCACAATACTTTGTTGAAAACTCGTTTCGGACGTGCTTTTACAGTTAAAATGTCAAATAGGATGAAAATGTGTTAAAAGCTCGAAAACATGAAAATCCATGCTTAGAAAGTTGTTACATGTCACATATGCTCGAATGCACTCATTTCACTCAAAATCAATGTTCCTTGTAAAACGTTTCCTTTATGCTCTGAAAAGGCGTTAGAACCAGTTTGAAGGCGCTCCTGCGCTAGGAAAGCAGTTTTCATGCACTCGGTGACACAAAGTGTGTTTGCCCACTCTGAACAAGTGTGGGAAAATGACAACCAGGATGAAAATGTATTAAATGCTCGAAAACATGAAAATCCATACTTAGCAAGTTGTTACATGTCACATGTGATCGAATACAATCATTTCACTCAAAATCAATGTTCCTTGTCAAACGTGTGCTTTATGCTCTGAAAAGGCGTTAGAAACAGGCTGAAGGCGCTCCTGCGCTAGGAAAGCTGTTTTCATACACTCGTTGATAGAAAGTGTGTTTTCCCACTCTGAACAAGTGCATATCACAATACTTTGTTGAAAACTCGTTTCGGACGTGCTTTTACAGTTAAAATGTCAAATAGGATGAAAATGTGTTAAAAGCTCGAAAACATGAAAATCCATGTTTAGAAAGTTGTTACATGTCACATATGCTCGAATGCACTCATTTCACTCAAAATCAATGTTCCTTGTAAAACGTTTCCTTTATGCTCTGAAAAGGCGTTAGAACCAGTTTGAAGGCGCTCCTGCGCTAGGAAAGCAGTTTTCATGCACTCGGTGACACAAAGTGTGTTTGCCCACTCTGAACAAGTGTGGGAAAATGACAACCAGGATGAAAATGTGTTAAATGCTCGAAAAAATGAAAATCCATGCTTAGTAAGTTGTTACATGTTACATATGATCGAATCTACAATCATTTCACTCAAAATCAATGTTCCTTGTAAAACGTGTGCTCTATGCTCTGAAAAGGCGTTAGAAACAGTGTGAAGGCGCCCCTGCGCTAGGAAAGCTGTTTTCATGCACTCGCTGTCACAAAGTGTGTTTTCCCACTCTGAACAAGTGCACATACTTTGTTGAAAACTCGTTTCAGACGTGCTTTTCCAGTTAAAATGACAACCAGGATGAAAATGTGTTAAAAGCTCGAAAACATGAAAATCCATGCTTAGCAAGTTGTTACATGTCACATATGGTCGAATGCGCTCATTTCACTTAAAATCAATGTTCCTTGTCAAACGTTTGCTTTATGCTCTGAAAAGGCGTTAGAAACAGGCTGAAGGCGCTCCTGCGCTAGGAAAGCTGTTTTCATACACTCGTTGACGAAAGTGTGTTTTCCCACTCTGAACAAGTGCATATCACAATACTTTGTTGAAAACTCGTTTCGGACGTGCTTTTACAGTTAAAATGTCAAATAGGATGAAAATGTGTTAAAAGCTCGAAAACATGAAAATCCATGTTTAGAAAGTTGTTACATGTCACATATGCTCGAATGCACTCATTTCACTCAAAATCAATGTTCCTTGTAAAACGTTTCCTTTATGCTCTGAAAAGGCGTTAGAACCAGTTTGAAGGCGCTCCTGCGCTAGGAAAGCAGTTTTCATGCACTCGGTGACACAAAGTGTGTTTGCCCACTCTGAACAAGTGTGGGAAAATGACAACCAGGATGAAAATGTGTTAAATGCTCGAAAACATGAAAATCCATACTTAGCAAGTTGGTACATGTCACATGTGATCGAATACAATCATTTCACTCAAAATCAATGTTCCTTGTCAAACGTGTGCTTTATGCTCTGAAAAGGCGTTAGAAACAGGCTGAAGGCGCTCCTGCGCTAGGAAAGCTGTTTTCATACACTCGTTGATAGAAAGTGTGTTTTCCCACTCTGAACAAGTGCATATCACAATACTTTGTTGAAAACTCGTTTCAGACGTGCTTTTACAGTTAAAATGACAAATCGGATGAAAATGTGTTAAAAGCTCGAAAACATGAAAATGCATGCTTAGAAAGTTGTTCCATGTCACATATGCTCGAATGCGCTCATTTCACTGAAAATCAATGTTCCTTGTCAAGCCTTTGCTTTATGCTCTGAAAAGGCGTTAGAAACAGTTTGAAGGCGCTCCTGCGCTAGGAAAGCTGTTTTCATACACTCGTTGAAGGAGTGTTTTCCGACTCTGAACAAGTGCATATCATAATACTTTGTTGAAAATTCGTTTCAGACGTGCTTTTACAGTTAAAATGACAAATAGGATGAAAATGTGTTAAAAGCTCGAAAACATGAAAATGCATGCTTAGAAAGTTGTGACATGTCACATATGCTCGAATGCGCTCATTTCACTGAAAATCAATGTTCCTTGTCAAGCCTTTGCTTTATGCTCTGAAAAGGCGTTAGAAACAGGCTGAAGGCGCTCCTGCGCTAGGAAAGCTGTTTTCATGCACTCGGTGACACAAAGTGTGTTTTCCCACTCTGAAAAGTGCATACCACAATACTTTGTTGAAGACTCGTTTCAGACGTGCTTTTACAGTTAAAATGACAAATCGGATGAAAATGTGTTAAAAGCACGAAAACATGAAAATCCATGCTTAGCAAGTTGTTACATGTCACATATGGTCGAACGCACTCATTTCACTTAAAATCAATGTTCCTTGTCAATCGTTTGCTTTATGCTTTGAAAAGGCGTTAGAAACAGGCTGAAGGTGCTCCTGCGCCAGGAAAGCTGTTTTCATGCACTCGCTGTCACAAAGTGTGTTTTCCCACTCTGAACAAGTGCATATCACAATACTTTGTTGAAAACTCGTTTCAGAAGTGCTTTTACAGTTAAAATGACAAATATGATGAAAATGTGTTAAATGCTCGAAAACATGAAAATCCATGTTTAGAAAGTTGTGACATGTCACATATGATCGAATACAATCATTTCACTCAAAATCAATGTTCCGTGTCAAACGTGTGCTTTATGCTCTGAAAAGGCGTTAGAAACAGTTTGAAGGCGCTCCTGCGCTCGGAAAGCTGTTTTCATACACGCGTTGAAACAACGTGTGTTTTCCCACTCGGAACAAGTGCATATCACAATACTTTGTTGAAAACTCGTTTCGGACGTGCTTTTACAGTTAAAATGACAAATAGGATGAAAATGTGTTAAAAGCTCGAAAACATGAAAATCCATGCTTAGAAAGTTGTTACATGTCACATATGCTCGAATGCACTCATTTCACTCAAAATCAATGTTCCTTGTAAAACGTTTCCTTTATGCTCTGAAAAGGCGTTAGAACCTGTTTGAAGGCGCTCCTGCGCTAGGAAAGCAGTTTTCATGCACTCGGTGACACAAAGTGTGTTTGCCCACTCTGAACAAGTGTGGGAAAATGACAACCAGGATGAAAATGTGTTAAATGCTCGAAAACATGAAAATCCATACTTAGCAAGTTGTTACATGTCACATGTGATCGAATACAATCATTTCACTCAAAATCAATGTTCCTTGTCAAACGTGTGCTTTATGCTCTGAAAAGGCGTTAGAAACAGGCTGAAGGCGCTCCTGCGCTAGGAAAGCTGTTTTCATACACTCGTTGATAGAAAGTGTGTTTTCCCACTCTGAACAAGTGCATATCACAATACTTTGTTGAAAACTCGTTTCGGACGTGCTTTTACAGTTAAAATGTCAAATAGGATGAAAATGTGTTAAAAGCTCGAAAACATGAAAATCCATGTTTAGAAAGTTGTTACATGTCACATATGCTCGAATGCACTCATTTCACTCAAAATCAATGTTCCTTGTAAAACGTTTCCTTTATGCTCTGAAAAGGCGTTAGAACCAGTTTGAAGGCGCTCCTGCGCTAGGAAAGCAGTTTTCATGCACTCGGTGACACAAAGTGTGTTTTCCCACTCTGAACAAGTGTGGGAAAATGACAACCAGGATGAAAATGTGTTAAATGCTCGAAAACATGAAAATGCATGCTTAGAAAGTTGTTCCATGTCACATATGCTCAAATGCGCTCATTTCACTGAAAATCAATGTTCCTTGTCAAGCCTTTGCTTTATGCTCTGAAAAGGCGTTAGAAACAGGCTGAAGGCGCTCCTGCGCTAGGAAAGCTGTTTTCATGCACTCGTTGATAGAAAGTGTGTTTTCCCACTCTGAACAAGTGCATATCACAATACTTTGTTGAAAACTCGTTTCAGACGTGCTTTTACAGTTAAAATGACAAATAGGATGAAAATGTGTTAAAAGCTCGAAAACATGAAAATGCATGCTTAGAAAGTTGTGACATGTCACATATGCTCGAATGCGCTCATTTCACTGAAAATCAATGTTCCTTGTCAAGCCTTTGCTTTATGCTCTGAAAAGGCGTTAGAAACAGGCTGAAGGCGCTCCTGCGCTAGGAAAGCTGTTTTCATGCACTCGGTGACACAAAGTGTGTTTTCCCACTCTGAAAAGTGCATACCACAATACTTTGTTGAAGACTCGTTTCAGACGTGCTTTTACAGTTAAAATGACAAATCGGATGAAAATGTGTTGAAAGCTCGAAAACATGAAAATCCATGCTTAGCAAGTTGTTACATGTCACATATGGTCGAATGCACTCATTTCACTTAAAATCAATGTTCCTTGTCAAACGTTTGCTTTATGCTTTGAAAAGGCGTTAGAAACAGGCTGAAGGCGCGCCTGCGCCAGGAAAGCTGTTTTCATGCACTCGCTGTCACAAAGTGTGTTTTCCCACTCTGAACAAGTGCAAATCACAATACACTCTAAAAAATAATGGGGCCAGTACTGGTTCTTCAGGGTGATGCCATAGAAGAACCTTTTTCAGGGCTTCAAAGAACTGTTCATGCAACAGTTCTTTAAAGAACCATTTAAACCATTTGTTTGAGCAGTGAAGACAGATTTGTGTAAACATAGCCTATGTGCATTGACCAGCAAATGGTAAGAGAATGCCAGGCTCTGAAGAACCATTTCCAATGTGAAGAACCTTTCGCATAATGTAATGGTTCATCACAGAGTTTTGACTCTCCATGGAACCATCCAGAGATTTGAAGAACCACTGAAGCACCTTTATTTTTTAGAGTGTACTTTGTTGAAAACTCGTTTCAGAAGTGCTTTTACAGTTAAAATGACAACCAGGATGAAAATGTGTTAAATGCTCGAAAACATGAAAATCCATGCTTAGCAAGTTGATCCATGTCACATATGATCGAATACAATCATTTCACTCAAAATCAATGTTCCGTGTCAAACGTGTGCTTTATGCTCTGAAAAGGCGTTAGAAACAGTTTGAAGGCGCTCCTGCGCTCGGAAAGCTGTTTTCATACACTCGTTGAAACAAAGTGTGTTTTCCCACTCGGAACAAGTGCATATCACAATACTTTGTTGAAAACTCGTTTCGGACGTGCTTTTACAGTTAAAATGACAAATAGGATGAAAATGTGTTAAAAGCTCGAAAACATGAAAACCCATGCTTAGAAAGTTGTTACATGTCACATATGCTCGAATGCACTCATAATCAATGTTCCTTGTAAAACGTTTCCTTTATGCTCTGAAAAGGCGTTAGAACCAGTTTGAAGGCGCTCCTGCGCTAGGAAAGCAGTTTTCATGGACTCGGTGACACAAAGTGTGTTTGCCCACTCTGAACAAGTGTGGGAAAATGACAACCAGGATGAAAATGTGTTAAATGCTCGAAAACATGAAAATCCATGCTTAGCAAGTTGTCCCATGTCACATATGATCGAATACAATCATTTCACGCAAAATCAATGTTCCGTGTCAAACGTGTGCTTTATGCTCTGAAAAGGCGTTAGAAACAGTTTGAAGGCGCTCCTGCGCTCGGAAAGCTGTTTTCATACACTCGTTGAAACAAAGTGTGTTTTCCCACTCGGAACAAGTGCATATCACAATACTTTGTTGAAAACTCGTTTCGGACGTGCTTTTACAGTTAAAATGACAAATAGGATGAAAATGTGTTAAAAGCTCGAAAACATGAAAATCCATGTTTAGAAAGTTGTTACATGTCACATATGCTCGAATGCACTCATTTCACTCAAAATCAATGTTCCTTGTAAAACGTTTCCTTTATGCTCTGAAAAGGCGTTAGAACCAGTTTGAAGGCGCTCCTGCGCTAGGAAAGCAGTTTTCATGCACTCGGTGACACAAAGTGTGTTTGCCCACTCTGAACAAGTGTGGGAAAATGACAACCAGGATGAAAATGTGTTAAATGCTCGAAAACATGAAAATCCATGCTTAGCAAGTTGTTCCATGTCACATATGATCGAATACAATCATTTCACGCAAAATCAATGTTCCGTGTCAAACGTGTGCTTTATGCTCTGAAAAGGCGTTAGAAACAGTTTGAAGGCGCTCCTGCGCTCGGAAAGCTGTTTTCATACACTCGTTGAAACAAAGTGTGTTTTCCCACTCGGAACAAGTGCATATCACAATACTTTGTTGAAAACTCGTTTCGGACGTGCTTTTACAGTTAAAATGACAAATAGGATGAAAATGTGTTAAAAGCTCGAAAACATGAAAATCCATGTTTAGAAAGTTGTTACATGTCACATATGCTCGAATGCACTCATTTCACTCAAAATCAATGTTCCTTGTAAAACGTTTCCTTTATGCTCTGAAAAGGCGTTAGAACCAGTTTGAAGGCGCTCCTGCGCTAGGAAAGCAGTTTTCATGCACTCGGTGACACAAAGTGTGTTTGCCCACTCTGAACAAGTGTGGGAAAATGACAACCAGGATGAAAATGTGTTAAATGCTCGAAAACATGAAAATCCATGCTTAGCAAGTTGTTCCATGTCACATATGATCGAATACAATCATTTCACGCAAAATCAATGTTCCGTGTCAAACGTGTGCTTTATGCTCTGAAAAGGCGTTAGAAACAGTTTGAAGGCGCTCCTGCGCTCGGAAAGCTGTTTTCATACACTCGTTGAAACAAAGTGTGTTTTCCCACTCGGAACAAGTGCATATCACAATACTTTGTTGAAAACTCGTTTCGGACGTGCTTTTACAGTTAAAATGACAAATAGGATGAAAATGTGTTAAAAGCTCGAAAACATGAAAATCCATGTTTAGAAAGTTGTTACATGTCACATATGCTCGAATGCACTCATTTCACTCAAAATCAATGTTCCTTGTAAAACGTTTCCTTTATGCTCTGAAAAGGCGTTAGAACCAGTTTGAAGGCGCTCCTGCGCTAGGAAAGCAGTTTTCATGCACTCGGTGACACAAAGCGTGTTTGCCCACTCTGAACAAGTGTGGGAAAATGACAACCAGGATGAAAATGTGTTAAATGCTCGAAAAAATGAAAATCCATGCTTAGTAAGTTGTTACATGTTACATATGATCGAATCTACAATCATTTCACTCAAAATCAATGTTCCTTGTAAAACGTGTGCTCTATGCCCTGAAAAGGCGTTAGAAACAGTGTGAAGGCGCCCCTGCGCTAGGAAAGCTGTTTTCATGCACTCGCTGTCACAAAGTGTGTTTTCCCACTCTGAACAAGTGCACATACTTTGTTGAAAACTCGTTTCAGACGTGCTTTTCCAGTTAAAATGACAACCAGGATGAAAATGTGTTAAAAGCTCGAAAACATGAAAATCCATGCTTAGCAAGTTGTTACATGTCACATATGGTCGAATGCGCTCATTTCACTTAAAATCAATGTTCCTTGTCAAACGTTTGCTTTATGCTCTGAAAAGGCATTAGAAACAGGCTGAAGGCGCTCCTGCGCTAGGAAAGCTGTTTTCATACACTCGTTGACGAAAGTGTGTTTTCCCACTCTGAACAAGTGCATATCACAATACTTTGTTGAAAACTCGTTTCAGACGTGCTTTTACAGTTAAAATGACAAATCGGATGAAAATGTGTTAAAAGCTCGAAAACATGAAAATGCATGCTTAGAAAGTTGTTCCATGTTACATATGCTCGAATGCGCTCATTTCACTGAAAATCAATGTTCCTTGTCAAGCCTTTGCTTTATGCTCTGAAAAGGCGTTAGAAACAGTTTGAAGGCGCTCCTGCGCTAGGAAAGCTGTTTTCATACACTCGTTGAAGGAGTGTTTTCCGACTCTGAACAAGTGCATATCATAATACTTTGTTGAAAATTCGTTTCAGACGTGCTTTTACAGTTAAAATGACAAATCGGATGAAAATGTGTTAAAAGCTCGAAAACATGAAAATGCATGTTTAGAAAGTTGTGACATGTCACATATGCTCGAATGCGCTCATTTCACTGAAAATCAATGTTCCTTGTCAAGCCTTTGCTTTATGCTCTGAAAAGGCGTTAGAAACAGGCTGAAGGCGCTCCTGCGCTAGGAAAGCTGTTTTCATGCACTCGTTGATAGAAAGTGTGTTTTCCCACTCTGAACAAGTGCATATCACAATACTTTGTTGAAAACTCGTTTCAGACGTGCTTTTACAGTTAAAATGACAAATAGGATGAAAATGTGTTAAAAGCTCGAAAACATGAAAATGCATGCTTAGAAAGTTGTGACATGTCACATATGCTCGAATGCGCTCATTTCACTGAAAATCAATGTTCCTTGTCAAGCCTTTGCTTTATGCTCTGAAAAGGCGTTAGAAACAGGCTGAAGGCGCTCCTGCGCCAGGAAAGCTGTTTTCATGCACTCGCTGTCACAAAGTGTGTTTTCCCACTCTGAACAAGTGCATATCACAATACTTTGTTGAAAACTCGTTTCAGAAGTGCTTTTACAGTTAAAATGACAAATATGATGAAAATGTGTTAAATGCTCGAAAACATGAAAATCCATGTTTAGAAAGTTGTTCCATGTCACATATGCTCGAATGCGCTCATTTCACTGAAAATCAATGTTCCTTGTCAAGCCTTTGCTTTATGCTCTGAAAAGGCGTTAGAAACAGGCTGAAGGCACTCCTGCGCTAGGAAAGCTGTTTTCATGCACTCGGTGACACAAAGTGTGTTTTCCCACTCTGAAAAGTGCATACCACAATACTTTGGGGAAGACTCGTTTCAGAGGTGCTTTTACAGTTAAAATGACAAATCGGATGAAAATGTGTTAAAAGCACGAAAACATGAAAATCCATGCTTAGCAAGTTGTTACATGTCACATATGGTCGAACGCACTCATTTCACTTAAAATCAATGTTCCTTGTCAATCGTTTGCTTTATGCTTTGAAAAGGCGTTAGAAACAGGCTGAAGGCGCTCCTGCGCCAGGAAAGCTGTTTTCATGCACTCGCTGTCACAAAGTGTGTTTTCCCACTCTGAACAAGTGCATATCACAATACTTTGTTGAAAACTCGTTTCAGAAGTGCTTTTACAGTTAAAATGACAAATATGATGAAAATGTGTTAAATGCTCGAAAACATGAAAATCCATGTTTAGAAAGTTGTGACATGTCACATATGATCGAATACAATCATTTCACTCAAAATCAATGTTCCGTGTCAAACGTGTGCTTTATGCTCTGAAAAGGCGTTAGAAACAGTTTGAAGGCGCTCCTGCGCTCGGAAAGCTGTTTTCATACACGCGTTGAAACAACGTGTGTTTTCCCACTCGGAACAAGTGCATATCACAATACTTTGTTGAAAACTCGTTTCGGACGTGCTTTTACAGTTAAAATGACAAATAGGATGAAAATGTGTTAAAAGCTCGAAAACATGAAAATCCATGCTTAGAAAGTTGTTACATGTCACATATGCTCGAATGCACTCAAAATCAATGTTCCTTGTAAAACGTTTCCTTTATGCTCTGAAAAGGCGTTAGAACCAGTTTGAAGGCGCTCCTGCGCTAGGAAAGCAGTTTTCATGCACTCGGTGACACAAAGTGTGTTTGCCCACTCTGAACAAGTGTGGGAAAATGACAACCAGGATGAAAATGTGTTAAATGCTCGAAAACATGAAAATCCATGCTTAGCAAGTTGTTCCATGTCACATATGATCGAATACAATCATTTCACGCAAAATCAATGTTCCGTGTCAAACGTGTGCTTTATGCTCTGAAAAGGCGTTAGAAACAGTTTGAAGGCGCTCCTGCGCTCGGAAAGCTGTTTTCATACACTCGTTGAAACAAAGTGTGTTTTCCCACTCGGAACAAGTGCATATCACAATACTTTGTTGAAAACTCGTTTCGGACGTGCTTTTACAGTTAAAATGACAAATAGGATGAAAATGTGTTAAAAGCTCGAAAACATGAAAATCCATGTTTAGAAAGTTGTTACATGTCACATATGCTCGAATGCACTCATTTCACTCAAAATCAATGTTCCTTGTAAAACGTTTCCTTTATGCTCTGAAAAGGCGTTAGAACCAGTTTGAAGGCGCTCCTGCGCTAGGAAAGCAGTTTTCATGCACTCGGTGACACAAAGTGTGTTTGCCCACTCTGAACAAGTGTGGGAAAATGACAACCAGGATGAAAATGTGTTAAATGCTCGAAAAAATGAAAATCCATGCTTAGTAAGTTGTTACATGTTACATATGATCGAATCTACAATCATTTCACTCAAAATCAATGTTCCTTGTAAAACGTGTGCTCTATGCTCTGAAAAGGCGTTAGAAACAGTGTGAAGGCGCCCCTGCGCTAGGAAAGCTGTTTTCATGCACTCGCTGTCACAAAGTGTGTTTTCCCACTCTGAACAAGTGCACATACTTTGTTGAAAACTCGTTTCAGACGTGCTTTTCCAGTTAAAATGACAACCAGGATGAAAATGTGTTAAAAGCTCGAAAACATGAAAATCCATGCTTAGCAAGTTGTTACATGTCACATATGGTCGAATGCGCTCATTTCACTTAAAATCAATGTTCCTTGTCAAACGTTTGCTTTATGCTCTGAAAAGGCGTTAGAAACAGGCTGAAGGCGCTCCTGCGCTAGGAAAGCTGTTTTCATACACTCGTTGATGAAAGTGTGTTTTCCCACTCTGAACAAGTGCATATCACAATACTTTGTTGAAAACTCGTTTCGGACGTGCTTTTACAGTTAAAATGTCAAATAGGATGAAAATGTGTTAAAAGCTCGAAAGCATGAAAATCCATGCTTAGAAAGTTGTTACATGTCACATATGCTCGAATGCACTCATTTCACTCAAAATCAATGTTCCTTGTAAAACGTTTCCTTTATGCTCTGAAAAGGCGTTAGAACCAGTTTGAAGGCGCTCCTGCGCTAGGAAAGCAGTTTTCATGCACTCGGTGACACAAAGTGTGTTTGCCCACTCTGAACAAGTGTGGGAAAATGACAACCAGGATGAAAATGTGTTAAATGCTCGAAAACATGAAAATCCATACTTAGCAAGTTGTTACATGTCACATGTGATCGAATACAATCATTTCACTCAAAATCAATGTTCCTTGTCAAACGTGTGCTTTATGCTCTGAAAAGGCGTTAGAAACAGGCTGAAGGCGCTCCTGCGCTAGGAAAGCTGTTTTCATACACTCGTTGATAGAAAGTGTGTTTTCCCACTCTGAACAAGTGCATATCACAATACTTTGTTGAAAACTCGTTTCGGACGTGCTTTTACAGTTAAAATGTCAAATAGGATGAAAATGTGTTAAAAGCTCGAAAACATGAAAATCCATGTTTAGAAAGTTGTTACATGTCACATATGCTCGAATGCACTCATTTCACTCAAAATCAATGTTCCTTGTAAAACGTTTCCTTTATGCTCTGAAAAGGCGTTAGAACCAGTTTGAAGGCGCTCCTGCGCTAGGAAAGCAGTTTTCATGCACTCGGTGACACAAAGTGTGTTTGCCCACTCTGAACAAGTGTGGGAAAATGACAACCAGGATGAAAATGTGTTAAATGCTCGAAAAAATGAAAATCCATGTTTATTAAGTTGTTACATGTTACATATGATCGAATCTACAATCATTTCACTCAAAATCAATGTTCCTTGTAAAACGTGTGCTCTATGCTCTGAAAAGGCGTTAGAAACAGTGTGAAGGCGCCCCTGCGCTAGGAAAGCTGTTTTCATGCACTCGCTGTCACAAAGTGTGTTTTCCCACTCTGAACAAGTGCACATACTTTGTTGAAAACTCGTTTCAGACGTGCTTTTCCAGTTAAAATGACAACCAGGATGAAAATGTGTTAAAAGCTCGAAAACATGAAAATCCATGCTTAGCAAGTTGTTACATGTCACATATGGTCGAATGCGCTCATTTCACTTAAAATCAATGTTCCTTGTCAAACTTTTGCTTTATGCTCTGAAAAGGCGTTAGAAACAGGCTGAAGGCGCTCCTGCGCTAGGAAAGCTGTTTTCATACACTCGTTGACGAAAGTGTGTTTTCCCACTCTGAACAAGTGCATATCACAATACTTTGTTGAAAACTCGTTTCGGACGTGCTTTTACAGTTAAAATGTCAAATAGGATGAAAATGTGTTAAAAGCTCGAAAACATGAAAATCCATGCTTAGAAAGTTGTTACATGTCACATATGCTCGAATGCACTCATTTCACTCAAAATCAATGTTCCTTGTAAAACGTTTCCTTTATGCTCTGAAAAGGCGTTAGAACCAGTTTGAAGGCGCTCCTGCGCTAGGAAAGCAGTTTTCATGCACTCGGTGACACAAAGTGTGTTTGCCCACTCTGAACAAGTGTGGGAAAATGACAACCAGGATGAAAATGTGTTAAATGCTCGAAAACATGAAAATCCATACTTAGCAAGTTGTTACATGTCACATGTGATCGAATACAATCATTTCACTCAAAATCAATGTTCCTTGTCAAACGTGTGCTTTATGCTCTGAAAAGGCGTTAGAAACAGGCTGAAGGCGCTCCTGCGCTAGGAAAGCTGTTTTCATACACTCGTTGATAGTGTGTTTTCCCACTCTGAACAAGTGCATATCACAATACTTTGTTGAAAACTCGTTTCGGACGTGCTTTTACAGTTAAAATGTCAAATAGGATGAAAATGTGTTAAAAGCTCGAAAACATGAAAATCCATGTTTAGAAAGTTGTTACATGTCACATATGCTCGAATGCACTCATTTCACTCAAAATCAATGTTCCTTGTAAAAGGTTTCCGTTATGCTCTGAAAAGGCGTTAGAACCAGTTTGAAGGCGCTCCTGCGCTAGGAAAGCAGTTTTCATGCACTCGGTGACACAAAGTGTGTTTGCCCACTCTGAACAAGTGTGGGAAAATGACAACCAGGATGAAAATGTGTTAAATGCTCGAAAAAATGAAAATCCATGCTTAGTAAGTTGTTACATGTTACATATGATCGAATCTACAATCATTTCACTCAAAATCAATGGTCCTTGTAAAACGTGTGCGCTATGCTCTGAAAAGGCGTTAGAAACAGTGTGAAGGCGCCCCTGCACTAGGAAAGCTGTTTTCATGCACTCGCTGTCACAAAGTGTGTTTTCCCACTCTGAACAAGTGCACATACTTTGTTGAAAACTCGTTTCAGACGTGCTTTTCCAGTTAAAATGACAACCAGGATGAAAATGTGTTAAAAGCTCGAAAACATGAAAATCCATGTTTAGAAAGTTGTTACATGTCACATATGCTCGAATGCACTCATTTCACTCAAAATCAATGTTCCTTGTAAAACGTTTCCTTTATGCTCTGAAAAGGCGTTAGAACCAGTTTGAAGGCGCTCCTGCGCTAGGAAAGCAGTTTTCATGCACTCGGTGACACAAAGTGTGTTTGCCCACTCTGAACAAGTGTGGGAAAATGACAACCAGGATGAAAATGTGTTAAATGCTCGAAAACATGAAAATCCATACTTAGCAAGTTGGTACATGTCACATGTGATCGAATACAATCATTTCACTCAAAATCAATGTTCCTTGTCAAACGTGTGCTTTATGCTCTGAAAAGGCGTTAGAAACAGGCTGAAGGCGCTCCTGCGCTAGGAAAGCTGTTTTCATACACTCGTTGATAGAAAGTGTGTTTTCCCACTCTGAACAAGTGCATATCACAATACTTTGTTGAAAACTCGTTTCAGACGTGCTTTTACAGTTAAAATGACAAATCGGATGAAAATGTGTTAAAAGCTCGAAAACAT
The DNA here is from genome assembly GCF_027579695.1 of Neoarius graeffei. Lineage (NCBI taxonomy): Eukaryota > Metazoa > Chordata > Actinopteri > Siluriformes > Ariidae > Neoarius > Neoarius graeffei. The sequence continues at coordinate 21,673,607 of NC_083573.1, forward strand.
GAAAATGCATGCTTAGAAAGTTGTTCCATGTCACATATGCTCGAATGCGCTCATTTCACTGAAAATCAATGTTCCTTGTCAAGCCTTTGCTTTATGCTCTGAAAAGGCGTTAGAAACAGTTTGAAGGCGCTCCTGCGCTAGGAAAGCTGTTTTCATACACTCGTTGAAGGAGTGTTTTCCGACTCTGAACAAGTGCATATCATAATACTTTGTTGAAAATTCGTTTCAGACGTGCTTTTACAGTTAAAATGACAAATCGGATGAAAATGTGTTAAAAGCTCGAAAACATGAAAATCCATGCTTAGCAAGTTGTTACATGTCACATATGGTCGAATGCACTCATTTCACTCAAAATCAATGTTCCTTGTCAAACGTTTGCTTTATGCTTTGAAAAGGCGTTAGAAACAGGCTGAAGGCGCTCCTGCGCCAGGAAAGCTGTTTTCATGCACTCGCTGTCACAAAGTGTGTTTTCCCACTCTGAACAAGTGCATATCACAATACTTTGTTGAAAACTCGTTTCAGAAGTGCTTTTACAGTTATAATGACAAATATGATGAAAATGTGTTAAATGCTCGAAAACATGAAAATCCATTTAGAAAGTTGTTCCATGTCACATATGCTCGAATGCGCTCATTTCACTGAAAATCAATGTTCCTTGTCAAGCCTTTGCTTTATGCTCTGAAAAGGCGTTAGAAACAGGCTGAAGGCACTCCTGCACTAGGAAAGCTGTTTTCATGCACTCGGTGACACAAAGTGTGTTTTCCCACTCTGAAAAGTGCATACCACAATACTTTGGGGAAGACTCGTTTCAGAGGTGCTTTTACAGTTAAAATGACAAATCGGATGAAAATGTGTTAAAAGCACGAAAACATGAAAATCCATGCTTAGCAAGTTGTTACATGTCACATATGGTCGAACGCACTCATTTCACTTAAAATCAATGTTCCTTGTCAATCGTTTGCTTTATGCTTTGAAAACGCGTTAGAAACAGGCTGAAGGCGCTCCTGCGCCAGGAAAGCTGTTTTCATGCACTTGCTGTCACAAAGTGTGTTTTCCCACTCTGAACAAGTGCATATCACAATACTTTGTTGAAAACTCGTTTCAGAAGTGCTTTTACAGTTAAAATGACAAATATGATGAAAATGTGTTAAATGCTCGAAAACATGAAAATCCATGTTTAGAAAGTTGTGACATGTCACATATGATCGAATACAATCATTTCACTCAAAATCAATGTTCCGTGTCAAACGTGTGCTTTATGCTCTGAAAAGGCGTTAGAAACAGTTTGAAGGCGCTCCTGCGCTCGGAAAGCTGTTTTCATACACGCGTTGAAACAACGTGTGTTTTCCCACTCGGAACAAGTGCATATCACAATACTTTGTTGAAAACTCGTTTCGGACGTGCTTTTACAGTTAAAATGACAAATAGGATGAAAATGTGTTAAAAGCTCGAAAACATGAAAATCCATGCTTAGAAAGTTGTTACATGTCACATATGCTCGAATGCACTCATTTCACTCAAAATCAATGTTCCTTGTAAAACGTTTCCTTTATGCTCTGAAAAGGCGTTAGAACCAGTTTGAAGGCGCTCCTGCGCTAGGAAAGCAGTTTTCATGCACTCGGTGACACAAAGTGTGTTTTCCCACTCTGAACAAGTGTGGGAAAATGACAACCAGGATGAAAATGTGTTAAATGCTCGAAAACATGAAAATGCATGCTTAGAAAGTTGTTCCATGTCACATATGCTCGAATGCGCTCATTTCACTGAAAATCAATGTTCCTTGTCAAGCCTTTGCTTTATGCTCTGAAAAGGCGTTAGAAACAGGCTGAAGGCGCTCCTGCGCTAGGAAAGCTGTTTTCATGCACTCGTTGATAGAAAGTGTGTTTTCCCACTCTGAACAAGTGCATATCACAATACTTTGTTGAAAACTCGTTTCAGACGTGCTTTTACAGTTAAAATGACAAATAGGATGAAAATGTGTTAAAAGCTCGAAAACATGAAAATGCATGCTTAGAAAGTTGTGACATGTGACATATGCTCGAATGCGCTCATTTCACTGAAAATCAATGTTCCTTGTCAAGCCTTTGCTTTATGCTCTGAAAAGGCGTTAGAAACAGGCTGAAGGCGCTCCTGCGCTAGGAAAGCTGTTTTCATGCACTCGGTGACACAAAGTGTGTTTTCCCACTCTGAAAAGTGCATACCACAATACTTTGTTGAAGACTCGTTTCAGACGTGCTTTTACAGTTAAAATGACAAATCGGATGAAAATGTGTTGAAAGCTCGAAAACATGAAAATCCATGCTTAGCAAGTTGTTACATGTCACATATGGTCGAATGCACTCATTTCACTTAAAATCAATGTTCCTTGTCAAACGTTTGCTTTATGCTTTGAAAAGGCGTTAGAAACAGGCTGAAGGCGCGCCTGCGCCAGGAAAGCTGTTTTCATGCACTCGCTGTCACAAAGTGTGTTTTCCCACTCTGAACAAGTGCAAATCACAATACACTCTAAAAAATAATGGGGCCAGTACTGGTTCTTCAGGGTGATGCCATAGAAGAACCTTTTTCAGGGCTTCAAAGAACTGTTCATGCAACATTTCTTTAAAGAACCATTTAAACCATTTGTTTGAGCAGTGAAGACAGATTTGTGTAAACATAGCCTATGTGCATTGACCAGCAAATGGTAAGAGAATGCCAGGCTCTGAAGAACCATTTCCAATGTGAAGAACCTTTCGCATAATGTAATGGTTCATCACAGAGTTTTGACTCTCCATGGAACCATCCAGAGATTTGAAGAACCACTGAAGCACCTTTATTTTTTAGAGTGTACTTTGTTGAAAACTCGTTTCAGAAGTGCTTTTACAGTTAAAATGACAACCAGGATGAAAATGTGTTAAATGCTCGAAAACATGAAAATCCATGCTTAGCAAGTTGTTCCATGTCACATATGATCGAATACAATCATTTCACTCAAAATCAATGTTCCGTGTCAAACGTGTGCTTTATGCTCTGAAAAGGCGTTAGAAACAGTTTGAAGGCGCTCCTGCGCTCGGAAAGCTGTTTTCATACACTCGTTGAAACAAAGTGTGTTTTCCCACTCGGAACAAGTGCATATCACAATACTTTGTTGAAAACTCGTTTCGGACGTGCTTTTACAGTTAAAATGACAAATAGGATGAAAATGTGTTAAAAGCTCGAAAACATGAAAATCCATGCTTAGAAAGTTGTTACATGTCACATATGCTCGAATGCACTCAAAATCAATGTTCCTTGTAAAACGTGTCCTTTATGCTCTGAAAAGGCGTTAGAACCAGTTTGAAGGCGCTCCTGCGCTAGGAAAGCAGTTTTCATGCACTCGGTGACACAAAGTGTGTTTGCCCACTCTGAACAAGTGTGGGAAAATGACAACCAGGATGAAAATGTGTTAAATGCTCGAAAACATGAAAATCCATGCTTAGCAAGTTGTTCCATGTCACATATGATCGAATACAATCATTTCACGCAAAATCAATGTTCCGTGTCAAACGTGTGCTTTATGCTCTGAAAAGGCGTTAGAAACAGTTTGAAGGCGCTCCTGCGCTCGGAAAGCTGTTTTCATACACTCGTTGAAACAAAGTGTGTTTTCCCACTCGGAACAAGTGCATATCACAATACTTTGTTGAAAACTCATTTCGGACGTGCTTTTACAGTTAAAATGACAAATAGGATGAAAATGTGTTAAAAGCTCGAAAACATGAAAATCCATGTTTAGAAAGTTGTTACATGTCACATATGCTCGAATGCACTCATTTCACTCAAAATCAATGTTCCTTGTAAAACGTTTCCTTTATGCTCTGAAAAGGCGTTAGAACCAGTTTGAAGGCGCTCCTGCGCTAGGAAAGCAGTTTTCATGCACTCGGTGACACAAAGTGTGTTTGCCCACTCTGAACAAGTGTGGGAAAATGACAACCAGGATGAAAATGTGTTAAATGCTCGAAAAAATGAAAATCCATGCTTAGTAACTTGTTACATGTTACATATGATCGAATCTACAATCATTTCACTCAAAATCAATGTTCCTTGTAAAACGTGTGCTCTATGCTCTGAAAAGGCGTTAGAAACAGTGTGAAGGCGCCCCTGCGCTAGGAAAGCTGTTTTCATGCACTCGCTGTCACAAAGTGTGTTTTCCCACTCTGAACAAGTGCACATACTTTGTTGAAAACTCGTTTCAGACGTGCTTTTCCAGTTAAAATGACAACCAGGATGAAAATGTGTTAAAAGCTCGAAAACATGAAAATCCATGCTTAGCAAGTTGTTACATGTCACATATGGTCGAATGCGCTCATTTCACTTAAAATCAATGTTCCTTGTCAAACGTTTGCTTTATGCTCTGAAAAGGCGTTAGAAACAGGCTGAAGGCGCTCCTGCGCTAGGAAAGCTGTTTTCATACACTCGTTGATGAAAGTGTGTTTTCCCACTCTGAACAAGTGCATATCACAATACTTTGTTGAAAACTCGTTTCGGACGTGCTTTTACAGTTAAAATGTCAAATAGGATGAAAATGTGTTAAAAGCTCGAAAACATGAAAATCCATGCTTAGAAAGTTGTTACATGTCACATATGCTCGAATGCACTCATTTCACTCAAAATCAATGTTCCTTGTAAAACGTTTCCTTTATGCTCTGAAAAGGCGTTAGAACCAGTTTGAAGGCGCTCCTGCGCTAGGAAAGCAGTTTTCATGCACTCGGTGACACAAAGTGTGTTTGCCCACTCTGAACAAGTGTGGGAAAATGACAACCAGGATGAAAATGTGTTAAATGCTCGAAAACATGAAAATCCATACTTAGCAAGTTGTTACATGTCACATGTGATCGAATACAATCATTTCACTCAAAATCAATGTTCCTTGTCAAACGTGTGCTTTATGCTCTGAAAAGGCGTTAGAAACAGGCTGAAGGCGCTCCTGCGCTAGGAAAGCTGTTTTCATACACTCGTTGATAGAAAGTGTGTTTTCCCACTCTGAACAAGTGCATATCACAATACTTTGTTGAAAACTCGTTTCGGACGTGCTTTTACAGTTAACATGTCAAATAGGATGAAAATGTGTTAAAAGCTCGAAAACATGAAAATCCATGTTTAGAAAGTTGTTACATGTCACATATGCTCGAATGCACTCATTTCACTCAAAATCAATGTTCCTTGTAAAACGTTTCCTTTATGCTCTGAAAAGGCGTTAGAACCAGTTTGAAGGCGCTCCTGCGCTAGGAAAGCAGTTTTCATGCACTCGGTGACACAAAGTGTGTTTGCCCACTCTGAACAAGTGTGGGAAAATGACAACCAGGATGAAAATGTGTTAAATGCTCGAAAAAATGAAAATCCATGCTTAGTAAGTTGTTACATGTTACATATGATCGAATCTACAATCATTTCACTCAAAATCAATGTTCCTTGTAAAACGTGTGCTCTATGCTCTGAAAAGGCGTTATAAACAGTGTGAAGGCGCCCCTGCGCTAGGAAAGCTGTTTTCATGCACTCGCTGTCACAAAGTGTGTTTTCCCACTCTGAACAAGTGCACATACTTTGTTGAAAACTCGTTTCAGACGTGCTTTTCCAGTTAAAATGACAACCAGGATGAAAATGTGTTAAAAGCTCGAAAACATGAAAATCCATGCTTAGCAAGTTGTTACATGTCACATATGGTCGAATGCGCTCATTTCACTTAAAATCAATGTTCCTTGTCAAACGTTTGCTTTATGCTCTGAAAAGGCGTTAGAAACAGGCTGAAGGCGCTCCTGCGCTAGGAAAGCTGTTTTCATACACTCGTTGACGAAAGTGTGTTTTCCCACTCTGAACAAGTGCATATCACAATACTTTGTTGAAAACTCGTTTCGGACGTGCTTTTACAGTTAAAATGTCAAATAGGATGAAAATGTGTTAAAAGCTCGAAAACATGAAAATCCATGCTTAGAAAGTTGTTACATGTCACATATGCTCGAATGCACTCATTTCACTCAAAATCAATGTTCCTTGTAAAACGTTTCCTTTATGCTCTGAAAAGGCGTTAGAACCAGTTTGAAGGCGCTCCTGCGCTAGGAAAGCAGTTTTCATGCACTCGGTGACACAAAGTGTGTTTGCCCACTCTGAACAAGTGTGGGAAAATGACAACCAGGATGAAAATGTGTTAAATGCTCGAAAACATGAAAATCCATACTTAGCAAGTTGTTACATGTCACATGTGATCGAATACAATCATTTCACTCAAAATCAATGTTCCTTGTCAAACGTGTGCTTTATGCTCTGAAAAGGCGTTAGAAACAGGCTGAAGGCGCTCCTGCGCTAGGAAAGCTGTTTTCATACACTCGTTGATAGTGTGTTTTCCCACTCTGAACAAGTGCATATCACAATACTTTGTTGAAAACTCGTTTCGGACGTGCTTTTACAGTTAAAATGTCAAATAGGATGAAAATGTGTTAAAAGCTCGAAAACATGAAAATCCATGTTTAGAAAGTTGTTACATGTCACATATGCTCGAATGCACTCATTTCACTCAAAATCAATGTTCCTTGTAAAACGTTTCCGTTATGCTCTGAAAAGGCGTTAGAACCAGTTTGAAGGCGCTCCTGCGCTAGGAAAGCAGTTTTCATGCACTCGGTGACACAAAGTGTGTTTGCCCACTCTGAACAAGTGTGGGAAAATGACAACCAGGATGAAAATGTGTTAAATGCTCGAAAAAATGAAAATCCATGCTTAGTAAGTTGTTACATGTTACATATGATCGAATCTACAATCATTTCACTCAAAATCAATGGTCCTTGTAAAACGTGTGCTCTATGCTCTGAAAAGGCGTTAGAAACAGTGTGAAGGCGCCCCTGCACTAGGAAAGCTGTTTTCATGCACTCGCTGTCACAAAGTGTGTTTTCCCACTCTGAACAAGTGCACATACTTTGTTGAAAACTCGTTTCAGACGTGCTTTTCCAGTTAAAATGACAACCAGGATGAAAATGTGTTAAAAGCTCGAAAACATGAAAATCCATGTTTAGAAAGTTGTTAGATGTCACATATGCTCGAATGCACTCATTTCACTCAAAATCAATGTTCCTTGTAAAACGTTTCCTTTATGCTCTGAAAAGGCGTTAGAACCAGTTTGAAGGCGCTCCTGCGCTAGGAAAGCAGTTTTCATGCACTCGGTGACACAAAGTGTGTTTGCCCACTCTGAACAAGTGTGGGAAAATGACAACCAGGATGAAAATGTGTTAAATGCTCGAAAACATGAAAATCCATACTTAGCAAGTTGGTACATGTCACATGTGATCGAATACAATCATTTCACTCAAAATCAATGTTCCTTGTCAAACGTGTGCTTTATGCTCTGAAAAGGCGTTAGAAACAGGCTGAAGGCGCTCCTGCGCTAGGAAAGCTGTTTTCATACACTCGTTGATAGAAAGTGTGTTTTCCCACTCTGAACAAGTGCATATCACAATACTTTGTTGAAAACTCGTTTCAGACGTGCTTTTACAGTTAAAATGACAAATCGGATGAAAATGTGTTAAAAGCTCGAAAACATGAAAATGCATGCTTAGAAAGTTGTTCCATGTCACATATGCTCGAATGCGCTCATTTCACTGAAAATCAATGTTCCTTGTCAAGCCTTTGCTTTATGCTCTGAAAAGGCGTTAGAAACAGTTTGAAGGCGCTCCTGCGCTAGGAAAGCTGTTTTCATACACTCGTTGAAGGAGTGTTTTCCGACTCTGAACAAGTGCATATCATAATACTTTGTTGAAAATTCGTTTCAGACGTGCTTTTACAGTTAAAATGACAAATAGGATGAAAATGTGTTAAAAGCTCGAAAACATGAAAATGCATGCTTAGAAAGTTGTGACATGTCACATATGCTCGAATGCGCTCATTTCACTGAAAATCAATGTTCCTTGTCAAGCCTTTGCTTTATGCTCTGAAAAGGCGTTAGAAACAGGCTGAAGGCGCTCCTGCGCTAGGAAAGCTGTTTTCATGCACTCGGTGACACAAAGTGTGTTTTCCCACTCTGAAAAGTGCATACCACAATACTTTGTTGAAGACTCGTTTCAGACGTGCTTTTACAGTTAAAATGACAAATCGGATGAAAATGTGTTAAAAGCTCGAAAACATGAAAATCCATGCTTAGCAAGTTGTTACATGTCACATATGGTCGAATGCACTCATTTCACTCAAAATCAATGTTCCTTGTCAAACGTTTGCTTTATGCTTTGAAAAGGCGTTAGAAACAGGCTGAAGGCGCTCCTGCGCCAGGAAAGCTGTTTTCATGCACTCGCTGTCACAAAGTGTGTTTTCCCACTCTGAACAAGTGCATATCACAATACTTTGTTGAAAACTCGTTTCAGAAGTGCTTTTACAGTTAAAATGACAAATATGATGAAAATGTGTTAAATGCTCGAAAACATGAAAATCCATGTTTAGAAAGTTGTTCCATGTCACTTATGCTCGAATGCGCTCATTTCACTGAAAATCAATGTTCCTTGTCAAGCCTTTGCTTTATGCTCTGAAAAGGCGTTAGAAACAGGCTGAAGGCACTCCTGCGCTAGGAAAGCTGTTTTCATGCACTCGGTGACACAAAGTGTGTTTTCCCACTCTGAAAAGTGCATACCACAATACTTTGGGGAAGACTCGTTTCAGAGGTGCTTTTACAGTTAAAATGACAAATCGGATGAAAATGTGTTAAAAGCACGAAAACATGAAAATCCATGCTTAGCAAGTTGTTACATGTCACATATGGTCGAACGCACTCATTTCACTTAAAATCAATGTTCCTTGTCAATCGTTTGCTTTATGCTTTGAAAAGGCGTTAGAAACAGGCTGAAGGCGCTCCTGCGCCAGGAAAGCTGTTTTCATGCACTTGCTGTCACAAAGTGTGTTTTCCCACTCTGAACAAGTGCATATCACAATACTTTGTTGAAAACTCGTTTCAGAAGTGCTTTTACAGTTAAAATGACAAATATGATGAAAATGTGTTAAATGCTCGAAAACATGAAAATCCATGTTTAGAAAGTTGTGACATGTCACATATGATCGAATACAATCATTTCACTCAAAATCAATGTTCCGTGTCAAACGTGTGCTTTATGCTCTGAAAAGGCGTTAGAAACAGTTTGAAGGCGCTCCTGCGCTCGGAAAGCTGTTTTCATACACGCGTTGAAACAACGTGTGTTTTCCCACTCGGAACAAGTACATATCACAATACTTTGTTGAAAACTCGTTTCGGACGTGCTTTTACAGTTAAAATGACAAATAGGATGAAAATGTGTTAAAAGCTCGAAAACATGAAAATCCATGCTTAGAAAGTTGTTACATGTCACATATGCTCGAATGCACTCATTTCACTCAAAATCAATGTTCCTTGTAAAACGTTTCCTTTATGCTCTGAAAAGGCGTTAGAACCAGTTTGAAGGCGCTCCTGCGCTAGGAAAGCAGTTTTCATGCACTCGGTGACACAAAGTGTGTTTTCCCACTCTGAACAAGTGTGGGAAAATGACAACCAGGATGAAAATGTGTTAAATGCTCGAAAACATGAAAATGCATGCTTAGAAAGTTGTTCCATGTCACATATGCTCGAATGCGCTCATTTCACTGAAAATCAATGTTCCTTGTCAAGCCTTTGCTTTATGCTCTGAAAAGGCGTTAGAAACAGGCTGAAGGCGCTCCTGCGCTAGGAAAGCTGTTTTCATGCACTCGTTGATAGAAAGTGTGTTTTCCCACTCTGAACAAGTGCATATCACAATACTTTGTTGAAAACTCGTTTCAGACGTGCTTTTACAGTTAAAATGACAAATAGGATGAAAATGTGTTAAAAGCTCGAAAACATGAAAATGCATGCTTAGAAAGTTGTGACATGTCACATATGCTCGAATGCGCTCATTTCACTGAAAATCAATGTTCCTTGTCAAGCCTTTGCTTTATGCTCTGAAAAGGCGTTAGAAACAGGCTGAAGGCGCTCCTGCGCTAGGAAAGCTGTTTTCATGCACTCGGTGACACAAAGTGTGTTTTCCCACTCTGAAAAGTGCATACCACAATACTTTGTTGAAGACTCGTTTCAGACGTGCTTTTACAGTTAAAATGACAAATCGGATGAAAATGTGTTGAAAGCTCGAAAACATGAAAATCCATGCTTAGCAAGTTGTTACATGTCACATATGGTCGAATGCACTCATTTCACTTAAAATCAATGTTCCTTGTCAAACGTTTGCTTTATGCTTTGAAAAGGCGTTAGAAACAGGCTGAAGGCGCGCCTGCGCCAGGAAAGCTGTTTTCATGCACTCGCTGTCACAAAGTGTGTTTTCCCACTCTGAACAAGTGCAAATCACAATACACTCTAAAAAATAATGGGGCCAGTACTGGTTCTTCAGGGTGATGCCATAGAAGAACCTTTTTCAGGGCTTCAAAGAACTGTTCATGCAACAGTTCTTTAAAGAACCATTTAAACCATTTGTTTGAGCAGTGAAGACAGATTTGTGTAAACATAGCCTATGTGCATTGACCAGCAAATGGTAAGAGAATGCCAGGCTCTGAAGAACCATTTCCAATGTGAAGAACCTTTCGCATAATGTAATGGTTCATCACAGAGTTTTGACTCTCCATGGAACCATCCAGAGATTTGAAGAACCACTGAAGCACCTTTATTTTTTAGAGTGTACTTTGTTGAAAACTCGTTTCAGAAGTGCTTTTACAGTTAAAATGACAACCAGGATGAAAATGTGTTAAATGCTCGAAAACATGAAAATCCATGCTTAGCAAGTTGTTCCATGTCACATATGATCGAATACAATCATTTCACTCAAAATCAATGTTCCGTGTCAAACGTGTGCTTTATGCTCTGAAAAGGCGTTAGAAACAGTTTGAAGGCGCTCCTGCGCTCGGAAAGCTGTTTTCATACACTCGTTGAAACAAAGTGTGTTTTCCCACTCGGAACAAGTGCATATCACAATACTTTGTTGAAAACTCGTTTCGGACGTGCTTTTACAGTTAAAATGACAAATAGGATGAAAATGTGTTAAAAGCTCGAAAACATGAAAATCCATGCTTAGAAAGTTGTTACATGTCACATATGCTCGAATGCACTCAAAATCAATGTTCCTTGTAAAACGTTTCCTTTATGCTCTGAAAAGGCGTTAGAACCAGTTTGAAGGCGCTCCTGCGCTAGGAAAGCAGTTTTCATGCACTCGGTGACACAAAGTGTGTTTGCCCACTCTGAACAAGTGTGGGAAAATGACAACCAGGATGAAAATGTGTTAAATGCTCGAAAACATGAAAATCCATGCTTAGCAAGTTGTTCCATGTCACATATGATCGAATACAATCATTTCACGCAAAATCAATGTTCCGTGTCAAACGTGTGCTTTATGCTCTGAAAAGGCGTTAGAAACAGTTTGAAGGCGCTCCTGCGCTCGGAAAGCTGTTTTCATACACTCGTTGAAACAAAGTGTGTTTTCCCACTCGGAACAAGTGCATATCACAATACTTTGTTGAAAACTCGTTTCGGACGTGCTTTTACAGTTAAAATGACAAATAGGATGAAAATGTGTTAAAAGCTCGAAAACATGAAAATCCATGTTTAGAAAGTTGTTACATGTCACATATGCTTGAATGCACTCATTTCACTCAAAATCAATGTTCCTTGTAAAACGTTTCCTTTGTGCTCTGAAAAGGCGTTAGAACCAGTTTGAAGGCGCTCCTGCGCTAGGAAAGCAGTTTTCATGCACTCGGTGACACAAAGTGTGTTTGCCCACTCTGAACAAGTGTGGGAAAATGACAACCAGGATGAAAATGTGTTAAATGCTCGAAAAAATGAAAATCCATGCTTAGTAAGTTGTTACATATTACATATGATCGAATCTACAATCATTTCACTCAAAATCAATGTTCCTTGTAAAACGTGTGCTCTATGCTCTGAAAAGGCGTTAGAAACAGTGTGAAGGCGCCCCTGCGCTAGGAAAGCTGTTTTCATGCAATCGCTGTCACAAAGTGTGTTTTCCCACTCTGAACAAGTGCACATACTTTGTTGAAAACTCGTTTCAGACGTGCTTTTCCAGTTAAAATGACAACCAGGATGAAAATGTGTTAAAAGCTCGAAAACATGAAAATCCATGCTTAGCAAGTTGTTACATGTCACATATGGTCGAATGCGCTCATTTCACTTAAAATCAATGTTCCTTGTCAAACGTTTGCTTTATGCTCTGAAAAGGCGTTAGAAACAGGCTGAAGGCGCTCCTGCGCTAGGAAAGCTGTTTTCATACACTCGTTGATGAAAGTGTGTTTTCCCACTCTGAACAAGTGCATATCACAATACTTTGTTGAAAACTCGTTTCGGACGTGCTTTTACAGTTAAAATGTCAAATAGGATGAAAATGTGTTAAAAGCTCGAAAACATGAAAATCCATGCTTAGAAAGTTGTTACATGTCACATATGCTCGAATGCACTCATTTCACTCAAAATCAATGTTCCTTGTAAAACGTTTCCTTTATGCTCTGAAAAGGCGTTAGAACCAGTTTGAAGGCGCTCCTGCGCTAGGAAAGCAGTTTTCATGCACTCGGTGACACAAAGTGTGTTTGCCCACTCTGAACAAGTGTGGGAAAATGACAACCAGGATGAAAATGTGTTAAATGCTCGAAAACATGAAAATCCATACTTAGCAAGTTGTTACATGTCACATGTGATCGAATACAATCATTTCACTCAAAATCAATGTTCCTTGTCAAACGTGTGCTTTATGCTCTGAAAAGGCGTTAGAAACAGGCTGAAGGCGCTCCTGCGCTAGGAAAGCTGTTTTCATACACTCGTTGATAGAAAGTGTGTTTTCCCACTCTGAACAAGTGCATATCACAATACTTTGTTGAAAACTCGTTTCGGACGTGCTTTTACAGTTAAAATGTCAAATAGGATGAAAATGTGTTAAAAGCTCGAAAACATGAAAATCCATGTTTAGAAAGTTGTTACATGTCACATATGCTCGAATGCACTCATTTCACTCAAAATCAATGTTCCTTGTAAAACGTTTCCTTTATGCTCTGAAAAGGCGTTAGAACCAGTTTGAAGGCGCTCCTGCGCTAGGAAAGCAGTTTTCATGCACTCGGTGACACAAAGTGTGTTTGCCCACTCTGAACAAGTGTGGGAAAATGACAACCAGGATGAAAATGTGTTAAATGCTCGAAAAAATGAAAATCCATGCTTAGTAAGTTGTTACATGTTACATATGATCGAATCTACAATCATTTCACTCAAAATCAATGTTCCTTGTAAAACGTGTGCTCTATGCTCTGAAAAGGCGTTAGAAACAGTGTGAAGGCGCCCCTGCGCTAGGAAAGCTGTTTTCATGCACTCGCTGTCACAAAGTGTGTTTTCCCACTCTGAACAAGTGCACATACTTTGTTGAAAACTCGTTTCAGACGTGCTTTTCCAGTTAAAATGACAACCAGGATGAAAATGTGTTAAAAGCTCGAAAACATGAAAATCCATGCTTAGCAAGTTGTTACATGTCACATATGGTCGAATGCGCTCATTTCACTCAAAATCAATGTTCCTTGTCAAACGTTTGCTTTATGCTCTGAAAAGGCGTTAGAAACAGGCTGAAGGCGCTCCTGCGCTAGGAAAGCTGTTTTCATACACTCGTTGACGAAAGTGTGTTTTCCCACTCTGAACAAGTGCATATCACAATACTTTGTTTAAAACTCGTTTCGGACGTGCTTTTACAGTTAAAATGTCAAATAGGATGAAAATGTGTTAAAAGCTCGAAAACATGAAAATCCATGTTTAGAAAGTTGTTACATGTCACATATGCTCGAATGCACTCATTTCACTCAAAATCAATGTTCCTTGTAAAACGTTTCCTTTATGCTCTGAAAAGGCGTTAGAACCAGTTTGAAGGCGCTCCTGCGCTAGGAAAGCAGTTTTCATGCACTCGGTGACACAAAGTGTGTTTGCCCACTCTGAACAAGTGTGGGAAAATGACAACCAGGATGAAAATGTGTTAAATGCTCGAAAACATGAAAATCCATACTTAGCAAGTTGTTACATGTCACATGTGATCGAATACAATCATTTCACTCAAAATCAATGTTCATTGTCAAATGTGTGCTTTATGCTCTGAAAAGGCGTTAGAAACAGGCTGAAGGCGCTCCTGCGCTAGGAAAGCTGTTTTCATACACACGTTGATAGAAAGTGTGTTTTCCCACTCTGAACAAGTGCATATCACAATACTTTGTTGAAAACTCGTTTCAGACGTGCTTTTACAGTTAAAATGACAAATCGGATGAAAATGTGTTAAAAGCTCGAAAACATGAAAATGCATGCTTAGAAAGTTGTTCCATGTCACATATGCTCGAATGCGCTCATTTCACTGAAAATCAATGTTCCTTGTCAAGCCTTTGCTTTATGCTCTGAAAAGGCGTTAGAAACAGTTTGAAGGCGCTCCTGCGCTAGGAAAGCTGTTTTCATACACTCGTTGAAGGAGTGTTTTCCGACTCTGAACAAGTGCATATCATAATACTTTGTTGAAAATTCGTTTCAGACGTGCTTTTATAGTTAAAATGAAAAATAGGATGAAAATGTGTTAAAAGCTCGAAAACATGAAAATGCATGCTTAGAAAGTTGTGACATGTCACATATGCTCGAATGCGCTCATTTCACTGAAAATCAATGTTCCATGTCAAGCCTTTGCTTTATGCTCTGAAAAGGCGTTAGAAACAGGCTGAAGGCGCTCCTGCGCTAGGAAAGCTGTTTTCATGCACTCGGTGACAAAAAGTGTGTTTTCCCATTCTGAAAAGTGCATACCACAATACTTTGTTGAAGACTCGTTTCAGACGTGCTTTTACAGTTAAAATGACAAATCGGATGAAAATGTGTTAAAAGCTCGAAAACATGAAAATCCATGCTTAGCAAGTTGTTACATGTCACATATGGTCGAATGCACTCATTTCACTCAAAATCAATGTTCCTTGTCAAACGTTTGCTTTATGCTTTGAAAAGGCGTTAGAAACAGGCTGAAGGCGCTCCTGCGCCAGGAAAGCTGTTTTCATGCACTCGCTGTCACAAAGTGTGTTTTCCCACTCTGAACAAGTGCATATCACAATACTTTGTTGAAAACTCGTTTCAGAAGTGCTTTTACAGTTAAAATGACAAATATGATGAAAATGTGTTAAATGCTCGAAAACATGAAAATCCATGTTTAGAAAGTTGTTCCATGTCACATATGCTCGAATGCGCTCATTTCACTGAAAATCAATGTTCCTTGTCAAGCCTTTGCTTTATGCTCTGAAAAGGCGTTAGAAACAGGCTGAAGGCACTCCTGCGCTAGGAAAGCTGTTTTCATGCACTCGGTGACACAAAGTGTGTTTTCCCACTCTGAAAAGTGCATACCACAATACTTTGGGGAAGACTCGTTTCAGAGGTGCTTTTACAGTTAAAATGACAAATCGGATGAAAATGTGTTAAAAGCACGAAAACATGAAAATCCATGCTTAGCAAGTTGTTACATGTCACATATGGTCGAACGCACTCATTTCACTTAAAATCAATGTTCCTTGTCAATCGTTTGCTTTATGCTTTGAAAAGGCGTTAGAAACAGGCTGAAGGCGCTCCTGCGCCAGGAAAGCTGTTTTCATGCACTCGCTGTCACAAAGTGTGTTTTCCCACTCTGAACAAGTGCATATCACAATACTTTGTTGAAAACTCGTTTCAGAAGTGCTTTTACAGTTAAAATGACAAATATGATGAAAATGTGTTAAATGCTCGAAAACATGAAAATCCATGTTTAGAAAGTTGTGACATGTCACATATGATCGAATACAATCATTTCACTCAAAATCAATGTTCCGTGTCAAACGTGTGCTTTATGCTCTGAAAAGGCGTTAGAAACAGTTTGAAGGCGCTCCTGCGCTCGGAAAGCTGTTTTCATACACGCGTTGAAACAACGTGTGTTTTCCCACTCGGAACAAGTGCATATCACAATACTTTGTTGAAAACTCGTTTCGGACGTGCTTTTACAGTTAAAATGACAACCAGGATGAAAATGTGTTAAATGCTCGAAAACATGAAAATCCATGCTTAGCAAGTTGTTCCATGTCACATATGATCGAATACAATCATTTCACTCAAAATCAATGTTCCGTGTCAAACGTGTGCTTTATGCTCTGAAAAGGCGTTAGAAACAGTTTGAAGGCGCTCCTGCGCTCGGAAAGCTGTTTTCATACACTCGTTGAAACAAAGTGTGTTTTCCCACTCGGAACAAGTGCATATCACAATACTTTGTTGAAAACTCGTTTCGGACGTGCTTTTACAGTTAAAATGACAAATAGGATGAAAATGTGTTAAAAGCTCGAAAACATGAAAACCCATGCTTAGAAAGTTGTTACATGTCACATATGCTCGAATGCACTCATTTCACTCAAAATCAATGTTCCTTGTAAAACGTTTCCTTTATGCTCTGAAAAGGCGTTAGAACCAGTTTGAAGGCGCTCCTGCGCTAGGAAAGCAGTTTTCATGCACTCTGTGACACAAAGTGTGTTTGCCCACTCTGAACAAGTGTGGGAAAATGACAACCAGGATGAAAATGTGTTAAATGCTCGAAAACATGAAAATCCATGTTTAGAAAGTTGTTCCATGTCACATATGATCGAATACAATCATTTCACTCAAAATCAATGTTCCGTGTCAAACGTGTGCTTTATGCTCTGAAAAGGCGTTAGAAACAGTTTGAAGGCGCTCCTGCGCTCGGAAAGCTGTTTTCATACACGCGTCGAAACAACGTGTGTTTTCCCACTCGGAACAAGTGCATATCACAATACTTTGTTGAAAACTCGTTTCGGACGTGCTTTTACAGTTAAAATGTCAAATAGGATGAAAATGTGCTAAAAGCTTGAAAACATGAAAATCCATGTTTAGAAAGTTGTTACATGTCACAAATGCTCAAATGCACTCATTTCACTCAAAATCAATGTTCCTTGTAAAACGTTTCCTTTATGCTCTGAAAAGGCGTTAGAACCAGTTTGAAGGCGCTCCTGCGCTAGGAAAGCAGTTTTCATGCACTCGGTGACACAAAGTGTGTTTTCCTACTCTGAACAAGTGTGGGAAAATGACAACCAGGATGAAAATGTGTTAAATGCTCGAAAACATGAAAATGCATGCTTAGAAAGTTGTTCCATGTCACATATGCTCGAATGCGCTCATTTCACTGAAAATCAATGTTCCTTGTCAAACGTTTGCTTTATGCTCTGAAAAGGCGTTAGAAACAGGCTGAAGGCGCTCCTGCGCTAGGAAAGCTGTTTTCATGCACTCGTTGATAGAAAGTGTGTTTTCCCACTCTGAACAAGTGCATATCACAATACTTTGTTGAAAACTCGTTTCAGACGTGCTTTTACAGTTAAAATGACAAATAGGATGAAAATGTGTTAAAGCTCGAAAACATGAAAATGCATGCTTAGAAAGTTGTGACATGTGACATATGCTCGAATGCGCTCATTTCACTGAAAATCAATGTTCCTTGTCAAGCCTTTGCTTTATGCTCTGAAAAGGCGTTAGAAACAGGCTGAAGGCGCTCCTGCGCTAGGAAAGCTGTTTTCATGCACTCGGTGACACAAAGTGTGTTTTCCCACTCTGAAAAGTGCATACCACAATACTTTGTTGAAGACTCGTTTCAGACGTGCTTTTACAGTTAAAATGACAAATCGGATGAAAATGTGTTGAAAGCTCGAAAACATGAAAATCCATGTTTTGCTTAGAAAGTTGTTCCATGTCACATATGCTCGAATGCGCTCATTTCACTGAAAATCAATGTTCCTTGTCAAACGTTTGCTTTATGCTAGTTGTTACATGTCACATATGGTCGAATGCACTCATTTCACTTAAAATCAATGTTCCTTGTCAAACGTTTGCTTTATGCTTTGAAAAGGCGTTAGAAACAGGCTGAAGGCGCGCCTGCGCCAGGAAAGCTGTTTTCATGCACTCGCTGTCACAAAGTGTGTTTTCCCACTCTGAACAAGTGCAAATCACAATACACTCTAAAAAATAATGGGGCCAGTACTGGTTCTTCAGGGTGATGCCATAGAAGAACCTTTTTCAGGGCTTCAAAGAACTGTTCATGCAACAGTTCTTTAAAGAACCATTTAAACCATTTGTTTGAGCAGTGAAGACAGATTTGTGTAAACATGGCCTATGTGCATTGACCAGCAAATGGTAAGAGAATGCCAGGCTCTGAAGAACCATTTCCAATGTGAAGAACCTTTCGCAAAATGTAATGGTTCATCACAGAGTTTTGACTCTCCATGGAACCATCCAGAGATTTGAAGAACCACTGAAGCACCTTTATTTTTTAGAGTGTACTTTGTTGAAAACTCGTTTCAGAAGTGCTTTTACAGTTAAAATGACAACCAGGATGAAAATGTGTTAAATGCTCGAAAACATGAAAATCCATGCTTAGCAAGTTGTTCCATGTCACATATGATCGAATACAATCATTTCACTCAAAATCAATGTTCCGTGTCAAACGTGTGCTTTATGCTCTGAAAAGGCGTTAGAAACAGTTTGAAGGCGCTCCTGCGCTCGGAAAGCTGTTTTCATACACTCGTTGAAACAAAGTGTGTTTTCCCACTCGGAACAAGTGCATATCACAATACTTTGTTGAAAACTCGTTTCGGACATGCTTTTACAGTTAAAATGACAAATAGGATGAAAATGTGTTAAAAGCTCGAAAACATGAAAACCCATGCTTAGAAAGTTGTTACATGTCACATATGCTCGAATGCACTCATAATCAATGTTCCTTGTAAAACGTTTCCTTTATGCTCTGAAAAGGCGTTAGAACCAGTTTGAAGGCGCTCCTGCGCTAGGAAAGCAGTTTTCATGGACTCGGTGACACAAAGTGTGTTTGCCCACTCGGAACAAGTGCATATCACAATACTTTGTTGAAAACTCGTTTCGGACGTGCTTTTACAGTTAAAATGACAACCAGGATGAAAATGTGTTAAATGCTCGAAAACATGAAAATCCATGCTTAGCAAGTTGTTCCATGTAACATATGGTCGAATGCGCTCATTTCACTTAAAATCAATGTTCCTTGTCAAACGTTTGCTTTATGCTTTGAAAAGGCGTTAGAAACAGGCTGAAGGCGCTCCTGCGCTAGGAAAGCTGTTTTCATACACTCGTTGAAAGAAAGTGTGTTTTCCCATTCTGAACAAGTGTGGTAAAGTGACAATCATGATGCAAATGTGTTAAATGCTCGAAAACATGAAAATCCATGCTTAGCAAGTTGTTCCATGTCACATATGATCGAATCTACAATCATTTCACTCAAAATCAATGTTCCTTGTAAAACGTGTGCTCTATGCTCTGAAAAGGCGTTAGAAACAGGCTGAAGGCGCGCCTGCGCCAGGAAAGCTGTTTTCATGCACTCGCTGTCACAAAGTGTGTTTTCCCACTCTGAACAAGTGCAAATCACAATACACTCTAAAAAATAATGGGGCCAGTACTGGTTCTTCAGGGTGATGCCATAGAAGAACCTTTTTCAGGGCTTCAAAGAACTGTTCATGCAACAGTTCTTTAAAGAACCATTTAAACCATTTGTTTGAGCAGTGAAGACAGATTTGTGTAAACATGGCCTATGTGCATTGACCAGCAAATGGTAAGAGAATGCCAGGCTCTGAAGAACCATTTCCAATGTGAAGAACCTTTCGCATAATGTAATGGTTCATCACAGAGTTTTGACTCTCCATGGAACCATCCAGAGATTTGAAGAACCACTGAAGCACCTTTATTTTTTAGAGTGTACTTTGTTGAAAACTCGTTTCAGAAGTGCTTTTACAGTTAAAATGACAACCAGGATGAAAATGTGTTAAATGCTCGAAAACATGAAAATCCATGCTTAGCAAGTTGTTCCATGTCACATATGATCGAATACAATCATTTCACTCAAAATCAATGTTCCGTGTCAAACGTGTGCTTTATGCTCTGAAAAGGCGTTAGAAACAGTTTGAAGGCGCTCCTGCGCTCGGAAAGCTGTTTTCATACACTCGTTGAAACAAAGTGTGTTTTCCCACTCGGAACAAGTGCATATCACAATACTTTGTTGAAAACTCGTTTCGGACGTGCTTTTACAGTTAAAATGACAAATAGGATGAAAATGTGTTAAAAGCTCGAAAACATGAAAACCCATGCTTAGAAAGTTGTTACATGTCACATATGCTCGAATGCACTCATAATCAATGTTCCTTGTAAAACGTTTCCTTTATGCTCTGAAAAGGCGTTAGAACCAGTTTGAAGGCGCTCCTGCGCTAGGAAAGCAGTTTTCATGGACTCGGTGACACAAAGTGTGTTTGCCCACTCGGAACAAGTGCATATCACAATACTTTGTTGAAAACTCGTTTCGGACGTGCTTTTACAGTTAAAATGACAACCAGGATGAAAATGTGTTAAATGCTCGAAAACATGAAAATCCATGCTTAGCAAGTTGTTCCATGTCACATATGGTCGAATGCGCTCATTTCACTTAAAATCAATGTTCCTTGTCAAACGTTTGCTTTATGCTTTGAAAAGGCGTTAGAAACAGGCTGAAGGCGCTCCTGCGCTAGGAAAGCTGTTTTCATACACTCGTTGAAAGAAAGTGTGTTTTCCCATTCTGAACAAGTGTGGTAAAGTGACAATCATGATGCAAATGTGTTAAATGCTCGAAAACATGAAAATCCATGCTTAGCAAGTTGTTCCATGTCACATATGATCGAATCTACAATCATTTCACTCAAAATCAATGTTCCTTGTAAAACGTGTGCTCTATGCTCTGAAAAGGCGTTAGAAACAGGCTGAAGGCGCGCCTGCGCCAGGAAAGCTGTTTTCATGCACTCGCTGTCACAAAGTGTGTTTTCCCACTCTGAACAAGTGCAAATCACAATACACTCTAAAAAATAATGGGGCCAGTACTGGTTCTTCAGGGTGATGCCATAGAAGAACCTTTTTCAGGGCTTCAAAGAACTGTTCATGCAACAGTTCTTTAAAGAACCATTTAAACCATTTGTTTGAGCAGTGAAGACAGATTTGTGTAAACATGGCCTATGTGCATTGACCAGCAAATGGTAAGAGAATGCCAGGCTCTGAAGAACCATTTCCAATGTGAAGAACCTTTCGCATAATGTAATGGTTCATCACAGAGTTTTGACTCTCCATGGAACCATCCAGAGATTTGAAGAACCACTGAAGCACCTTTATTTTTTAGAGTGTACTTTGTTGAAAACTCGTTTCAGAAGTGCTTTTACAGTTAAAATGACAACCAGGATGAAAATGTGTTAAATGCTCGAAAACATGAAAATCCATGCTTAGCAAGTTGTTCCATGTCACATATGATCGAATACAATCATTTCACTCAAAATCAATGTTCCGTGTCAAACGTGTGCTTTATGCTCTGAAAAGGCGTTAGAAACAGTTTGAAGGCGCTCCTGCGCTCGGAAAGCTGTTTTCATACACTCGTTGAAACAAAGTGTGTTTTCCCACTCGGAACAAGTGCATATCACAATACTTTGTTGAAAACTCGTTTCGGACGTGCTTTTACAGTTAAAATGACAAATAGGATGAAAATGTGTTAAAAGCTCGAAAACATGAAAACCCATGCTTAGAAAGTTGTTACATGTCACATATGCTCGAATGCACTCATAATCAATGTTCCTTGTAAAACGTTTCCTTTATGCTCTGAAAAGGCGTTAGAACCAGTTTGAAGGCGCTCCTGCGCTAGGAAAGCAGTTTTCATGGACTCGGTGACACAAAGTGTGTTTGCCCACTCGGAACAAGTGCATATCACAATACTTTGTTGAAAACTCGTTTCGGACGTGCTTTTACAGTTAAAATGACAACCAGGATGAAAATGTGTTAAATGCTCGAAAACATGAAAATCCATGCTTAGCAAGTTGTTCCATGTCACATATGGTCGAATGCGCTCATTTCACTTAAAATCAATGTTCCTTGTCAAACGTTTGCTTTATGCTTTGAAAAGGCGTTAGAAACAGGCTGAAGGCGCTCCTGCGCTAGGAAAGCTGTTTTCATACACTCGTTGAAAGAAAGTGTGTTTTCCCATTCTGAACAAGTGTGGTAAAGTGACAATCATGATGCAAATGTGTTAAATGCTCGAAAACATGAAAATCCATGCTTAGCAAGTTGTTCCATGTCACATATGATCGAATCTACAATCATTTCACTCAAAATCAATGTTCCTTGTAAAACGTGTGCTCTATGCTCTGAAAAGGCGTTAGAAACAGGCTGAAGGCGCGCCTGCGCCAGGAAAGCTGTTTTCATGCACTCGCTGTCACAAAGTGTGTTTTCCCACTCTGAACAAGTGCAAATCACAATACACTCTAAAAAATAATGGGGCCAGTACTGGTTCTTCAGGGTGATGCCATAGAAGAACCTTTTTCAGGGCTTCAAAGAACTGTTCATGCAACAGTTCTTTAAAGAACCATTTAAACCATTTGTTTGAGCAGTGAAGACAGATTTGTGTAAACATGGCCTATGTGCATTGACCAGCAAATGGTAAGAGAATGCCAGGCTCTGAAGAACCATTTCCAATGTGAAGAACCTTTCGCATAATGTAATGGTTCATCAAGAGTTTTGACTCTCCATGGAACCATCCAGAGATTTGAAGAACCACTGAAGCACCTTTATTTTTTAGAGTGTACTTTGTTGAAAACTCGTTTCAGAAGTGCTTTTACAGTTAAAATGACAACCAGGATGAAAATGTGTTAAATGCTCGAAAACATGAAAATCCATGCTTAGCAAGTTGTTCCATGTCACATATGATCGAATACAATCATTTCAATCAAAATCAATGTTCCGTGTCAAACGTGTGCTTTATGCTCTGAAAAGGCGTTAGAAACAGTTTGAAGGCGCTCCTGCGCTCGGAAAGCTGTTTTCATACACTCGTTGAAACAAAGTGTGTTTTCCCACTCGGAACAAGTGCATATCACAATACTTTGTTGAAAACTCGTTTCGGACGTGCTTTTACAGTTAAAATGACAAATAGGATGAAAATGTGTTAAAAGCTCGAAAACATGAAAACCCATGCTTAGAAAGTTGTTACATGTCACATATGCTCGAATGCACTCATAATCAATGTTCCTTGTAAAACGTTTCCTTTATGCTCTGAAAAGGCGTTAGAACCAGTTTGAAGGCGCTCCTGCGCTAGGAAAGCAGTTTTCATGGACTCGGTGACACAAAGTGTGTTTGCCCACTCGGAACAAGTGCATATCACAATACTTTGTTGAAAACTCGTTTCGGACGTGCTTTTACAGTTAAAATGACAACCAGGATGAAAATGTGTTAAATGCTCGAAAACATGAAAATCCATGCTTAGCAAGTTGTTCCATGTCACATATGGTCGAATGCGCTCATTTCACTTAAAATCAATGTTCCTTGTCAAACGTTTGCTTTATGCTTTGAAAAGGCGTTAGAAACAGGCTGAAGGCGCTCCTGCGCTAGGAAAGCTGTTTTCATACACTCGTTGAAAGAAAGTGTGTTTTCCCATTCTGAACAAGTGTGGTAAAGTGACAATCATGATGCAAATGTGTTAAATGCTCGAAAACATGAAAATCCATGCTTAGCAAGTTGTTCCATGTCACATATGATCGAATCTACAATCATTTCACTCAAAATCAATGTTCCTTGTAAAACGTGTGCTCTATGCTCTGAAAAGGCGTTAGAAACAGGCTGAAGGCGCGCCTGCGCCAGGAAAGCTGTTTTCATGCACTCGCTGTCACAAAGTGTGTTTTCCCACTCTGAACAAGTGCAAATCACAATACACTCTAAAAAATAATGGGGCCAGTACTGGTTCTTCAGGGTGATGCCATAGAAGAACCTTTTTCAGGGCTTCAAAGAACTGTTCATGCAACAGTTCTTTAAAGAACCATTTAAACCATTTGTTTGAGCAGTGAAGACAGATTTGTGTAAACATGGCCTATGTGCATTGACCAGCAAATGGTAAGAGAATGCCAGGCTCTGAAGAACCATTTCCAATGTGAAGAACCTTTCGCATAATGTAATGGTTCATCACAGAGTTTTGACTCTCCATGGAACCATCCAGAGATTTGAAGAACCACTGAAGCACCTTTATTTTTTAGAGTGTACTTTGTTGAAAACTCGTTTCAGAAGTGCTTTTACAGTTAAAATGACAACCAGGATGAAAATGTGTTAAATGCTCGAAAACATGAAAATCCATGCTTAGCAAGTTGTTCCATGTCACATATGATCGAATACAATCATTTCACTCAAAATCAATGTTCCGTGTCAAACGTGTGCTTTATGCTCTGAAAAGGCGTTAGAAACAGTTTGAAGGCGCTCCTGCGCTCGGAAAGCTGTTTTCATACACTCGTTGAAACAAAGTGTGTTTTCCCACTCGGAACAAGTGCATATCACAATACTTTGTTGAAAACTCGTTTCGGACGTGCTTTTACAGTTAAAATGACAAATAGGATGAAAATGTGTTAAAAGCTCGAAAACATGAAAACCCATGCTTAGAAAGTTGTTACATGTCACATATGCTCGAATGCACTCATTTCACTCAAAATCAATGTTCCTTGTAAAACGTTTCCTTTATGCTCTGAAAAGGCGTTAGAACCAGTTTGAAGGCGCTCCTGCGCTAGGAAAGCAGTTTTCATGCACTCGGTGACACAAAGTGTGTTTGCCCACTCTGAACAAGTGTGGGAAAATGACAACCAGGATGAAAATGTGTTAAATGCTCGAAAACATGAAAATCCATGTTTAGAAAGTTGTTCCATGTCACATATGATCGAATACAATCATTTCACTCAAAATCAATGTTCCGTGTCAAACGTGTGCTTTATGCTCTGAAAAGGCGTTAGAAACAGGCTGAAGGCGCTCCTGCGCTCGGAAAGCTGTTTTCATACACGCGTCGAAACAACGTGTGTTTTCCCACTCGGAACAAGTGCATATCACAATACTTTGTTGAAAACTCGTTTCGGACGTGCTTTTACAGTTAAAATGTCAAATAGGATGAAAATGTGCTAAAAGCTCGAAAACATGAAAATCCATGTTTAGAAAGTTGTTACATGTCACATATGCTCGAATGCACTCATTTCACTCAAAATCAATGTTCCTTGTAAAACGTTTCCTTTATGCTCTGAAAAGGCGTTAGAACCAGTTTGAAGGCGCTCCTGCGCTAGGAAAGCAGTTTTCATGCACTCGGTGACACAAAGTGTGTTTTCCCACTCTGAACAAGTGTGGGAAAATGACAACCAGGATGAAAATGTGTTAAATGCTCGAAAACATGAAAATGCATGCTTAGAAAGTTGTTCCATGTCACATATGCTCGAATGCGCTCATTTCACTGAAAATCAATGTTCCTTGTCCAACGTTTGCTTTATGCTCTGAAAAGGCGTTAGAAACAGGCTGAAGGCGCTCCTGCGCTAGGAAAGCTGTTTTCATGCACTCGTTGATAGAAAGTGTGTTTTCCCACTCTGAACAAGTGCATATCACAATACTTTGTTGAAAACTCGTTTCAGACGTGCTTTTACAGTTAAAATGACAAATAGGATGAAAATGTGTTAAAGCTCGAAAACATGAAAATGCATGCTTAGAAAGTTGTGACATGTCACATATGCTCGAATGCGCTCATTTCACTGAAAATCAATGTTCCTTGTCAAGCCTTTGCTTTATGCTCTGAAAAGGCGTTAGAAACAGGCTGAAGGCGCTCCTGCGCTAGGAAAGCTGTTTTCATGCACTCGGTGACACAAAGTGTGTTTTCCCACTCTGAAAAGTGCATACCACAATACTTTGTTGAAGACTCGTTTCAGACGTGCTTTTACAGTTAAAATGACAAATCGGATGAAAATGTGTTGAAAGCTCGAAAACATGAAAATCCATGCTTAGCAAGTTGTTACATGTCACATATGGTCGAATGCACTCATTTCACTTAAAATCAATGTTCCTTGTCAAACGTTTGCTTTATGCTTTGAAAAGGCGTTAGAAACAGGCTGAAGGCGCGCCTGCGCCAGGAAAGCTGTTTTCATGCACTCGCTGTCACAAAGTGTGTTTTCCCACTCTGAACAAGTGCAAATCACAATACACTCTAAAAAATAATGGGGCCAGTACTGGTTCTTCAGGGTGATGCCATAGAAGAACCTTTTTCAGGGCTTCAAAGAACTGTTCATGCAACAGTTCTTTAAAGAACCATTTAAACCATTTGTTTGAGCAGTGAAGACAGATTTGTGTAAACATGGCCTATGTGCATTGACCAGCAAATGGTAAGAGAATGCCAGGCTCTGAAGAACCATTTCCAATGTGAAGAACCTTTCGCATAATGTAATGGTTCATCACAGAGTTTTGACTCTCCATGGAACCATCCAGAGATTTGAAGAACCACTGAAGCACCTTTATTTTTTAGAGTGTACTTTGTTGAAAACTCGTTTCAGAAGTGCTTTTACAGTTAAAATGACAACCAGGATGAAAATGTGTTAAATGCTCGAAAACATGAAAATCCATGCTTAGCAAGTTGTTCCATGTCACATATGATCGAATACAATCATTTCACTCAAAATCAATGTTCCGTGTCAAACGTGTGCTTTATGCTCTGAAAAGGCGTTAGAAACAGTTTGAAGGCGCTCCTGCGCTCGGAAAGCTGTTTTCATACACTCGTTGAAACAAAGTGTGTTTTCCCACTCGGAACAAGTGCATATCACAATACTTTGTTGAAAACTCGTTTCGGACGTGCTTTTACAGTTAAAATGACAAATAGGATGAAAATGTGTTAAAAGCTCGAAAACATGAAAACCCATGCTTAGAAAGTTGTTACATGTCACATATGCTCGAATGCACTCATTTCACTCAAAATCAATGTTCCTTGTAAAACGTTTCCTTTATGCTCTGAAAAGGCGTTAGAACCAGTTTGAAGGCGCTCCTGCGCTAGGAAAGCAGTTTTCATGCACTCGGTGACACAAAGTGTGTTTGCCCACTCTGAACAAGTGTGGGAAAATGACAACCAGGATGAAAATGTGTTAAATGCTCGAAAACATGAAAATCCATGTTTAGAAAGTTGTTCCATGTCACATATGATCGAATACAATCATTTCACTCAAAATCAATGTTCCGTGTCAAACGTGTGCTTTATGCTCTGAAAAGGCGTTAGAAACAGGCTGAAGGCGCTCCTGCGCTCGGAAAGCTGTTTTCATACACGCGTCGAAACAACGTGTGTTTTCCCACTCGGAACAAGTGCATATCACAATACTTTGTTGAAAACTCGTTTCGGACGTGCTTTTACAGTTAAAATGTCAAATAGGATGAAAATGTGCTAAAAGCTCGAAAACATGAAAATCCATGTTTAGAAAGTTGTTACATGTCACATATGCTCGAATGCACTCATTTCACTCAAAATCAATGTTCCTTGTAAAACGTTTCCTTTATGCTCTGAAAAGGCGTTAGAACCAGTTTGAAGGCGCTCCTGCGCTAGGAAAGCAGTTTTCATGCACTCGGTGACACAAAGTGTGTTTTCCCACTCTGAACAAGTGTGGGAAAATGACAACCAGGATGAAAATGTGTTAAATGCTCGAAAACATGAAAATGCATGCTTAGAAAGTTGTTCCATGTCACATATGCTCGAATGCGCTCATTTCACTGAAAATCAATGTTCCTTGTCAAACGTTTGCTTTATGCTCTGAAAAGGCGTTAGAAACAGGCTGAAGGCGCTCCTGCGCTAGGAAAGCTGTTTTCATGCACTCGTTGATAGAAAGTGTGTTTTCCCACTCTGAACAAGTGCATATCACAATACTTTGTTGAAAACTCGTTTCAGACGTGCTTTTACAGTTAAAATGACAAATAGGATGAAAATGTGTTAAAGCTCGAAAACATGAAAATGCATGCTTAGAAAGTTGTGACATGTCACATATGCTCGAATGCGCTCATTTCACTGAAAATCAATGTTCCTTGTCAAGCCTTTGCTTTATGCTCTGAAAAGGCGTTAGAAACAGGCTGAAGGCGCTCCTGCGCTAGGAAAGCTGTTTTCATGCACTCGGTGACACAAAGTGTGTTTTCCCACTCTGAAAAGTGCATACCACAATACTTTGTTGAAGACTCGTTTCAGACGTGCTTTTACAGTTAAAATGACAAATCGGATGAAAATGTGTTGAAAGCTCGAAAACATGAAAATCCATGCTTAGCAAGTTGTTACATGTCACATATGGTCGAATGCACTCATTTCACTTAAAATCAATGTTCCTTGTCAAACGTTTGCTTTATGCTTTGAAAAGGCGTTAGAAACAGGCTGAAGGCGCGCCTGCGCCAGGAAAGCTGTTTTCATGCACTCGCTGTCACAAAGTGTGTTTTCCCACTCTGAACAAGTGCAAATCACAATACACTCTAAAAAATAATGGGGCCAGTACTGGTTCTTCAGGGTGATGCCATAGAAGAACCTTTTTCAGGGCTTCAAAGAACTGTTCATGCAACAGTTCTTTAAAGAACCATTTAAACCATTTGTTTGAGCAGTGAAGACAGATTTGTGTAAACATGGCCTATGTGCATTGACCAGCAAATGGTAAGAGAATGCCAGGCTCTGAAGAACCATTTCCAATGTGAAGAACCTTTCGCATAATGTAATGGTTCATCACAGAGTTTTGACTCTCCATGGAACCATCCAGAGATTTGAAGAACCACTGAAGCACCTTTATTTTTTAGAGTGTACTTTGTTGAAAACTCGTTTCAGAAGTGCTTTTACAGTTAAAATGACAACCAGGATGAAAATGTGTTAAATGCTCGAAAACATGAAAATCCATGCTTAGCAAGTTGTTCCATGTCACATATGATCGAATACAATCATTTCACTCAAAATCAATGTTCCGTGTCAAACGTGTGCTTTATGCTCTGAAAAGGCGTTAGAAACAGTTTGAAGGCGCTCCTGCGCTCGGAAAGCTGTTTTCATACACTCGTTGAAACAAAGTGTGTTTTCCCACTCGGAACAAGTGCATATCACAATACTTTGTTGAAAACTCGTTTCGGACGTGCTTTTACAGTTAAAATGACAAATAGGATGAAAATGTGTTAAAAGCTCGAAAACATGAAAACCCATGCTTAGAAAGTTGTTACATGTCACATATGCTCGAATGCACTCATTTCACTCAAAATCAATGTTCCTTGTAAAACGTTTCCTTTATGCTCTGAAAAGGCGTTAGAACCAGTTTGAAGGCGCTCCTGCGCTAGGAAAGCAGTTTTCATGCACTCGGTGACACAAAGTGTGTTTGCCCACTCTGAACAAGTGTGGGAAAATGACAACCAGGATGAAAATGTGTTAAATGCTCGAAAACATGAAAATCCATGTTTAGAAAGTTGTTCCATGTCACATATGATCGAATACAATCATTTCACTCAAAATCAATGTTCCGTGTCAAACGTGTGCTTTATGCTCTGAAAAGGCGTTAGAAACAGGCTGAAGGCGCTCCTGCGCTCGGAAAGCTGTTTTCATACACGCGTCGAAACAACGTGTGTTTTCCCACTCGGAACAAGTGCATATCACAATACTTTGTTGAAAACTCGTTTCGGACGTGCTTTTACAGTTAAAATGTCAAATAGGATGAAAATGTGCTAAAAGCTCGAAAACATGAAAATCCATGTTTAGAAAGTTG
This sequence comes from Neoarius graeffei, assembly GCF_027579695.1. Taxonomy (NCBI): domain Eukaryota; kingdom Metazoa; phylum Chordata; class Actinopteri; order Siluriformes; family Ariidae; genus Neoarius; species Neoarius graeffei. The sequence continues at coordinate 21,703,223 of NC_083573.1, forward strand.
TTACATGTCACATATGCTCGAATGCACTCATTTCACTCAAAATCAATGTTCCTTGTAAAACGTTTCCTTTATGCTCTGAAAAGGCGTTAGAACCAGTTTGAAGGCGCTCCTGCGCTAGGAAAGCAGTTTTCATGCACTCGGTGACACAAAGTGTGTTTGCCCACTCTGAACAAGTGTGGGAAAATGACAACCAGGATGAAAATGTGTTAAATGCTCGAAAACATGAAAATGCATGCTTAGAAAGTTGTTCCATGTCACATATGCTCGAATGCGCTCATTTCACTGAAAATCAATGTTCCTTGTCAAACGTTTGCTTTATGCTCTGAAAAGGCGTTAGAAACAGGCTGAAGGCGCTCCTGCGCTAGGAAAGCTGTTTTCATGCACTCGTTGATAGAAAGTGTGTTTTCCCACTCTGAACAAGTGCATATCACAATACTTTGTTGAAAACTCGTTTCAGACGTGCTTTTACAGTTAAAATGACAAATAGGATGAAAATGTGTTAAAGCTCGAAAACATGAAAATGCATGCTTAGAAAGTTGTGACATGTCACATATGCTCGAATGCGCTCATTTCACTGAAAATCAATGTTCCTTGTCAAGCCTTTGCTTTATGCTCTGAAAAGGCGTTAGAAACAGGCTGAAGGCGCTCCTGCGCTAGGAAAGCTGTTTTCATGCACTCGGTGACACAAAGTGTGTTTTCCCACTCTGAAAAGTGCATACCACAATACTTTGTTGAAGACTCGTTTCAGACGTGCTTTTACAGTTAAAATGACAAATCGGATGAAAATGTGTTGAAAGCTCGAAAACATGAAAATCCATGCTTAGCAAGTTGTTACATGTCACATATGGTCGAATGCACTCATTTCACTTAAAATCAATGTTCCTTGTCAAACGTTTGCTTTATGCTTTGAAAAGGCGTTAGAAACAGGCTGAAGGCGCGCCTGCGCCAGGAAAGCTGTTTTCATGCACTCGCTGTCACAAAGTGTGTTTTCCCACTCTGAACAAGTGCAAATCACAATACACTCTAAAAAATAATGGGGCCAGTACTGGTTCTTCAGGGTGATGCCATAGAAGAACCTTTTTCAGGGCTTCAAAGAACTGTTCATGCAACAGTTCTTTAAAGAACCATTTAAACCATTTGTTTGAGCAGTGAAGACAGATTTGTGTAAACATGGCCTATGTGCATTGACCAGCAAATGGTAAGAGAATGCCAGGCTCTGAAGAACCATTTCCAATGTGAAGAACCTTTCGCATAATGTAATGGTTCATCACAGAGTTTTGACTCTCCATGGAACCATCCAGAGATTTGAAGAACCACTGAAGCACCTTTATTTTTTAGAGTGTACTTTGTTGAAAACTCGTTTCAGAAGTGCTTTTACAGTTAAAATGACAACCAGGATGAAAATGTGTTAAATGCTCGAAAACATGAAAATCCATGCTTAGCAAGTTGTTCCATGTCACATATGATCGAATACAATCATTTCACTCAAAATCAATGTTCCGTGTCAAACGTGTGCTTTATGCTCTGAAAAGGCGTTAGAAACAGTTTGAAGGCGCTCCTGCGCTCGGAAAGCTGTTTTCATACACTCGTTGAAACAAAGTGTGTTTTCCCACTCGGAACAAGTGCATATCACAATACTTTGTTGAAAACTCGTTTCGGACGTGCTTTTACAGTTAAAATGACAAATAGGATGAAAATGTGTTAAAAGCTCGAAAACATGAAAACCCATGCTTAGAAAGTTGTTACATGTCACATATGCTCGAATGCACTCATTTCACTCAAAATCAATGTTCCTTGTAAAACGTTTCCTTTATGCTCTGAAAAGGCGTTAGAACCAGTTTGAAGGCGCTCCTGCGCTAGGAAAGCAGTTTTCATGCACTCGGTGACACAAAGTGTGTTTGCCCACTCTGAACAAGTGTGGGAAAATGACAACCAGGATGAAAATGTGTTAAATGCTCGAAAACATGAAAATCCATGTTTAGAAAGTTGTTCCATGTCACATATGATCGAATACAATCATTTCACTCAAAATCAATGTTCCGTGTCAAACGTGTGCTTTATGCTCTGAAAAGGCGTTAGAAACAGGCTGAAGGCGCTCCTGCGCTCGGAAAGCTGTTTTCATACACGCGTCGAAACAACGTGTGTTTTCCCACTCGGAACAAGTGCATATCACAATACTTTGTTGAAAACTCGTTTCGGACGTGCTTTTACAGTTAAAATGTCAAATAGGATGAAAATGTGCTAAAAGCTCGAAAACATGAAAATCCATGTTTAGAAAGTTGTTACATGTCACATATGCTCGAATGCACTCATTTCACTCAAAATCAATGTTCCTTGTAAAACGTTTCCTTTATGCTCTGAAAAGGCGTTAGAACCAGTTTGAAGGCGCTCCTGCGCTAGGAAAGCAGTTTTCATGCACTCGGTGACACAAAGTGTGTTTTCCCACTCTGAACAAGTGTGGGAAAATGACAACCAGGATGAAAATGTGTTAAATGCTCGAAAACATGAAAATGCATGCTTAGAAAGTTGTTCCATGTCACATATGCTCGAATGCGCTCATTTCACTGAAAATCAATGTTCCTTGTCAAACGTTTGCTTTATGCTCTGAAAAGGCGTTAGAAACAGGCTGAAGGCGCTCCTGCGCTAGGAAAGCTGTTTTCATGCACTCGTTGATAGAAAGTGTGTTTTCCCACTCTGAACAAGTGCATATCACAATACTTTGTTGAAAACTCGTTTCAGACGTGCTTTTACAGTTAAAATGACAAATAGGATGAAAATGTGTTAAAGCTCGAAAACATGAAAATGCATGCTTAGAAAGTTGTGACATGTCACATATGCTCGAATGCGCTCATTTCACTGAAAATCAATGTTCCTTGTCAAGCCTTTGCTTTATGCTCTGAAAAGGCGTTAGAAACAGGCTGAAGGCGCTCCTGCGCTAGGAAAGCTGTTTTCATGCACTCGGTGACAAAGTGTGTTTTCCCACTCTGAAAAGTGCATACCACAATACTTTGTTGAAGACTCGTTTCAGACGTGCTTTTACAGTTAAAATGACAAATCGGATGAAAATGTGTTGAAAGCTCGAAAACATGAAAATCCATGCTTAGCAAGTTGTTACATGTCACATATGGTCGAATGCACTCATTTCACTTAAAATCAATGTTCCTTGTCAAACGTTTGCTTTATGCTTTGAAAAGGCGTTAGAAACAGGCTGAAGGCGCGCCTGCGCCAGGAAAGCTGTTTTCATGCACTCGCTGTCACAAAGTGTGTTTTCCCACTCTGAACAAGTGCAAATCACAATACACTCTAAAAAATAATGGGGCCAGTACTGGTTCTTCAGGGTGATGCCATAGAAGAACCTTTTTCAGGGCTTCAAAGAACTGTTCATGCAACAGTTCTTTAAAGAACCATTTAAACCATTTGTTTGAGCAGTGAAGACAGATTTGTGTAAACATGGCCTATGTGCATTGACCAGCAAATGGTAAGAGAATGCCAGGCTCTGAAGAACCATTTCCAATGTGAAGAACCTTTCGCATAATGTAATGGTTCATCACAGAGTTTTGACTCTCCATGGAACCATCCAGAGATTTGAAGAACCACTGAAGCACCTTTATTTTTTAGAGTGTACTTTGTTGAAAACTCGTTTCAGAAGTGCTTTTACAGTTAAAATGACAACCAGGATGAAAATGTGTTAAATGCTCGAAAACATGAAAATCCATGCTTAGCAAGTTGTTCCATGTCACATATGATCGAATACAATCATTTCACTCAAAATCAATGTTCCGTGTCAAACGTGTGCTTTATGCTCTGAAAAGGCGTTAGAAACAGTTTGAAGGCGCTCCTGCGCTCGGAAAGCTGTTTTCATACACTCGTTGAAACAAAGTGTGTTTTCCCACTCGGAACAAGTGCATATCACAATACTTTGTTGAAAACTCGTTTCGGACGTGCTTTTACAGTTAAAATGACAAATAGGATGAAAATGTGTTAAAAGCTCGAAAACATGAAAACCCATGCTTAGAAAGTTGTTACATGTCACATATGCTCGAATGCACTCATTTCACTTAAAATCAATGTTCCTTGTCAAACGTTTGCTTTATGCTTTGAAAAGGCGTTAGAAACAGGCTGAAGGCGCTCCTGCGCTAGGAAAGCTGTTTTCATGCACTCGTTGATAGAAAGTGTGTTTTCCCACTCTGAACAAGTGCATATCACAATACTTTGTTGAAAACTCGTTTCAGACGTGCTTTTACAGTTAAAATGACAAATAGGATGAAAATGTGTTAAAGCTCGAAAACATGAAAATGCATGCTTAGAAAGTTGTGACATGTCACATATGCTCGAATGCGCTCATTTCACTGAAAATCAATGTTCCTTGTCAAGCCTTTGCTTTATGCTCTGAAAAGGCGTTAGAAACAGGCTGAAGGCGCTCCTGCGCTAGGAAAGCTGTTTTCATGCACTCGGTGACACAAAGTGTGTTTTCCCACTCTGAAAAGTGCATACCACAATACTTTGTTGAAGACTCGTTTCAGACGTGCTTTTACAGTTAAAATGACAAATCGGATGAAAATGTGTTGAAAGCTCGAAAACATGAAAATCCATGCTTAGCAAGTTGTTACATGTCACATATGGTCGAATGCACTCATTTCACTTAAAATCAATGTTCCTTGTCAAACGTTTGCTTTATGCTTTGAAAAGGCGTTAGAAACAGGCTGAAGGCGCGCCTGCGCCAGGAAAGCTGTTTTCATGCACTCGCTGTCACAAAGTGTGTTTTCCCACTCTGAACAAGTGCAAATCACAATACACTCTAAAAAATAATGGGGCCAGTACTGGTTCTTCAGGGTGATGCCATAGAAGAACCTTTTTCAGGGCTTCAAAGAACTGTTCATGCAACAGTTCTTTAAAGAACCATTTAAACCATTTGTTTGAGCAGTGAAGACAGATTTGTGTAAACATGGCCTATGTGCATTGACCAGCAAATGGTAAGAGAATGCCAGGCTCTGAAGAACCATTTCCAATGTGAAGAACCTTTCGCATAATGTAATGGTTCATCACAGAGTTTTGACTCTCCATGGAACCATCCAGAGATTTGAAGAACCACTGAAGCACCTTTATTTTTTAGAGTGTACTTTGTTGAAAACTCGTTTCAGAAGTGCTTTTACAGTTAAAATGACAACCAGGATGAAAATGTGTTAAATGCTCGAAAACATGAAAATCCATGCTTAGCAAGTTGTTCCATGTCACATATGATCGAATACAATCATTTCACTCAAAATCAATGTTCCGTGTCAAACGTGTGCTTTATGCTCTGAAAAGGCGTTAGAAACAGTTTGAAGGCGCTCCTGCGCTCGGAAAGCTGTTTTCATACACTCGTTGAAACAAAGTGTGTTTTCCCACTCGGAACAAGTGCATATCACAATACTTTGTTGAAAACTCGTTTCGGACGTGCTTTTACAGTTAAAATGACAAATAGGATGAAAATGTGTTAAAAGCTCGAAAACATGAAAACCCATGCTTAGAAAGTTGTTACATGTCACATATGCTCGAATGCACTCATTTCACTCAAAATCAATGTTCCTTGTAAAACGTTTCCTTTATGCTCTGAAAAGGCGTTAGAACCTGTTTGAAGGCGCTCCTGCGCTAGGAAAGCAGTTTTCATGCACTCGGTGACACAAAGTGTGTTTGCCCACTCTGAACAAGTGTGGGAAAATGACAACCAGGATGAAAATGTGTTAAATGCTCGAAAACATGAAAATCCATGTTTAGAAAGTTGTTCCATGTCACATATGATCGAATACAATCATTTCACTCAAAATCAATGTTCCGTGTCAAACGTGTGCTTTATGCTCTGAAAAGGCGTTAGAAACAGGCTGAAGGCGCTCCTGCGCTCGGAAAGCTGTTTTCATACACGCGTCGAAACAACGTGTGTTTTCCCACTCGGAACAAGTGCATATCACAATACTTTGTTGAAAACTCGTTTCGGACGTGCTTTTACAGTTAAAATGTCAAATAGGATGAAAATGTGCTAAAAGCTCGAAAACATGAAAATCCATGTTTAGAAAGTTGTTACATGTCACATATGCTCGAATGCACTCATTTCACTCAAAATCAATGTTCCTTGTAAAACGTTTCCTTTATGCTCTGAAAAGGCGTTAGAACCAGTTTGAAGGCGCTCCTGCGCTAGGAAAGCAGTTTTCATGCACTCGGTGACACAAAGTGTGTTTTCCCACTCTGAACAAGTGTGGGAAAATGACAACCAGGATGAAAATGTGTTAAATGCTCGAAAACATGAAAATGCATGCTTAGAAAGTTGTTCCATGTCACATATGCTCGAATGCGCTCATTTCACTGAAAATCAATGTTCCTTGTCAAACGTTTGCTTTATGCTCTGAAAAGGCGTTAGAAACAGGCTGAAGGCGCTCCTGCGCTAGGAAAGCTGTTTTCATGCACTCGTTGATAGAAAGTGTGTTTTCCCACTCTGAACAAGTGCATATCACAATACTTTGTTGAAAACTCGTTTCAGACGTGCTTTTACAGTTAAAATGACAAATAGGATGAAAATGTGTTAAAGCTCGAAAACATGAAAATGCATGCTTAGAAAGTTGTGACATGTCACATATGCTCGAATGCGCTCATTTCACTGAAAATCAATGTTCCTTGTCAAGCCTTTGCTTTATGCTCTGAAAAGGCGTTAGAAACAGGCTGAAGGCGCTCCTGCGCTAGGAAAGCTGTTTTCATGCACTCGGTGACACAAAGTGTGTTTTCCCACTCTGAAAAGTGCATACCACAATACTTTGTTGAAGACTCGTTTCAGACGTGCTTTTACAGTTAAAATGACAAATCGGATGAAAATGTGTTGAAAGCTCGAAAACATGAAAATCCATGCTTAGCAAGTTGTTACATGTCACATATGGTCGAATGCACTCATTTCACTTAAAATCAATGTTCCTTGTCAAACGTTTGCTTTATGCTTTGAAAAGGCGTTAGAAACAGGCTGAAGGCGCGCCTGCGCCAGGAAAGCTGTTTTCATGCACTCGCTGTCACAAAGTGTGTTTTCCCACTCTGAACAAGTGCAAATCACAATACACTCTAAAAAATAATGGGGCCAGTACTGGTTCTTCAGGGTGATGCCATAGAAGAACCTTTTTCAGGGCTTCAAAGAACTGTTCATGCAACAGTTCTTTAAAGAACCATTTAAACCATTTGTTTGAGCAGTGAAGACAGATTTGTGTAAACATGGCCTATGTGCATTGACCAGCAAATGGTAAGAGAATGCCAGGCTCTGAAGAACCATTTCCAATGTGAAGAACCTTTCGCATAATGTAATGGTTCATCACAGAGTTTTGACTCTCCATGGAACCATCCAGAGATTTGAAGAACCACTGAAGCACCTTTATTTTTTAGAGTGTACTTTGTTGAAAACTCGTTTCAGAAGTGCTTTTACAGTTAAAATGACAAAATGTCACATATCCTGATGAAAATGTGTTAAATGCTCGAAAACATGAAAATCCATGCTTAGCAAGTTGTTCCATGTCAGATATGATCGAATACAATCATTTCACTCAAAATCAATGTTCCGTGTCAAACGTGTGCTTTATGCTCTGAAAAGGCGTTAGAAACAGTTTGAAGGCGCTCCTGCGCTCGGAAAGCTGTTTTCATACACTCGTTGAAACAAAGTGTGTTTTCCCACTCGGAACAAGTGCATATCACAATACTTTGTTGAAAACTCGTTTCGGACGTGCTTTTACAGTTAAAATGACAAATCGGATGAAAATGTGTTAAAAGCTCGAAAACATGAAAACCCATGCTTAGAAAGTTGTTACATGTCACATATGCTCGAATGCACTCATTTCACTCAAAATCAATGTTCCTTGTAAAACGTTTCCTTTATGCTCTGAAAAGGCGTTAGAACCAGTTTGAAGGCGCTCCTGCGCTAGGAAAGCAGTTTTCATGCACTCGGTGACACAAAGTGTGTTTGCCCACTCTGAACAAGTGTGGGAAAATGACAACCAGGATGAAAATGTGTTAAATGCTCGAAAACATGAAAATCCATGTTTAGAAAGTTGTTCCATGTCACATATGATCGAATACAATCATTTCACTCAAAATCAATGTTCCGTGTCAAACGTGTGCTTTATGCTCTGAAAAGGCGTTAGAAACAGGCTGAAGGCGCTCCTGCGCTCGGAAAGCTGTTTTCATACACGCGTCGAAACAACGTGTGTTTTCCCACTCGGAACAAGTGCATATCACAATACTTTGTTGAAAACTCGTTTCGGACGTGCTTTTACAGTTAAAATGTCAAATAGGATGAAAATGTGCTAAAAGCTCGAAAACATGAAAATCCATGTTTAGAAAGTTGTTACATGTCACATATGCTCGAATGCACTCATTTCACTCAAAATCAATGTTCCTTGTAAAACGTTTCCTTTATGCTCTGAAAAGGCGTTAGAACCAGTTTGAAGGCGCTCCTGCGCTAGGAAAGCAGTTTTCATGCACTCGGTGACACAAAGTGTGTTTTCCCACTCTGAACAAGTGTGGGAAAATGACAACCAGGATGAAAATGTGTTAAATGCTCGAAAACATGAAAATGCATGCTTAGAAAGTTGTTCCATGTCACATATGCTCGAATGCGCTCATTTCACTGAAAATCAATGTTCCTTGTCAAACGTTTGCTTTATGCTCTGAAAAGGCGTTAGAAACAGGCTGAAGGCGCTCCTGCGCTAGGAAAGCTGTTTTCATGCACTCGTTGATAGAAAGTGTGTTTTCCCACTCTGAACAAGTGCATATCACAATACTTTGTTGAAAACTCGTTTCAGACGTGCTTTTACAGTTAAAATGACAAATAGGATGAAAATGTGTTAAAGCTCGAAAACATGAAAATGCATGCTTAGAAAGTTGTGACATGTCACATATGCTCGAATGCGCTCATTTCACTGAAAATCAATGTTCCTTGTCAAGCCTTTGCTTTATGCTCTGAAAAGGCGTTAGAAACAGGCTGAAGGCGCTCCTGCGCTAGGAAAGCTGTTTTCATGCACTCGGTGACACAAAGTGTGTTTTCCCACTCTGAAAAGTGCATACCACAATACTTTGTTGAAGACTCGTTTCAGACGTGCTTTTACAGTTAAAATGACAAATCGGATGAAAATGTGTTGAAAGCTCGAAAACATGAAAATCCATGCTTAGCAAGTTGTTACATGTCACATATGGTCGAATGCACTCATTTCACTTAAAATCAATGTTCCTTGTCAAACGTTTGCTTTATGCTTTGAAAAGGCGTTAGAAACAGGCTGAAGGCGCGCCTGCGCCAGGAAAGCTGTTTTCATGCACTCGCTGTCACAAAGTGTGTTTTCCCACTCTGAACAAGTGCAAATCACAATACACTCTAAAAAATAATGGGGCCAGTACTGGTTCTTCAGGGTGATGCCATAGAAGAACCTTTTTCAGGGCTTCAAAGAACTGTTCATGCAACAGTTCTTTAAAGAACCATTTAAACCATTTGTTTGAGCAGTGAAGACAGATTTGTGTAAACATGGCCTATGTGCATTGACCAGCAAATGGTAAGAGAATGCCAGGCTCTGAAGAACCATTTCCAATGTGAAGAACCTTTCGCATAATGTAATGGTTGATCACAGAGTTTTGACTCTCCATGGAACCATCCAGAGATTTGAAGAACCACTGAAGCACCTTTATTTTTTAGAGTGTACTTTGTTGAAAACTCGTTTCAGAAGTGCTTTTACAGTTAAAATGACAACCAGGATGAAAATGTGTTAAATGCTCGAAAACATGAAAATCCATGCTTAGCAAGTTGTTCCATGTCACATATGATCGAATACAATCATTTCACTCAAAATCAATGTTCCGTGTCAAACGTGTGCTTTATGCTCTGAAAAGGCGTTAGAAACAGTTTGAAGGCGCTCCTGCGCTCGGAAAGCTGTTTTCATACACTCGTTGAAACAAAGTGTGTTTTCCCACTCGGAACAAGTGCATATCACAATACTTTGTTGAAAACTCGTTTCGGACGTGCTTTTACAGTTAAAATGACAAATAGGATGAAAATGTGTTAAAAGCTCGAAAACATGAAAACCCATGCTTAGAAAGTTGTTACATGTCACATATGCTCGAATGCACTCATTTCACTCAAAATCAATGTTCCTTGTAAAACGTTTCCTTTATGCTCTGAAAAGGCGTTAGAACCAGTTTGAAGGCGCTCCTGCGCTAGGAAAGCAGTTTTCATGCACTCGGTGACACAAAGTGTGTTTGCCCACTCTGAACAAGTGTGGGAAAATGACAACCAGGATGAAAATGTGTTAAATGCTCGAAAACATGAAAATCCATGTTTAGAAAGTTGTTCCATGTCACATATGATCGAATACAATCATTTCACTCAAAATCAATGTTCCGTGTCAAACGTGTGCTTTATGCTCTGAAAAGGCGTTAGAAACAGGCTGAAGGCGCTCCTGCGCTCGGAAAGCTGTTTTCATACACGCGTCGAAACAACGTGTGTTTTCCCACTCGGAACAAGTGCATATCACAATACTTTGTTGAAAACTCGTTTCGGACGTGCTTTTACAGTTAAAATGTCAAATAGGATGAAAATGTGCTAAAAGCTCGAAAACATGAAAATCCATGTTTAGAAAGTTGTTACATGTCACATATGCTCGAATGCACTCATTTCACTCAAAATCAATGTTCCTTGTAAAACGTTTCCTTTATGCTCTGAAAAGGCGTTAGAACCAGTTTGAAGGCGCTCCTGCGCTAGGAAAGCAGTTTTCATGCACTCGGTGACACAAAGTGTGTTTTCCCACTCTGAACAAGTGTGGGAAAATGACAACCAGGATGAAAATGTGTTAAATGCTCGAAAACATGAAAATGCATGCTTAGAAAGTTGTTCCATGTCACATATGCTCGAATGCGCTCATTTCACTGAAAATCAATGTTCCTTGTCAAACGTTTGCTTTATGCTCTGAAAAGGCGTTAGAAACAGGCTGAAGGCGCTCCTGCGCTAGGAAAGCTGTTTTCATGCACTCGTTGATAGAAAGTGTGTTTTCCCACTCTGAACAAGTGCATATCACAATACTTTGTTGAAGACTCGTTTCAGACGTGCTTTTACAGTTAAAATGACAAATAGGATGAAAATGTGTTAAAGCTCGAAAACATGAAAATGCATGCTTAGAAAGTTGTGACATGTCACATATGCTCGAATGCGCTCATTTCACTGAAAATCAATGTTCCTTGTCAAGCCTTTGCTTTATGCTCTGAAAAGGCGTTAGAAACAGGCTGAAGGCGCTCCTGCGCTAGGAAAGCTGTTTTCATGCACTCGGTGACACAAAGTGTGTTTTCCCACTCTGAAAAGTGCATACCACAATACTTTGTTGAAGACTCGTTTCAGACGTGCTTTTACAGTTAAAATGACAAATCGGATGAAAATGTGTTGAAAGCTCGAAAACATGAAAATCCATGCTTAGCAAGTTGTTACATGTCACATATGGTCGAATGCACTCATTTCACTTAAAATCAATGTTCCTTGTCAAACGTTTGCTTTATGCTTTGAAAAGGCGTTAGAAACAGGCTGAAGGCGCGCCTGCGCCAGGAAAGCTGTTTTCATGCACTCGCTGTCACAAAGTGTGTTTTCCCACTCTGAACAAGTGCAAATCACAATACACTCTAAAAAATAATGGGGCCAGTACTGGTTCTTCAGGGTGATGCCATAGAAGAACCTTTTTCAGGGCTTCAAAGAACTGTTCATGCAACAGTTCTTTAAAGAACCATTTAAACCATTTGTTTGAGCAGTGAAGACAGATTTGTGTAAACATGGCCTATGTGCATTGACCAGCAAATGGTAAGAGAATGCCAGGCTCTGAAGAACCATTTCCAATGTGAAGAACCTTTCGCATAATGTAATGGTTCATCACAGAGTTTTGACTCTCCATGGAACCATCCAGAGATTTGAAGAACCACTGAAGCACCTTTATTTTTTAGAGTGTACTTTGTTGAAAACTCGTTTCAGAAGTGCTTTTACAGTTAAAATGACAACCAGGATGAAAATGTGTTAAATGCTCGAAAACATGAAAATCCATGCTTAGCAAGTTGTTCCATGTCACATATGATCGAATACAATCATTTCACTCAAAATCAATGTTCCGTGTCAAACGTGTGCTTTATGCTCTGAAAAGGCGTTAGAAACAGTTTGAAGGCGCTCCTGCGCTCGGAAAGCTGTTTTCATACACTCGTTGAAACAAAGTGTGTTTTCCCACTCGGAACAAGTGCATATCACAATACTTTGTTGAAAACTCGTTTCGGACGTGCTTTTACAGTTAAAATGACAAATAGGATGAAAATGTGTTAAAAGCTCGAAAACATGAAAACCCATGCTTAGAAAGTTGTTACATGTCACATATGCTCGAATGCACTCATTTCACTCAAAATCAATGTTCCTTGTAAAACGTTTCCTTTATGCTCTGAAAAGGCGTTAGAACCAGTTTGAAGGCGCTCCTGCGCTAGGAAAGCAGTTTTCATGCACTCGGTGACACAAAGTGTGTTTGCCCACTCTGAACAAGTGTGGGAAAATGACAACCAGGATGAAAATGTGTTAAATGCTCGAAAACATGAAAATCCATGTTTAGAAAGTTGTTCCATGTCACATATGATCGAATACAATCATTTCACTCAAAATCAATGTTCCGTGTCAAACGTGTGCTTTATGCTCTGAAAAGGCGTTAGAAACAGTTTGAAGGCGCTCCTGCGCTCGGAAAGCTGTTTTCATACACGCGTCGAAACAACGTGTGTTTTCCCACTCGGAACAAGTGCATATCACAATACTTTGTTGAAAACTCGTTTCGGACGTGCTTTTACAGTTAAAATGTCAAATAGGATGAAAATGTGCTAAAAGCTCGAAAACATGAAAATCCATGTTTAGAAAGTTGTTACATGTCACATATGCTCGAATGCACTCATTTCACTCAAAATCAATGTTCCTTGTAAAACGTTTCCTTTATGCTCTGAAAAGGCGTTAGAACCAGTTTGAAGGCGCTCCTGCGCTAGGAAAGCAGTTTTCATGCACTCGGTGACACAAAGTGTGTTTTCCCACTCTGAACAAGTGTGGGAAAATGACAACCAGGATGAAAATGTGTTAAATGCTCGAAAACATGAAAATGCATGCTTAGAAAGTTGTTCCATGTCACATATGCTCGAATGCGCTCATTTCACTGAAAATCAATGTTCCTTGTCAAACGTTTGCTTTATGCTCTGAAAAGGCGTTAGAAACAGGCTGAAGGCGCTCCTGCGCTAGGAAAGCTGTTTTCATGCACTCGTTGATAGAAAGTGTGTTTTCCCACTCTGAACAAGTGCATATCACAATACTTTGTTGAAAACTCGTTTCAGACGTGCTTTTACAGTTAAAATGACAAATAGGATGAAAATGTGTTAAAGCTCGAAAACATGAAAATGCATGCTTAGAAAGTTGTGACATGTCACATATGCTCGAATGCGCTCATTTCACTGAAAATCAATGTTCCTTGTCAACCCTTTGCTTTATGCTCTGAAAAGGCGTTAGAAACAGGCTGAAGGCGCTCCTGCGCTAGGAAAGCTGTTTTCATGCACTCGGTGACACAAAGTGTGTTTTCCCACTCTGAAAAGTGCATACCACAATACTTTGTTGAAGACTCGTTTCAGACGTGCTTTTACAGTTAAAATGACAAATCGGATGAAAATGTGTTGAAAGCTCGAAAACATGAAAATCCATGCTTAGCAAGTTGTTACATGTCACATATGGTCGAATGCACTCATTTCACTTAAAATCAATGTTCCTTGTCAAACGTTTGCTTTATGCTTTGAAAAGGCGTTAGAAACAGGCTGAAGGCGCGCCTGCGCCAGGAAAGCTGTTTTCATGCACTCGCTGTCACAAAGTGTGTTTTCCCACTCTGAACAAGTGCAAATCACAATACACTCTAAAAAATAATGGGGCCAGTACTGGTTCTTCAGGGTGATGCCATAGAAGAACCTTTTTCAGGGCTTCAAAGAACTGTTCATGCAACAGTTCTTTAAAGAACCATTTAAACCATTTGTTTGAGCAGTGAAGACAGATTTGTGTAAACATGGCCTATGTGCATTGACCAGCAAATGGTAAGAGAATGCCAGGCTCTGAAGAACCATTTCCAATGTGAAGAACCTTTCGCATAATGTAATGGTTCATCACAGAGTTTTGACTCTCCATGGAACCATCCAGAGATTTGAAGAACCACTGAAGCACCTTTATTTTTTAGAGTGTACTTTGTTGAAAACTCGTTTCAGAAGTGCTTTTACAGTTAAAATGACAACCAGGATGAAAATGTGTTAAATGCTCGAAAACATGAAAATCCATGCTTAGCAAGTTGTTCCATGTCACATATGATCGAATACAATCATTTCACTCAAAATCAATGTTCCGTGTCAAACGTGTGCTTTATGCTCTGAAAAGGCGTTAGAAACAGTTTGAAGGCGCTCCTGCGCTCGGAAAGCTGTTTTCATACACTCGTTGAAACAAAGTGTGTTTTCCCACTCGGAACAAGTGCATATCACAATACTTTGTTGAAAACTCGTTTCGGACGTGCTTTTACAGTTAAAATGACAAATAGGATGAAAATGTGTTAAAAGCTCGAAAACATGAAAACCCATGCTTAGAAAGTTGTTACATGTCACATATGCTCGAATGCACTCATTTCACTCAAAATCAATGTTCCTTGTAAAACGTTTCCTTTATGCTCTGAAAAGGCGTTAGAACCAGTTTGAAGGCGCTCCTGCGCTAGGAAAGCAGTTTTCATGCACTCGGTGACACAAAGTGTGTTTGCCCACTCTGAACAAGTGTGGGAAAATGACAACCAGGATGAAAATGTGTTAAATGCTCGAAAACATGAAAATCCATGTTTAGAAAGTTGTTCCATGTCACATATGATCGAATACAATCATTTCACTCAAAATCAATGTTCCGTGTCAAACGTGTGCTTTATGCTCTGAAAAGGCGTTAGAAACAGGCTGAAGGCGCTCCTGCGCTCGGAAAGCTGTTTTCATACACGCGTCGAAACAACGTGTGTTTTCCCACTCGGAACAAGTGCATATCACAATACTTTGTTGAAAACTCGTTTCGGACGTGCTTTTACAGTTAAAATGTCAAATAGGATGAAAATGTGCTAAAAGCTCGAAAACATGAAAATCCATGTTTAGAAAGTTGTTACATGTCACATATGCTCGAATGCACTCATTTCACTCAAAATCAATGTTCCTTGTAAAACGTTTCCTTTATGCTCTGAAAAGGCGTTAGAACCAGTTTGAAGGCGCTCCTGCGCTAGGAAAGCAGTTTTCATGCACTCGGTGACACAAAGTGTGTTTTCCCACTCTGAACAAGTGTGGGAAAATGACAACCAGGATGAAAATGTGTTAAATGCTCGAAAACATGAAAATGCATGCTTAGAAAGTTGTTCCATGTCACATATGCTCGAATGCGCTCATTTCACTGAAAATCAATGTTCCTTGTCAAACGTTTGCTTTATGCTCTGAAAAGGCGTTAGAAACAGGCTGAAGGCGCTCCTGCGCTAGGAAAGCTGTTTTCATGCACTCGTTGATAGAAAGTGTGTTTTCCCACTCTGAACAAGTGCATATCACAATACTTTGTTGAAAACTCGTTTCAGACGTGCTTTTACAGTTAAAATGACAAATAGGATGAAAATGTGTTAAAGCTCGAAAACATGAAAATGCATGCTTAGAAAGTTGTGACATGTCACATATGCTCGAATGCGCTCATTTCACTGAAAATCAATGTTCCTTGTCAAGCCTTTGCTTTATGCTCTGAAAAGGCGTTAGAAACAGGCTGAAGGCGCTCCTGCGCTAGGAAAGCTGTTTTCATGCACTCGGTGACACAAAGTGTGTTTTCCCACTCTGAAAAGTGCATACCACAATACTTTGTTGAAGACTCGTTTCAGACGTGCTTTTACAGTTAAAATGACAAATCGGATGAAAATGTGTTGAAAGCTCGAAAACATGAAAATCCATGCTTAGCAAGTTGTTACATGTCACATATGGTCGAATGCACTCATTTCACTTAAAATCAATGTTCCTTGTCAAACGTTTGCTTTATGCTTTGAAAAGGCGTTAGAAACAGGCTGAAGGCGCGCCTGCGCCAGGAAAGCTGTTTTCATGCACTCGCTGTCACAAAGTGTGTTTTCCCACTCTGAACAAGTGCAAATCACAATACACTCTAAAAAATAATGGGGCCAGTACTGGTTCTTCAGGGTGATGCCATAGAAGAACCTTTTTCAGGGCTTCAAAGAACTGTTCATGCAACAGTTCTTTAAAGAACCATTTAAACCATTTGTTTGAGCAGTGAAGACAGATTTGTGTAAACATGGCCTATGTGCATTGACCAGCAAATGGTAAGAGAATGCCAGGCTCTGAAGAACCATTTCCAATGTGAAGAACCTTTCGCATAATGTAATGGTTCATCACAGAGTTTTGACTCTCCATGGAACCATCCAGAGATTTGAAGAACCACTGAAGCACCTTTATTTTTTAGAGTGTACTTTGTTGAAAACTCGTTTCAGAAGTGCTTTTACAGTTAAAATGACAACCAGGATGAAAATGTGTTAAATGCTCGAAAACATGAAAATCCATGCTTAGCAAGTTGTTCCATGTCACATATGATCGAATACAATCATTTCACTCAAAATCAATGTTCCGTGTCAAACGTGTGCTTTATGCTCTGAAAAGGCGTTAGAAACAGTTTGAAGGCGCTCCTGCGCTCGGAAAGCTGTTTTCATACACTCGTTGAAACAAAGTGTGTTTTCCCACTCGGAACAAGTGCATATCACAATACTTTGTTGAAAACTCGTTTCGGACGTGCTTTTACAGTTAAAATGACAAATAGGATGAAAATGTGTTAAAAGCTCGAAAACATGAAAACCCATGCTTAGAAAGTTGTTACATGTCACATATGCTCGAATGCACTCATAATCAATGTTCCTTGTAAAACGTTTCCTTTATGCTCTGAAAAGGCGTTAGAACCAGTTTGAAGGCGCTCCTGCGCTAGGAAAGCAGTTTTCATGGACTCGGTGACACAAAGTGTGTTTGCCCACTCGGAACAAGTGCATATCACAATACTTTGTTGAAAACTCGTTTCGGACGTGCTTTTACAGTTAAAATGACAACCAGGATGAAAATGTGTTAAATGCTCGAAAACATGAAAATCCATGCTTAGCAAGTTGTTCCATGTCACATATGGTCGAATGCGCTCATTTCACTTAAAATCAATGTTCCTTGTCAAACGTTTGCTTTATGCTTTGAAAAGGCGTTAGAAACAGGCTGAAGGCGCTCCTGCGCTAGGAAAGCTGTTTTCATACACTCGTTGAAAGAAAGTGTGTTTTCCCATTCTGAACAAGTGTGGTAAAGTGACAATCATGATGCAAATGTGTTAAATGCTCGAAAACATGAAAATCCATGCTTAGCAAGTTGTTCCATGTCACATATGATCGAATCTACAATCATTTCACTCAAAATCAATGTTCCTTGTAAAACGTGTGCTCTATGCTCTGAAAAGGCCTTAGAAACAGGCTGAAGGCGCGCCTGCGCCAGGAAAGCTGTTTTCATGCACTCGCTGTCACAAAGTGTGTTTTCCCACTCTGAACAAGTGCAAATCACAATACACTCTAAAAAATAATGGGGCCAGTACTGGTTCTTCAGGGTGATGCCATAGAAGAACCTTTTTCAGGGCTTCAAAGAACTGTTCATGCAACAGTTCTTTAAAGAACCATTTAAACCATTTGTTTGAGCAGTGAAGACAGATTTGTGTAAACATGGCCTATGTGCATTGACCAGCAAATGGTAAGAGAATGCCAGGCTCTGAAGAACCATTTCCAATGTGAAGAACCTTTCGCATAATGTAATGGTTCATCACAGAGTTTTGACTCTCCATGGAACCATCCAGAGATTTGAAGAACCACTGAAGCACCTTTATTTTTTAGAGTGTACTTTGTTGAAAACTCGTTTCAGAAGTGCTTTTACAGTTAAAATGACAACCAGGATGA
The DNA here is from genome assembly GCF_027579695.1 of Neoarius graeffei. Taxonomy (NCBI): domain Eukaryota; kingdom Metazoa; phylum Chordata; class Actinopteri; order Siluriformes; family Ariidae; genus Neoarius; species Neoarius graeffei. The sequence goes on from NC_083573.1 coordinate 21,721,264, forward strand.
AAATGTGTTAAATGCTCGAAAACATGAAAATCCATGCTTAGCAAGTTGTTCCATGTCACATATGATCGAATACAATCATTTCACTCAAAATCAATGTTCCGTGTCAAACGTGTGCTTTATGCTCTGAAAAGGCGTTAGAAACAGTTTGAAGGCGCTCCTGCGCTCGGAAAGCTGTTTTCATACACTCGTTGAAACAAAGTGTGTTTTCCCACTCGGAACAAGTGCATATCACAATACTTTGTTGAAAACTCGTTTCGGACGTGCTTTTACAGTTAAAATGACAAATAGGATGAAAATGTGTTAAAAGCTCGAAAACATGAAAACCCATGCTTAGAAAGTTGTTACATGTCACATATGCTCGAATGCACTCATTTCACTCAAAATCAATGTTCCTTGTAAAACGTTTCCTTTATGCTCTGAAAAGGCGTTAGAACCAGTTTGAAGGCGCTCCTGCGCTAGGAAAGCAGTTTTCATGCACTCGGTGACACAAAGTGTGTTTGCCCACTCTGAACAAGTGTGGGAAAATGACAACCAGGATGAAAATGTGTTAAATGCTCGAAAACATGAAAATCCATGTTTAGAAAGTTGTTCCATGTCACATATGATCGAATACAATCATTTCACTCAAAATCAATGTTCCGTGTCAAACGTGTGCTTTATGCTCTGAAAAGGCGTTAGAAACAGGCTGAAGGCGCTCCTGCGCTCGGAAAGCTGTTTTCATACACGCGTCGAAACAACGTGTGTTTTCCCACTCGGAACAAGTGCATATCACAATACTTTGTTGAAAACTCGTTTCGGACGTGCTTTTACAGTTAAAATGTCAAATAGGATGAAAATGTGCTAAAAGCTCGAAAACATGAAAATCCATGTTTAGAAAGTTGTTACATGTCACATATGCTCGAATGCACTCATTTCACTCAAAATCAATGTTCCTTGTAAAACGTTTCCTTTATGCTCTGAAAAGGCGTTAGAACCAGTTTGAAGGCGCTCCTGCGCTAGGAAAGCAGTTTTCATGCACTCGGTGACACAAAGTGTGTTTTCCCACTCTGAACAAGTGTGGGAAAATGACAACCAGGATGAAAATGTGTTAAATGCTCGAAAACATGAAAATGCATGCTTAGAAAGTTGTTCCATGTCACATATGCTCGAATGCGCTCATTTCACTGAAAATCAATGTTCCTTGTCAAACGTTTGCTTTATGCTCTGAAAAGGCGTTAGAAACAGGCTGAAGGCGCTCCTGCGCTAGGAAAGCTGTTTTCATGCACTCGTTGATAGAAAGTGTGTTTTCCCACTCTGAACAAGTGCATATCACAATACTTTGTTGAAAACTCGTTTCAGACGTGCTTTTACAGTTAAAATGACAAATAGGATGAAAATGTGTTAAAGCTCGAAAACATGAAAATGCATGCTTAGAAAGTTGTGACATGTCACATATGCTCGAATGCGCTCATTTCACTGAAAATCAATGTTCCTTGTCAAGCCTTTGCTTTATGCTCTGAAAAGGCGTTAGAAACAGGCTGAAGGCGCTCCTGCGCTAGGAAAGCTGTTTTCATGCACTCGGTGACACAAAGTGTGTTTTCCCACTCTGAAAAGTGCATACCACAATACTTTGTTGAAGACTCGTTTCAGACGTGCTTTTACAGTTAAAATGACAAATCGGATGAAAATGTGTTGAAAGCTCGAAAACATGAAAATCCATGCTTAGCAAGTTGTTACATGTCACATATGGTCGAATGCACTCATTTCACTTAAAATCAATGTTCCTTGTCAAACGTTTGCTTTATGCTTTGAAAAGGCGTTAGAAACAGGCTGAAGGCGCGCCTGCGCCAGGAAAGCTGTTTTCATGCACTCGCTGTCACAAAGTGTGTTTTCCCACTCTGAACAAGTGCAAATCACAATACACTCTAAAAAATAATGGGGCCAGTACTGGTTCTTCAGGGTGATGCCATAGAAGAACCTTTTTCAGGGCTTCAAAGAACTGTTCATGCAACAGTTCTTTAAAGAACCATTTAAACCATTTGTTTGAGCAGTGAAGACAGATTTGTGTAAACATGGCCTATGTGCATTGACCAGCAAATGGTAAGAGAATGCCAGGCTCTGAAGAACCATTTCCAATGTGAAGAACCTTTCGCATAATGTAATGGTTCATCACAGAGTTTTGACTCTCCATGGAACCATCCAGAGATTTGAAGAACCACTGAAGCACCTTTATTTTTTAGAGTGTACTTTGTTGAAAACTCGTTTCAGAAGTGCTTTTACAGTTAAAATGACAACCAGGATGAAAATGTGTTAAATGCTCGAAAACATGAAAATCCATGCTTAGCAAGTTGTTCCATGTCACATATGATCGAATACAATCATTTCACTCAAAATCAATGTTCCGTGTCAAACGTGTGCTTTTATGCTCTGAAAAGGCGTTAGAAACAGTTTGAAGGCGCTCCTGCGCTCGGAAAGCTGTTTTCATACACTCGTTGAAACAAAGTGTGTTTTCCCACTCGGAACAAGTGCATATCACAATACTTTGTTGAAAACTCGTTTCGGACGTGCTTTTACAGTTAAAATGACAAATAGGATGAAAATGTGTTAAAAGCTCGAAAACATGAAAACCCATGCTTAGAAAGTTGTTACATGTCACATATGCTCGAATGCACTCATTTCACTCAAAATCAATGTTCCTTGTAAAACGTTTCCTTTATGCTCTGAAAAGGCGTTAGAACCAGTTTGAAGGCGCTCCTGCGCTAGGAAAGCAGTTTTCATGCACTCGGTGACACAAAGTGTGTTTGCCCACTCTGAACAAGTGTGGGAAAATGACAACCAGGATGAAAATGTGTTAAATGCTCGAAAACATGAAAATCCATGTTTAGAAAGTTGTTCCATGTCACATATGATCGAATACAATCATTTCACTCAAAATCAATGTTCCGTGTCAAACGTGTGCTTTATGCTCTGAAAAGGCGTTAGAAACAGGCTGAAGGCGCTCCTGCGCTCGGAAAGCTGTTTTCATACACGCGTCGAAACAAAGTGTGTTTTCCCACTCGGAACAAGTGCATATCACAATACTTTGTTGAAAACTCGTTTCGGACGTGCTTTTACAGTTAAAATGTCAAATAGGATGAAAATGTGCTAAAAGCTCGAAAACATGAAAATCCATGTTTAGAAAGTTGTTACATGTCACATATGCTCGAATGCACTCATTTCACTCAAAATCAATGTTCCTTGTAAAACGTTTCCTTTATGCTCTGAAAAGGCGTTAGAACCAGTTTGAAGGCGCTCCTGCGCTAGGAAAGCAGTTTTCATGCACTCGGTGACACAAAGTGTGTTTTCCCACTCTGAACAAGTGTGGGAAAATGACAACCAGGATGAAAATGTGTTAAATGCTCGAAAACATGAAAATGCATGCTTAGAAAGTTGTTCCATGTCACATATGCTCGAATGCGCTCATTTCACTGAAAATCAATGTTCCTTGTCCAACGTTTGCTTTATGCTCTGAAAAGGCGTTAGAAACAGGCTGAAGGCGCTCCTGCGCTAGGAAAGCTGTTTTCATGCACTCGTTGATAGAAAGTGTGTTTTCCCACTCTGAACAAGTGCATATCACAATACTTTGTTGAAAACTCGTTTCAGACGTGCTTTTACAGTTAAAATGACAAATAGGATGAAAATGTGTTAAAGCTCGAAAACATGAAAATGCATGCTTAGAAAGTTGTGACATGTCACATATGCTCGAATGCGCTCATTTCACTGAAAATCAATGTTCCTTGTCAAGCCTTTGCTTTATGCTCTGAAAAGGCGTTAGAAACAGGCTGAAGGCGCTCCTGCGCTAGGAAAGCTGTTTTCATGCACTCGGTGACACAAAGTGTGTTTTCCCACTCTGAAAAGTGCATACCACAATACTTTGTTGAAGACTCGTTTCAGACGTGCTTTTACAGTTAAAATGACAAATCGGATGAAAATGTGTTGAAAGCTCGAAAACATGAAAATCCATGCTTAGCAAGTTGTTACATGTCACATATGGTCGAATGCACTCATTTCACTTAAAATCAATGTTCCTTGTCAAACGTTTGCTTTATGCTTTGAAAAGGCGTTAGAAACAGGCTGAAGGCGCGCCTGCGCCAGGAAAGCTGTTTTCATGCACTCGCTGTCACAAAGTGTGTTTTCCCACTCTGAACAAGTGCAAATCACAATACACTCTAAAAAATAATGGGGCCAGTACTGGTTCTTCAGGGTGATGCCATAGAAGAACCTTTTTCAGGGCTTCAAAGAACTGTTCATGCAACAGTTCTTTAAAGAACCATTTAAACCATTTGTTTGAGCAGTGAAGACAGATTTGTGTAAACATGGCCTATGTGCATTGACCAGCAAATGGTAAGAGAATGCCAGGCTCTGAAGAACCATTTCCAATGTGAAGAACCTTTCGCATAATGTAATGGTTCATCACAGAGTTTTGACTCTCCATGGAACCATCCAGAGATTTGAAGAACCACTGAAGCACCTTTATTTTTTAGAGTGTACTTTGTTGAAAACTCGTTTCAGAAGTGCTTTTACAGTTAAAATGACAACCAGGATGAAAATGTGTTAAATGCTCGAAAACATGAAAATCCATGCTTAGCAAGTTGTTCCATGTCACATATGATCGAATACAATCATTTCACTCAAAATCAATGTTCCGTGTCAAACGTGTGCTTTATGCTCTGAAAAGGCGTTAGAAACAGTTTGAAGGCGCTCCTGCGCTCGGAAAGCTGTTTTCATACACTCGTTGAAACAAAGTGTGTTTTCCCACTCGGAACAAGTGCATATCACAATACTTTGTTGAAAACTCGTTTCGGACGTGCTTTTACAGTTAAAATGACAAATAGGATGAAAATGTGTTAAAAGCTCGAAAACATGAAAACCCATGCTTAGAAAGTTGTTACATGTCACATATGCTCGAATGCACTCATTTCACTCAAAATCAATGTTCCTTGTAAAACGTTTCCTTTATGCTCTGAAAAGGCGTTAGAACCAGTTTGAAGGCGCTCCTGCGCTAGGAAAGCAGTTTTCATGCACTCGGTGACACAAAGTGTGTTTGCCCACTCTGAACAAGTGTGGGAAAATGACAACCAGGATGAAAATGTGTTAAATGCTCGAAAACATGAAAATCCATGTTTAGAAAGTTGTTCCATGTCACATATGATCGAATACAATCATTTCACTCAAAATCAATGTTCCGTGTCAAACGTGTGCTTTATGCTCTGAAAAGGCGTTAGAAACAGGCTGAAGGCGCTCCTGCGCTCGGAAAGCTGTTTTCATACACGCGTCGAAACAACGTGTGTTTTCCCACTCGGAACAAGTGCATATCACAATACTTTGTTGAAAACTCGTTTCGGACGTGCTTTTACAGTTAAAATGTCAAATAGGATGAAAATGTGCTAAAAGCTCGAAAACATGAAAATCCATGTTTAGAAAGTTGTTACATGTCACATATGCTCGAATGCACTCATTTCACTCAAAATCAATGTTCCTTGTAAAACGTTTCCTTTATGCTCTGAAAAGGCGTTAGAACCAGTTTGAAGGCGCTCCTGCGCTAGGAAAGCAGTTTTCATGCACTCGGTGACACAAAGTGTGTTTTCCCACTCTGAACAAGTGTGGGAAAATGACAACCAGGATGAAAATGTGTTAAATGCTCGAAAACATGAAAATGCATGCTTAGAAAGTTGTTCCATGTCACATATGCTCGAATGCGCTCATTTCACTGAAAATCAATGTTCCTTGTCCAACGTTTGCTTTATGCTCTGAAAAGGCGTTAGAAACAGGCTGAAGGCGCTCCTGCGCTAGGAAAGCTGTTTTCATGCACTCGTTGATAGAAAGTGTGTTTTCCCACTCTGAACAAGTGCATATCACAATACTTTGTTGAAAACTCGTTTCAGACGTGCTTTTACAGTTAAAATGACAAATAGGATGAAAATGTGTTAAAGCTCGAAAACATGAAAATGCATGCTTAGAAAGTTGTGACATGTCACATATGCTCGAATGCGCTCATTTCACTGAAAATCAATGTTCCTTGTCAAGCCTTTGCTTTATGCTCTGAAAAGGCGTTAGAAACAGGCTGAAGGCGCTCCTGCGCTAGGAAAGCTGTTTTCATGCACTCGGTGACACAAAGTGTGTTTTCCCACTCTGAAAAGTGCATACCACAATACTTTGTTGAAGACTCGTTTCAGACGTGCTTTTACAGTTAAAATGACAAATCGGATGAAAATGTGTTGAAAGCTCGAAAACATGAAAATCCATGCTTAGCAAGTTGTTACATGTCACATATGGTCGAATGCACTCATTTCACTTAAAATCAATGTTCCTTGTCAAACGTTTGCTTTATGCTTTGAAAAGGCGTTAGAAACAGGCTGAAGGCGCGCCTGCGCCAGGAAAGCTGTTTTCATGCACTCGCTGTCACAAAGTGTGTTTTCCCACTCTGAACAAGTGCAAATCACAATACACTCTAAAAAATAATGGGGCCAGTACTGGTTCTTCAGGGTGATGCCATAGAAGAACCTTTTTCAGGGCTTCAAAGAACTGTTCATGCAACAGTTCTTTAAAGAACCATTTAAACCATTTGTTTGAGCAGTGAAGACAGATTTGTGTAAACATGGCCTATGTGCATTGACCAGCAAATGGTAAGAGAATGCCAGGCTCTGAAGAACCATTTCCAATGTGAAGAACCTTTCGCATAATGTAATGGTTCATCACAGAGTTTTGACTCTCCATGGAACCATCCAGAGATTTGAAGAACCACTGAAGCACCTTTATTTTTTAGAGTGTACTTTGTTGAAAACTCGTTTCAGAAGTGCTTTTACAGTTTGCTTTATGCTTTGAAAAGGCGTTAGAAACAGGCTGAAGGCGCTCCTGCGCTCGGAAAGCTGTTTTCATACACTCGTTGAAACAAAGTGTGTTTTCCCACTCGGAACAAGTGCATATCACAATACTTTGTTGAAAACCCGTTTCGGACGTGCTTTTACAGTTAAAATGACAAATAGGATGAAAATGTGTTAAAAGCTCGAAAACATGAAAACCCATGCTTAGAAAGTTGTTACATGTCACATATGCTCGAATGCACTCATTTCACTCAAAATCAATGTTCCTTGTAAAACGTTTCCTTTATGCTCTGAAAAGGCGTTAGAACCAGTTTGAAGGCGCTCCTGCGCTAGGAAAGCAGTTTTCATGCACTCGGTGACACAAAGTGTGTTTTCCCACTCTGAACAAGTGTGGGAAAATGACAACCAGGATGAAAATGTGTTAAATGCTCGAAAACATGAAAATCCATGTTTAGAAAGTTGTTCCATGTCACATATGATCGAATACAATCATTTCACTCAAAATCAATGTTCCGTGTCAAACGTGTGCTTTATGCTCTGAAAAGGCGTTAGAAACAGGCTGAAGGCGCTCCTGCGCTCGGAAAGCTGTTTTCATACACGCGTCGAAACAACGTGTGTTTTCCCACTCGGAACAAGTGCATATCACAATACTTTGTTGAAAACTCGTTTCGGACGTGCTTTTACAGTTAAAATGTCAAATAGGATGAAAATGTGCTAAAAGCTCGAAAACATGAAAATCCATGTTTAGAAAGTTGTTACATGTCACATATGCTCGAATGCACTCATTTCACTCAAAATCAATGTTCCTTGTAAAACGTTTCCTTTATGCTCTGAAAAGGCGTTAGAACCAGTTTGAAGGCGCTCCTGCGCTAGGAAAGCAGTTTTCATGCACTCGGTGACACAAAGTGTGTTTTCCCACTCTGAACAAGTGTGGGAAAATGACAACCAGGATGAAAATGTGTTAAATGCTCGAAAACATGAAAATGCATGCTTAGAAAGTTGTTCCATGTCACATATGCTCGAATGCGCTCATTTCACTGAAATCAATGTTCCTTGTCAAACGTTTGCTTTATGCTCTGAAAAGGCGTTAGAAACAGGCTGAAGGCGCTCCTGCGCTAGGAAAGCTGTTTTCATGCACTCGTTGATAGAAAGTGTGTTTTCCCACTCTGAACAAGTGCATATCACAATACTTTGTTGAAAACTCGTTTCAGACGTGCTTTTACAGTTAAAATGACAAATAGGATGAAAATGTGTTAAAGCTCGAAAACATGAAAATGCATGCTTAGAAAGTTGTGACATGTCACATATGCTCGAATGCGCTCATTTCACTGAAAATCAATGTTCCTTGTCAAGCCTTTGCTTTATGCTCTGAAAAGGCGTTAGAAACAGGCTGAAGGCGCTCCTGCGCTAGGAAAGCTGTTTTCATGCACTCGGTGACACAAAGTGTGTTTTCCCACTCTGAAAAGTGCATACCACAATACTTTGTTGAAGACTCGTTTCAGACGTGCTTTTACAGTTAAAATGACAAATCGGATGAAAATGTGTTGAAAGCTCGAAAACATGAAAATCCATGCTTAGCAAGTTGTTACATGTCACATATGGTCGAATGCACTCATTTCACTTAAAATCAATGTTCCTTGTCAAACGTTTGCTTTATGCTTTGAAAAGGCGTTAGAAACAGGCTGAAGGCGCGCCTGCGCCAGGAAAGCTGTTTTCATGCACTCGCTGTCACAAAGTGTGTTTTCCCACTCTGAACAAGTGCAAATCACAATACACTCTAAAAAATAATGGGGCCAGTACTGGTTCTTCAGGGTGATGCCATAGAAGAACCTTTTTCAGGGCTTCAAAGAACTGTTCATGCAACAGTTCTTTAAAGAACCATTTAAACCATTTGTTTGAGCAGTGAAGACAGATTTGTGTAAACATGGCCTATGTGCATTGACCAGCAAATGGTAAGAGAATGCCAGGCTCTGAAGAACCATTTCCAATGTGAAGAACCTTTCGCATAATGTAATGGTTCATCACAGAGTTTTGACTCTCCATGGAACCATCCAGAGATTTGAAGAACCACTGAAGCACCTTTATTTTTTAGAGTGTACTTTGTTGAAAACTCGTTTCAGAAGTGCTTTTACAGTTAAAATGACAACCAGGATGAAAATGTGTTAAATGCTCGAAAACATGAAAATCCATGCTTAGCAAGTTGTTCCATGTCACATATGATCGAATACAATCATTTCACTCAAAATCAATGTTCCGTGTCAAACGTGTGCTTTATGCTCTGAAAAGGCGTTAGAAACAGTTTGAAGGCACTCCTGCGCTCGGAAAGCTGTTTTCATACACTCGTTGAAACAAAGTGTGTTTTCCCACTCGGAACAAGTGCATATCACAATACTTTGTTGAAAACTCGTTTCGGACGTGCTTTTACAGTTAAAATGACAAATAGGATGAAAATGTGTTAAAAGCTCGAAAACATGAAAACCCATGCTTAGAAAGTTGTTACATGTCACATATGCTCGAATGCACTCATTTCACTCAAAATCAATGTTCCTTGTAAAACGTTTCCTTTATGCTCTGAAAAGGCGTTAGAACCAGTTTGAAGGCGCTCCTGCGCTAGGAAAGCAGTTTTCATGCACTCGGTGACACAAAGTGTGTTTGCCCACTCTGAACAAGTGTGGGAAAATGACAACCAGGATGAAAATGTGTTAAATGCTCGAAAACATGAAAATCCATGTTTAGAAAGTTGTTCCATGTCACATATGATCGAATACAATCATTTCACTCAAAATCAATGTTCCGTGTCAAACGTGTGCTTTATGCTCTGAAAAGGCGTTAGAAACAGTTTGAAGGCGCTCCTGCGCTCGGAAAGCTGTTTTCATACACGCGTCGAAACAACGTGTGTTTTCCCACTCGGAACAAGTGCATATCACAATACTTTGTTGAAAACTCGTTTCGGACGTGCTTTTACAGTTAAAATGTCAAATAGGATGAAAATGTGCTAAAAGCTCGAAAACATGAAAATCCATGTTTAGAAAGTTGTTACATGTCACATATGCTCGAATGCACTCATTTCACTCAAAATCAATGTTCCTTGTAAAACGTTTCCTTTATGCTCTGAAAAGGCGTTAGAACCAGTTTGAAGGCGCTCCTGCGCTAGGAAAGCAGTTTTCATGCACTCGGTGACACAAAGTGTGTTTTCCCACTCTGAACAAGTGTGGGAAAATGACAACCAGGATGAAAATGTGTTAAATGCTCGAAAACATGAAAATGCATGCTTAGAAAGTTGTTCCATGTCACATATGCTCAAATGCGCTCATTTCACTGAAAATCAATGTTCCGTGTCAAACGTGTGCTTTATGCTCTGAAAAGGCGTTAGAAACAGGCTGAAGGCGCTCCTGCGCTAGGAAAGCTGTTTTCATACACTCGTTGAAACAAAGTGTGTTTTCCCACTCGGAACAAGTGCATATCACAATACTTTGTTGAAAACTCGTTTCAGACGTGCTTTTACAGTTAAAATGACAAATAGGATGAAAATGTGTTAAAGCTCGAAAACATGAAAATGCATGCTTAGAAAGTTGTGACATGTCACATATGCTCGAATGCGCTCATTTCACTGAAAATCAATGTTCCTTGTCAAGCCTTTGCTTTATGCTCTGAAAAGGCGTTAGAAACAGGCTGAAGGCGCTCCTGCGCTAGGAAAGCTGTTTTCATGCACTCGGTGACACAAAGTGTGTTTTCCCACTCTGAAAAGTGCATACCACAATACTTTGTTGAAGACTCGTTTCAGACGTGCTTTTACAGTTAAAATGACAAATCGGATGAAAATGTGTTGAAAGCTCGAAAACATGAAAATCCATGCTTAGCAAGTTGTTACATGTCACATATGGTCGAATGCACTCATTTCACTTAAAATCAATGTTCCTTGTCAAACGTTTGCTTTATGCTTTGAAAAGGCGTTAGAAACAGGCTGAAGGCGCGCCTGCGCCAGGAAAGCTGTTTTCATGCACTCGCTGTCACAAAGTGTGTTTTCCCACTCTGAACAAGTGCAAATCACAATACACTCTAAAAAATAATGGGGCCAGTACTGGTTCTTCAGGGTGATGCCATAGAAGAACCTTTTTCAGGGCTTCAAAGAACTGTTCATGCAACAGTTCTTTAAAGAACCATTTAAACCATTTGTTTGAGCAGTGAAGACAGATTTGTGTAAACATGGCCTATGTGCATTGACCAGCAAATGGTAAGAGAATGCCAGGCTCTGAAGAACCATTTCCAATGTGAAGAACCTTTCGCATAATGTAATGGTTCATCACAGAGTTTTGACTCTCCATGGAACCATCCAGAGATTTGAAGAACCACTGAAGCACCTTTATTTTTTAGAGTGTACTTTGTTGAAAACTCGTTTCAGAAGTGCTTTTACAGTTAAAATGACAACCAGGATGAAAATGTGTTAAATGCTCGAAAACATGAAAATCCATGCTTAGCAAGTTGTTCCATGTCACATATGATCGAATACAATCATTTCACTCAAAATCAATGTTCCGTGTCAAACGTGTGCTTTATGCTCTGAAAAGGCGTTAGAAACAGTTTGAAGGCGCTCCTGCGCTCGGAAAGCTGTTTTCATACACTCGTTGAAACAAAGTGTGTTTTCCCACTCGGAACAAGTGCATATCACAATACTTTGTTGAAAACTCGTTTCGGACGTGCTTTTACAGTTAAAATGACAAATAGGATGAAAATGTGTTAAAAGCTCGAAAACATGAAAACCCATGCTTAGAAAGTTGTTACATGTCACATATGCTCGAATGCACTCATTTCACTCAAAATCAATGTTCCTTGTAAAACGTTTCCTTTATGCTCTGAAAAGGCGTTAGAACCAGTTTGAAGGCGCTCCTGCGCTAGGAAAGCAGTTTTCATGCACTCGGTGACACAAAGTGTGTTTGCCCACTCTGAACAAGTGTGGGAAAATGACAACCAGGATGAAAATGTGTTAAATGCTCGAAAACATGAAAATCCATGTTTAGAAAGTTGTTCCATGTCACATATGATCGAATACAATCATTTCACTCAAAATCAATGTTCCGTGTCAAACGTGTGCTTTATGCTCTGAAAAGGCGTTAGAAACAGTTTGAAGGCGCTCCTGCGCTCGGAAAGCTGTTTTCATACACGCGTCGAAACAACGTGTGTTTTCCCACTCGGAACAAGTGCATATCACAATACTTTGTTGAAAACTCGTTTCGGACGTGCTTTTACAGTTAAAATGTCAAATAGGATGAAAATGTGCTAAAAGCTCGAAAACATGAAAATCCATGTTTAGAAAGTTGTTACATGTCACATATGCTCGAATGCACTCATTTCACTCAAAATCAATGTTCCTTGTAAAACGTTTCCTTTATGCTCTGAAAAGGCGTTAGAACCAGTTTGAAGGCGCTCCTGCGCTAGGAAAGCAGTTTTCATGCACTCGGTGACACAAAGTGTGTTTTCCCACTCTGAACAAGTGTGGGAAAATGACAACCAGGATGAAAATGTGTTAAATGCTCGAAAACATGAAAATGCATGCTTAGAAAGTTGTTCCATGTCACATATGCTCGAATGCGCTCATTTCACTGAAAATCAATGTTCCGTGTCAAACGTGTGCTTTATGCTCTGAAAAGGCGTTAGAAACAGGCTGAAGGCGCTCCTGCGCTCGGAAAGCTGTTTTCATACACTCGTTGAAACAAAGTGTGTTTTCCCACTCGGAACAAGTGCATATCACAATACTTTGTTGAAAACTCGTTTCAGACGTGCTTTTACAGTTAAAATGACAAATAGGATGAAAATGTGTTAAAGCTCGAAAACATGAAAATGCATGCTTAGAAAGTTGTGACATGTCACATATGCTCGAATGCGCTCATTTCACTGAAAATCAATGTTCCTTGTCAAGCCTTTGCTTTATGCTCTGAAAAGGCGTTAGAAACAGGCTGAAGGCGCTCCTGCGCTAGGAAAGCTGTTTTCATGCACTCGGTGACACAAAGTGTGTTTTCCCACTCTGAAAAGTGCATACCACAATACTTTGTTGAAGACTCGTTTCAGACGTGCTTTTACAGTTAAAATGACAAATCGGATGAAAATGTGTTGAAAGCTCGAAAACATGAAAATCCATGCTTAGCAAGTTGTTACATGTCACATATGGTCGAATGCACTCATTTCACTTAAAATCAATGTTCCTTGTCAAACGTTTGCTTTATGCTTTGAAAAGGCGTTAGAAACAGGCTGAAGGCGCGCCTGCGCCAGGAAAGCTGTTTTCATGCACTCGCTGTCACAAAGTGTGTTTTCCCACTCTGAACAAGTGCAAATCACAATACACTCTAAAAAATAATGGGGCCAGTACTGGTTCTTCAGGGTGATGCCATAGAAGAACCTTTTTCAGGGCTTCAAAGAACTGTTCATGCAACAGTTCTTTAAAGAACCATTTAAACCATTTGTTTGAGCAGTGAAGACAGATTTGTGTAAACATGGCCTATGTGCATTGACCAGCAAATGGTAAGAGAATGCCAGGCTCTGAAGAACCATTTCCAATGTGAAGAACCTTTCGCATAATGTAATGGTTCATCACAGAGTTTTGACTCTCCATGGAACCATCCAGAGATTTGAAGAACCACTGAAGCACCTTTATTTTTTAGAGTGTACTTTGTTGAAAACTCGTTTCAGAAGTGCTTTTACAGTTAAAATGACAACCAGGATGAAAATGTGTTAAATGCTCGAAAACATGAAAATCCATGCTTAGCAAGTTGTTCCATGTCACATATGATCGAATACAATCATTTCACTCAAAATCAATGTTCCGTGTCAAACGTGTGCTTTATGCTCTGAAAAGGCGTTAGAAACAGTTTGAAGGCGCTCCTGCGCTCGGAAAGCTGTTTTCATACACTCGTTGAAACAAAGTGTGTTTTCCCACTCGGAACAAGTGCATATCACAATACTTTGTTGAAAACTCGTTTCGGACGTGCTTTTACAGTTAAAATGACAAATAGGATGAAAATGTGTTAAAAGCTCGAAAACATGAAAACCCATGCTTAGAAAGTTGTTACATGTCACATATGCTCGAATGCACTCATTTCACTCAAAATCAATGTTCCTTGTAAAACGTTTCCTTTATGCTCTGAAAAGGCGTTAGAACCAGTTTGAAGGCGCTCCTGCGCTAGGAAAGCAGTTTTCATGCACTCGGTGACACAAAGTGTGTTTGCCCACTCTGAACAAGTGTGGGAAAATGACAACCAGGATGAAAATGTGTTAAATGCTCGAAAACATGAAAATCCATGTTTAGAAAGTTGTTCCATGTCACATATGATCGAATACAATCATTTCACTCAAAATCAATGTTCCGTGTCAAACGTGTGCTTTATGCTCTGAAAAGGCGTTAGAAACAGTTTGAAGGCGCTCCTGCGCTCGGAAAGCTGTTTTCATACACGCGTCGAAACAACGTGTGTTTTCCCACTCGGAACAAGTGCATATCACAATACTTTGTTGAAAACTCGTTTCGGACGTGCTTTTACAGTTAAAATGTCAAATAGGATGAAAATGTGCTAAAAGCTCGAAAACATGAAAATCCATGTTTAGAAAGTTGTTACATGTCACATATGCTCGAATGCACTCATTTCACTCAAAATCAATGTTCCTTGTAAAACGTTTCCTTTATGCTCTGAAAAGGCGTTAGAACCAGTTTGAAGGCGCTCCTGCGCTAGGAAAGCAGTTTTCATGCACTCGGTGACACAAAGTGTGTTTTCCCACTCTGAACAAGTGTGGGAAAATGACAACCAGGATGAAAATGTGTTAAATGCTCGAAAACATGAAAATGCATGCTTAGAAAGTTGTTCCATGTCACATATGCTCGAATGCGCTCATTTCACTGAAAATCAATGTTCCTTGTCAAACGTTTGCTTTATGCTCTGAAAAGGCGTTAGAAACAGGCTGAAGGCGCTCCTGCGCTAGGAAAGCTGTTTTCATGCACTCGTTGATAGAAAGTGTGTTTTCCCACTCTGAACAAGTGCATATCACAATACTTTGTTGAAAACTCGTTTCAGACGTGCTTTTACAGTTAAAATGACAAATAGGATGAAAATGTGTTAAAGCTCGAAAACATGAAAATGCATGCTTAGAAAGTTGTGACATGTCACATATGCTCGAATGCGCTCATTTCACTGAAAATCAATGTTCCTTGTCAAGCCTTTGCTTTATGCTCTGAAAAGGCGTTAGAAACAGGCTGAAGGCGCTCCTGCGCTAGGAAAGCTGTTTTCATGCACTCGGTGACACAAAGTGTGTTTTCCCACTCTGAAAAGTGCATACCACAATACTTTGTTGAAGACTCGTTTCAGACGTGCTTTTACAGTTAAAATGACAAATCGGATGAAAATGTGTTGAAAGCTCGAAAACATGAAAATCCATGCTTAGCAAGTTGTTACATGTCACATATGGTCGAATGCACTCATTTCACTTAAAATCAATGTTCCTTGTCAAACGTTTGCTTTATGCTTTGAAAAGGCGTTAGAAACAGGCTGAAGGCGCGCCTGCGCCAGGAAAGCTGTTTTCATGCACTCGCTGTCACAAAGTGTGTTTTCCCACTCTGAACAAGTGCAAATCACAATACACTCTAAAAAATAATGGGGCCAGTACTGGTTCTTCAGGGTGATGCCATAGAAGAACCTTTTTCAGGGCTTCAAAGAACTGTTCATGCAACAGTTCTTTAAAGAACCATTTAAACCATTTGTTTGAGCAGTGAAGACAGATTTGTGTAAACATGGCCTATGTGCATTGACCAGCAAATGGTAAGAGAATGCCAGGCTCTGAAGAACCATTTCCAATGTGAAGAACCTTTCGCATAATGTAATGGTTCATCACAGAGTTTTGACTCTCCATGGAACCATCCAGAGATTTGAAGAACCACTGAAGCACCTTTATTTTTTAGAGTGTACTTTGTTGAAAACTCGTTTCAGAAGTGCTTTTACAGTTAAAATGACAACCAGGATGAAAATGTGTTAAATGCTCGAAAACATGAAAATCCATGCTTAGCAAGTTGTTCCATGTCACATATGATCGAATACAATCATTTCACTCAAAATCAATGTTCCGTGTCAAACGTGTGCTTTATGCTCTGAAAAGGCGTTAGAAACAGTTTGAAGGCGCTCCTGCGCTCGGAAAGCTGTTTTCATACACTCGTTGAAACAAAGTGTGTTTTCCCACTCGGAACAAGTGCATATCACAATACTTTGTTGAAAACTCGTTTCGGACGTGCTTTTACAGTTAAAATGACAAATAGGATGAAAATGTGTTAAAAGCTTGAAAACATGAAAACCCATGCTTAGAAAGTTGTTACATGTCACATATGCTCGAATGCACTCATTTCACTCAAAATCAATGTTCCTTGTAAAACGTTTCCTTTATGCTCTGAAAAGGCGTTAGAACCAGTTTGAAGGCGCTCCTGCGCTAGGAAAGCAGTTTTCATGCACTCGGTGACACAAAGTGTGTTTGCCCACTCTGAACAAGTGTGGGAAAATGACAACCAGGATGAAAATGTGTTAAATGCTCGAAAACATGAAAATCCATGTTTAGAAAGTTGTTCCATGTCACATATGATCGAATACAATCATTTCACTCAAAATCAATGTTCCGTGTCAAACGTGTGCTTTATGCTCTGAAAAGGCGTTAGAAACAGTTTGAAGGCGCTCCTGCGCTCGGAAAGCTGTTTTCATACACGCGTCGAAACAACGTGTGTTTTCCCACTCGGAACAAGTGCATATCACAATACTTTGTTGAAAACTCGTTTCGGACGTGCTTTTACAGTTAAAATGTCAAATAGGATGAAAATGTGCTAAAAGCTCGAAAACATGAAAATCCATGTTTAGAAAGTTGTTACATGTCACATATGCTCGAATGCACTCATTTCACTCAAAATCAATGTTCCTTGTAAAACGTTTCCTTTATGCTCTGAAAAGGCGTTAGAACCAGTTTGAAGGCGCTCCTGCGCTAGGAAAGCAGTTTTCATGCACTCGGTGACACAAAGTGTGTTTTCCCACTCTGAACAAGTGTGGGAAAATGACAACCAGGATGAAAATGTGTTAAATGCTCGAAAACATGAAAATGCATGCTTAGAAAGTTGTTCCATGTCACATATGCTCGAATGCGCTCATTTCACTGAAAATCAATGTTCCGTGTCAAACGTGTGCTTTATGCTCTGAAAAGGCGTTAGAAACAGGCTGAAGGCGCTCCTGCGCTCGGAAAGCTGTTTTCATGCACTCGTTGAAACAAAGTGTGTTTTCCCACTCGGAACAAGTGCATATCACAATACTTTGTTGAAAACTCGTTTCAGACGTGCTTTTACAGTTAAAATGACAAATAGGATGAAAATGTGTTAAAGCTCGAAAACATGAAAATGCATGCTTAGAAAGTTGTGACATGTCACATATGCTCGAATGCGCTCATTTCACTGAAAATCAATGTTCCTTGTCAAGCCTTTGCTTTATGCTCTGAAAAGGCGTTAGAAACAGGCTGAAGGCGCTCCTGCGCTAGGAAAGCTGTTTTCATGCACTCGGTGACACAAAGTGTGTTTTCCCACTCTGAAAAGTGCATACCACAATACTTTGTTGAAGACTCGTTTCAGACGTGCTTTTACAGTTAAAATGACAAATCGGATGAAAATGTGTTGAAAGCTCGAAAACATGAAAATCCATGCTTAGCAAGTTGTTACATGTCACATATGGTCGAATGCACTCATTTCACTTAAAATCAATGTTCCTTGTCAAACGTTTGCTTTATGCTTTGAAAAGGCGTTAGAAACAGGCTGAAGGCGCGCCTGCGCCAGGAAAGCTGTTTTCATGCACTCGCTGTCACAAAGTGTGTTTTCCCACTCTGAACAAGTGCAAATCACAATACACTCTAAAAAATAATGGGGCCAGTACTGGTTCTTCAGGGTGATGCCATAGAAGAACCTTTTTCAGGGCTTCAAAGAACTGTTCATGCAACAGTTCTTTAAAGAACCATTTAAACCATTTGTTTGAGCAGTGAAGACAGATTTGTGTAAACATGGCCTATGTGCATTGACCAGCAAATGGTAAGAGAATGCCAGGCTCTGAAGAACCATTTCCAATGTGAAGAACCTTTCGCATAATGTAATGGTTCATCACAGAGTTTTGACTCTCCATGGAACCATCCAGAGATTTGAAGAACCACTGAAGCACCTTTATTTTTTAGAGTGTACTTTGTTGAAAACTCGTTTCAGAAGTGCTTTTACAGTTAAAATGACAACCAGGATGAAAATGTGTTAAATGCTCGAAAACATGAAAATCCATGCTTAGCAAGTTGTTCCATGTCACATATGATCGAATACAATCATTTCACTCAAAATCAATGTTCCGTGTCAAACGTGTGCTTTATGCTCTGAAAAGGCGTTAGAAACAGTTTGAAGGCGCTCCTGCGCTCGGAAAGCTGTTTTCATACACTCGTTGAAACAAAGTGTGTTTTCCCACTCGGAACAAGTGCATATCACAATACTTTGTTGAAAACTCGTTTCGGACGTGCTTTTACAGTTAAAATGACAAATAGGATGAAAATGTGTTAAAAGCTCGAAAACATGAAAACCCATGCTTAGAAAGTTGTTACATGTCACATATGCTCGAATGCACTCATTTCACTCAAAATCAATGTTCCTTGTAAAACGTTTCCTTTATGCTCTGAAAAGGCGTTAGAACCAGTTTGAAGGCGCTCCTGCGCTAGGAAAGCAGTTTTCATGCACTCGGTGACACAAAGTGTGTTTGCCCACTCTGAACAAGTGTGGGAAAATGACAACCAGGATGAAAATGTGTTAAATGCTCGAAAACATGAAAATCCATGTTTAGAAAGTTGTTCCATGTCACATATGATCGAATACAATCATTTCACTCAAAATCAATGTTCCGTGTCAAACGTGTGCTTTATGCTCTGAAAAGGCGTTAGAAACAGGCTGAAGGCGCTCCTGCGCTCGGAAAGCTGTTTTCATACACGCGTCGAAACAACGTGTGTTTTCCCACTCGGAACAAGTGCATATCACAATACTTTGTTGAAAACTCGTTTCGGACGTGCTTTTACAGTTAAAATGTCAAATAGGATGAAAATGTGCTAAAAGCTCGAAAACATGAAAATCCATGTTTAGAAAGTTGTTACATGTCACATATGCTCGAATGCACTCATTTCACTCAAAATCAATGTTCCTTGTAAAACGTTTCCTTTATGCTCTGAAAAGGCGTTAGAACCAGTTTGAAGGCGCTCCTGCGCTAGGAAAGCAGTTTTCATGCACTCGGTGACACAAAGTGTGTTTTCCCACTCTGAACAAGTGTGGGAAAATGACAACCAGGATGAAAATGTGTTAAATGCTCGAAAACATGAAAATGCATGCTTAGAAAGTTGTTCCATGTCACATATGCTCGAATGCGCTCATTTCACTGAAAATCAATGTTCCTTGTCAAACGTTTGCTTTATGCTCTGAAAAGGCGTTAGAAACAGGCTGAAGGCGCTCCTGCGCTAGGAAAGCTGTTTTCATGCACTCGTTGATAGAAAGTGTGTTTTCCCACTCTGAACAAGTGCATATCACAATACTTTGTTGAAAACTCGTTTCAGACGTGCTTTTACAGTTAAAATGACAAATAGGATGAAAATGTGTTAAAGCTCGAAAACATGAAAATGCATGCTTAGAAAGTTGTGACATGTCACATATGCTCGAATGCGCTCATTTCACTGAAAATCAATGTTCCTTGTCAAGCCTTTGCTTTATGCTCTGAAAAGGCGTTAGAAACAGGCTGAAGGCGCTCCTGCGCTAGGAAAGCTGTTTTCATGCACTCGGTGACACAAAGTGTGTTTTCCCACTCTGAAAAGTGCATACCACAATACTTTGTTGAAGACTCGTTTCAGACGTGCTTTTACAGTTAAAATGACAAATCGGATGAAAATGTGTTGAAAGCTCGAAAACATGAAAATCCATGCTTAGCAAGTTGTTACATGTCACATATGGTCGAATGCACTCATTTCACTTAAAATCAATGTTCCTTGTCAAACGTTTGCTTTATGCTTTGAAAAGGCGTTAGAAACAGGCTGAAGGCGCGCCTGCGCCAGGAAAGCTGTTTTCATGCACTCGCTGTCACAAAGTGTGTTTTCCCACTCTGAACAAGTGCAAATCACAATACACTCTAAAAAATAATGGGGCCAGTACTGGTTCTTCAGGGTGATGCCATAGAAGAACCTTTTTCAGGGCTTCAAAGAACTGTTCATGCAACAGTTCTTTAAAGAACCATTTAAACCATTTGTTTGAGCAGTGAAGACAGATTTGTGTAAACATGGCCTATGTGCATTGACCAGCAAATGGTAAGAGAATGCCAGGCTCTGAAGAACCATTTCCAATGTGAAGAACCTTTCGCATAATGTAATGGTTCATCACAGAGTTTTGACTCTCCATGGAACCATCCAGAGATTTGAAGAACCACTGAAGCACCTTTATTTTTTAGAGTGTACTTTGTTGAAAACTCGTTTCAGAAGTGCTTTTACAGTTAAAATGACAACCAGGATGAAAATGTGTTAAATGCTCGAAAACATGAAAATCCATGCTTAGCAAGTTGTTCCATGTCACATATGATCGAATACAATCATTTCACTCAAAATCAATGTTCCGTGTCAAACGTGTGCTTTATGCTCTGAAAAGGCGTTAGAAACAGTTTGAAGGCGCTCCTGCGCTCGGAAAGCTGTTTTCATACACTCGTTGAAACAAAGTGTGTTTTCCCACTCGGAACAAGTGCATATCACAATACTTTGTTGAAAACTCGTTTCGCACGTGCTTTTACAGTTAAAATGACAAATAGGATGAAAATGTGTTAAAAGCTCGAAAACATGAAAACCCATGCTTAGAAAGTTGTTACATGTCACATATGCTCGAATGCACTCATTTCACTCAAAATCAATGTTCCTTGTAAAACGTTTCCTTTATGCTCTGAAAAGGCGTTAGAACCAGTTTGAAGGCGCTCCTGCGCTAGGAAAGCAGTTTTCATGCACTCGGTGACACAAAGTGTGTTTGCCCACTCTGAACAAGTGTGGGAAAATGACAACCAGGATGAAAATGTGTTAAATGCTCGAAAACATGAAAATCCATGTTTAGAAAGTTGTTCCATGTCACATATGATCGAATACAATCATTTCACTCAAAATCAATGTTCCGTGTCAAACGTGTGCTTTATGCTCTGAAAAGGCGTTAGAAACAGGCTGAAGGCGCTCCTGCGCTCGGAAAGCTGTTTTCATACACGCGTCGAAACAACGTGTGTTTTCCCACTCGGAACAAGTGCATATCACAATACTTTGTTGAAAACTCGTTTCGGACGTGCTTTTACAGTTAAAATGTCAAATAGGATGAAAATGTGCTAAAAGCTCGAAAACATGAAAATCCATGTTTAGAAAGTTGTTACATGTCACATATGCTCGAATGCACTCATTTCACTCAAAATCAATGTTCCTTGTAAAACGTTTCCTTTATGCTCTGAAAAGGCGTTAGAACCAGTTTGAAGGCGCTCCTGCGCTAGGAAAGCAGTTTTCATGCACTCGGTGACACAAAGTGTGTTTTCCCACTCTGAACAAGTGTGGGAAAATGACAACCAGGATGAAAATGTGTTAAATGCTCGAAAACATGAAAATGCATGCTTAGAAAGTTGTTCCATGTCACATATGCTCGAATGCGCTCATTTCACTGAAAATCAATGTTCCTTGTCAAACGTTTGCTTTATGCTCTGAAAAGGCGTTAGAAACAGGCTGAAGGCGCTCCTGCGCTAGGAAAGCTGTTTTCATGCACTCGTTGATAGAAAGTGTGTTTTCCCACTCTGAACAAGTGCATATCACAATACTTTGTTGAAAACTCGTTTCAGACGTGCTTTTACAGTTAAAATGACAAATAGGATGAAAATGTGTTAAAGCTCGAAAACATGAAAATGCATGCTTAGAAAGTTGTGACATGTCACATATGCTCGAATGCGCTCATTTCACTGAAAATCAATGTTCCTTGTCAAGCCTTTGCTTTATGCTCTGAAAAGGCGTTAGAAACAGGCTGAAGGCGCTCCTGCGCTAGGAAAGCTGTTTTCATGCACTCGGTGACACAAAGTGTGTTTTCCCACTCTGAAAAGTGCATACCACAATACTTTGTTGAAGACTCGTTTCAGACGTGCTTTTACAGTTAAAATGACAAATCGGATGAAAATGTGTTGAAAGCTCGAAAACATGAAAATCCATGCTTAGCAAGTTGTTACATGTCACATATGGTCGAATGCACTCATTTCACTTAAAATCAATGTTCCTTGTCAAACGTTTGCTTTATGCTTTGAAAAGGCGTTAGAAACAGGCTGAAGGCGCGCCTGCGCCAGGAAAGCTGTTTTCATGCACTCGCTGTCACAAAGTGTGTTTTCCCACTCTGAACAAGTGCAAATCACAATACACTCTAAAAAATAATGGGGCCAGTACTGGTTCTTCAGGGTGATGCCATAGAAGAACCTTTTTCAGGGCTTCAAAGAACTGTTCATGCAACAGTTCTTTAAAGAACCATTTAAACCATTTGTTTGAGCAGTGAAGACAGATTTGTGTAAACATGGCCTATGTGCATTGACCAGCAAATGGTAAGAGAATGCCAGGCTCTGAAGAACCATTTCCAATGTGAAGAACCTTTCGCATAATGTAATGGTTCATCACAGAGTTTTGACTCTCCATGGAACCATCCAGAGATTTGAAGAACCACTGAAGCACCTTTATTTTTTAGAGTGTACTTTGTTGAAAACTCGTTTCAGAAGTGCTTTTACAGTTAAAATGACAACCAGGATGAAAATGTGTTAAATGCTCGAAAACATGAAAATCCATGCTTAGCAAGTTGTTCCATGTCACATATGATCGAATACAATCATTTCACTCAAAATCAATGTTCCGTGTCAAACGTGTGCTTTATGCTCTGAAAAGGCGTTAGAAACAGTTTGAAGGCGCTCCTGCGCTCGGAAAGCTGTTTTCATACACTCGTTGAAACAAAGTGTGTTTTCCCACTCGGAACAAGTGCATATCACAATACTTTGTTGAAAACTCGTTTCGCACGTGCTTTTACAGTTAAAATGACAAATAGGATGAAAATGTGTTAAAAGCTCGAAAACATGAAAACCCATGCTTAGAAAGTTGTTACATGTCACATATGCTCGAATGCACTCATTTCACTCAAAATCAATGTTCCTTGTAAAACGTTTCCTTTATGCTCTGAAAAGGCGTTAGAACCAGTTTGAAGGCGCTCCTGCGCTAGGAAAGCAGTTTTCATGCACTCGGTGACACAAAGTGTGTTTGCCCACTCTGAACAAGTGTGGGAAAATGACAACCAGGATGAAAATGTGTTAAATGCTCGAAAACATGAAAATCCATGTTTAGAAAGTTGTTCCATGTCACATATGATCGAATACAATCATTTCACTCAAAATCAATGTTCCGTGTCAAACGTGTGCTTTATGCTCTGAAAAGGCGTTAGAAACAGGCTGAAGGCGCTCCTGCGCTCGGAAAGCTGTTTTCATACACGCGTCGAAACAACGTGTGTTTTCCCACTCGGAACAAGTGCATATCACAATACTTTGTTGAAAACTCGTTTCGGACGTGCTTTTACAGTTAAAATGTCAAATAGGATGAAAATGTGCTAAAAGCTCGAAAACATGAAAATCCATGTTTAGAAAGTTGTTACATGTCACATATGCTCGAATGCACTCATTTCACTCAAAATCAATGTTCCTTGTAAAACGTTTCCTTTATGCTCTGAAAAGGCGTTAGAACCAGTTTGAAGGCGCTCCTGCGCTAGGAAAGCAGTTTTCATGCACTCGGTGACACAAAGTGTGTTTTCCCACTCTGAACAAGTGTGGGAAAATGACAACCAGGATGAAAATGTGTTAAATGCTCGAAAACATGAAAATGCATGCTTAGAAAGTTGTTCCATGTCACATATGCTCGAATGCGCTCATTTCACTGAAAATCAATGTTCCTTGTCAAACGTTTGCTTTATGCTCTGAAAAGGCGTTAGAAACAGGCTGAAGGCGCTCCTGCGCTAGGAAAGCTGTTTTCATGCACTCGTTGATAGAAAGTGTGTTTTCCCACTCTGAACAAGTGCATATCACAATACTTTGTTGAAAACTCGTTTCAGACGTGCTTTTACAGTTAAAATGACAAATAGGATGAAAATGTGTTAAAGCTCGAAAACATGAAAATGCATGCTTAGAAAGTTGTGACATGTCACATATGCTCGAATGCGCTCATTTCACTGAAAATCAATGTTCCTTGTCAAGCCTTTGCTTTATGCTCTGAAAAGGCGTTAGAAACAGGCTGAAGGCGCTCCTGCGCTAGGAAAGCTGTTTTCATGCACTCGGTGACACAAAGTGTGTTTTCCCACTCTGAAAAGTGCATACCACAATACTTTGTTGAAGACTCGTTTCAGACGTGCTTTTACAGTTAAAATGACAAATCGGATGAAAATGTGTTGAAAGCTCGAAAACATGAAAATCCATGCTTAGCAAGTTGTTACATGTCACATATGGTCGAATGCACTCATTTCACTTAAAATCAATGTTCCTTGTCAAACGTTTGCTTTATGCTTTGAAAAGGCGTTAGAAACAGGCTGAAGGCGCGCCTGCGCCAGGAAAGCTGTTTTCATGCACTCGCTGTCACAAAGTGTGTTTTCCCACTCTGAACAAGTGCAAATCACAATACACTCTAAAAAATAATGGGGCCAGTACTGGTTCTTCAGGGTGATGCCATAGAAGAACCTTTTTCAGGGCTTCAAAGAACTGTTCATGCAACAGTTCTTTAAAGAACCATTTAAACCATTTGTTTGAGCAGTGAAGACAGATTTGTGTAAACATGGCCTATGTGCATTGACCAGCAAATGGTAAGAGAATGCCAGGCTCTGAAGAACCATTTCCAATGTGAAGAACCTTTCGCATAATGTAATGGTTCATCACAGAGTTTTGACTCTCCATGGAACCATCCAGAGATTTGAAGAACCACTGAAGCACCTTTATTTTTTAGAGTGTACTTTGTTGAAAACTCGTTTCAGAAGTGCTTTTACAGTTAAAATGACAACCAGGATGAAAATGTGTTACATGCTCGAAAACATGAAAATCCATGCTTAGCAAGTTGTTCCATGTCACATATGATCGAATACAATCATTTCACTCAAAATCAATGTTCCGTGTCAAACGTGTGCTTTATGCTCTGAAAAGGCGTTAGAAACAGTTTGAAGGCGCTCCTGCGCTCGGAAAGCTGTTTTCATACACTCGTTGAAACAAAGTGTGTTTTCCCACTCGGAACAAGTGCATATCACAATACTTTGTTGAAAACTCGTTTCGGACGTGCTTTTACAGTTAAAATGACAAATAGGATGAAAATGTGTTAAAAGCTCGAAAACATGAAAACCCATGCTTAGAAAGTTGTTACATGTCACATATGCTCGAATGCACTCATTTCACTCAAAATCAATGTTCCTTGTAAAACGTTTCCTTTATGCTCTGAAAAGGCGTTAGAACCAGTTTGAAGGCGCTCCTGCGCTAGGAAAGCAGTTTTCATGCACTCGGTGACACAAAGTGTGTTTGCCCACTCTGAACAAGTGTGGGAAAATGACAACCAGGATGAAAATGTGTTAAATGCTCGAAAACATGAAAATCCATGTTTAGAAAGTTGTTCCATGTCACATATGATCGAATACAATCATTTCACTCAAAATCAATGTTCCGTGTCAAACGTGTGCTTTATGCTCTGAAAAGGCGTTAGAAACAGGCTGAAGGCGCTCCTGCGCTCGGAAAGCTGTTTTCATACACGCGTCGAAACAACGTGTGTTTTCCCACTCGGAACAAGTGCATATCACAATACTTTGTTGAAAACTCGTTTCGGACGTGCTTTTACAGTTAAAATGTCAAATAGGATGAAAATGTGCTAAAAGCTCGAAAACATGAAAATCCATGTTTAGAAAGTTGTTACATGTCACATATGCTCGAATGCACTCATTTCACTCAAAATCAATGTTCCTTGTAAAACGTTTCCTTTATGCTCTGAAAAGGCGTTAGAACCAGTTTGAAGGCGCTCCTGCGCTAGGAAAGCAGTTTTCATGCACTCGGTGACACAAAGTGTGTTTTCCCACTCTGAACAAGTGTGGGAAAATGACAACCAGGATGAAAATGTGTTAAATGCTCGAAAACATGAAAATGCATGCTTAGAAAGTTGTTCCATGTCACATATGCTCGAATGCGCTCATTTCACTGAAAATCAATGTTCCTTGTCAAACGTTTGCTTTATGCTCTGAAAAGGCGTTAGAAACAGGCTGAAGGCGCTCCTGCGCTAGGAAAGCTGTTTTCATGCACTCGTTGATAGAAAGTGTGTTTTCCCACTCTGAACAAGTGCATATCACAATACTTTGTTGAAAACTCGTTTCAGACGTGCTTTTACAGTTAAAATGACAAATAGGATGAAAATGTGTTAAAGCTCGAAAACATGAAAATGCATGCTTAGAAAGTTGTGACATGTCACATATGCTCGAATGCGCTCATTTCACTGAAAATCAATGTTCCTTGTCAAGCCTTTGCTTTATGCTCTGAAAAGGCGTTAGAAACAGGCTGAAGGCGCTCCTGCGCTAGGAAAGCTGTTTTCATGCACTCGGTGACACAAAGTGTGTTTTCCCACTCTGAAAAGTGCATACCACAATACTTTGTTGAAGACTCGTTTCAGACGTGCTTTTACAGTTAAAATGACAAATCGGATGAAAATGTGTTGAAAGCTCGAAAACATGAAAATCCATGCTTAGCAAGTTGTTACATGTCACATATGGTCGAATGCACTCATTTCACTTAAAATCAATGTTCCTTGTCAAACGTTTGCTTTATGCTTTGAAAAGGCGTTAGAAACAGGCTGAAGGCGCGCCTGCGCCAGGAAAGCTGTTTTCATGCACTCGCTGTCACAAAGTGTGTTTTCCCACTCTGAACAAGTGCAAATCACAATACACTCTAAAAAATAATGGGGCCAGTACTGGTTCTTCAGGGTGATGCCATAGAAGAACCTTTTTCAGGGCTTCAAAGAACTGTTCATGCAACAGTTCTTTAAAGAACCATTTAAACCATTTGTTTGAGCAGTGAAGACAGATTTGTGTAAACATGGCCTATGTGCATTGACCAGCAAATGGTAAGAGAATGCCAGGCTCTGAAGAACCATTTCCAATGTGAAGAACCTTTCGCATAATGTAATGGTTCATCACAGAGTTTTGACTCTCCATGGAACCATCCAGAGATTTGAAGAACCACTGAAGCACCTTTATTTTTTAGAGTGTACTTTGTTGAAAACTCGTTTCAGAAGTGCTTTTACAGTTAAAATGACAACCAGGATGAAAATGTGTTACATGCTCGAAAACATGAAAATCCATGCTTAGCAAGTTGTTCCATGTCACATATGATCGAATACAATCATTTCACTCAAAATCAATGTTCCGTGTCAAACGTGTGCTTTATGCTCTGAAAAGGCGTTAGAAACAGTTTGAAGGCGCTCCTGCGCTCGGAAAGCTGTTTTCATACACTCGTTGAAACAAAGTGTGTTTTCCCACTCGGAACAAGTGCATATCACAATACTTTGTTGAAAACTCGTTTCGGACGTGCTTTTACAGTTAAAATGACAAATAGGATGAAAATGTGTTAAAAGCTCGAAAACATGAAAACCCATGCTTAGAAAGTTGTTACATGTCACATATGCTCGAATGCACTCATTTCACTCAAAATCAATGTTCCTTGTAAAACGTTTCCTTTATGCTCTGAAAAGGCGTTAGAACCAGTTTGAAGGCGCTCCTGCGCTAGGAAAGCAGTTTTCATGCACTCGGTGACACAAAGTGTGTTTGCCCACTCTGAACAAGTGTGGGAAAATGACAACCAGGATGAAAATGTGTTAAATGCTCGAAAACATGAAAATCCATGTTTAGAAAGTTGTTCCATGTCACATATGATCGAATACAATCATTTCACTCAAAATCAATGTTCCGTGTCAAACGTGTGCTTTATGCTCTGAAAAGGCGTTAGAAACAGGCTGAAGGCGCTCCTGCGCTCGGAAAGCTGTTTTCATACACGCGTCGAAACAACGTGTGTTTTCCCACTCGGAACAAGTGCATATCACAATACTTTGTTGAAAACTCGTTTCGGACGTGCTTTTACAGTTAAAATGTCAAATAGGATGAAAATGTGCTAAAAGCTCGAAAACATGAAAATCCATGTTTAGAAAGTTGTTACATGTCACATATGCTCGAATGCACTCATTTCACTCAAAATCAATGTTCCTTGTAAAACGTTTCCTTTATGCTCTGAAAAGGCGTTAGAACCAGTTTGAAGGCGCTCCTGCGCTAGGAAAGCAGTTTTCATGCACTCGGTGACACAAAGTGTGTTTTCCCACTCTGAACAAGTGTGGGAAAATGACAACCAGGATGAAAATGTGTTAAATGCTCGAAAACATGAAAATGCATGCTTAGAAAGTTGTTCCATGTCACATATGCTCGAATGCGCTCATTTCACTGAAAATCAATGTTCCTTGTCAAACGTTTGCTTTATGCTCTGAAAAGGCGTTAGAAACAGGCTGAAGGCGCTCCTGCGCTAGGAAAGCTGTTTTCATGCACTCGTTGATAGAAAGTGTGTTTTCCCACTCTGAACAAGTGCATATCACAATACTTTGTTGAAAACTCGTTTCAGACGTGCTTTTACAGTTAAAATGACAAATAGGATGAAAATGTGTTAAAGCTCGAAAACATGAAAATGCATGCTTAGAAAGTTGTGACATGTCACATATGCTCGAATGCGCTCATTTCACTGAAAATCAATGTTCCTTGTCAAGCCTTTGCTTTATGCTCTGAAAAGGCGTTAGAAACAGGCTGAAGGCGCTCCTGCGCTAGGAAAGCTGTTTTCATGCACTCGGTGACACAAAGTGTGTTTTCCCACTCTGAAAAGTGCATACCACAATACTTTGTTGAAGACTCGTTTCAGACGTGCTTTTACAGTTAAAATGACAAATCGGATGAAAATGTGTTGAAAGCTCGAAAACATGAAAATCCATGCTTAGCAAGTTGTTACATGTCACATATGGTCGAATGCACTCATTTCACTTAAAATCAATGTTCCTTGTCAAACGTTTGCTTTATGCTTTGAAAAGGCGTTAGAAACAGGCTGAAGGCGCGCCTGCGCCAGGAAAGCTGTTTTCATGCACTCGCTGTCACAAAGTGTGTTTTCCCACTCTGAACAAGTGCAAATCACAATACACTCTAAAAAATAATGGGGCCAGTACTGGTTCTTCAGGGTGATGCCATAGAAGAACCTTTTTCAGGGCTTCAAAGAACTGTTCATGCAACAGTTCTTTAAAGAACCATTTAAACCATTTGTTTGAGCAGTGAAGACAGATTTGTGTAAACATGGCCTATGTGCATTGACCAGCAAATGGTAAGAGAATGCCAGGCTCTGAAGAACCATTTCCAATGTGAAGAACCTTTCGCATAATGTAATGGTTCATCACAGAGTTTTGACTCTCCATGGAACCATCCAGAGATTTGAAGAACCACTGAAGCACCTTTATTTTTTAGAGTGTACTTTGTTGAAAACTCGTTTCAGAAGTGCTTTTACAGTTAAAATGACAACCAGGATGAAAATGTGTTAAATGCTCGAAAACATGAAAATCCATGCTTAGCAAGTTGTTCCATGTCACATATGATCGAATACAATCATTTCACTCAAAATCAATGTTCCGTGTCAAACGTGTGCTTTATGCTCTGAAAAGGCGTTAGAAACAGTTTGAAGGCGCTCCTGCGCTCGGAAAGCTGTTTTCATACACTCGTTGAAACAAAGTGTGTTTTCCCACTCGGAACAAGTGTGGGAAAATGACAACCAGGATGAAAATGTGTTAAATGCTCGAAAACATGAAAATCCATGTTTAGAAAGTTGTTCCATGTCACATATGATCGAATACAATCATTTCACTCAAAATCAATGTTCCGTGTCAAACGTGTGCTTTATGCTCTGAAAAGGCGTTAGAAACAGGCTGAAGGCGCTCCTGCGCTCGGAAAGCTGTTTTCATACACGCGTCGAAAAAACGTGTGTTTTCCCACTCGGAACAAGTGCATATCACAATACTTTGTTGAAAACTCTTTTCGGACGTGCTTTTACAGTTAAAATGTCAAATAGGATGAAAATGTGCTAAAAGCTCGAAAACATGAAAATCCATGTTTAGAAAGTTGTTACATGTCACATATGCTCGAATGCACTCATTTCACTCAAAATCAATGTTCCTTGTAAAACGTTTCCTTTATGCTCTGAAAAGGCGTTAGAACCAGTTTGAAGGCGCTCCTGCGCTAGGAAAGCAGTTTTCATGCACTCGGTGACACAAAGTGTGTTTTCCCACTCTGAACAAGTGTGGGAAAATGACAACCAGGATGAAAATGTGTTAAATGCTCGAAAACATGAAAATGCATGCTTAGAAAGTTGTTCCATGTCACATATGGTCGAATGCGCTCATTTCACTGAAAATCAATGTTCCTTGTCAAACGTTTGCTTTATGCTCTGAAAAGGCGTTAGAAACAGGCTGAAGGCGCTCCTGCGCTAGGAAAGCTGTTTTCATGCACTCGTTGATAGAAAGTGTGTTTTCCCACTCTGAACAAGTGCATATCACAATACTTTGTTGAAAACTCGTTTCAGACGTGCTTTTACAGTTAAAATGACAAATAGGATGAAAATGTGTTAAAGCTCGAAAACATGAAAATGCATGCTTAGAAAGTTGTGACATGTCACATATGCTCGAATGCGCTCATTTCACTGAAAATCAATGTTCCTTGTCAAGCCTTTGCTTTATGCTCTGAAAAGGCGTTAGAAACAGGCTGAAGGCGCTCCTGCGCTAGGAAAGCTGTTTTCATGCACTCGGTGACACAAAGTGTGTTTTCCCACTCTGAAAAGTGCATACCACAATACTTTGTTGAAGACTCGTTTCAGACGTGCTTTTACAGTTAAAATGACAAATCGGATGAAAATGTGTTGAAAGCTCGAAAACATGAAAATCCATGCTTAGCAAGTTGTTACATGTCACATATGGTCGAATGCACTCATTTCACTTAAAATCAATGTTCCTTGTCAAACGTTTGCTTTATGCTTTGAAAAGGCGTTAGAAACAGGCTGAAGGCGCGCCTGCGCCAGGAAAGCTGTTTTCATGCACTCGCTGTCACAAAGTGTGTTTTCCCACTCTGAACAAGTGCAAATCACAATACACTCTAAAAAATAATGGGGCCAGTACTGGTTCTTCAGGGTGATGCCATAGAAGAACCTTTTTCAGGGCTTCAAAGAACTGTTCATGCAACAGTTCTTTAAAGAACCATTTAAACCATTTGTTTGAGCAGTGAAGACAGATTTGTGTAAACATGGCCTATGTGCATTGACCAGCAAATGGTAAGAGAATGCCAGGCTCTGAAGAACCATTTCCAATGTGAAGAACCTTTCGCATAATGTAATGGTTCATCACAGAGTTTTGACTCTCCATGGAACCATCCAGAGATTTGAAGAACCACTGAAGCACCTTTATTTTTTAGAGTGTACTTTGTTGAAAACTCGTTTCAGAAGTGCTTTTACAGTTAAAATGACAACCAGGATGAAAATGTGTTACATGCTCGAAAACATGAAAATCCATGCTTAGCAAGTTGTTCCATGTCACATATGATCGAATACAATCATTTCACTCAAAATCAATGTTCCGTGTCAAACGTGTGCTTTATGCTCTGAAAAGGCGTTAGAAACAGTTTGAAGGCGCTCCTGCGCTCGGAAAGCTGTTTTCATACACTCGTTGAAACAAAGTGTGTTTTCCCACTCGGAACAAGTGCATATCACAATACTTTGTTGAAAACTCGTTTCGGACGTGCTTTTACAGTTAAAATGACAAATAGGATGAAAATGTGTTAAAAGCTCGAAAACATGAAAACCCATGCTTAGAAAGTTGTTACATGTCACATATGCTCGAATGCACTCATTTCACTCAAAATCAATGTTCCTTGTAAAACGTTTCCTTTATGCTCTGAAAAGGCGTTAGAACCAGTTTGAAGGCGCTCCTGCGCTAGGAAAGCAGTTTTCATGCACTCGGTGACACAAAGTGTGTTTGCCCACTCTGAACAAGTGTGGGAAAATGACAACCAGGATGAAAATGTGTTAAATGCTCGAAAACATGAAAATCCATGTTTAGAAAGTTGTTCCATGTCACATATGATCGAATACAATCATTTCACTCAAAATCAATGTTCCGTGTCAAACGTGTGCTTTATGCTCTGAAAAGGCGTTAGAAACAGGCTGAAGGCGCTCCTGCGCTCGGAAAGCTGTTTTCATACACGCGTCGAAACAACGTGTGTTTTCCCACTCGGAACAAGTGCATATCACAATACTTTGTTGAAAACTCGTTTCGGACGTGCTTTTACAGTTAAAATGTCAAATAGGATGAAAATGTGCTAAAAGCTCGAAAACATGAAAATCCATGTTTAGAAAGTTGTTACATGTCACATATGCTCGAATGCACTCATTTCACTCAAAATCAATGTTCCTTGTAAAACGTTTCCTTTATGCTCTGAAAAGGCGTTAGAACCAGTTTGAAGGCGCTCCTGCGCTAGGAAAGCAGTTTTCATGCACTCGGTGACACAAAGTGTGTTTTCCCACTCTGAACAAGTGTGGGAAAATGACAACCAGGATGAAAATGTGTTAAATGCTCGAAAACATGAAAATCCATGTTTAGAAAGTTGTTCCATGTCACATATGATCGAATACAATCATTTCACTCAAAATCAATGTTCCGTGTCAAACGTTTGCTTTATGCTCTGAAAAGGCGTTAGAAACAGGCTGAAGGCGCTCCTGCGCTAGGAAAGCTGTTTTCATGCACTCGTTGATAGAAAGTGTGTTTTCCCACTCTGAACAAGTGCATATCACAATACTTTGTTGAAAACTCGTTTCAGACGTGCTTTTACAGTTAAAATGACAAATAGGATGAAAATGTGTTAAAGCTCGAAAACATGAAAATGCATGCTTAGAAAGTTGTGACATGTCACATATGCTCGAATGCGCTCATTTCACTGAAAATCAATGTTCCTTGTCAAGCCTTTGCTTTATGCTCTGAAAAGGCGTTAGAAACAGGCTGAAGGCGCTCCTGCGCTAGGAAAGCTGTTTTCATGCACTCGGTGACACAAAGTGTGTTTTCCCACTCTGAAAAGTGCATACCACAATACTTTGTTGAAGACTCGTTTCAGACGTGCTTTTACAGTTAAAATGACAAATCGGATGAAAATGTGTTGAAAGCTCGAAAACATGAAAATCCATGCTTAGCAAGTTGTTACATGTCACATATGGTCGAATGCACTCATTTCACTTAAAATCAATGTTCCTTGTCAAACGTTTGCTTTATGCTTTGAAAAGGCGTTAGAAACAGGCTGAAGGCGCGCCTGCGCCAGGAAAGCTGTTTTCATGCACTCGCTGTCACAAAGTGTGTTTTCCCACTCTGAACAAGTGCAAATCACAATACACTCTAAAAAATAATGGGGCCAGTACTGGTTCTTCAGGGTGATGCCATAGAAGAACCTTTTTCAGGGCTTCAAAGAACTGTTCATGCAACAGTTCTTTAAAGAACCATTTAAACCATTTGTTTGAGCAGTGAAGACAGATTTGTGTAAACATGGCCTATGTGCATTGACCAGCAAATGGTAAGAGAATGCCAGGCTCTGAAGAACCATTTCCAATGTGAAGAACCTTTCGCATAATGTAATGGTTCATCACAGAGTTTTGACTCTCCATGGAACCATCCAGAGATTTGAAGAACCACTGAAGCACCTTTATTTTTTAGAGTGTACTTTGTTGAAAACTCGTTTCAGAAGTGCTTTTACAGTTAAAATGACAACCAGGATGAAAATGTGTTAAATGCTCGAAAACATGAAAATCCATGCTTAGCAAGTTGTTCCATGTCACATATGATCGAATACAATCATTTCACTCAAAATCAATGTTCCGTGTCAAACGTGTGCTTTATGCTCTGAAAAGGCGTTAGAAACAGTTTGAAGGCGCTCCTGCGCTCGGAAAGCTGTTTTCATACACTCGTTGAAACAAAGTTTGTTTTCCCACTCGGAACAAGTGCATATCACAATACTTTGTTGAAAACTCGTTTCGGACGTGCTTTTACAGTTAAAATGACAAATAGGATGAAAATGTGTTAAAAGCTCGAAAACATGAAAACCCATGCTTAGAAAGTTGTTACATGTCACATATGCT
Source organism: Neoarius graeffei (assembly GCF_027579695.1). NCBI lineage: Eukaryota > Metazoa > Chordata > Actinopteri > Siluriformes > Ariidae > Neoarius > Neoarius graeffei. The sequence goes on from NC_083573.1 coordinate 21,755,429, forward strand.
CGAATGCACTCATTTCACTCAAAATCAATGTTCCTTGTAAAACGTTTCCTTTATGCTCTGAAAAGGCGTTAGAACCAGTTTGAAGGCGCTCCTGCGCTAGGAAAGCAGTTTTCATGCACTCGGTGACACAAAGTGTGTTTGCCCACTCTGAACAAGTGTGGGAAAATGACAACCAGGATGAAAATGTGTTAAATGCTCGAAAACATGAAAATCCATGTTTAGAAAGTTGTTCCATGTCACATATGATCGAATACAATCAAAATCAATGTTCCGTGTCAAACGTGTGCTTTATGCTCTGAAAAGGCGTTAGAAACAGTTTGAAGGCGCTCCTGCGCTCGGAAAGCTGTTTTCATACACTCGTTGAAACAAAGTGTGTTTTCCCACTCGGAACAAGTGCATATCACAATACTTTGTTGAAAACTCGTTTCGGACGTGCTTTTACAGTTAAAATGACAAATAGGATGAAAATGTGTTAAAAGCTCGAAAACATGAAAACCCATGCTTAGAAAGTTGTTACATGTCACATATGCTCGAATGCACTCATAATCAATGTTCCTTGTAAAACGTTTCCTTTATGCTCTGAAAAGGCGTTAGAACCAGTTTGAAGGCGCTCCTGCGCTAGGAAAGCAGTTTTCATGGACTCGGTGACACAAAGTGTGTTTGCCCACTCGGAACAAGTGCATATCACAATACTTTGTTGAAAACTCGTTTCGGACGTGCTTTTACAGTTAAAATGACAACCAGGATGAAAATGTGTTAAATGCTCGAAAACATGAAAATCCATGCTTAGCAAGTTGTTCCATGTCACATATGGTCGAATGCGCTCATTTCACTTAAAATCAATGTTCCTTGTCAAACGTTTGCTTTATGCTCTGAAAAGGCGTTAGAAACAGTTTGAAGGCGCTCCTGCGCTCGGAAAGCTGTTTTCATACACTCGTTGAAACAAAGTGTGTTTTCCCACTCGGAACAAGTGCATATCACAATACTTTGTTGAAAACTCGTTTCGGACGTGCTTTTACAGTTAAAATGACAAATAGGATGAAAATGTGTTAAAAGCTCGAAAACATGAAAACCCATGCTTAGAAAGTTGTTACATGTCACATATGCTCGAATGCACTCATTTCACTCAAAATCAATGTTCCTTGTAAAACGTTTCCTTTATGCTCTGAAAAGGCGTTAGAACCAGTTTGAAGGCGCTCCTGCGCTAGGAAAGCAGTTTCCATGCACTCGGTGACACAAAGTGTGTTTGCCCACTCTGAACAAGTGTGGGAAAATGACAACCAAGATGAAAATGTGTTAAATGCTCGAAAACATGAAAATGCATGCTTAGAAAGTTGTGACATGTCACATATGCTCGAATGCGCTCATTTCACTGAAAATCAATGTTCCTTGTCGAGCCTTTGCTTTATGCTCTGAAAAGGCGTTAGAAACAGGCTGAAGGCGCTCCTGCGCTAGGAAAGCTGTTTTCATGCACTCGGTGACACAAAGTGTGTTTTCCCACTCTGAAAAGTGCATACCACAATACTTTGTTGAAGACTCGTTTCAGACGTGCTTTTACAGTTAAAATGACAAATCGGATGAAAATGTGTTGAAAGCTCGAAAACATGAAAATCCATGCTTAGCAAGTTGTTACATGTCACATATGGTCGAATGCACTCATTTCACTTAAAATCAATGTTCCTTGTCAAACGTGTGCTCTATGCTCTGAAAAGGCGTTAGAAACAGGCTGAAGGCGCGCCTGCGCCAGGAAAGCTGTTTTCATGCACTCGCTGTCACAAAGTGTGTTTTCCCACTCTGAACAAGTGCAAATCACAATACACTCTAAAAAATAATGGGGCCAGTACTGGTTCGTCAGGGTGATGCCATAGAAGAACCTTTTTCAGGGCTTCAAAGAACTGTTCATGCAACAGTTCTTTAAAGAACCATTTAAACCATTTGTTTGAGCAGTGAAGACAGATTTGTGTAAACATGGCCTATGTGCATTGACCAGCAAATGGTAAGAGAATGCCAGGCTCTGAAGAACCATTTCCAATGTGAAGAACCTTTCGCATAATGTAATGGTTCATCACAGAGTTTTGACTCTCCATGGAACCATCCAGAGATTTGAAGAACCACTGAAGCACCTTTATTTTTTAGAGTGTACTTTGTTGAAAACTCGTTTCAGAAGTGCTTTTACAGTTAAAATGACAACCAGGATGAAAATGTGTTAAATGCTCGAAAACATGAAAATCCATGCTTAGCAAGTTGTTCCATGTCACATATGATCGAATACAATCATTTCACTCAAAATCAATGTTCCGTGTCAAACGTGTGCTTTATGCTCTGAAAAGGCGTTAGAAACAGTTTGAAGGCGCTCCTGCGCTCGGAAAGCTGTTTTCATACACTCGTTGAAACAAAGTGTGTTTTCCCACTCGGAACAAGTGCATATCACAATACTTTGTTGAAAACTCGTTTCGGACGTGCTTTTACAGTTAAAATGACAAATAGGATGAAAATGTGTTAAAAGCTCGAAAACATGAAAACCCATGCTTAGAAAGTTGTTACATGTCACATATGCTCGAATGCACTCATTTCACTCAAAATCAATGTTCCTTGTAAAACGTTTCCTTTATGCTCTGAAAAGGCGTTAGAACCAGTTTGAAGGCGCTCCTGCGCTAGGAAAGCAGTTTTCATGCACTCGGTGACACAAAGTGTGTTTGCCCACTCTGAACAAGTGTGGGAAAATGACAACCAGGATGAAAATGTGTTAAATGCTCGAAAACATGAAAATCCATGTTTAGAAAGTTGTTCCATGTCACATATGATCGAATACAATCAAAATCAATGTTCCGTGTCAAACGTGTGCTTTATGCTCTGAAAAGGCGTTAGAAACAGTTTGAAGGCGCTCCTGCGCTCGGAAAGCTGTTTTCATACACTCGTTGAAACAAAGTGTGTTTTCCCACTCGGAACAAGTGCATATCACAATACTTTGTTGAAAACTCGTTTCGGACGTGCTTTTACAGTTAAAATGACAAATAGGATGAAAATGTGTTAAAAGCTCGAAAACATGAAAACCCATGCTTAGAAAGTTGTTACATGTCACATATGCTCGAATGCACTCATAATCAATGTTCCTTGTAAAACGTTTCCTTTATGCTCTGAAAAGGCGTTAGAACCAGTTTGAAGGCGCTCCTGCGCTAGGAAAGCAGTTTTCATGGACTCGGTGACACAAAGTGTGTTTGCCCACTCGGAACAAGTGCATATCACAATACTTTGTTGAAAACTCGTTTCGGACGTGCTTTTACAGTTAAAATGACAACCAGGATGAAAATGTGTTAAATGCTCGAAAACATGAAAATCCATGCTTAGCAAGTTGTTCCATGTCACATATGGTCGAATGCGCTCATTTCACTTAAAATCAATGTTCCTTGTCAAACGTTTGCTTTATGCTCTGAAAAGGCGTTAGAAACAGTTTGAAGGCGCTCCTGCGCTCGGAAAGCTGTTTTCATACACTCGTTGAAACAAAGTGTGTTTTCCCACTCGGAACAAGTGCATATCACAATACTTTGTTGAAAACTCGTTTCGGACGTGCTTTTACAGTTAAAATGACAAATAGGATGAAAATGTGTTAAAAGCTCGAAAACATGAAAACCCATGCTTAGAAAGTTGTTACATGTCACATATGCTCGAATGCACTCATTTCACTCAAAATCAATGTTCCTTGTAAAACGTTTCCTTTATGCTCTGAAAAGGCGTTAGAACCAGTTTGAAGGCGCTCCTGCGCTAGGAAAGCAGTTTTCATGCACTCGGTGACACAAAGTGTGTTTGCCCACTCTGAACAAGTGTGGGAAAATGACAACCAGGATGAAAATGTGTTAAATGCTCGAAAACATGAAAATCCATGTTTAGAAAGTTGTTCCATGTCACATATGATCGAATACAATCAAAATCAATGTTCCGTGTCAAACGTGTGCTTTATGCTCTGAAAAGGCGTTAGAAACAGTTTGAAGGCGCTCCTGCGCTCGGAAAGCTGTTTTCATACACTCGTTGAAACAAAGTGTGTTTTCCCACTCGGAACAAGTGCATATCACAATACTTTGTTGAAAACTCGTTTCGGACGTGCTTTTACAGTTAAAATGACAAATAGGATGAAAATGTGTTAAAAGCTCGAAAACATGAAAACCCATGCTTAGAAAGTTGTTACATGTCACATATGCTCGAATGCACTCATAATCAATGTTCCTTGTAAAACGTTTCCTTTATGCTCTGAAAAGGCGTTAGAACCAGTTTGAAGGCGCTCCTGCGCTAGGAAAGCAGTTTTCATGGACTCAGTGACACAAAGTGTGTTTGCCCACTCGGAACAAGTGCATATCACAATACTTTGTTGAAAACTCGTTTCGGACGTGCTTTTACAGTTAAAATGACAACCAGGATGAAAATGTGTTAAATGCTCGAAAACATGAAAATCCATGCTTAGCAAGTTGTTCCATGTCACATATGGTCGAATGCGCTCATTTCACTTAAAATCAATGTTCCTTGTCAAACGTTTGCTTTATGCTCTGAAAAGGCGTTAGAAACAGTTTGAAGGCGCTCCTGCGCTCGGAAAGCTGTTTTCATACACTCGTTGAAACAAAGTGTGTTTTCCCACTCGGAACAAGTGCATATCACAATACTTTGTTGAAAACTCGTTTCGGACGTGCTTTTACAGTTAAAATGACAAATAGGATGAAAATGTGTTAAAAGCTCGAAAACATGAAAACCCATGCTTAGAAAGTTGTTACATGTCACATATGCTCGAATGCACTCATTTCACTCAAAATCAATGTTCCTTGTAAAACGTTTCCTTTATGCTCTGAAAAGGCGTTAGAACCAGTTTGAAGGCGCTCCTGCGCTAGGAAAGCAGTTTCCATGCACTCGGTGACACAAAGTGTGTTTGCCCACTCTGAACAAGTGTGGGAAAATGACAACCAAGATGAAAATGTGTTAAATGCTCGAAAACATGAAAATGCATGCTTAGAAAGTTGTGACATGTCACATATGCTCGAATGCGCTCATTTCACTGAAAATCAATGTTCCTTGTCGAGCCTTTGCTTTATGCTCTGAAAAGGCGTTAGAAACAGGCTGAAGGCGCTCCTGCGCTAGGAAAGCTGTTTTCATGCACTCGGTGACACAAAGTGTGTTTTCCCACTCTGAAAAGTGCATACCACAATACTTTGTTGAAGACTCGTTTCAGACGTGCTTTTACAGTTAAAATGACAAATCGGATGAAAATGTGTTGAAAGCTCGAAAACATGAAAATCCATGCTTAGCAAGTTGTTACATGTCACATATGGTCGAATGCACTCATTTCACTTAAAATCAATGTTCCTTGTCAAACGTGTGCTCTATGCTCTGAAAAGGCGTTAGAAACAGGCTGAAGGCGCGCCTGCGCCAGGAAAGCTGTTTTCATGCACTCGCTGTCACAAAGTGTGTTTTCCCACTCTGAACAAGTGCAAATCACAATACACTCTAAAAAATAATGGGGCCAGTACTGGTTCGTCAGGGTGATGCCATAGAAGAACCTTTTTCAGGGCTTCAAAGAACTGTTCATGCAACAGTTCTTTAAAGAACCATTTAAACCATTTGTTTGAGCAGTGAAGACAGATTTGTGTAAACATGGCCTATGTGCATTGACCAGCAAATGGTAAGAGAATGCCAGGCTCTGAAGAACCATTTCCAATGTGAAGAACCTTTCGCATAATGTAATGGTTCATCACAGAGTTTTGACTCTCCATGGAACCATCCAGAGATTTGAAGAACCACTGAAGCACCTTTATTTTTTAGAGTGTACTTTGTTGAAAACTCGTTTCAGAAGTGCTTTTACAGTTAAAATGACAACCAGGATGAAAATGTGTTAAATGCTCGAAAACATGAAAATCCATGCTTAGCAAGTTTTTCCATGTCACATATGATCGAATACAATCATTTCACTCAAAATCAATGTTCCGTGTCAAACGTGTGCTTTATGCTCTGAAAAGGCGTTAGAAACAGTTTGAAGGCGCTCCTGCGCTCGGAAAGCTGTTTTCATACACTCGTTGAAACAAAGTGTGTTTTCCCACTCGGAACAAGTGCATATCACAATACTTTGTTGAAAACTCGTTTCGGACGTGCTTTTACAGTTAAAATGACAAATAGGATGAAAATGTGTTAAAAGCTCGAAAACATGAAAACCCATGCTTAGAAAGTTGTTACATGTCACATATGCTCGAATGCACTCATTTCACTCAAAATCAATGTTCCTTGTAAAACGTTTCCTTTATGCTCTGAAAAGGCGTTAGAACCAGTTTGAAGGCGCTCCTGCGCTAGGAAAGCAGTTTTCATGCACTCGGTGACACAAAGTGTGTTTGCCCACTCTGAACAAGTGTGGGAAAATGACAACCAGGATGAAAATGTGTTAAATGCTCGAAAACATGAAAATCCATGTTTAGAAAGTTGTTCCATGTCACATATGATCGAATACAATCAAAATCAATGTTCCGTGTCAAACGTGTGCTTTATGCTCTGAAAAGGCGTTAGAAACAGTTTGAAGGCGCTCCTGCGCTCGGAAAGCTGTTTTCATACACTCGTTGAAACAAAGTGTGTTTTCCCACTCGGAACAAGTGCATATCACAATACTTTGTTGAAAACTCGTTTCGGACGTGCTTTTACAGTTAAAATGACAAATAGGATGAAAATGTGTTAAAAGCTCGAAAACATGAAAACCCATGCTTAGAAAGTTGTTACATGTCACATATGCTCGAATGCACTCATAATCAATGTTCCTTGTAAAACGTTTCCTTTATGCTCTGAAAAGGCGTTAGAACCAGTTTGAAGGCGCTCCTGCGCTAGGAAAGCAGTTTTCATGGACTCGGTGACACAAAGTGTGTTTGCCCACTCGGAACAAGTGCATATCACAATACTTTGTTGAAAACTCGTTTCGGACGTGCTTTTACAGTTAAAATGACAACCAGGATGAAAATGTGTTAAATGCTCGAAAACATGAAAATCCATGCTTAGCAAGTTGTTCCATGTCACATATGGTCGAATGCGCTCATTTCACTTAAAATCAATGTTCCTTGTCAAACGTTTGCTTTATGCTCTGAAAAGGCGTTAGAAACAGTTTGAAGGCGCTCCTGCGCTCGGAAAGCTGTTTTCATACACTCGTTGAAACAAAGTGTGTTTTCCCACTCGGAACAAGTGCATATCACAATACTTTGTTGAAAACTCGTTTCGGACGTGCTTTTACAGTTAAAATGACAAATAGGATGAAAATGTGTTAAAAGCTCGAAAACATGAAAACCCATGCTTAGAAAGTTGTTACATGTCACATATGCTCGAATGCACTCATTTCACTCAAAATCAATGTTCCTTGTAAAACGTTTCCTTTATGCTCTGAAAAGGCGTTAGAACCAGTTTGAAGGCGCTCCTGCGCTAGGAAAGCAGTTTCCATGCACTCGGTGACACAAAGTGTGTTTGCCCACTCTGAACAAGTGTGGGAAAATGACAACCAAGATGAAAATGTGTTAAATGCTCGAAAACATGAAAATGCATGCTTAGAAAGTTGTGACATGTCACATATGCTCGAATGCGCTCATTTCACTGAAAATCAATGTTCCTTGTCGAGCCTTTGCTTTATGCTCTGAAAAGGCGTTAGAAACAGGCTGAAGGCGCTCCTGCGCTAGGAAAGCTGTTTTCATGCACTCGGTGACACAAAGTGTGTTTTCCCACTCTGAAAAGTGCATACCACAATACTTTGTTGAAGACTCGTTTCAGACGTGCTTTTACAGTTAAAATGACAAATCGGATGAAAATGTGTTGAAAGCTCGAAAACATGAAAATCCATGCTTAGCAAGTTGTTACATGTCACATATGGTCGAATGCACTCATTTCACTTAAAATCAATGTTCCTTGTCAAACGTGTGCTCTATGCTCTGAAAAGGCGTTAGAAACAGGCTGAAGGCGCGCCTGCGCCAGGAAAGCTGTTTTCATGCACTCGCTGTCACAAAGTGTGTTTTCCCACTCTGAACAAGTGCAAATCACAATACACTCTAAAAAATAATGGGGCCAGTACTGGTTCGTCAGGGTGATGCCATAGAAGAACCTTTTTCAGGGCTTCAAAGAACTGTTCATGCAACAGTTCTTTAAAGAACCATTTAAACCATTTGTTTGAGCAGTGAAGACAGATTTGTGTAAACATGGCCTATGTGCATTGACCAGCAAATGGTAAGAGAATGCCAGGCTCTGAAGAACCATTTCCAATGTGAAGAACCTTTCGCATAATGTAATGGTTCATCACAGAGTTTTGACTCTCCATGGAACCATCCAGAGATTTGAAGAACCACTGAAGCACCTTTATTTTTTAGAGTGTACTTTGTTGAAAACTCGTTTCAGAAGTGCTTTTACAGTTAAAATGACAACCAGGATGAAAATGTGTTAAATGCTCGAAAACATGAAAATCCATGCTTAGCAAGTTGTTCCATGTCACATATGATCGAATACAATCAAAATCAATGTTCCGTGTCAAACGTGTGCTTTATGCTCTGAAAAGGCGTTAGAAACAGTTTGAAGGCGCTCCTGCGCTCGGAAAGCTGTTTTCATACACTCGTTGAAACAAAGTGTGTTTTCCCACTCGGAACAAGTGCATATCACAATACTTTGTTGAAAACTCGTTTCGGACGTGCTTTTACAGTTAAAATGACAAATAGGATGAAAATGTGTTAAAAGCTCGAAAACATGAAAACCCATGCTTAGAAAGTTGTTACATGTCACATATGCTCGAATGCACTCATAATCAATGTTCCTTGTAAAACGTTTCCTTTATGCTCTGAAAAGGCGTTAGAACCAGTTTGAAGGCGCTCCTGCGCTAGGAAAGCAGTTTCCATGCACTCGGTGACACAAAGTGTGTTTGCCCACTCTGAACAAGTGTGGGAAAATGACAACCAAGATGAAAATGTGTTAAATGCTCGAAAACATGAAAATGCATGCTTAGAAAGTTGTGACATGTCACATATGCTCGAATGCGCTCATTTCACTGAAAATCAATGTTCCTTGTCGAGCCTTTGCTTTATGCTCTGAAAAGGCGTTAGAAACAGGCTGAAGGCGCTCCTGCGCTAGGAAAGCTGTTTTCATGCACTCGGTGACACAAAGTGTGTTTTCCCACTCTGAAAAGTGCATACCACAATACTTTGTTGAAGACTCGTTTCAGACGTGCTTTTACAGTTAAAATGACAAATCGGATGAAAATGTGTTGAAAGCTCGAAAACATGAAAATCCATGCTTAGCAAGTTGTTACATGTCACATATGGTCGAATGCACTCATTTCACTTAAAATCAATGTTCCTTGTCAAACGTGTGCTCTATGCTCTGAAAAGGCGTTAGAAACAGGCTGAAGGCGCGCCTGCGCCAGGAAAGCTGTTTTCATGCACTCGCTGTCACAAAGTGTGTTTTCCCACTCTGAACAAGTGCAAATCACAATACACTCTAAAAAATAATGGGGCCAGTACTGGTTCGTCAGGGTGATGCCATAGAAGAACCTTTTTCAGGGCTTCAAAGAACTGTTCATGCAACAGTTCTTTAAAGAACCATTTAAACCATTTGTTTGAGCAGTGAAGACAGATTTGTGTAAACATGGCCTATGTGCATTGACCAGCAAATGGTAAGAGAATGCCAGGCTCTGAAGAACCATTTCCAATGTGAAGAACCTTTCGCATAATGTAATGGTTCATCACAGAGTTTTGACTCTCCATGGAACCATCCAGAGATTTGAAGAACCACTGAAGCACCTTTATTTTTTAGAGTGTACTTTGTTGAAAACTCGTTTCAGAAGTGCTTTTACAGTTAAAATGACAACCAGGATGAAAATGTGTTAAATGCTCGAAAACATGAAAATCCATGCTTAGCAAGTTGTTCCATGTCACATATGATCGAATACAATCATTTCACTCAAAATCAATGTTCCGTGTCAAACGTGTGCTTTATGCTCTGAAAAGGCGTTAGAAACAGTTTGAAGGCGCTCCTGCGCTCGGAAAGCTGTTTTCATACACTCGTTGAAACAAAGTGTGTTTTCCCACTCGGAACAAGTGCATATCACAATACTTTGTTGAAAACTCGTTTCGGACGTGCTTTTACAGTTAAAATGACAAATAGGATGAAAATGTGTTAAAAGCTCGAAAACATGAAAACCCATGCTTAGAAAGTTGTTACATGTCACATATGCTCGAATGCACTCATTTCACTCAAAATCAATGTTCCTTGTAAAACGTTTCCTTTATGCTCTGAAAAGGCGTTAGAACCAGTTTGAAGGCGCTCCTGCGCTAGGAAAGCAGTTTTCATGCACTCGGTGACACAAAGTGTGTTTGCCCACTCTGAACAAGTGTGGGAAAATGACAACCAGGATGAAAATGTGTTAAATGCTCGAAAACATGAAAATCCATGTTTAGAAAGTTGTTCCATGTCACATATGATCGAATACAATCAAAATCAATGTTCCGTGTCAAACGTGTGCTTTATGCTCTGAAAAGGCGTTAGAAACAGTTTGAAGGCGCTCCTGCGCTCGGAAAGCTGTTTTCATACACTCGTTGAAACAAAGTGTGTTTTCCCACTCGGAACAAGTGCATATCACAATACTTTGTTGAAAACTCGTTTCGGACGTGCTTTTACAGTTAAAATGACAAATAGGATGAAAATGTGTTAAAAGCTCGAAAACATGAAAACCCATGCTTAGAAAGTTGTTACATGTCACATATGCTCGAATGCACTCATAATCAATGTTCCTTGTAAAACGTTTCCTTTATGCTCTGAAAAGGCGTTAGAACCAGTTTGAAGGCGCTCCTGCGCTAGGAAAGCAGTTTTCATGGACTCGGTGACACAAAGTGTGTTTGCCCACTCGGAACAAGTGCATATCACAATACTTTGTTGAAAACTCGTTTCGGACGTGCTTTTACAGTTAAAATGACAACCAGGATGAAAATGTGTTAAATGCTCGAAAACATGAAAATCCATGCTTAGCAAGTTGTTCCATGTCACATATGGTCGAATGCGCTCATTTCACTTAAAATCAATGTTCCTTGTCAAACGTTTGCTTTATGCTCTGAAAAGGCGTTAGAAACAGTTTGAAGGCGCTCCTGCGCTCGGAAAGCTGTTTTCATACACTCGTTGAAACAAAGTGTGTTTTCCCACTCGGAACAAGTGCATATCACAATACTTTGTTGAAAACTCGTTTCGGACGTGCTTTTACAGTTAAAATGACAAATAGGATGAAAATGTGTTAAAAGCTCGAAAACATGAAAACCCATGCTTAGAAAGTTGTTACATGTCACATATGCTCGAATGCACTCATTTCACTCAAAATCAATGTTCCTTGTAAAACGTTTCCTTTATGCTCTGAAAAGGCGTTAGAACCAGTTTGAAGGCGCTCCTGCGCTAGGAAAGCAGTTTTCATGCACTCGGTGACACAAAGTGTGTTTGCCCACTCTGAACAAGTGTGGGAAAATGACAACCAGGATGAAAATGTGTTAAATGCTCGAAAACATGAAAATCCATGTTTAGAAAGTTGTTCCATGTCACATATGATCGAATACAATCAAAATCAATGTTCCGTGTCAAACGTGTGCTTTATGCTCTGAAAAGGCGTTAGAAACAGTTTGAAGGCGCTCCTGCGCTCGGAAAGCTGTTTTCATACACTCGTTGAAACAAAGTGTGTTTTCCCACTCGGAACAAGTGCATATCACAATACTTTGTTGAAAACTCGTTTCGGACGTGCTTTTACAGTTAAAATGACAAATAGGATGAAAATGTGTTAAAAGCTCGAAAACATGAAAACCCATGCTTAGAAAGTTGTTACATGTCACATATGCTCGAATGCACTCATAATCAATGTTCCTTGTAAAACGTTTCCTTTATGCTCTGAAAAGGCGTTAGAACCAGTTTGAAGGCGCTCCTGCGCTAGGAAAGCAGTTTTCATGGACTCGGTGACACAAAGTGTGTTTGCCCACTCGGAACAAGTGCATATCACAATACTTTGTTGAAAACTCGTTTCGGACGTGCTTTTACAGTTAAAATGACAACCAGGATGAAAATGTGTTAAATGCTCGAAAACATGAAAATCCATGCTTAGCAAGTTGTTCCATGTCACATATGGTCGAATGCGCTCATTTCACTTAAAATCAATGTTCCTTGTCAAACGTTTGCTTTATGCTCTGAAAAGGCGTTAGAAACAGTTTGAAGGCGCTCCTGCGCTCGGAAAGCTGTTTTCATACACTCGTTGAAACAAAGTGTGTTTTCCCACTCGGAACAAGTGCATATCACAATACTTTGTTGAAAACTCGTTTCGGACGTGCTTTTACAGTTAAAATGACAAATAGGATGAAAATGTGTTAAAAGCTCGAAAACATGAAAACCCATGCTTAGAAAGTTGTTACATGTCACATATGCTCGAATGCACTCATTTCACTCAAAATCAATGTTCCTTGTAAAACGTTTCCTTTATGCTCTGAAAAGGCGTTAGAACCAGTTTGAAGGCGCTCCTGCGCTAGGAAAGCAGTTTCCATGCACTCGGTGACACAAAGTGTGTTTGCCCACTCTGAACAAGTGTGGGAAAATGACAACCAAGATGAAAATGTGTTAAATGCTCGAAAACATGAAAATGCATGCTTAGAAAGTTGTGACATGTCACATATGCTCGAATGCGCTCATTTCACTGAAAATCAATGTTCCTTGTCGAGCCTTTGCTTTATGCTCTGAAAAGGCGTTAGAAACAGGCTGAAGGCGCTCCTGCGCTAGGAAAGCTGTTTTCATGCACTCGGTGACACAAAGTGTGTTTTCCCACTCTGAAAAGTGCATACCACAATACTTTGTTGAAGACTCGTTTCAGACGTGCTTTTACAGTTAAAATGACAAATCGGATGAAAATGTGTTGAAAGCTCGAAAACATGAAAATCCATGCTTAGCAAGTTGTTACATGTCACATATGGTCGAATGCACTCATTTCACTTAAAATCAATGTTCCTTGTCAAACGTGTGCTCTATGCTCTGAAAAGGCGTTAGAAACAGGCTGAAGGCGCGCCTGCGCCAGGAAAGCTGTTTTCATGCACTCGCTGTCACAAAGTGTGTTTTCCCACTCTGAACAAGTGCAAATCACAATACACTCTAAAAAATAATGGGGCCAGTACTGGTTCGTCAGGGTGATGCCATAGAAGAACCTTTTTCAGGGCTTCAAAGAACTGTTCATGCAACAGTTCTTTAAAGAACCATTTAAACCATTTGTTTGAGCAGTGAAGACAGATTTGTGTAAACATGGCCTATGTGCATTGACCAGCAAATGGTAAGAGAATGCCAGGCTCTGAAGAACCATTTCCAATGTGAAGAACCTTTCGCATAATGTAATGGTTCATCACAGAGTTTTGACTCTCCATGGAACCATCCAGAGATTTGAAGAACCACTGAAGCACCTTTATTTTTTAGAGTGTACTTTGTTGAAAACTCGTTTCAGAAGTGCTTTTACAGTTAAAATGACAACCAGGATGAAAATGTGTTAAATGCTCGAAAACATGAAAATCCATGCTTAGCAAGTTGTTCCATGTCACATATGATCGAATACAATCATTTCACTCAAAATCAATGTTCCGTGTCAAACGTGTGCTTTATGCTCTGAAAAGGCGTTAGAAACAGTTTGAAGGCGCTCCTGCGCTCGGAAAGCTGTTTTCATACACTCGTTGAAACAAAGTGTGTTTTCCCACTCGGAACAAGTGCATATCACAATACTTTGTTGAAAACTCGTTTCGGACGTGCTTTTACAGTTAAAATGACAAATAGGATGAAAATGTGTTAAAAGCTCGAAAACATGAAAACCCATGCTTAGAAAGTTGTTACATGTCACATATGCTCGAATGCACTCATTTCACTCAAAATCAATGTTCCTTGTAAAACGTTTCCTTTATGCTCTGAAAAGGCGTTAGAACCAGTTTGAAGGCGCTCCTGCGCTAGGAAAGCAGTTTTCATGCACTCGGTGACACAAAGTGTGTTTGCCCACTCTGAACAAGTGTGGGAAAATGACAACCAGGATGAAAATGTGTTAAATGCTCGAAAACATGAAAATCCATGTTTAGAAAGTTGTTCCATGTCACATATGATCGAATACAATCAAAATCAATGTTCCGTGTCAAACGTGTGCTTTATGCTCTGAAAAGGCGTTAGAAACAGTTTGAAGGCGCTCCTGCGCTCGGAAAGCTGTTTTCATACACTCGTTGAAACAAAGTGTGTTTTCCCACTCGGAACAAGTGCATATCACAATACTTTGTTGAAAACTCGTTTCGGACGTGCTTTTACAGTTAAAATGACAAATAGGATGAAAATGTGTTAAAAGCTCGAAAACATGAAAACCCATGCTTAGAAAGTTGTTACATGTCACATATGCTCGAATGCACTCATAATCAATGTTCCTTGTAAAACGTTTCCTTTATGCTCTGAAAAGGCGTTAGAACCAGTTTGAAGGCGCTCCTGCGCTAGGAAAGCAGTTTTCATGGACTCGGTGACACAAAGTGTGTTTGCCCACTCGGAACAAGTGCATATCACAATACTTTGTTGAAAACTCGTTTCGGACGTGCTTTTACAGTTAAAATGACAACCAGGATGAAAATGTGTTAAATGCTCGAAAACATGAAAATCCATGCTTAGCAAGTTGTTCCATGTCACATATGGTCGAATGCGCTCATTTCACTTAAAATCAATGTTCCTTGTCAAACGTTTGCTTTATGCTCTGAAAAGGCGTTAGAAACAGTTTGAAGGCGCTCCTGCGCTCGGAAAGCTGTTTTCATACACTCGTTGAAACAAAGTGTGTTTTCCCACTCGGAACAAGTGCATATCACAATACTTTGTTGAAAACTCGTTTCGGACGTGCTTTTACAGTTAAAATGACAAATAGGATGAAAATGTGTTAAAAGCTCGAAAACATGAAAACCCATGCTTAGAAAGTTGTTACATGTCACATATGCTCGAATGCACTCATTTCACTCAAAATCAATGTTCCTTGTAAAACGTTTCCTTTATGCTCTGAAAAGGCGTTAGAACCAGTTTGAAGGCGCTCCTGCGCTAGGAAAGCAGTTTCCATGCACTCGGTGACACAAAGTGTGTTTGCCCACTCTGAACAAGTGTGGGAAAATGACAACCAAGATGAAAATGTGTTAAATGCTCGAAAACATGAAAATGCATGCTTAGAAAGTTGTGACATGTCACATATGCTCGAATGCGCTCATTTCACTGAAAATCAATGTTCCTTGTCGAGCCTTTGCTTTATGCTCTGAAAAGGCGTTAGAAACAGGCTGAAGGCGCTCCTGCGCTAGGAAAGCTGTTTTCATGCACTCGGTGACACAAAGTGTGTTTTCCCACTCTGAAAAGTGCATACCACAATACTTTGTTGAAGACTCGTTTCAGACGTGCTTTTACAGTTAAAATGACAAATCGGATGAAAATGTGTTGAAAGCTCGAAAACATGAAAATCCATGCTTAGCAAGTTGTTACATGTCACATATGGTCGAATGCACTCATTTCACTTAAAATCAATGTTCCTTGTCAAACGTGTGCTCTATGCTCTGAAAAGGCGTTAGAAACAGGCTGAAGGCGCGCCTGCGCCAGGAAAGCTGTTTTCATGCACTCGCTGTCACAAAGTGTGTTTTCCCACTCTGAACAAGTGCAAATCACAATACACTCTAAAAAATAATGGGGCCAGTACTGGTTCGTCAGGGTGATGCCATAGAAGAACCTTTTTCAGGGCTTCAAAGAACTGTTCATGCAACAGTTCTTTAAAGAACCATTTAAACCATTTGTTTGAGCAGTGAAGACAGATTTGTGTAAACATGGCCTATGTGCATTGACCAGCAAATGGTAAGAGAATGCCAGGCTCTGAAGAACCATTTCCAATGTGAAGAACCTTTCGCATAATGTAATGGTTCATCACAGAGTTTTGACTCTCCATGGAACCATCCAGAGATTTGAAGAACCACTGAAGCACCTTTATTTTTTAGAGTGTACTTTGTTGAAAACTCGTTTCAGAAGTGCTTTTACAGTTAAAATGACAACCAGGATGAAAATGTGTTAAATGCTCGAAAACATGAAAATCCATGCTTAGCAAGTTGTTCCATGTCACATATGATCGAATACAATCATTTCACTCAAAATCAATGTTCCGTGTCAAACGTGTGCTTTATGCTCTGAAAAGGCGTTAGAAACAGTTTGAAGGCGCTCCTGCGCTCGGAAAGCTGTTTTCATACACTCGTTGAAACAAAGTGTGTTTTCCCACTCGGAACAAGTGCATATCACAATACTTTGTTGAAAACTCGTTTCGGACGTGCTTTTACAGTTAAAATGACAAATAGGATGAAAATGTGTTAAAAGCTCGAAAACATGAAAACCCATGCTTAGAAAGTTGTTACATGTCACATATGCTCGAATGCACTCATTTCACTCAAAATCAATGTTCCTTGTAAAACGTTTCCTTTATGCTCTGAAAAGGCGTTAGAACCAGTTTGAAGGCGCTCCTGCGCTAGGAAAGCAGTTTTCATGCACTCGGTGACACAAAGTGTGTTTGCCCACTCTGAACAAGTGTGGGAAAATGACAACCAGGATGAAAATGTGTTAAATGCTCGAAAACATGAAAATCCATGTTTAGAAAGTTGTTCCATGTCACATATGATCGAATACAATCAAAATCAATGTTCCGTGTCAAACGTGTGCTTTATGCTCTGAAAAGGCGTTAGAAACAGTTTGAAGGCGCTCCTGCGCTCGGAAAGCTGTTTTCATACACTCGTTGAAACAAAGTGTGTTTTCCCACTCGGAACAAGTGCATATCACAATACTTTGTTGAAAACTCGTTTCGGACGTGCTTTTACAGTTAAAATGACAAATAGGATGAAAATGTGTTAAAAGCTCGAAAACATGAAAACCCATGCTTAGAAAGTTGTTACATGTCACATATGCTTGAATGCACTCATAATCAATGTTCCTTGTAAAACGTTTCCTTTATGCTCTGAAAAGGCGTTAGAACCAGTTTGAAGGCGCTCCTGCGCTAGGAAAGCAGTTTTCATGGACTCGGTGACACAAAGTGTGTTTGCCCACTCGGAACAAGTGCATATCACAATACTTTGTTGAAAACTCGTTTCGGACGTGCTTTTACAGTTAAAATGACAACCAGGATGAAAATGTGTTAAATGCTCGAAAACATGAAAATCCATGCTTAGCAAGTTGTTCCATGTCACATATGGTCGAATGCGCTCATTTCACTTAAAATCAATGTTCCTTGTCAAACGTTTGCTTTATGCTCTGAAAAGGCGTTAGAAACAGTTTGAAGGCGCTCCTGCGCTCGGAAAGCTGTTTTCATACACTCGTTGAAACAAAGTGTGTTTTCCCACTCGGAACAAGTGCATATCACAATACTTTGTTGAAAACTCGTTTCGGACGTGCTTTTACAGTTAAAATGACAAATAGGATGAAAATGTGTTAAAAGCTCGAAAACATGAAAACCCATGCTTAGAAAGTTGTTACATGTCACATATGCTCGAATGCACTCATTTCACTCAAAATCAATGTTCCTTGTAAAACGTTTCCTTTATGCTCTGAAAAGGCGTTAGAACCAGTTTGAAGGCGCTCCTGCGCTAGGAAAGCAGTTTCCATGCACTCGGTGACACAAAGTGTGTTTGCCCACTCTGAACAAGTGTGGGAAAATGACAACCAAGATGAAAATGTGTTAAATGCTCGAAAACATGAAAATGCATGCTTAGAAAGTTGTGACATGTCACATATGCTCGAATGCGCTCATTTCACTGAAAATCAATGTTCCTTGTCGAGCCTTTGCTTTATGCTCTGAAAAGGCGTTAGAAACAGGCTGAAGGCGCTCCTGCGCTAGGAAAGCTGTTTTCATGCACTCGGTGACACAAAGTGTGTTTTCCCACTCTGAAAAGTGCATACCACAATACTTTGTTGAAGACTCGTTTCAGACGTGCTTTTACAGTTAAAATGACAAATCGGATGAAAATGTGTTGAAAGCTCGAAAACATGAAAATCCATGCTTAGCAAGTTGTTACATGTCACATATGGTCGAATGCACTCATTTCACTTAAAATCAATGTTCCTTGTCAAACGTGTGCTCTATGCTCTGAAAAGGCGTTAGAAACAGGCTGAAGGCGCGCCTGCGCCAGGAAAGCTGTTTTCATGCACTCGCTGTCACAAAGTGTGTTTTCCCACTCTGAACAAGTGCAAATCACAATACACTCTAAAAAATAATGGGGCCAGTACTGGTTCGTCAGGGTGATGCCATAGAAGAACCTTTTTCAGGGCTTCAAAGAACTGTTCATGCAACAGTTCTTTAAAGAACCATTTAAACCATTTGTTTGAGCAGTGAAGACAGATTTGTGTAAACATGGCCTATGTGCATTGACCAGCAAATGGTAAGAGAATGCCAGGCTCTGAAGAACCATTTCCAATGTGAAGAACCTTTCGCATAATGTAATGGTTCATCACAGAGTTTTGACTCTCCATGGAACCATCCAGAGATTTGAAGAACCACTGAAGCACCTTTATTTTTTAGAGTGTACTTTGTTGAAAACTCGTTTCAGAAGTGCTTTTACAGTTAAAATGACAACCAGGATGAAAATGTGTTAAATGCTCGAAAACATGAAAATCCATGCTTAGCAAGTTGTTCCATGTCACATATGATCGAATACAATCAAAATCAATGTTCCGTGTCAAACGTGTGCTTTATGCTCTGAAAAGGCGTTAGAAACAGTTTGAAGGCGCTCCTGCGCTCGGAAAGCTGTTTTCATACACTCGTTGAAACAAAGTGTGTTTTCCCACTCGGAACAAGTGCATATCACAATACTTTGTTGAAAACTCGTTTCGGACGTGCTTTTACAGTTAAAATGACAAATAGGATGAAAATGTGTTAAAAGCTCGAAAACATGAAAACCCATGCTTAGAAAGTTGTTACATGTCACATATGCTCGAATGCACTCATAATCAATGTTCCTTGTAAAACGTTTCCTTTATGCTCTGAAAAGGCGTTAGAACCAGTTTGAAGGCGCTCCTGCGCTAGGAAAGCAGTTTCCATGCACTCGGTGACACAAAGTGTGTTTGCCCACTCTGAACAAGTGTGGGAAAATGACAACCAAGATGAAAATGTGTTAAATGCTCGAAAACATGAAAATGCATGCTTAGAAAGTTGTGACATGTCACATATGCTCGAATGCGCTCATTTCACTGAAAATCAATGTTCCTTGTCGAGCCTTTGCTTTATGCTCTGAAAAGGCGTTAGAAACAGGCTGAAGGCGCTCCTGCGCTAGGAAAGCTGTTTTCATGCACTCGGTGACACAAAGTGTGTTTTCCCACTCTGAAAAGTGCATACCACAATACTTTGTTGAAGACTCGTTTCAGACGTGCTTTTACAGTTAAAATGACAAATCGGATGAAAATGTGTTGAAAGCTCGAAAACATGAAAATCCATGCTTAGCAAGTTGTTACATGTCACATATGGTCGAATGCACTCATTTCACTTAAAATCAATGTTCCTTGTCAAACGTGTGCTCTATGCTCTGAAAAGGCGTTAGAAACAGGCTGAAGGCGCGCCTGCGCCAGGAAAGCTGTTTTCATGCACTCGCTGTCACAAAGTGTGTTTTCCCACTCTGAACAAGTGCAAATCACAATACACTCTAAAAAATAATGGGGCCAGTACTGGTTCGTCAGGGTGATGCCATAGAAGAACCTTTTTCAGGGCTTCAAAGAACTGTTCATGCAACAGTTCTTTAAAGAACCATTTAAACCATTTGTTTGAGCAGTGAAGACAGATTTGTGTAAACATGGCCTATGTGCATTGACCAGCAAATGGTAAGAGAATGCCAGGCTCTGAAGAACCATTTCCAATGTGAAGAACCTTTCGCATAATGTAATGGTTCATCACAGAGTTTTGACTCTCCATGGAACCATCCAGAGATTTGAAGAACCACTGAAGCACCTTTATTTTTTAGAGTGTACTTTGTTGAAAACTCGTTTCAGAAGTGCTTTTACAGTTAAAATGACAACCAGGATGAAAATGTGTTAAATGCTCGAAAACATGAAAATCCATGCTTAGCAAGTTGTTCCATGTCACATATGATCGAATACAATCATTTCACTCAAAATCAATGTTCCGTGTCAAACGTGTGCTTTATGCTCTGAAAAGGCGTTAGAAACAGTTTGAAGGCGCTCCTGCGCTCGGAAAGCTGTTTTCATACACTCGTTGAAACAAAGTGTGTTTTCCCACTCGGAACAAGTGCATATCACAATACTTTGTTGAAAACTCGTTTCGGACGTGCTTTTACAGTTAAAATGACAAATAGGATGAAAATGTGTTAAAAGCTCGAAAACATGAAAACCCATGCTTAGAAAGTTGTTACATGTCACATATGCTCGAATGCACTCATAATCAATGTTCCTTGTAAAACGTTTCCTTTATGCTCTGAAAAGGCGTTAGAACCAGTTTGAAGGCGCTCCTGCGCTAGGAAAGCAGTTTTCATGGACTCGGTGACACAAAGTGTGTTTGCCCACTCGGAACAAGTGCATATCACAATACTTTGTTGAAAACTCGTTTCGGACGTGCTTTTACAGTTAAAATGACAACCAGGATGAAAATGTGTTAAATGCTCGAAAACATGAAAATCCATGCTTAGCAAGTTGTTCCATGTCACATACGGTCGAATGCGCTCATTTCACTTAAAATCAATGTTCCTTGTCAAACGTTTGCTTTATGCTCTGAAAAGGCGTTAGAAACAGTTTGAAGGCGCTCCTGCGCTCGGAAAGCTGTTTTCATACACTCGTTGAAACAAAGTGTGTTTTCCCACTCGGAACAAGTGCATATCACAATACTTTGTTGAAAACTCGTTTCGGACGTGCTTTTACAGTTAAAATGACAAATAGGATGAAAATGTGTTAAAAGCTCGAAAACATGAAAACCCATGCTTAGAAAGTTGTTACATGTCACATATGCTCGAATGCACTCATTTCACTCAAAATCAATGTTCCTTGTAAAACGTTTCCTTTATGCTCTGAAAAGGCGTTAGAACCAGTTTGAAGGCGCTCCTGCGCTAGGAAAGCAGTTTTCATGCACTCGGTGACACAAAGTGTGTTTGCCCACTCTGAACAAGTGTGGGAAAATGACAACCAGGATGAAAATGTGTTAAATGCTCGAAAACATGAAAATCCATGTTTAGAAAGTTGTTCCATGTCACATATGATCGAATACAATCAAAATCAATGTTCCGTGTCAAACGTGTGCTTTATGCTCTGAAAAGGCGTTAGAAACAGTTTGAAGGCGCTCCTGCGCTCGGAAAGCTGTTTTCATACACTCGTTGAAACAAAGTGTGTTTTCCCACTCGGAACAAGTGCATATCACAATACTTTGTTGAAAACTCGTTTCGGACGTGCTTTTACAGTTAAAATGACAAATAGGATGAAAATGTGTTAAAAGCTCGAAAACATGAAAACCCATGCTTAGAAAGTTGTTACATGTCACATATGCTCGAATGCACTCATAATCAATGTTCCTTGTAAAACGTTTCCTTTATGCTCTGAAAAGGCGTTAGAACCAGTTTGAAGGCGCTCCTGCGCTAGGAAAGCAGTTTTCATGGACTCGGTGACACAAAGTGTGTTTGCCCACTCGGAACAAGTGCATATCACAATACTTTGTTGAAAACTCGTTTCGGACGTGCTTTTACAGTTAAAATGACAACCAGGATGAAAATGTGTTAAATGCTCGAAAACATGAAAATCCATGCTTAGCAAGTTGTTCCATGTCACATATGGTCGAATGCGCTCATTTCACTTAAAATCAATGTTCTTTGTCAAACGTTTGCTTTATGCTCTGAAAAGGCGTTAGAAACAGTTTGAAGGCGCTCCTGCGCTCGGAAAGCTGTTTTCATACACTCGTTGAAACAAAGTGTGTTTTCCCACTCGGAACAAGTGCATATCACAATACTTTGTTGAAAACTCGTTTCGGACGTGCTTTTACAGTTAAAATGACAAATAGGATGAAAATGTGTTAAAAGCTCGAAAACATGAAAACCCATGCTTAGAAAGTTGTTACATGTCACATATGCTCGAATGCACTCATTTCACTCAAAATCAATGTTCCTTGTAAAACGTTTCCTTTATGCTCTGAAAAGGCGTTAGAACCAGTTTGAAGGCGCTCCTGCGCTAGGAAAGCAGTTTCCATGCACTCGGTGACACAAAGTGTGTTTGCCCACTCTGAACAAGTGTGGGAAAATGACAACCAAGATGAAAATGTGTTAAATGCTCGAAAACATGAAAATGCATGCTTAGAAAGTTGTGACATGTCACATATGCTCGAATGCGCTCATTTCACTGAAAATCAATGTTCCTTGTCGAGCCTTTGCTTTATGCTCTGAAAAGGCGTTAGAAACAGGCTGAAGGCGCTCCTGCGCTAGGAAAGCTGTTTTCATGCACTCGGTGACACAAAGTGTGTTTTCCCACTCTGAAAAGTGCATACCACAATACTTTGTTGAAGACTCGTTTCAGACGTGCTTTTACAGTTCAAATGACAAATCGGATGAAAATGTGTTGAAAGCTCGAAAACATGAAAATCCATGCTTAGCAAGTTGTTACATGTCACATATGGTCGAATGCACTCATTTCACTTAAAATCAATGTTCCTTGTCAAACGTGTGCTCTATGCTCTGAAAAGGCGTTAGAAACAGGCTGAAGGCGCGCCTGCGCCAGGAAAGCTGTTTTCATGCACTCGCTGTCACAAAGTGTGTTTTCCCACTCTGAACAAGTGCAAATCACAATACACTCTAAAAAATAATGGGGCCAGTACTGGTTCGTCAGGGTGATGCCATAGAAGAACCTTTTTCAGGGCTTCAAAGAACTGTTCATGCAACAGTTCTTTAAAGAACCATTTAAACCATTTGTTTGAGCAGTGAAGACAGATTTGTGTAAACATGGCCTATGTGCATTGACCAGCAAATGGTAAGAGAATGCCAGGCTCTGAAGAACCATTTCCAATGTGAAGAACCTTTCGCATAATGTAATGGTTCATCACAGAGTTTTGACTCTCCATGGAACCATCCAGAGATTTGAAGAACCACTGAAGCACCTTTATTTTTTAGAGTGTACTTTGTTGAAAACTCGTTTCAGAAGTGCTTTTACAGTTAAAATGACAACCAGGATGAAAATGTGTTAAATGCTCGAAAACATGAAAATCCATGCTTAGCAAGTTGTTCCATGTCACATATGATCGAATACAATCATTTCACTCAAAATCAATGTTCCGTGTCAAACGTGTGCTTTATGCTCTGAAAAGGCGTTAGAAACAGTTTGAAGGCGCTCCTGCGCTCGGAAAGCTGTTTTCATACACTCGTTGAAACAAAGTGTGTTTTCCCACTCGGAACAAGTGCATATCACAATACTTTGTTGAAAACTCGTTTCGGACGTGCTTTTACAGTTAAAATGACAAATAGGATGAAAATGTGTTAAAAGCTCGAAAACATGAAAACCCATGCTTAGAAAGTTGTTACATGTCACATATGCTCGAATGCACTCATTTCACTCAAAATCAATGTTCCTTGTAAAACGTTTCCTTTATGCTCTGAAAAGGCGTTAGAACCAGTTTGAAGGCGCTCCTGCGCTAGGAAAGCAGTTTTCATGCACTCGTTGACACAAAGTGTGTTTGCCCACTCTGAACAAGTGTGGGAAAATGACAACCAGGATGAAAATGTGTTAAATGCTCGAAAACATGAAAATCCATGTTTAGAAAGTTGTTCCATGTCACATATGATCGAATACAATCAAAATCAATGTTCCGTGTCAAACGTGTGCTTTATGCTCTGAAAAGGCGTTAGAAACAGTTTGAAGGCGCTCCTGCGCTCGGAAAGCTGTTTTCATACACTCGTTGAAACAAAGTGTGTTTTCCCACTCGGAACAAGTGCATATCACAATACTTTGTTGAAAACTCGTTTCGGACGTGCTTTTACAGTTAAAATGACAAATAGGATGAAAATGTGTTAAAAGCTCGAAAACATGAAAACCCATGCTTAGAAAGTTGTTACATGTCACATATGCTCGAATGCACTCATAATCAATGTTCCTTGTAAAACGTTTCCTTTATGCTCTGAAAAGGCGTTAGAACCAGTTTGAAGGCGCTCCTGCGCTAGGAAAGCAGTTTTCATGGACTCGGTGACACAAAGTGTGTTTGCCCACTCGGAACAAGTGCATATCACAATACTTTGTTGAAAACTCGTTTCGGACGTGCTTTTACAGTTAAAATGACAACCAGGATGAAAATGTGTTAAATGCTCGAAAACATGAAAATCCATGCTTAGCAAGTTGTTCCATGTCACATATGGTCGAATGCGCTCATTTCACTTAAAATCAATGTTCCTTGTCAAACGTTTGCTTTATGCTCTGAAAAGGCGTTAGAAACAGTTTGAAGGCGCTCCTGCGCTCGGAAAGCTGTTTTCATACACTCGTTGAAACAAAGTGTGTTTTCCCACTCGGAACAAGTGCATATCACAATACTTTGTTGAAAACTCGTTTCGGACGTGCTTTTACAGTTAAAATGACAAATAGGATGAAAATGTGTTAAAAGCTCGAAAACATGAAAACCCATGCTTAGAAAGTTGTTACATGTCACATATGCTCGAATGCACTCATTTCACTCAAAATCAATGTTCCTTGTAAAACGTTTCCTTTATGCTCTGAAAAGGCGTTAGAACCAGTTTGAAGGCGCTCCTGCGCTAGGAAAGCAGTTTCCATGCACTCGGTGACACAAAGTGTGTTTGCCCACTCTGAACAAGTGTGGGAAAATGACAACCAAGATGAAAATGTGTTAAATGCTCGAAAACATGAAAATGCATGCTTAGAAAGTTGTGACATGTCACATATGCTCGAATGCGCTCATTTCACTGAAAATCAATGTTCCTTGTCGAGCCTTTGCTTTATGCTCTGAAAAGGCGTTAGAAACAGGCTGAAGGCGCTCCTGCGCTAGGAAAGCTGTTTTCATGCACTCGGTGACACAAAGTGTGTTTTCCCACTCTGAAAAGTGCATACCACAATACTTTGTTGAAGACTCGTTTCAGACGTGCTTTTACAGTTAAAATGACAAATCGGATGAAAATGTGTTGAAAGCTCGAAAACATGAAAATCCATGCTTAGCAAGTTGTTACATGTCACATATGGTCAAATGCACTCATTTCACTTAAAATCAATGTTCCTTGTCAAACGTGTGCTCTATGCTCTGAAAAGGCGTTAGAAACAGGCTGAAGGCGCGCCTGCGCCAGGAAAGCTGTTTTCATGCACTCGCTGTCACAAAGTGTGTTTTCCCACTCTGAACAAGTGCAAATCACAATACACTCTAAAAAATAATGGGGCCAGTACTGGTTCGTCAGGGTGATGCCATAGAAGAACCTTTTTCAGGGCTTCAAAGAACTGTTCATGCAACAGTTCTTTAAAGAACCATTTAAACCATTTGTTTGAGCAGTGAAGACAGATTTGTGTAAACATGGCCTATGTGCATTGACCAGCAAATGGTAAGAGAATGCCAGGCTCTGAAGAACCATTTCCAATGTGAAGAACCTTTCGCATAATGTAATGGTTCATCACAGAGTTTTGACTCTCCATGGAACCATCCAGAGATTTGAAGAACCACTGAAGCACCTTTATTTTTTAGAGTGTACTTTGTTGAAAACTCGTTTCAGAAGTGCTTTTACAGTTAAAATGACAACCAGGATGAAAATGTGTTAAATGCTCGAAAACATGAAAATCCATGCTTAGCAAGTTGTTCCATGTCACATATGATCGAATACAATCATTTCACTCAAAATCAATGTTCCGTGTCAAACGTGTGCTTTATGCTCTGAAAAGGCGTTAGAAACAGTTTGAAGGCGCTCCTGCGCTCGGAAAGCTGTTTTCATACACTCGTTGAAACAAAGTGTGTTTTCCCACTCGGAACAAGTGCATATCACAATACTTTGTTGAAAACTCGTTTCGGACGTGCTTTTACAGTTAAAATGACAAATAGGATGAAAATGTGTTAAAAGCTCGAAAACATGAAAACCCATGCTTAGAAAGTTGTTACATGTCACATATGCTCGAATGCACTCATAATCAATGTTCCTTGTAAAACGTTTCCTTTATGCTCTGAAAAGGCGTTAGAACCAGTTTGAAGGCGCTCCTGCGCTAGGAAAGCAGTTTTCATGGACTCGGTGACACAAAGTGTGTTTGCCCACTCGGAACAAGTGCATATCACAATACTTTGTTGAAAACTCGTTTCGGACGTGCTTTTACAGTTAAAATGACAACCAGGATGAAAATGTGTTAAATGCTCGAAAACATGAAAATCCATGCTTAGCAAGTTGTTCCATGTCACATATGGTCGAATGCGCTCATTTCACTTAAAATCAATGTTCCTTGTCAAACGTTTGCTTTATGCTCTGAAAAGGCGTTAGAAACAGTTTGAAGGCGCTCCTGCGCTCGGAAAGCTGTTTTCATACACTCGTTGAAACAAAGTGTGTTTTCCCACTCGGAACAAGTGCATATCACAATACTTTGTTGAAAACTCGTTTCGGACGTGCTTTTACAGTTAAAATGACAAATAGGATGAAAATGTGTTAAAAGCTCGAAAACATGAAAACCCATGCTTAGAAAGTTGTTACATGTCACATATGCTCGAATGCACTCATTTCACTCAAAATCAATGTTCCTTGTAAAACGTTTCCTTTATGCTCTGAAAAGGCGTTAGAACCAGTTTGAAGGCGCTCCTGCGCTAGGAAAGCAGTTTCCATGCACTCGGTGACACAAAGTGTGTTTGCCCACTCTGAACAAGTGTGGGAAAATGACAACCAAGATGAAAATGTGTTAAATGCTCGAAAACATGAAAATGCATGCTTAGAAAGTTGTGACATGTCACATATGCTCGAATGCGCTCATTTCACTGAAAATCAATGTTCCTTGTCGAGCCTTTGCTTTATGCTCTGAAAAGGCGTTAGAAACAGGCTGAAGGCGCTCCTGCGCTAGGAAAGCTGTTTTCATGCACTCGGTGACACAAAGTGTGTTTTCCCACTCTGAAAAGTGCATACCACAATACTTTGTTGAAGACTCGTTTCAGACGTGCTTTTACAGTTAAAATGACAAATCGGATGAAAATGTGTTGAAAGCTCGAAAACATGAAAATCCATGCTTAGCAAGTTGTTACATGTCACATATGGTCGAATGCACTCATTTCACTTAAAATCAATGTTCCTTGTCAAACGTGTGCTCTATGCTCTGAAAAGGCGTTAGAAACAGGCTGAAGGCGCGCCTGCGCCAGGAAAGCTGTTTTCATGCACTCGCTGTCACAAAGTGTGTTTTCCCACTCTGAACAAGTGCAAATCACAATACACTCTAAAAAATAATGGGGCCAGTACTGGTTCGTCAGGGTGATGCCATAGAAGAACCTTTTTCAGGGCTTCAAAGAACTGTTCATGCAACAGTTCTTTAAAGAACCATTTAAACCATTTGTTTGAGCAGTGAAGACAGATTTGTGTAAACATGGCCTATGTGCATTGACCAGCAAATGGTAAGAGAATGCCAGGCTCTGAAGAACCATTTCCAATGTGAAGAACCTTTCGCATAATGTAATGGTTCATCACAGAGTTTTGACTCTCCATGGAACCATCCAGAGATTTGAAGAACCACTGAAGCACCTTTATTTTTTAGAGTGTACTTTGTTGAAAACTCGTTTCAGAAGTGCTTTTACAGTTAAAATGACAACCAGGATGAAAATGTGTTAAATGCTCGAAAACATGAAAATCCATGCTTAGCAAGTTGTTCCATGTCACATATGATCGAATACAATCATTTCACTCAAAATCAATGTTCCGTGTCAAACGTGTGCTTTATGCTCTGAAAAGGCGTTAGAAACAGTTTGAAGGCGCTCCTGCGCTCGGAAAGCTGTTTTCATACACTCGTTGAAACAAAGTGTGTTTTCCCACTCGGAACAAGTGCATATCACAATACTTTGTTGAAAACTCGTTTCGGACGTGCTTTTACAGTTAAAATGACAAATAGGATGAAAATGTGTTAAAAGCTCGAAAACATGAAAACCCATGCTTAGAAAGTTGTTACATGTCACATATGCTCGAATGCACTCATTTCACTCAAAATCAATGTTCCTTGTAAAACGTTTCCTTTATGCTCTGAAAAGGCGTTAGAACCAGTTTGAAGGCGCTCCTGCGCTAGGAAAGCAGTTTTCATGCACTCGGTGACACAAAGTGTGTTTGCCCACTCTGAACAAGTGTGGGAAAATGACAACCAGGATGAAAATGTGTTAAATGCTCGAAAACATGAAAATCCATGTTTAGAAAGTTGTTCCATGTCACATATGATCGAATACAATCAAAATCAATGTTCCGTGTCAAACGTGTGCTTTATGCTCTGAAAAGGCGTTAGAAACAGTTTGAAGGCGCTCCTGCGCTCGGAAAGCTGTTTTCATACACTCGTTGAAACAAAGTGTGTTTTCCCACTCGGAACAAGTGCATATCACAATACTTTGTTGAAAACTCGTTTCGGACGTGCTTTTACAGTTAAAATGACAAATAGGATGAAAATGTGTTAAAAGCTCGAAAACATGAAAACCCATGCTTAGAAAGTTGTTACATGTCACATATGCTCGAATGCACTCATAATCAATGTTCCTTGTAAAACGTTTCCTTTATGCTCTGAAAAGGCGTTAGAACCAGTTTGAAGGCGCTCCTGCGCTAGGAAAGCAGTTTTCATGGACTCGGTGACACAAAGTGTGTTTGCCCACTCGGAACAAGTGCATATCACAATACTTTGTTGAAAACTCGTTTCGACGTGCTTTTACAGTTAAAATGACAACCAGGATGAAAATGTGTTAAATGCTCGAAAACATGAAAATCCATGCTTAGCAAGTTGTTCCATGTCACATATGGTCGAATGCGCTCATTTCACTTAAAATCAATGTTCCTTGTCAAACGTTTGCTTTATGCTCTGAAAAGGCGTTAGAAACAGTTTGAAGGCGCTCCTGCGCTCGGAAAGCTGTTTTCATACACTCGTTGAAACAAAGTGTGTTTTCCCACTCGGAACAAGTGCATATCACAATACTTTGTTGAAAACTCGTTTCGGACGTGCTTTTACAGTTAAAATGACAAATAGGATGAAAATGTGTTAAAAGCTCGAAAACATGAAAACCCATGCTTAGAAAGTTGTTACATGTCACATATGCTCGAATGCACTCATTTCACTCAAAATCAATGTTCCTTGTAAAACGTTTCCTTTATGCTCTGAAAAGGCGTTAGAACCAGTTTGAAGGCGCTCCTGCGCTAGGAAAGCAGTTTCCATGCACTCGGTGACACAAAGTGTGTTTGCCCACTCTGAACAAGTGTGGGAAAATGACAACCAAGATGAAAATGTGTTAAATGCTCGAAAACATGAAAATGCATGCTTAGAAAGTTGTGACATGTCACATATGCTCGAATGCGCTCATTTCACTGAAAATCAATGTTCCTTGTCGAGCCTTTGCTTTATGCTCTGAAAAGGCGTTAGAAACAGGCTGAAGGCGCTCCTGCGCTAGGAAAGCTGTTTTCATGCACTCGGTGACACAAAGTGTGTTTTCCCACTCTGAAAAGTGCATACCACAATACTTTGTTGAAGACTCGTTTCAGACGTGCTTTTACAGTTAAAATGACAAATCGGATGAAAATGTGTTGAAAGCTCGAAAACATGAAAATCCATGCTTAGCAAGTTGTTACATGTCACATATGGTCGAATGCACTCATTTCACTTAAAATCAATGTTCCTTGTCAAACGTGTGCTCTATGCTCTGAAAAGGCGTTAGAAACAGGCTGAAGGCGCGCCTGCGCCAGGAAAGCTGTTTTCATGCACTCGCTGTCACAAAGTGTGTTTTCCCACTCTGAACAAGTGCAAATCACAATACACTCTAAAAAATAATGGGGCCAGTACTGGTTCGTCAGGGTGATGCCATAGAAGAACCTTTTTCAGGGCTTCAAAGAACTGTTCATGCAACAGTTCTTTAAAGAACCATTTAAACCATTTGTTTGAGCAGTGAAGACAGATTTGTGTAAACATGGCCTATGTGCATTGACCAGCAAATGGTAAGAGAATGCCAGGCTCTGAAGAACCATTTCCAATGTGAAGAACCTTTCGCATAATGTAATGGTTCATCACAGAGTTTTGACTCTCCATGGAACCATCCAGAGATTTGAAGAACCACTGAAGCACCTTTATTTTTTAGAGTGTACTTTGTTGAAAACTCGTTTCAGAAGTGCTTTTACAGTTAAAATGACAACCAGGATGAAAATGTGTTAAATGCTCGAAAACATGAAAATCCATGCTTAGCAAGTTGTTCCATGTCACATATGATCGAATACAATCATTTCACTCAAAATCAATGTTCCGTGTCAAACGTGTGCTTTATGCTCTGAAAAGGCGTTAGAAACAGTTTGAAGGCGCTCCTGCGCTCGGAAAGCTGTTTTCATACACTCGTTGAAACAAAGTGTGTTTTCCCACTCGGAACAAGTGCATATCACAATACTTTGTTGAAAACTCGTTTCGGACGTGCTTTTACAGTTAAAATGACAAATAGGATGAAAATGTGTTAAAAGCTCGAAAACATGAAAACCCATGCTTAGAAAGTTGTTACATGTCACATATGCTCGAATGCACTCATTTCACTCAAAATCAATGTTCCTTGTAAAACGTTTCCTTTATGCTCTGAAAAGGCGTTAGAACCAGTTTGAAGGCGCTCCTGCGCTAGGAAAGCAGTTTTCATGCACTTGGTGACACAAAGTGTGTTTGCCCACTCTGAACAAGTGTGGGAAAATGACAACCAGGATGAAAATGTGTTAAATGCTCGAAAACATGAAAATCCATGTTTAGAAAGTTGTTCCATGTCACATATGACCTGTTAGGACTAGGACTGTTTTGGCCTCTAGAGGCCGCTGTTATTTCCTTTTCATGTCGTGTTTATTTTGGCCTCTAGAGGCCGCCACTGTTCCTGTGTTTTGTGTTTGTGTTAATTGCCTAATTATCTTCACCTGTGTCCTTAATTAGTTTGTCTATTTATACCCCTGAGTTCAGTCCTCTTGTCACGGAGTCTTTGTGCTGTTATGTTTATCTCCAGTTTCCTTTGTACTGTGTTTTTTGATCTTCTTAGCTTTTGTATTTTTTGCACTTTGCTTTTCTTTTGGATTTTACTCTTTGGTTTTTTTTTGTCTTTTGTTTTGCCCTGTATATAGTGTATATAGTTTAAATAAACCTTTTGATTCTTTTTCTACTTCCGCCTCACGCCTCTGCATTTGAGTCATCCCCCTGGTGGCCTAGTGGGGGTTTGCTGGATTATCACACCAACGAACCAGGTTCGAATCCCAGCAAAACCCTAACAGAAAGACTCCGTCATGACCGACTCAGCAGAGGCTGCTTCAACTGTCTACCCGGCCAACCTTCAGGGAATTATGGCAGCTTTGACACGCTTCGGAGCGACCATGGACGCTCATGGACGTACGCTCACCAGCCAACGTGAGGCCCTCGCTCGCCACGAGGAACTGCTTCAGCAAATTGGGAAAACCCTGGCACAGCTGACATCTCTGCCTGCATTTCCTGCTCCTGATCCAGCTCCCACTCCTGCTCCAGCTCCCACTCCTGCTCCAGTGCCTCCTGCAATGCTGCCTTCTTCACCTCGCGAACCCAGCCTTCCTGCACCACAGAGGTATGACGGCAAGCACAGTGAGTGCCGAGAGTTCCTTACCCAGTGTCAACTCACCTTTGAGCTTCAGCCTACCACCTACACTACGGATCGCCGCAAGATTGCCTTTGTGATCACCTTATTAGCTGGTAAGGCGCGAGCCTGGGCTACTGCTATCTGGCAAAGACAGGGACCTGAGTGCTTTGATTTCCAGCTGTTTTCTGAAGAGATGCTTCGGGTCTTCGATCAGGCAGACATCAGTACCGACGCAGCCCGAAAGCTCATGTCCATCCGGCAAGGAGGAAGCGTCGCAGATTACGCCATCTCGTTCCGAACACTCGCAGCAGTAAGTGGATGGAACGAGACTGCCCTGGTGTCAGCCTTCCACCATGGTCTGTCTGACCCCATCAAGGACGGTCTGGCCTCTATTGGATGCCCAAGTGACCTCGAAACCCTCATCTCACATGCTATTCGTCTGGACAACAGGATGAGAGAACGCCACCAAGCCTTGAGCCCCCCCAGCCTCCCTACCTCTACCTGGAGACCGTCTACCTCCTTCAGTGACTGTCCAGAACCCATGCAAGTGGGTCGTACTCGCCTCTCCGCATCTGAGAGGGAGCGCAGAAGGAGGGACAAGTGCTGCATCTACTGTGGCAAGCCTGGTCACTTCCGAGCATCATGTCCCGAACTCTTGGGAAAAGGACCGCCCCGTCCAGCCGAGGGAGGGTTGTGACGGGGCCTACCCTCTCTCCCGGACTCCCTGGCCAAGGAATCTACATCCCGGTCTCCATCTCCTGGGGTGAGTCTGTCCACTCTTGTCAAGCTTTGATAGACTCAGGGGCGGCTGGGAACTTTATGGATATTCACTTCGCCCAAAGCATCAATATACCTACTGCACCTCTTGAAGTCCCTCTGTCTGTGTCTGCCCTCGATGGCCAAGCATTAGGTGATGGAAGAGTCACTCAAGTTACTTCTCCAGTCTTCCTCCAGTCTCAAGGTCACAAGGAAGAAATATCCCTGCACCTGATTCCTTCACCTGAGTTCCCAGTTATTCTAGGCCTTCCTTGGCTTACTCGCCACAACCCTCGCATAGACTGGGTAACAAGCCAGGTTGTGGAATGGGGCCCTGCATGCCATGCCTCTTGTCTGCTCTCTAGCTCTCCTGTGTCTCCTGCCGAGCCCCCTGATCTCACCGAGTTATCTCAAGTTCCCACAGAGTACTGGGATCTCAAGGAGGTATTCAGCAAGAGCAGGGCCGCCGTTCTTCCTCCGCACCGGGCCTACGACTGTGCCATCAACTTGCTCCCTGGGACTACCCCTCCTCGTGGCAGACTGTTTTCACTCTCTCAGCCAGAACGCAAGGCCATGGAGGAATACCTCAAAGGTGCCCTCGGTCAACCAATATGTGAGACGGTGTCGCAAGACCTGGAGCAAGGTCAGGAAGACCCTCATACAGACCTCCAGAACCAACCAGACTCAGGCCAACCGCCATAGAAGACCTGCACACGCTTTCCGCCCTGGGCAGCGTGTTTGGCTGTCCACTAAGGACCTTCCACTGCGGGTGGAGAACCGCAAGCTTGCTCCTCGCTACATTGGCCCCTTCAAGGTGGTGCGCAGGGTGAACCCTGTCTCCTACCGGCTCCAGTTGCCCCGGACTCTGAGGATCAACCCCACTTTCCATGTTTCCCTGTTACGGCCCGTACTGACGTCTACGTATGCCCCTGCCCCTAGGAACCCCCCACCCCCCCGCATCTTCCAGGGGCAGACTGTGTTCACTGTGAATCGCCTGCTTGACTCCCGCCGGGTCCGCGGCGGGTTGCAATATCTGGTGGACTGGGAGGGCTATGGTCCTGAGGAGCGCTGCTGGGTTCCTGCTCGGGATGTCCTTGATAAAGAACTATGTCGGGACTTCCATTCGGCCCATCCGGATCGCCCTGGGAACGTCAGGAGATGCTCCTAGAGGGGGGGGTCCTGTTAGGACTAGGACTGTTTTGGCCTCTAGAGGCCGCTGTTATTTCCTTTTCATGTCGTGTTTATTTTGGCCTCTAGAGGCCGCCACTGTTCCTGTGTTTTGTGTTTGTGTTAATTGCCTAATTATCTTCACCTGTGTCCTTAATTAGTTTGTCTATTTATACCCCTGAGTTCAGTCCTCTTGTCACGGAGTCTTTGTGCTGTTATGTTTATCTCCAGTTTCCTTTGTACTGTGTTTTTTGATCTTCTTAGCTTTTGTATTTTTTGCACTTTGCTTTTCTTTTGGATTTTACTCTTTGGTTTTTTTTTGTCTTTTGTTTTGCCCTGTATATAGTGTATATAGTTTAAATAAACCTTTTGATTCTTTTTCTACTTCCGCCTCACGCCTCTGCATTTGAGTCATCCCCCTGGTGGCCTAGTGGGGGTTTGCTGGATTATCACACCAACGAACCAGGTTCGAATCCCAGCAAAACCCTAACATGATCGAATACAATCAAAATCAATGTTCCGTGTCAAACGTGTGCTTTATGCTCTGAAAAGGCGTTAGAAACAGTTTGAAGGCGCTCCTGCGCTCGGAAAGCTGTTTTCATACACTCGTTGAAACAAAGTGTGTTTTCCCACTCGGAACAAGTGCATATCACAATACTTTGTTGAAAACTCGTTTCGGACGTGCTTTTACAGTTAAAATGAAAACCAGGATGAAAATGTGTTAAATGCTCGAAAACATGAAAATCCATGCTTAGCAAGTTGTTCCATGTCACATATGGTCGAATGCGCTCATTTCACTTAAAATCAATGTTCCTTGTCAAACGTGTGCTTTATGCTCTGAAAAGGCGTTAGAAACAGGCTGAAGGCGCGCCTGCGCCAGGAAAGCTGTTTTCATGCACTCGCTGTCACAAAGTGTGTTTTCCCACTCTGAAAAGTGCATACCACAATACTTTGTTGAAGACTCGTTTCAGACGTGCTTTTACAGTTAAAATGACAAATCGGATGAAAATGTGTTGAAAGCTCGAAAACATGAAAATCCATGCTTAGCAAGTTGTTACATGTCACATATGGTCGAATGCACTCATTTCACTTAAAATCAATGTTCCTTGTCAAACGTGTGCTCTATGCTCTGAAAAGGCGTTAGAAACAGGCTGAAGGCGCGCCTGCGCCAGGAAAGCTGTTTTCATGCACTCGCTGTCACAAAGTGTGTTTTCCCACTCTGAACAAGTGCAAATCACAATACACTCTAAAAAATAATGGGGCCAGTACTGGTTCGTCAGGGTGATGCCATAGAAGAACCTTTTTCAGGGCTTCAAAGAACTGTTCATGCAACAGTTCTTTAAAGAACCATTTAAACCATTTGTTTGAGCAGTGAAGACAGATTTGTGTAAACATGGCCTATGTGCATTGACCAGCAAATGGTAAGAGAATGCCAGGCTCTGAAGAACCATTTCCAATGTGAAGAACCTTTCGCATAATGTAATGGTTCATCACAGAGTTTTGACTCTCCATGGAACCATCCAGAGATTTGAAGAACCACTGAAGCACCTTTATTTTTTAGAGTGTACTTTGTTGAAAACTCGTTTCAGAAGTGCTTTTACAGTTAAAATGACAACCAGGATGAAAATGTGTTAAATGCTCGAAAACATGAAAATCCATGCTTAGCAAGTTGTTCCATGTCACATATGATCGAATACAATCATTTCACTCAAAATCAATGTTCCGTGTCAAACGTGTGCTTTATGCTCTGAAAAGGCGTTAGAAACAGTTTGAAGGCGCTCCTGCGCTCGGAAAGCTGTTTTCATACACTCGTTGAAACAAAGTGTGTTTTCCCACTCGGAACAAGTGCATATCACAATACTTTGTTGAAAACTCGTTTCGGACGTGCTTTTACAGTTAAAATGACAAATAGGATGAAAATGTGTTAAAAGCTCGAAAACATGAAAACCCATGCTTAGAAAGTTGTTACATGTCACATATGCTCGAATGCACTCATTTCACTCAAAATCAATGTTCCTTGTAAAACGTTTCCTTTATGCTCTGAAAAGGCGTTAGAACCAGTTTGAAGGCGCTCCTGCGCTAGGAAAGCAGTTTTCATGCACTCGGTGACACAAAGTGTGTTTGCCCACTCTGAACAAGTGTGGGAAAATGACAACCAGGATGAAAATGTGTTAAATGCTCGAAAACATGAAAATCCATGTTTAGAAAGTTGTTCCATGTCACATATGATCGAATACAATCAAAATCAATGTTCCGTGTCAAACGTGTGCTTTATGCTCTGAAAAGGCGTTAGAAACAGTTTGAAGGCGCTCCTGCGCTCGGAAAGCTGTTTTCATACACTCGTTGAAACAAAGTGTGTTTTCCCACTCGGAACAAGTGCATATCACAATACTTTGTTGAAAACTCGTTTCGGACGTGCTTTTACAGTTAAAATGACAAATAGGATGAAAATGTGTTAAAAGCTCGAAAACATGAAAACCCATGCTTAGAAAGTTGTTACATGTCACATATGCTCGAATGCACTCATAATCAATGTTCCTTGTAAAACGTTTCCTTTATGCTCTGAAAAGGCGTTAGAACCAGTTTGAAGGCGCTCCTGCGCTAGGAAAGCAGTTTTCATGGACTCGGTGACACAAAGTGTGTTTGCCCACTCGGAACAAGTGCATATCACAATACTTTGTTGAAAACTCGTTTCGGACGTGCTTTTACAGTTAAAATGACAACCAGGATGAAAATGTGTTAAATGCTCGAAAACATGAAAATCCATGCTTAGCAAGTTGTTCCATGTCACATATGGTCGAATGCGCTCATTTCACTTAAAATCAATGTTCCTTGTCAAACGTTTGCTTTATGCTCTGAAAAGGCGTTAGAAACAGTTTGAAGGCGCTCCTGCGCTCGGAAAGCTGTTTTCATACACTCGTTGAAACAAAGTGTGTTTTCCCACTCGGAACAAGTGCATATCACAATACTTTGTTGAAAACTCGTTTCGGACGTGCTTTTACAGTTAAAATGACAAATAGGATGAAAATGTGTTAAAAGCTCGAAAACATGAAAACCCATGCTTAGAAAGTTGTTACATGTCACATATGCTCGAATGCACTCATTTCACTCAAAATCAATGTTCCTTGTAAAACGTTTCCTTTATGCTCTGAAAAGGCGTTAGAACCAGTTTGAAGGCGCTCCTGCGCTAGGAAAGCAGTTTCCATGCACTCGGTGACACAAAGTGTGTTTGCCCACTCTGAACAAGTGTGGGAAAATGACAACCAAGATGAAAATGTGTTAAATGCTCGAAAACATGAAAATGCATGCTTAGAAAGTTGTGACATGTCACATATGCTCGAATGCGCTCATTTCACTGAAAATCAATGTTCCTTGTCGAGCCTTTGCTTTATGCTCTGAAAAGGCGTTAGAAACAGGCTGAAGGCGCTCCTGCGCTAGGAAAGCTGTTTTCATGCACTCGGTGACACAAAGTGTGTTTTCCCACTCTGAAAAGTGCATACCACAATACTTTGTTGAAGACTCGTTTCAGACGTGCTTTTACAGTTAAAATGACAAATCGGATGAAAATGTGTTGAAAGCTCGAAAACATGAAAATCCATGCTTAGCAAGTTGTTACATGTCACATATGGTCGAATGCACTCATTTCACTTAAAATCAATGTTCCTTGTCAAACGTGTGCTCTATGCTCTGAAAAGGCGTTAGAAACAGGCTGAAGGCGCGCCTGCGCCAGGAAAGCTGTTTTCATGCACTCGCTGTCACAAAGTGTGTTTTCCCACTCTGAACAAGTGCAAATCACAATACACTCTAAAAAATAATGGGGCCAGTACTGGTTCGTCAGGGTGATGCCATAGAAGAACCTTTTTCAGGGCTTCAAAGAACTGTTCATGCAACAGTTCTTTAAAGAACCATTTAAACCATTTGTTTGAGCAGTGAAGACAGATTTGTGTAAACATGGCCTATGTGCATTGACCAGCAAATGGTAAGAGAATGCCAGGCTCTGAAGAACCATTTCCAATGTGAAGAACCTTTCGCATAATGTAATGGTTCATCACAGAGTTTTGACTCTCCATGGAACCATCCAGAGATTTGAAGAACCACTGAAGCACCTTTATTTTTTAGAGTGTACTTTGTTGAAAACTCGTTTCAGAAGTGCTTTTACAGTTAAAATGACAACCAGGATGAAAATGTGTTAAATGCTCGAAAACATGAAAATCCATGCTTAGCAAGTTGTTCCATGTCACATATGATCGAATACAATCATTTCACTCAAAATCAATGTTCCGTGTCAAACGTGTGCTTTATGCTCTGAAAAGGCGTTAGAAACAGTTTGAAGGCGCTCCTGCGCTCGGAAAGCTGTTTTCATACACTCGTTGAAACAAAGTGTGTTTGCCCACTCGGAACAAGTGCATATCACAATACTTTGTTGAAAACTCGTTTCGGACGTGCTTTTACAGTTAAAATGACAAATAGGATGAAAATGTGTTAAAAGCTCGAAAACATGAAAACCCATGCTTAGAAAGTTGTTACATGTCACATATGCTCGAATGCACTCATTTCACTCAAAATCAATGTTCCTTGTAAAACGTTTCCTTTATGCTCTGAAAAGGCGTTAGAACCAGTTTGAAGGCGCTCCTGCGCTAGGAAAGCAGTTTTCATGCACTTGGTGACACAAAGTGTGTTTGCCCACTCTGAACAAGTGTGGGAAAATGACAACCAGGATGAAAATGTGTTAAATGCTCGAAAACATGAAAATCCATGTTTAGAAAGTTGTTCCATGTCACATATGATCGAATACAATCAAAATCAATGTTCCGTGTCAAACGTGTGCTTTATGCTCTGAAAAGGCGTTAGAAACAGTTTGAAGGCGCTCCTGCGCTCGGAAAGCTGTTTTCATACACTCGTTGAAACAAAGTGTGTTTTCCCACTCGGAACAAGTGCATATCACAATACTTTGTTGAAAACTCGTTTCGGACGTGCTTTTACAGTTAAAATGAAAACCAGGATGAAAATGTGTTAAATGCTCGAAAACATGAAAATCCATGCTTAGCAAGTTGTTCCATGTCACATATGGTCGAATGCGCTCATTTCACTTAAAATCAATGTTCCTTGTCAAACGTGTGCTTTATGCTCTGAAAAGGCGTTAGAAACAGTTTGAAGGCGCTCCTGCGC
Source organism: Neoarius graeffei (assembly GCF_027579695.1). Lineage (NCBI taxonomy): Eukaryota > Metazoa > Chordata > Actinopteri > Siluriformes > Ariidae > Neoarius > Neoarius graeffei. Next base: position 21,794,289 of record NC_083573.1, read on the forward strand.
TCGGAAAGCTGTTTTCATACACTCGTTGAAACAAAGTGTGTTTTCCCACTCGGAACAAGTGCATATCACAATACTTTGTTGCAAACTCGTTTCGGACGTGCTTTTACAGTTAAAATGACAAATAGGATGAAAATGTGTTAAAAGCTCGAAAACATGAAAACCCATGCTTAGAAAGTTGTTACATGTCACATATGCTCGAATGCACTCATTTCACTCAAAATCAATGTTCCTTGTAAAACGTTTCCTTTATGCTCTGAAAAGGCGTTAGAACCAGTTTGAAGGCGCTCCTGCGCTAGGAAAGCAGTTTCCATGCACTCGGTGACACAAAGTGTGTTTGCCCACTCTGAACAAGTGTGGGAAAATGACAACCAAGATGAAAATGTGTTAAATGCTCGAAAACATGAAAATGCATGCTTAGAAAGTTGTGACATGTCACATATGCTCGAATGCGCTCATTTCACTGAAAATCAATGTTCCTTGTCGAGCCTTTGCTTTATGCTCTGAAAAGGCGTTAGAAACAGGCTGAAGGCGCTCCTGCGCTAGGAAAGCTGTTTTCATGCACTCGGTGACACAAAGTGTGTTTTCCCACTCTGAAAAGTGCATACCACAATACTTTGTTGAAGACTCGTTTCAGACGTGCTTTTACAGTTAAAATGACAAATCGGATGAAAATGTGTTGAAAGCTCGAAAACATGAAAATCCATGCTTAGCAAGTTGTTACATGTCACATATGGTCGAATGCACTCATTTCACTTAAAATCAATGTTCCTTGTCAAACGTGTGCTCTATGCTCTGAAAAGGCGTTAGAAACAGGCTGAAGGCGCGCCTGCGCCAGGAAAGCTGTTTTCATGCACTCGCTGTCACAAAGTGTGTTTTCCCACTCTGAACAAGTGCAAATCACAATACACTCTAAAAAATAATGGGGCCAGTACTGGTTCGTCAGGGTGATGCCATAGAAGAACCTTTTTCAGGGCTTCAAAGAACTGTTCATGCAACAGTTCTTTAAAGAACCATTTAAACCATTTGTTTGAGCAGTGAAGACAGATTTGTGTAAACATGGCCTATGTGCATTGACCAGCAAATGGTAAGAGAATGCCAGGCTCTGAAGAACCATTTCCAATGTGAAGAACCTTTCGCATAATGTAATGGTTCATCACAGAGTTTTGACTCTCCATGGAACCATCCAGAGATTTGAAGAACCACTGAAGCACCTTTATTTTTTAGAGTGTACTTTGTTGAAAACTCGTTTCAGAAGTGCTTTTACAGTTAAAATGACAACCAGGATGAAAATGTGTTAAATGCTCGAAAACATGAAAATCCATGCTTAGCAAGTTGTTCCATGTCACATATGATCGAATACAATCATTTCACTCAAAATCAATGTTCCGTGTCAAACGTGTGCTTTATGCTCTGAAAAGGCGTTAGAAACAGTTTGAAGGCGCTCCTGCGCTCGGAAAGCTGTTTTCATACACTCGTTGAAACAAAGTGTGTTTTCCCACTCGGAACAAGTGCATATCACAATACTTTGTTGAAAACTCGTTTCGGACGTGCTTTTACAGTTAAAATGACAAATAGGATGAAAATGTGTTAAAAGCTCGAAAACATGAAAACCCATGCTTAGAAAGTTGTTACATGTCACATATGCTCGAATGCACTCATTTCACTCAAAATCAATGTTCCTTGTAAAACGTTTCCTTTATGCTCTGAAAAGGCGTTAGAACCAGTTTGAAGGCGCTCCTGCGCTAGGAAAGCAGTTTTCATGCACTCGGTGACACAAAGTGTGTTTGCCCACTCTGAACAAGTGTGGGAAAATGACAACCAGGATGAAAATGTGTTAAATGCTCGAAAACATGAAAATCCATGTTTAGAAAGTTGTTCCATGTCACATATGATCGAATACAATCAAAATCAATGTTCCGTGTCAAACGTGTGCTTTATGCTCTGAAAAGGCGTTAGAAACAGTTTGAAGGCGCTCCTGCGCTCGGAAAGCTGTTTTCATACACTCGTTGAAACAAAGTGTGTTTTCCCACTCGGAACAAGTGCATATCACAATACTTTGTTGAAAACTCGTTTCGGACGTGCTTTTACAGTTAAAATGACAAATAGGATGAAAATGTGTTAAAAGCTCGAAAACATGAAAACCCATGCTTAGAAAGTTGTTACATGTCACATATGCTCGAATGCACTCATAATCAATGTTCCTTGTAAAACGTTTCCTTTATGCTCTGAAAAGGCGTTAGAACCAGTTTGAAGGCGCTCCTGCGCTAGGAAAGCAGTTTTCATGGACTCGGTGACACAAAGTGTGTTTGCCCACTCGGAACAAGTGCATATCACAATACTTTGTTGAAAACTCGTTTCGGACGTGCTTTTACAGTTAAAATGACAACCAGGATGAAAATGTGTTAAATGCTCGAAAACATGAAAATCCATGCTTAGCAAGTTGTTCCATGTCACATATGGTCGAATGCGCTCATTTCACTTAAAATCAATGTTCCTTGTCAAACGTTTGCTTTATGCTCTGAAAAGGCGTTAGAAACAGTTTGAAGGCGCTCCTGCGCTCGGAAAGCTGTTTTCATACACTCGTTGAAACAAAGTGTGTTTTCCCACTCGGAACAAGTGCATATCACAATACTTTGTTGAAAACTCGTTTCGGACGTGCTTTTACAGTTAAAATGACAAATAGGATGAAAATGTGTTAAAAGCTCGAAAACATGAAAACCCATGCTTAGAAAGTTGTTACATGTCACATATGCTCGAATGCACTCATTTCACTCAAAATCAATGTTCCTTGTAAAACGTTTCCTTTATGCTCTGAAAAGGCGTTAGAACCAGTTTGAAGGCGCTCCTGCGCTAGGAAAGCAGTTTCCATGCACTCGGTGACACAAAGTGTGTTTGCCCACTCTGAACAAGTGTGGGAAAATGACAACCAAGATGAAAATGTGTTAAATGCTCGAAAACATGAAAATGCATGCTTAGAAAGTTGTGACATGTCACATATGCTCGAATGCGCTCATTTCACTGAAAATCAATGTTCCTTGTCGAGCCTTTGCTTTATGCTCTGAAAAGGCGTTAGAAACAGGCTGAAGGCGCTCCTGCGCTAGGAAAGCTGTTTTCATGCACTCGGTGACACAAAGTGTGTTTTCCCACTCTGAAAAGTGCATACCACAATACTTTGTTGAAGACTCGTTTCAGACGTGCTTTTACAGTTAAAATGACAAATCGGATGAAAATGTGTTGAAAGCTCGAAAACATGAAAATCCATGCTTAGCAAGTTGTTACATGTCACATATGGTCGAATGCACTCATTTCACTTAAAATCAATGTTCCTTGTCAAACGTGTGCTCTATGCTCTGAAAAGGCGTTAGAAACAGGCTGAAGGCGCGCCTGCGCCAGGAAAGCTGTTTTCATGCACTCGCTGTCACAAAGTGTGTTTTCCCACTCTGAACAAGTGCAAATCACAATACACTCTAAAAAATAATGGGGCCAGTACTGGTTCGTCAGGGTGATGCCATAGAAGAACCTTTTTCAGGGCTTCAAAGAACTGTTCATGCAACAGTTCTTTAAAGAACCATTTAAACCATTTGTTTGAGCAGTGAAGACAGATTTGTGTAAACATGGCCTATGTGCATTGACCAGCAAATGGTAAGAGAATGCCAGGCTCTGAAGAACCATTTCCAATGTGAAGAACCTTTCGCATAATGTAATGGTTCATCACAGAGTTTTGACTCTCCATGGAACCATCCAGAGATTTGAAGAACCACTGAAGCACCTTTATTTTTTAGAGTGTACTTTGTTGAAAACTCGTTTCAGAAGTGCTTTTACAGTTAAAATGACAACCAGGATGAAAATGTGTTAAATGCTCGAAAACATGAAAATCCATGCTTAGCAAGTTGTTCCATGTCACATATGATCGAATACAATCATTTCACTCAAAATCAATGTTCCGTGTCAAACGTGTGCTTTATGCTCTGAAAAGGCGTTAGAAACAGTTTGAAGGCGCTCCTGCGCTCGGAAAGCTGTTTTCATACACTCGTTGAAACAAAGTGTGTTTGCCCACTCGGAACAAGTGCATATCACAATACTTTGTTGAAAACTCGTTTCGGACGTGCTTTTACAGTTAAAATGACAAATAGGATGAAAATGTGTTAAAAGCTCGAAAACATGAAAACCCATGCTTAGAAAGTTGTTACATGTCACATATGCTCGAATGCACTCATTTCACTCAAAATCAATGTTCCTTGTAAAACGTTTCCTTTATGCTCTGAAAAGGCGTTAGAACCAGTTTGAAGGCGCTCCTGCGCTAGGAAAGCAGTTTTCATGCACTTGGTGACACAAAGTGTGTTTGCCCACTCTGAACAAGTGTGGGAAAATGACAACCAGGATGAAAATGTGTTAAATGCTCGAAAACATGAAAATCCATGTTTAGAAAGTTGTTCCATGTCACATATGATCGAATACAATCAAAATCAATGTTCCGTGTCAAACGTGTGCTTTATGCTCTGAAAAGGCGTTAGAAACAGTTTGAAGGCGCTCCTGCGCTCGGAAAGCTGTTTTCATACACTCGTTGAAACAAAGTGTGTTTTCCCACTCGGAACAAGTGCATATCACAATACTTTGTTGAAAACTCGTTTCGGACGTGCTTTTACAGTTAAAATGAAAACCAGGATGAAAATGTGTTAAATGCTCGAAAACATGAAAATCCATGCTTAGCAAGTTGTTCCATGTCACATATGGTCGAATGCGCTCATTTCACTTAAAATCAATGTTCCTTGTCAAACGTGTGCTTTATGCTCTGAAAAGGCGTTAGAAACAGTTTGAAGGCGCTCCTGCGCTCGGAAAGCTGTTTTCATACACTCGTTGAAACAAAGTGTGTTTTCCCACTCGGAACAAGTGCATATCACAATACTTTGTTGCAAACTCGTTTCGGACGTGCTTTTACAGTTAAAATGACAAATAGGATGAAAATGTGTTAAAAGCTCGAAAACATGAAAACCCATGCTTAGAAAGTTGTTACATGTCACATATGCTCGAATGCACTCATTTCACTCAAAATCAATGTTCCTTGTAAAACGTTTCCTTTATGCTCTGAAAAGGCGTTAGAACCAGTTTGAAGGCGCTCCTGCGCTAGGAAAGCAGTTTCCATGCACTCGGTGACACAAAGTGTGTTTGCCCACTCTGAACAAGTGTGGGAAAATGACAACCAAGATGAAAATGTGTTAAATGCTCGAAAACATGAAAATGCATGCTTAGAAAGTTGTGACATGTCACATATGCTCGAATGCGCTCATTTCACTGAAAATCAATGTTCCTTGTCGAGCCTTTGCTTTATGCTCTGAAAAGGCATTAGAAACAGGCTGAAGGCGCTCCTGCGCTAGGAAAGCTGTTTTCATGCACTCGGTGACACAAAGTGTGTTTTCCCACTCTGAAAAGTGCATACCACAATACTTTGTTGAAGACTCGTTTCAGACGTGCTTTTACAGTTAAAATGACAAATCGGATGAAAATGTGTTGAAAGCTCGAAAACATGAAAATCCATGCTTAGCAAGTTGTTACATGTCACATATGGTCGAATGCACTCATTTCACTTAAAATCAATGTTCCTTGTCAAACGTGTGCTCTATGCTCTGAAAAGGCGTTAGAAACAGGCTGAAGGCGCGCCTGCGCCAGGAAAGCTGTTTTCATGCACTCGCTGTCACAAAGTGTGTTTTCCCACTCTGAACAAGTGCAAATCACAATACACTCTAAAAAATAATGGGGCCAGTACTGGTTCGTCAGGGTGATGCCATAGAAGAACCTTTTTCAGGGCTTCAAAGAACTGTTCATGCAACAGTTCTTTAAAGAACCATTTAAACCATTTGTTTGAGCAGTGAAGACAGATTTGTGTAAACATGGCCTATGTGCATTGACCAGCAAATGGTAAGAGAATGCCAGGCTCTGAAGAACCATTTCCAATGTGAAGAACCTTTCGCATAATGTAATGGTTCATCACAGAGTTTTGACTCTCCATGGAACCATCCAGAGATTTGAAGAACCACTGAAGCACCTTTATTTTTTAGAGTGTACTTTGTTGAAAACTCGTTTCAGAAGTGCTTTTACAGTTAAAATGACAACCAGGATGAAAATGTGTTAAATGCTCGAAAACATGAAAATCCATGCTTAGCAAGTTGTTCCATGTCACATATGATCGAATACAATCATTTCACTCAAAATCAATGTTCCGTGTCAAACGTGTGCTTTATGCTCTGAAAAGGCGTTAGAAACAGTTTGAAGGCGCTCCTGCGCTCGGAAAGCTGTTTTCATACACTCGTTGAAACAAAGTGTGTTTTCCCACTCGGAACAAGTGCATATCACAATACTTTGTTGAAAACTCGTTTCGGACGTGCTTTTACAGTTAAAATGACAAATAGGATGAAAATGTGTTAAAAGCTCGAAAACATGAAAACCCATGCTTAGAAAGTTGTTACATGTCACATATGCTCGAATGCACTCATTTCACTCAAAATCAATGTTCCTTGTAAAACGTTTCCTTTATGCTCTGAAAAGGCGTTAGAACCAGTTTGAAGGCGCTCCTGCGCTAGGAAAGCAGTTTTCATGCACTCGGTGACACAAAGTGTGTTTGCCCACTCTGAACAAGTGTGGGAAAATGACAACCAGGATGAAAATGTGTTAAATGCTCGAAAACATGAAAATCCATGTTTAGAAAGTTGTTCCATGTCACATATGATCGAATACAATCAAAATCAATGTTCCGTGTCAAACGTGTGCTTTATGCTCTGAAAAGGCGTTAGAAACAGTTTGAAGGCGCTCCTGCGCTCGGAAAGCTGTTTTCATACACTCGTTGAAACAAAGTGTGTTTTCCCACTCGGAACAAGTGCATATCACAATACTTTGTTGAAAACTCGTTTCGGACGTGCTTTTACAGTTAAAATGACAAATAGGATGAAAATGTGTTAAAAGCTCGAAAACATGAAAACCCATGCTTAGAAAGTTGTTACATGTCACATATGCTCGAATGCACTCATAATCAATGTTCCTTGTAAAACGTTTCCTTTATGCTCTGAAAAGGCGTTAGAACCAGTTTGAAGGCGCTCCTGCGCTAGGAAAGCAGTTTTCATGGACTCGGTGACACAAAGTGTGTTTGCCCACTCGGAACAAGTGCATATCACAATACTTTGTTGAAAACTCGTTTCGGACGTGCTTTTACAGTTAAAATGACAACCAGGATGAAAATGTGTTAAATGCTCGAAAACATGAAAATCCATGCTTAGCAAGTTGTTCCATGTCACATATGGTCGAATGCGCTCATTTCACTTAAAATCAATGTTCCTTGTCAAACGTTTGCTTTATGCTCTGAAAAGGCGTTAGAAACAGTTTGAAGGCGCTCCTGCGCTCGGAAAGCTGTTTTCATACACTCGTTGAAACAAAGTGTGTTTTCCCACTCGGAACAAGTGCATATCACAATACTTTGTTGAAAACTCGTTTCGGACGTGCTTTTACAGTTAAAATGACAAATAGGATGAAAATGTGTTAAAAGCTCGAAAACATGAAAACCCATGCTTAGAAAGTTGTTACATGTCACATATGCTCGAATGCACTCATTTCACTCAAAATCAATGTTCCTTGTAAAACGTTTCCTTTATGCTCTGAAAAGGCGTTAGAACCAGTTTGAAGGCGCTCCTGCGCTAGGAAAGCAGTTTCCATGCACTCGGTGACACAAAGTGTGTTTGCCCACTCTGAACAAGTGTGGGAAAATGACAACCAAGATGAAAATGTGTTAAATGCTCGAAAACATGAAAATGCATGCTTAGAAAGTTGTGACATGTCACATATGCTCGAATGCGCTCATTTCACTGAAAATCAATGTTCCTTGTCGAGCCTTTGCTTTATGCTCTGAAAAGGCGTTAGAAACAGGCTGAAGGCGCTCCTGCGCTAGGAAAGCTGTTTTCATGCACTCGGTGACACAAAGTGTGTTTTCCCACTCTGAAAAGTGCATACCACAATACTTTGTTGAAGACTCGTTTCAGACGTGCTTTTACAGTTAAAATGACAAATCGGATGAAAATGTGTTGAAAGCTCGAAAACATGAAAATCCATGCTTAGCAAGTTGTTACATGTCACATATGGTCGAATGCACTCATTTCACTTAAAATCAATGTTCCTTGTCAAACGTGTGCTCTATGCTCTGAAAAGGCGTTAGAAACAGGCTGAAGGCGCGCCTGCGCCAGGAAAGCTGTTTTCATGCACTCGCTGTCACAAAGTGTGTTTTCCCACTCTGAACAAGTGCAAATCACAATACACTCTAAAAAATAATGGGGCCAGTACTGGTTCGTCAGGGTGATGCCATAGAAGAACCTTTTTCAGGGCTTCAAAGAACTGTTCATGCAACAGTTCTTTAAAGAACCATTTAAACCATTTGTTTGAGCAGTGAAGACAGATTTGTGTAAACATGGCCTATGTGCATTGACCAGCAAATGGTAAGAGAATGCCAGGCTCTGAAGAACCATTTCCAATGTGAAGAACCTTTCGCATAATGTAATGGTTCATCACAGAGTTTTGACTCTCCATGGAACCATCCAGAGATTTGAAGAACCACTGAAGCACCTTTATTTTTTAGAGTGTACTTTGTTGAAAACTCGTTTCAGAAGTGCTTTTACAGTTAAAATGACAACCAGGATGAAAATGTGTTAAATGCTCGAAAACATGAAAATCCATGCTTAGCAAGTTGTTCCATGTCACATATGATCGAATACAATCATTTCACTCAAAATCAATGTTCCGTGTCAAACGTATGCTTTATGCTCCGAAAAGGCGTTAGAAACAGTTTGAAGGCGCTCCTGCGCTCGGAAAGCTGTTTTCATACACTCGTTGAAACAAAGTGTGTTTTCCCACTCGGAACAAGTGCATATCACAATACTTTGTTGAAAACTCGTTTCGGACGTGCTTTTACAGTTAAAATGACAAATAGGATGAAAATGTGTTAAAAGCTCGAAAACATGAAAACCCATGCTTAGAAAGTTGTTACATGTCACATATGCTCGAATGCACTCATTTCACTCAAAATCAATGTTCCTTGTAAAACGTTTCCTTTATGCTCTGAAAAGGCGTTAGAACCAGTTTGAAGGCGCTCCTGCGCTAGGAAAGCAGTTTTCATGCACTTGGTGACACAAAGTGTGTTTGCCCACTCTGAACAAGTGTGGGAAAATGACAACCAGGATGAAAATGTGTTAAATGCTCGAAAACATGAAAATCCATGTTTAGAAAGTTGTTCCATGTCACATATGATCGAATACAATCAAAATCAATGTTCCGTGTCAAACGTGTGCTTTATGCTCTGAAAAGGCGTTAGAAACAGTTTGAAGGCGCTCCTGCGCTCGGAAAGCTGTTTTCATACACTCGTTGAAACAAAGTGTGTTTTCCCACTCGGAACAAGTGCATATCACAATACTTTGTTGAAAACTCGTTTCGGACGTGCTTTTACAGTTAAAATGAAAACCAGGATGAAAATGTGTTAAATGCTCGAAAACATGAAAATCCATGCTTAGCAAGTTGTTCCATGTCACATATGGTCGAATGCGCTCATTTCACTTAAAATCAATGTTCCTTGTCAAACGTGTGCTTTATGCTCTGAAAAGGCGTTAGAAACAGTTTGAAGGCGCTCCTGCGCTCGGAAAGCTGTTTTCATACACTCGTTGAAACAAAGTGTGTTTTCCCACTCGGAACAAGTGCATATCACAATACTTTGTTGCAAACTCGTTTCGGACGTGCTTTTACAGTTAAAATGACAAATAGGATGAAAATGTGTTAAAAGCTCGAAAACATGAAAACCCATGCTTAGAAAGTTGTTACATGTCACATATGCTCGAATGCACTCATTTCACTCAAAATCAATGTTCCTTGTAAAACGTTTCCTTTATGCTCTGAAAAGGCGTTAGAACCAGTTTGAAGGCGCTCCTGCGCTAGGAAAGCAGTTTCCATGCACTCGGTGACACAAAGTGTGTTTGCCCACTCTGAACAAGTGTGGGAAAATGACAACCAAGATGAAAATGTGTTAAATGCTCGAAAACATGAAAATGCATGCTTAGAAAGTTGTGACATGTCACATATGCTCGAATGCGCTCATTTCACTGAAAATCAATGTTCCTTGTCGAGCCTTTGCTTTATGCTCTGAAAAGGCGTTAGAAACAGGCTGAAGGCGCTCCTGCGCTAGGAAAGCTGTTTTCATGCACTCGGTGACACAAAGTGTGTTTTCCCACTCTGAAAAGTGCATACCACAATACTTTGTTGAAGACTCGTTTCAGACGTGCTTTTACAGTTAAAATGACAAATCGGATGAAAATGTGTTGAAAGCTCGAAAACATGAAAATCCATGCTTAGCAAGTTGTTACATGTCACATATGGTCGAATGCACTCATTTCACTTAAAATCAATGTTCCTTGTCAAACGTGTGCTCTATGCTCTGAAAAGGCGTTAGAAACAGGCTGAAGGCGCGCCTGCGCCAGGAAAGCTGTTTTCATGCACTCGCTGTCACAAAGTGTGTTTTCCCACTCTGAACAAGTGCAAATCACAATACACTCTAAAAAATAATGGGGCCAGTACTGGTTCGTCAGGGTGATGCCATAGAAGAACCTTTTTCAGGGCTTCAAAGAACTGTTCATGCAACAGTTCTTTAAAGAACCATTTAAACCATTTGTTTGAGCAGTGAAGACAGATTTGTGTAAACATGGCCTATGTGCATTGACCAGCAAATGGTAAGAGAATGCCAGGCTCTGAAGAACCATTTCCAATGTGAAGAACCTTTCGCATAATGTAATGGTTCATCACAGAGTTTTGACTCTCCATGGAACCATCCAGAGATTTGAAGAACCACTGAAGCACCTTTATTTTTTAGAGTGTACTTTGTTGAAAACTCGTTTCAGAAGTGCTTTTACAGTTAAAATGACAACCAGGATGAAAATGTGTTAAATGCTCGAAAACATGAAAATCCATGCTTAGCAAGTTGTTCCATGTCACATATGATCGAATACAATCATTTCACTCAAAATCAATGTTCCGTGTCAAACGTGTGCTTTATGCTCTGAAAAGGCGTTAGAAACAGTTTGAAGGCGCTCCTGCGCTCGGAAAGCTGTTTTCATACACTCGTTGAAACAAAGTGTGTTTGCCCACTCGGAACAAGTGCATATCACAATACTTTGTTGAAAACTCGTTTCGGACGTGCTTTTACAGTTAAAATGACAAATAGGATGAAAATGTGTTAAAAGCTCGAAAACATGAAAACCCATGCTTAGAAAGTTGTTACATGTCACATATGCTCGAATGCACTCATTTCACTCAAAATCAATGTTCCTTGTAAAACGTTTCCTTTATGCTCTGAAAAGGCGTTAGAACCAGTTTGAAGGCGCTCCTGCGCTAGGAAAGCAGTTTTCATGCACTCGGTGACACAAAGTGTGTTTGCCCACTCTGAACAAGTGTGGGAAAATGACAACCAGGATGAAAATGTGTTAAATGCTCGAAAACATGAAAATCCATGTTTAGAAAGTTGTTCCATGTCACATATGATCGAATACAATCAAAATCAATGTTCCGTGTCAAACGTGTGCTTTATGCTCTGAAAAGGCGTTAGAAACAGTTTGAAGGCGCTCCTGCGCTCGGAAAGCTGTTTTCATACACTCGTTGAAACAAAGTGTGTTTTCCCACTCGGAACAAGTGCATATCACAATACTTTGTTGAAAACTCGTTTCGGACGTGCTTTTACAGTTAAAATGACAAATAGGATGAAAATGTGTTAAAAGCTCGAAAACATGAAAACCCATGCTTAGAAAGTTGTTACATGTCACATATGCTCGAATGCACTCATAATCAATGTTCCTTGTAAAACGTTTCCTTTATGCTCTGAAAAGGCGTTAGAACCAGTTTGAAGGCGCTCCTGCGCTAGGAAAGCAGTTTTCATGGACTCGGTGACACAAAGTGTGTTTGCCCACTCGGAACAAGTGCATATCACAATACTTTGTTGAAAACTCGTTTCGGACGTGCTTTTACAGTTAAAATGACAACCAGGATGAAAATGTGTTAAATGCTCGAAAACATGAAAATCCATGCTTAGCAAGTTGTTCCATGTCACATATGGTCGAATGCGCTCATTTCACTTAAAATCAATGTTCCTTGTCAAACGTTTGCTTTATGCTCTGAAAAGGCGTTAGAAACAGTTTGAAGGCGCTCCTGCGCTCGGAAAGCTGTTTTCATACACTCGTTGAAACAAAGTGTGTTTTCCCACTCGGAACAAGTGCATATCACAATACTTTGTTGAAAACTCGTTTCGGACGTGCTTTTACAGTTAAAATGACAAATAGGATGAAAATGTGTTAAAAGCTCGAAAACATGAAAACCCATGCTTAGAAAGTTGTTACATGTCACATATGCTCGAATGCACTCATAATCAATGTTCCTTGTAAAATGTTTCCTTTATGCTCTGAAAAGGCGTTAGAACCAGTTTGAAGGCGCTCCTGCGCTAGGAAAGCAGTTTTCATGGACTCGGTGACACAAAGTGTGTTTGCCCACTCGGAACAAGTGCATATCACAATACTTTGTTGAAAACTCGTTTCGGACGTGCTTTTACAGTTAAAATGAAAACCAGGATGAAAATGTGTTAAATGCTCGAAAACATGAAAATCCATGCTTAGCAAGTTGTTCCATGTCACATATGGTCGAATGCGCTCATTTCACTTAAAATCAATGTTCCTTGTCAAACGTGTGCTTTATGCTCTGAAAAGGCGTTAGAAACAGTTTGAAGGCGCTCCTGCGCTCGGAAAGCTGTTTTCATACACTCGTTGAAACAAAGTGTGTTTTCCCACTCGGAACAAGTGCATATCACAATACTTTGTTGAAAACTCGTTTCGGACGTGCTTTTACAGTTAAAATGACAAATAGGATGAAAATGTGTTAAAAGCTCGAAAACATGAAAACCCATGCTTAGAAAGTTGTTACATGTCACATATGCTCGAATGCACTCATTTCACTCAAAATCAATGTTCCTTGTAAAACGTTTCCTTTATGCTCTGAAAAGGCGTTAGAACCAGTTTGAAGGCGCTCCTGCGCTAGGAAAGCAGTTTCCATGCACTCGGTGACACAAAGTGTGTTTGCCCACTCTGAACAAGTGTGGGAAAATGACAACCAAGATGAAAATGTGTTAAATGCTCGAAAACATGAAAATGCATGCTTAGAAAGTTGTGACATGTCACATATGCTCGAATGCGGTCATTTCACTGAAAATCAATGTTCCTTGTCGAGCCTTTGCTTTATGCTCTGAAAAGGCGTTAGAAACAGGCTGAAGGCGCTCCTGCGCTAGGAAAGCTGTTTTCATGCACTCGGTGACACAAAGTGTGTTTTCCCACTCTGAAAAGTGCATACCACAATACTTTGTTGAAGACTCGTTTCAGACGTGCTTTTACAGTTAAAATGACAAATCGGATGAAAATGTGTTGAAAGCTCGAAAACATGAAAATCCATGCTTAGCAAGTTGTTACATGTCACATATGGTCGAATGCACTCATTTCACTTAAAATCAATGTTCCTTGTCAAACGTGTGCTCTATGCTCTGAAAAGGCGTTAGAAACAGGCTGAAGGCGCGCCTGCGCCAGGAAAGCTGTTTTCATGCACTCGCTGTCACAAAGTGTGTTTTCCCACTCTGAACAAGTGCAAATCACAATACACTCTAAAAAATAATGGGGCCAGTACTGGTTCGTCAGGGTGATGCCATAGAAGAACCTTTTTCAGGGCTTCAAAGAACTGTTCATGCAACAGTTCTTTAAAGAACCATTTAAACCATTTGTTTGAGCAGTGAAGACAGATTTGTGTAAACATGGCCTATGTGCATTGACCAGCAAATGGTAAGAGAATGCCAGGCTCTGAAGAACCATTTCCAATGTGAAGAACCTTTCGCATAATGTAATGGTTCATCACAGAGTTTTGACTCTCCATGGAACCATCCAGAGATTTGAAGAACCACTGAAGCACCTTTATTTTTTAGAGTGTACTTTGTTGAAAACTCGTTTCAGAAGTGCTTTTACAGTTAAAATGACAACCAGGATGAAAATGTGTTAAATGCTCGAAAACATGAAAATCCATGCTTAGCAAGTTGTTCCATGTCACATATGATCGAATACAATCATTTCACTCAAAATCAATGTTCCGTGTCAAACGTGTGCTTTATGCTCTGAAAAGGCGTTAGAAACAGTTTGAAGGCGCTCCTGCGCTCGGAAAGCTGTTTTCATACACTCGTTGAAACAAAGTGTGTTTTCCCACTCGGAACAAGTGCATATCACAATACTTTGTTGAAAACTCGTTTCGGACGTGCTTTTACAGTTAAAATGACAAATAGGATGAAAATGTGTTAAAAGCTCGAAAACATGAAAACCCATGCTTAGAAAGTTGTTACATGTCACATATGCTCGAATGCACTCATTTCACTCATAATCAATGTTCCTTGTAAAACGTTTCCTTTATGCTCTGAAAAGGCGTTAGAACCAGTTTGAAGGCGCTCCTGCGCTAGGAAAGCAGTTTTCATGCACTCGGTGACACAAAGTGTGTTTGCCCACTCTGAACAAGTGTGGGAAAATGACAACCAGGATGAAAATGTGTTAAATGCTCGAAAACATGAAAATCCATGCTTAGCAAGTTGTTACATGTCACATATGGTCGAATGCACTCATTTCACTTAAAATCAATGTTCCTTGTCAAACGTGTGCTCTATGCTCTGAAAAGGCGTTAGAAACAGGCTGAAGGCGCGCCTGCGCCAGGAAAGCTGTTTTCATGCACTCGCTGTCACAAAGTGTGTTTTCCCACTCTGAACAAGTGCAAATCACAATACACTCTAAAAAATAATGGGGCCAGTACTGGTTCGTCAGGGTGATGCCATAGAAGAACCTTTTTCAGGGCTTCAAAGAACTGTTCATGCAACAGTTCTTTAAAGAACCATTTAAACCATTTGTTTGAGCAGTGAAGACAGATTTGTGTAAACATGGCCTATGTGCATTGACCAGCAAATGGTAAGAGAATGCCAGGCTCTGAAGAACCATTTCCAATGTGAAGAACCTTTCGCATAATGTAATGGTTCAGCACAGAGTTTTGACTCTCCATGGAACCATCCAGAGATTTGAAGAACCACTGAAGCACCTTTATTTTTTAGAGTGTACTTTGTTGAAAACTCGTTTCAGAAGTGCTTTTACAGTTAAAATGACAACCAGGATGAAAATGTGTTAAATGCTCGAAAACATGAAAATCCATGCTTAGCAAGTTGTTCCATGTCACATATGATCGAATACAATCATTTCACTCAAAATCAATGTTCCGTGTCAAACGTGTGCTTTATGCTCTGAAAAGGCGTTAGAAACAGTTTGAAGGCGCTCCTGCGCTCGGAAAGCTGTTTTCATACACTCGTTGAAACAAAGTGTGTTTTCCCACTCGGAACAAGTGCATATCACAATACTTTGTTGCAAACTCGTTTCGGACGTGCTTTTACAGTTAAAATGACAAATAGGATGAAAATGTGTTAAAAGCTCGAAAACATGAAAACCCATGCTTAGAAAGTTGTTACATGTCACATATGCTCGAATGCACTCATTTCACTCAAAATCAATGTTCCTTGTAAAACGTTTCCTTTATGCTCTGAAAAGGCGATAGAACCAGTTTGAAGGCGCTCCTGCGCTAGGAAAGCAGTTTCCATGCACTCGGTGACACAAAGTGTGTTTGCCCACTCTGAACAAGTGTGGGAAAATGACAACCAAGATGAAAATGTGTTAAATGCTCGAAAACATGAAAATGCATGCTTAGAAAGTTGTGACATGTCACATATGCTCGAATGCGCTCATTTCACTGAAAATCAATGTTCCTTGTCGAGCCTTTGCTTTATGCTCTGAAAAGGCGTTAGAAACAGGCTGAAGGCGCTCCTGCGCTAGGAAAGCTGTTTTCATGCACTCGGTGACACAAAGTGTGTTTTCCCACTCTGAAAAGTGCATACCACAATACTTTGTTGAAGACTCGTTTCAGACGTGCTTTTACAGTTAAAATGACAAATCGGATGAAAATGTGTTGAAAGCTCGAAAACATGAAAATCCATGCTTAGCAAGTTGTTACATGTCACATATGGTCGAATGCACTCATTTCACTTAAAATCAATGTTCCTTGTCAAACGTGTGCTCTATGCTCTGAAAAGGCGTTAGAAACAGGCTGAAGGTGCGCCTGCGCCAGGAAAGCTGTTTTCATGCACTCGCTGTCACAAAGTGTGTTTTCCCACTCTGAACAAGTGCAAATCACAATACACTCTAAAAAATAATGGGGCCAGTACTGGTTCGTCAGGGTGATGCCATAGAAGAACCTTTTTCAGGGCTTCAAAGAACTGTTCATGCAACAGTTCTTTAAAGAACCATTTAAACCATTTGTTTGAGCAGTGAAGACAGATTTGTGTAAACATGGCCTATGTGCATTGACCAGCAAATGGTAAGAGAATGCCAGGCTCTGAAGAACCATTTCCAATGTGAAGAACCTTTCGCATAATGTAATGGTTCATCACAGATTTTTGACTCTCCATGGAACCATCCAGAGATTTGAAGAACCACTGAAGCACCTTTATTTTTTAGAGTGTACTTTGTTGAAAACTCGTTTCAGAAGTGCTTTTACAGTTAAAATGACAACCAGGATGAAAATGTGTTAAATGCTCGAAAACATGAAAATCCATGCTTAGCAAGTTGTTCCATGTCACATATGATCGAATACAATCATTTCACTCAAAATCAATGTTCCGTGTCAAACGTGTGCTTTATGCTCTGAAAAGGCGTTAGAAACAGTTTGAAGGCGCTCCTGCGCTCGGAAAGCTGTTTTCATACACTCGTTGAAACAAAGTGTGTTTTCCCACTCGGAACAAGTGCATATCACAATACTTTGTTGAAAACTCGTTTCGGACGTGCTTTTACAGTTAAAATGACAAATAGGATGAAAATGTGTTAAAAGCTCGAAAACATGAAAACCCATGCTTAGAAAGTTGTTACATGTCACATATGCTCGAATGCACTCATTTCACTCAAAATCAATGTTCCTTGTAAAACGTTTCCTTTATGCTCTGAAAAGGCGTTAGAACCAGTTTGAAGGCGCTCCTGCGCTAGGAAAGCAGTTTTCATGCACTTGGTGACACAAAGTGTGTTTGCCCACTCTGAACAAGTGTGGGAAAATGACAACCAGGATGAAAATGTGTTAAATGCTCGAAAACATGAAAATCCATGTTTAGAAAGTTGTTCCATGTCACATATGATCGAATACAATCAAAATCAATGTTCCGTGTCAAACGTGTGCTTTATGCTCTGAAAAGGCGTTAGAAACAGTTTGAAGGCGCTCCTGCGCTCGGAAAGCTGTTTTCATACACTCGTTGAAACAAAGTGTGTTTTCCCACTCGGAACAAGTGCATATCACAATACTTTGTTGAAAACTCGTTTCGGACGTGCTTTTACAGTTAAAATGAAAACCAGGATGAAAATGTGTTAAATGCTCGAAAACATGAAAATCCATGCTTAGCAAGTTGTTCCATGTCACATATGGTCGAATGCGCTCATTTCACTTAAAATCAATGTTCCTTGTCAAACGTGTGCTTTATGCTCTGAAAAGGCGTTAGAAACAGTTTGAAGGCGCTCCTGCGCTCGGAAAGCTGTTTTCATACACTCGTTGAAACAAAGTGTGTTTTCCCACTCGGAACAAGTGCATATCACAATACTTTGTTGCAAACTCGTTTCGGACGTGCTTTTACAGTTAAAATGACAAATAGGATGAAAATGTGTTAAAAGCTCGAAAACATGAAAACCCATGCTTAGAAAGTTGTTACATGTCACATATGCTCGAATGCACTCATTTCACTCAAAATCAATGTTCCTTGTAAAACGTTTCCTTTATGCTCTGAAAAGGCGTTAGAACCAGTTTGAAGGCGCTCCTGCGCTAGGAAAGCAGTTTCCATGCACTCGGTGACACAAAGTGTGTTTGCCCACTCTGAACAAGTGTGGGAAAATGACAACCAAGATGAAAATGTGTTAAATGCTCGAAAACATGAAAATGCATGCTTAGAAAGTTGTGACATGTCACATATGCTCGAATGCGCTCATTTCACTGAAAATCAATGTTCCTTGTCGAGCCTTTGCTTTATGCTCTGAAAAGGCGTTAGAAACAGGCTGAAGGCGCTCCTGCGCTAGGAAAGCTGTTTTCATGCACTCGGTGACACAAAGTGTGTTTTCCCACTCTGAAAAGTGCATACCACAATACTTTGTTGAAGACTCGTTTCAGACGTGCTTTTACAGTTAAAATGACAAATCGGATGAAAATGTGTTGAAAGCTCGAAAACATGAAAATCCATGCTTAGCAAGTTGTTACATGTCACATATGGTCGAATGCACTCATTTCACTTAAAATCAATGTTCCTTGTCAAACGTGTGCTCTATGCTCTGAAAAGGCGTTAGAAACAGGCTGAAGGCGCGCCTGCGCCAGGAAAGCTGTTTTCATGCACTCGCTGTCACAAAGTGTGTTTTCCCACTCTGAACAAGTGCAAATCACAATACACTCTAAAAAATAATGGGGCCAGTACTGGTTCGTCAGGGTGATGCCATAGAAGAACCTTTTTCAGGGCTTCAAAGAACTGTTCATGCAACAGTTCTTTAAAGAACCATTTAAACCATTTGTTTGAGCAGTGAAGACAGATTTGTGTAAACATGGCCTATGTGCATTGACCAGCAAATGGTAAGAGAATGCCAGGCTCTGAAGAACCATTTCCAATGTGAAGAACCTTTCGCATAATGTAATGGTTCATCACAGAGTTTTGACTCTCCATGGAACCATCCAGAGATTTGAAGAACCACTGAAGCACCTTTATTTTTTAGAGTGTACTTTGTTGAAAACTCGTTTCAGAAGTGCTTTTACAGTTAAAATGACAACCAGGATGAAAATGTGTTAAATGCTCGAAAACATGAAAATCCATGCTTAGCAAGTTGTTCCATGTCACATATGATCGAATACAATCATTTCACTCAAAATCAATGTTCCGTGTCAAACGTGTGCTTTATGCTCTGAAAAGGCGTTAGAAACAGTTTGAAGGCGCTCCTGCGCTCGGAAAGCTGTTTTCATACACTCGTTGAAACAAAGTGTGTTTGCCCACTCGGAACAAGTGCATATCACAATACTTTGTTGAAAACTCGTTTCGGACGTGCTTTTACAGTTAAAATGACAAATAGGATGAAAATGTGTTAAAAGCTCGAAAACATGAAAACCCATGCTTAGAAAGTTGTTACATGTCACATATGCTCGAATGCACTCATTTCACTCAAAATCAATGTTCCTTGTAAAACGTTTCCTTTATGCTCTGAAAAGGCGTTAGAACCAGTTTGAAGGCGCTCCTGCGCTAGGAAAGCAGTTTTCATGCACTCGGTGACACAAAGTGTGTTTGCCCACTCTGAACAAGTGTGGGAAAATGACAACCAGGATGAAAATGTGTTAAATGCTCGAAAACATGAAAATCCATGTTTAGAAAGTTGTTCCATGTCACATATGATCGAATACAATCAAAATCAATGTTCCGTGTCAAACGTGTGCTTTATGCTCTGAAAAGGCGTTAGAAACAGTTTGAAGGCGCTCCTGCGCTCGGAAAGCTGTTTTCATACACTCGTTGAAACAAAGTGTGTTTTCCCACTCGGAACAAGTGCATATCACAATACTTTGTTGAAAACTCGTTTCGGACGTGCTTTTACAGTTAAAATGACAAATAGGATGAAAATGTGTTAAAAGCTCGAAAACATGAAAACCCATGCTTAGAAAGTTGTTACATGTCACATATGCTCGAATGCACTCATAATCAATGTTCCTTGTAAAACGTTTCCTTTATGCTCTGAAAAGGCGTTAGAACCAGTTTGAAGGCGCTCCTGCGCTAGGAAAGCAGTTTTCATGGACTCGGTGACACAAAGTGTGTTTGCCCACTCGGAACAAGTGCATATCACAATACTTTGTTGAAAACTCGTTTCGGACGTGCTTTTACAGTTAAAATGACAACCAGGATGAAAATGTGTTAAATGCTCGAAAACATGAAAATCCATGCTTAGCAAGTTGTTCCATGTCACATATGGTCGAATGCGCTCATTTCACTTAAAATCAATGTTCCTTGTCAAACGTTTGCTTTATGCTCTGAAAAGGCGTTAGAAACAGTTTGAAGGCGCTCCTGCGCTCGGAAAGCTGTTTTCATACACTCGTTGAAACAAAGTGTGTTTTCCCACTCGGAACAAGTGCATATCACAATACTTTGTTGAAAACTCGTTTCGGACGTGCTTTTACAGTTAAAATGACAAATAGGATGAAAATGTGTTAAAAGCTCGAAAACATGAAAACCCATGCTTAGAAAGTTGTTACATGTCACATATGCTCGAATGCACTCATTTCACTCAAAATCAATGTTCCTTGTAAAACGTTTCCTTTATGCTCTGAAAAGGCGTTAGAACCAGTTTGAAGGCGCTCCTGCGCTAGGAAAGCAGTTTTCATGCACTTGGTGACACAAAGTGTGTTTGCCCACTCTGAACAAGTGTGGGAAAATGACAACCAGGATGAAAATGTGTTAAATGCTCGAAAACATGAAAATCCATGTTTAGAAAGTTGTTCCATGTCACATATGATCGAATACAATCAAAATCAATGTTCCGTGTCAAACGTGTGCTTTATGCTCTGAAAAGGCGTTAGAAACAGTTTGAAGGCGCTCCTGCGCTCGGAAAGCTGTTTTCATACACTCGTTGAAACAAAGTGTGTTTTCCCACTCGGAACAAGTGCATATCACAATACTTTGTTGAAAACTCGTTTCGGACGTGCTTTTACAGTTAAAATGAAAACCAGGATGAAAATGTGTTAAATGCTCGAAAACATGAAAATCCATGCTTAGCAAGTTGTTCCATGTCACATATGGTCGAATGCGCTCATTTCACTTAAAATCAATGTTCCTTGTCAAACGTGTGCTTTATGCTCTGAAAAGGCGTTAGAAACAGTTTGAAGGCGCTCCTGCGCTCGGAAAGCTGTTTTCATACACTCGTTGAAACAAAGTGTGTTTTCCCACTCGGAACAAGTGCATATCACAATACTTTGTTGAAAACTCGTTTCGGACGTGCTTTTACAGTTAAAATGACAAATAGGATGAAAATGTGTTAAAAGCTCGAAAACATGAAAACCCATGCTTAGAAAGTTGTTACATGTCACATATGCTCGAATGCACTCATTTCACTCAAAATCAATGTTCCTTGTAAAACGTTTCCTTTATGCTCTGAAAAGGCGTTAGAACCAGTTTGAAGGCGCTCCTGCGCTAGGAAAGCAGTTTCCATGCACTCGGTGACACAAAGTGTGTTTGCCCACTCTGAACAAGTGTGGGAAAATGACAACCAAGATGAAAATGTGTTAAATGCTCGAAAACATGAAAATGCATGCTTAGAAAGTTGTGACATGTCACATATGCTCGAATGCGCTCATTTCACTGAAAATCAATGTTCCTTGTCGAGCCTTTGCTTTATGCTCTGAAAAGGCGTTAGAAACAGGCTGAAGGCGCTCCTGCGCTAGGAAAGCTGTTTTCATGCACTCGGTGACACAAAGTGTGTTTTCCCACTCTGAAAAGTGCATACCACAATACTTTGTTGAAGACTCGTTTCAGACGTGCTTTTACAGTTAAAATGACAAATCGGATGAAAATGTGTTGAAAGCTCGAAAACATGAAAATCCATGCTTAGCAAGTTGTTACATGTCACATATGGTCGAATGCACTCATTTCACTTAAAATCAATGTTCCTTGTCAAACGTGTGCTCTATGCTCTGAAAAGGCGTTAGAAACAGGCTGAAGGCGCGCCTGCGCCAGGAAAGCTGTTTTCATGCACTCGCTGTCACAAAGTGTGTTTTCCCACTCTGAACAAGTGCAAATCACAATACACTCTAAAAAATAATGGGGCCAGTACTGGTTCGTCAGGGTGATGCCATAGAAGAACCTTTTTCAGGGCTTCAAAGAACTGTTCATGCAACAGTTCTTTAAAGAACCATTTAAACCATTTGTTTGAGCAGTGAAGACAGATTTGTGTAAACATGGCCTATGTGCATTGACCAGCAAATGGTAAGAGAATGCCAGGCTCTGAAGAACCATTTCCAATGTGAAGAACCTTTCGCATAATGTAATGGTTCATCACAGAGTTTTGACTCTCCATGGAACCATCCAGAGATTTGAAGAACCACTGAAGCACCTTTATTTTTTAGAGTGTACTTTGTTGAAAACTCGTTTCAGAAGTGCTTTTACAGTTAAAATGACAACCAGGATGAAAATGTGTTAAATGCTCGAAAACATGAAAATCCATGCTTAGCAAGTTGTTCCATGTCACATATGATCGAATACAATCATTTCACTCAAAATCAATGTTCCGTGTCAAACGTGTGCTTTATGCTCTGAAAAGGCGTTAGAAACAGTTTGAAGGCGCTCCTGCGCTCGGAAAGCTGTTTTCATACACTCGTTGAAACAAAGTGTGTTTGCCCACTCGGAACAAGTGCATATCACAATACTTTGTTGAAAACTCGTTTCGGACGTGCTTTTACAGTTAAAATGACAAATAGGATGAAAATGTGTTAAAAGCTCGAAAACATGAAAACCCATGCTTAGAAAGTTGTTACATGTCACATATGCTCGAATGCACTCATTTCACTCAAAATCAATGTTCCTTGTAAAACGTTTCCTTTATGCTCTGAAAAGGCGTTAGAACCAGTTTGAAGGCGCTCCTGCGCTAGGAAAGCAGTTTTCATGCACTCGGTGACACAAAGTGTGTTTGCCCACTCTGAACAAGTGTGGGAAAATGACAACCAGGATGAAAATGTGTTAAATGCTCGAAAACATGAAAATCCATGTTTAGAAAGTTGTTCCATGTCACATATGATCGAATACAATCAAAATCAATGTTCCGTGTCAAACGTGTGCTTTATGCTCTGAAAAGGCGTTAGAAACAGTTTGAAGGCGCTCCTGCGCTCGGAAAGCTGTTTTCATACACTCGTTGAAACAAAGTGTGTTTTCCCACTCGGAACAAGTGCATATCACAATACTTTGTTGAAAACTCGTTTCGGACGTGCTTTTACAGTTAAAATGACAAATAGGATGAAAATGTGTTAAAAGCTCGAAAACATGAAAACCCATGCTTAGAAAGTTGTTACATGTCACATATGCTCGAATGCACTCATAATCAATGTTCCTTGTAAAACGTTTCCTTTATGCTCTGAAAAGGCGTTAGAACCAGTTTGAAGGCGCTCCTGCGCTAGGAAAGCAGTTTTCATGGACTCGGTGACACAAAGTGTGTTTGCCCACTCGGAACAAGTGCATATCACAATACTTTGTTGAAAACTCGTTTCGGACATGCTTTTACAGTTAAAATGACAACCAGGATGAAAATGTGTTAAATGCTCGAAAACATGAAAATCCATGCTTAGCAAGTTGTTCCATGTCACATATGGTCGAATGCGCTCATTTCACTTAAAATCAATGTTCCTTGTCAAACGTTTGCTTTATGCTCTGAAAAGGCGTTAGAAACAGTTTGAAGGCGCTCCTGCGCTCGGAAAGCTGTTTTCATACACTCGTTGAAACAAAGTGTGTTTTCCCACTCGGAACAAGTGCATATCACAATACTTTGTTGAAAACTCGTTTCGGACGTGCTTTTACAGTTAAAATGACAAATAGGATGAAAATGTGTTAAAAGCTCGAAAACATGAAAACCCATGCTTAGAAAGTTGTTACATGTCACATATGCTCGAATGCACTCATAATCAATGTTCCTTGTAAAATGTTTCCTTTATGCTCTGAAAAGGCGTTAGAACCAGTTTGAAGGCGCTCCTGCGCTAGGAAAGCAGTTTTCATGGACTCGGTGACACAAAGTGTGTTTGCCCACTCGGAACAAGTGCATATCACAATACTTTGTTGAAAACTCGTTTCGGACGTGCTTTTACAGTTAAAATGAAAACCAGGATGAAAATGTGTTAAATGCTCGAAAACATGAAAATCCATGCTTAGCAAGTTGTTCCATGTCACATATGGTCGAATGCGCTCATTTCACTTAAAATCAATGTTCCTTGTCAAACGTGTGCTTTATGCTCTGAAAAGGCGTTAGAAACAGTTTGAAGGCGCTCCTGCGCTCGGAAAGCTGTTTTCATACACTCGTTGAAACAAAGTGTGTTTTCCCACTCGGAACAAGTGCATATCACAATACTTTGTTGAAAACTCGTTTCGGACGTGCTTTTACAGTTAAAATGACAAATAGGATGAAAATGTGTTAAAAGCTCGAAAACATGAAAACCCATGCTTAGAAAGTTGTTACATGTCACATATGCTCGAATGCACTCATTTCACTCAAAATCAATGTTCCTTGTAAAACGTTTCCTTTATGCTCTGAAAAGGCGTTAGAACCAGTTTGAAGGCGCTCCTGCGCTAGGAAAGCAGTTTTCATGCACTTGGTGACACAAAGTGTGTTTGCCCACTCTGAACAAGTGTGGGAAAATGACAACCAGGATGAAAATGTGTTAAATGCTCGAAAACATGAAAATCCATGTTTAGAAAGTTGTTCCATGTCACATATGATCGAATACAATCAAAATCAATGTTCCGTGTCAAACGTGTGCTTTATGCTCTGAAAAGGCGTTAGAAACAGTTTGAAGGCGCTCCTGCGCTCGGAAAGCTGTTTTCATACACTCGTTGAAACAAAGTGTGTTTTCCCACTCGGAACAAGTGCATATCACAATACTTTGTTGAAAACTCGTTTCGGACGTGCTTTTACAGTTAAAATGAAAACCAGGATGAAAATGTGTTAAATGCTCGAAAACATGAAAATCCATGCTTAGCAAGTTGTTCCATGTCACATATGGTCGAATGCGCTCATTTCACTTAAAATCAATGTTCCTTGTCAAACGTGTGCTTTATGCTCTGAAAAGGCGTTAGAAACAGTTTGAAGGCGCTCCTGCGCTCGGAAAGCTGTTTTCATACACTCGTTGAAACAAAGTGTGTTTTCCCACTCGGAACAAGTGCATATCACAATACTTTGTTGAAAACTCGTTTCGGACGTGCTTTTACAGTTAAAATGACAAATAGGATGAAAATGTGTTAAAAGCTCGAAAACATGAAAACCCATGCTTAGAAAGTTGTTACATGTCACATATGCTCGAATGCACTCATAATCAATGTTCCTTGTAAAACGTTTCCTTTATGCTCTGAAAAGGCGTTAGAACCAGTTTGAAGGCGCTCCTGCGCTAGGAAAGCAGTTTTCATGGACTCGGTGACACAAAGTGTGTTTGCCCACTCGGAACAAGTGCATATCACAATACTTTGTTGAAAACTCGTTTCGGACATGCTTTTACAGTTAAAATGACAACCAGGATGAAAATGTGTTAAATGCTCGAAAACATGAAAATCCATGCTTAGCAAGTTGTTCCATGTCACATATGGTCGAATGCGCTCATTTCACTTAAAATCAATGTTCCTTGTCAAACGTTTGCTTTATGCTCTGAAAAGGCGTTAGAAACAGTTTGAAGGCGCTCCTGCGCTCGGAAAGCTGTTTTCATACACTCGTTGAAACAAAGTGTGTTTTCCCACTCGGAACAAGTGCATATCACAATACTTTGTTGAAAACTCGTTTCGGACGTGCTTTTACAGTTAAAATGACAAATAGGATGAAAATGTGTTAAAAGCTCGAAAACATGAAAACCCATGCTTAGAAAGTTGTTACATGTCACATATGCTCGAATGCACTCATAATCAATGTTCCTTGTAAAATGTTTCCTTTATGCTCTGAAAAGGCGTTAGAACCAGTTTGAAGGCGCTCCTGCGCTAGGAAAGCAGTTTTCATGGACTCGGTGACACAAAGTGTGTTTGCCCACTCGGAACAAGTGCATATCACAATACTTTGTTGAAAACTCGTTTCGGACGTGCTTTTACAGTTAAAATGAAAACCAGGATGAAAATGTGTTAAATGCTCGAAAACATGAAAATCCATGCTTAGCAAGTTGTTCCATGTCACATATGGTCGAATGCGCTCATTTCACTTAAAATCAATGTTCCTTGTCAAACGTGTGCTTTATGCTCTGAAAAGGCGTTAGAAACAGTTTGAAGGCGCTCCTGCGCTCGGAAAGCTGTTTTCATACACTCGTTGAAACAAAGTGTGTTTTCCCACTCGGAACAAGTGCATATCACAATACTTTGTTGAAAACTCGTTTCGGACGTGCTTTTACAGTTAAAATGACAAATAGGATGAAAATGTGTTAAAAGCTCGAAAACATGAAAACCCATGCTTAGAAAGTTGTTACATGTCACATATGCTCGAATGCACTCATTTCACTCAAAATCAATGTTCCTTGTAAAACGTTTCCTTTATGCTCTGAAAAGGCGTTAGAACCAGTTTGAAGGCGCTCCTGCGCTAGGAAAGCAGTTTTCATGCACTTGGTGACACAAAGTGTGTTTGCCCACTCTGAACAAGTGTGGGAAAATGACAACCAGGATGAAAATGTGTTAAATGCTCGAAAACATGAAAATCCATGTTTAGAAAGTTGTTCCATGTCACATATGATCGAATACAATCAAAATCAATGTTCCGTGTCAAACGTGTGCTTTATGCTCTGAAAAGGCGTTAGAAACAGTTTGAAGGCGCTCCTGCGCTCGGAAAGCTGTTTTCATACACTCGTTGAAACAAAGTGTGTTTTCCCACTCGGAACAAGTGCATATCACAATACTTTGTTGAAAACTCGTTTCGGACGTGCTTTTACAGTTAAAATGAAAACCAGGATGAAAATGTGTTAAATGCTCGAAAACATGAAAATCCATGCTTAGCAAGTTGTTCCATGTCACATATGGTCGAATGCGCTCATTTCACTTAAAATCAATGTTCCTTGTCAAACGTGTGCTTTATGCTCTGAAAAGGCGTTAGAAACAGTTTGAAGGCGCTCCTGCGCTCGGAAAGCTGTTTTCATACACTCGTTGAAACAAAGTGTGTTTTCCCACTCGGAACAAGTGCATATCACAATACTTTGTTGAAAACTCGTTTCGGACGTGCTTTTACAGTTAAAATGACAAATAGGATGAAAATGTGTTAAAAGCTCGAAAACATGAAAACCCATGCTTAGAAAGTTGTTACATGTCACATATGCTCGAATGCACTCATTTCACTCAAAATCAATGTTCCTTGTAAAACGTTTCCTTTATGCTCTGAAAAGGCGTTAGAACCAGTTTGAAGGCGCTCCTGCGCTAGGAAAGCAGTTTCCATGCACTCGGTGACACAAAGTGTGTTTGCCCACTCTGAACAAGTGTGGGAAAATGACAACCAAGATGAAAATGTGTTAAATGCTCGAAAACATGAAAATGCATGCTTAGAAAGTTGTGACATGTCACATATGCTCGAATGCGCTCATTTCACTGAAAATCAATGTTCCTTGTCGAGCCTTTGCTTTATGCTCTGAAAAGGCGTTAGAAACAGGCTGAAGGCGCTCCTGCGCTAGGAAAGCTGTTTTCATGCACTCGGTGACACAAAGTGTGTTTTCCCACTCTGAAAAGTGCATACCACAATACTTTGTTGAAGACTCGTTTCAGACGTGCTTTTACAGTTAAAATGACAAATCGGATGAAAATGTGTTGAAAGCTCGAAAACATGAAAATCCATGCTTAGCAAGTTGTTACATGTCACATATGGTCGAATGCACTCATTTCACTTAAAATCAATGTTCCTTGTCAAACGTGTGCTCTATGCTCTGAAAAGGCGTTAGAAACAGGCTGAAGGCGCGCCTGCGCCAGGAAAGCTGTTTTCATGCACTCGCTGTCACAAAGTGTGTTTTCCCACTCTGAACAAGTGCAAATCACAATACACTCTAAAAAATAATGGGGCCAGTACTGGTTCGTCAGGGTGATGCCATAGAAGAACCTTTTTCAGGGCTTCAAAGAACTGTTCATGCAACAGTTCTTTAAAGAACCATTTAAACCATTTGTTTGAGCAGTGAAGACAGATTTGTGTAAACATGGCCTATGTGCATTGACCAGCAAATGGTAAGAGAATGCCAGGCTCTGAAGAACCATTTCCAATGTGAAGAACCTTTCGCATAATGTAATGGTTCATCACAGAGTTTTGACTCTCCATGGAACCATCCAGAGATTTGAAGAACCACTGAAGCACCTTTATTTTTTAGAGTGTACTTTGTTGAAAACTCGTTTCAGAAGTGCTTTTACAGTTAAAATGACAACCAGGATGAAAATGTGTTAAATGCTCGAAAACATGAAAATCCATGCTTAGCAAGTTGTTCCATGTCACATATGATCGAATACAATCATTTCACTCAAAATCAATGTTCCGTGTCAAACGTGTGCTTTATGCTCTGAAAAGGCGTTAGAAACAGTTTGAAGGCGCTCCTGCGCTCGGAAAGCTGTTTTCATACACTCGTTGAAACAAAGTGTGTTTGCCCACTCGGAACAAGTGCATATCACAATACTTTGTTGAAAACTCGTTTCGGACGTGCTTTTACAGTTAAAATGACAAATAGGATGAAAATGTGTTAAAAGCTCGAAAACATGAAAACCCATGCTTAGAAAGTTGTTACATGTCACATATGCTCGAATGCACTCATTTCACTCAAAATCAATGTTCCTTGTAAAACGTTTCCTTTATGCTCTGAAAAGGCGTTAGAACCAGTTTGAAGGCGCTCCTGCGCTAGGAAAGCAGTTTTCATGCACTCGGTGACACAAAGTGTGTTTGCCCACTCTGAACAAGTGTGGGAAAATGACAACCAGGATGAAAATGTGTTAAATGCTCGAAAACATGAAAATCCATGTTTAGAAAGTTGTTCCATGTCACATATGATCGAATACAATCAAAATCAATGTTCCGTGTCAAACGTGTGCTTTATGCTCTGAAAAGGCGTTAGAAACAGTTTGAAGGCGCTCCTGCGCTCGGAAAGCTGTTTTCATACACTCGTTGAAACAAAGTGTGTTTTCCCACTCGGAACAAGTGCATATCACAATACTTTGTTGAAAACTCGTTTCGGACGTGCTTTTACAGTTAAAATGACAAATAGGATGAAAATGTGTTAAAAGCTCGAAAACATGAAAACCCATGCTTAGAAAGTTGTTACATGTCACATATGCTCGAATGCACTCATAATCAATGTTCCTTGTAAAACGTTTCCTTTATGCTCTGAAAAGGCGTTAGAACCAGTTTGAAGGCGCTCCTGCGCTAGGAAAGCAGTTTTCATGGACTCGGTGACACAAAGTGTGTTTGCCCACTCGGAACAAGTGCATATCACAATACTTTGTTGAAAACTCGTTTCGGACGTGCTTTTACAGTTAAAATGACAACCAGGATGAAAATGTGTTAAATGCTCGAAAACATGAAAATCCATGCTTAGCAAGTTGTTCCATGTCACATATGGTCGAATGCGCTCATTTCACTTAAAATCAATGTTCCTTGTCAAACGTTTGCTTTATGCTCTGAAAAGGCGTTAGAAACAGTTTGAAGGCGCTCCTGCGCTCGGAAAGCTGTTTTCATACACTCGTTGAAACAAAGTGTGTTTTCCCACTCGGAACAAGTGCATATCACAATACTTTGTTGAAAACTCGTTTCGGACGTGCTTTTACAGTTAAAATGACAAATAGGATGAAAATGTGTTAAAAGCTCGAAAACATGAAAACCCATGCTTAGAAAGTTGTTACATGTCACATATGCTCGAATGCACTCATTTCACTCAAAATCAATGTTCCTTGTAAAACGTTTCCTTTATGCTCTGAAAAGGCGTTAGAACCAGTTTGAAGCCGCTCCTGCGCTAGGAAAGCAGTTTTCATGCACTTGGTGACACAAAGTGTGTTTGCCCACTCTGAACAAGTGTGGGAAAATGACAACCAGGATGAAAATGTGTTAAATGCTCGAAAACATGAAAATCCATGTTTAGAAAGTTGTTCCATGTCACATATGATCGAATACAATCAAAATCAATGTTCCGTGTCAAACGTGTGCTTTATGCTCTGAAAAGGCGTTAGAAACAGTTTGAAGGCGCTCCTGCGCTCGGAAAGCTGTTTTCATACACTCGTTGAAACAAAGTGTGTTTTCCCACTCGGAACAAGTGCATATCACAATACTTTGTTGAAAACTCGTTTCGGACGTGCTTTTACAGTTAAAATGAAAACCAGGACGAAAATGTGTTAAATGCTCGAAAACATGAAAATCCATGCTTAGCAAGTTGTTCCATGTCACATATGGTCGAATGCGCTCATTTCACTTAAAATCAATGTTCCTTGTCAAACGTGTGCTTTATGCTCTGAAAAGGCGTTAGAAACAGTTTGAAGGCGCTCCTGCGCTCGGAAAGCTGTTTTCATACACTCGTTGAAACAAAGTGTGTTTTCCCACTCGGAACAAGTGCATATCACAATACTTTGTTGAAAACTCGTTTCGGACGTGCTTTTACAGTTAAAATGACAAATAGGATGAAAATGTGTTAAAAGCTCGAAAACATGAAAACCCATGCTTAGAAAGTTGTTACATGTCACATATGCTCGAATGCACTCATTTCACTCAAAATCAATGTTCCTTGTAAAACGTTTCCTTTATGCTCTGAAAAGGCGTTAGAACCAGTTTGAAGGCGCTCCTGCGCTAGGAAAGCAGTTTCCATGCACTCGGTGACACAAAGTGTGTTTGCCCACTCTGAACAAGTGTGGGAAAATGACAACCAAGATGAAAATGTGTTAAATGCTCGAAAACATGAAAATGCATGCTTAGAAAGTTGTGACATGTCACATATGCTCGAATGCGCTCATTTCACTGAAAATCAATGTTCCTTGTCGAGCCTTTGCTTTATGCTCTGAAAAGGCGTTAGAAACAGGCTGAAGGCGCTCCTGCGCTAGGAAAGCTGTTTTCATGCACTCGGTGACACAAAGTGTGTTTTCCCACTCTGAAAAGTGCATACCACAATACTTTGTTGAAGACTCGTTTCAGACGTGCTTTTACAGTTAAAATGACAAATCGGATGAAAATGTGTTGAAAGCTCGAAAACATGAAAATCCATGCTTAGCAAGTTGTTACATGTCACATATGGTCGAATGCACTCATTTCACTTAAAATCAATGTTCCTTGTCAAACGTGTGCTCTATGCTCTGAAAAGGCGTTAGAAACAGGCTGAAGGCGCGCCTGCGCCAGGAAAGCTGTTTTCATGCACTCGCTGTCACAAAGTGTGTTTTCCCACTCTGAACAAGTGCAAATCACAATACACTCTAAAAAATAATGGGGCCAGTACTGGTTCGTCAGGGTGATGCCATAGAAGAACCTTTTTCAGGGCTTCAAAGAACTGTTCATGCAACAGTTCTTTAAAGAACCATTTAAACCATTTGTTTGAGCAGTGAAGACAGATTTGTGTAAACATGGCCTATGTGCATTGACCAGCAAATGGTAAGAGAATGCCAGGCTCTGAAGAACCATTTCCAATGTGAAGAACCTTTCGCATAATGTAATGGTTCATCACAGAGTTTTGACTCTCCATGGAACCATCCAGAGATTTGAAGAACCACTGAAGCACCTTTA
Organism: Neoarius graeffei; assembly: GCF_027579695.1. NCBI lineage: Eukaryota > Metazoa > Chordata > Actinopteri > Siluriformes > Ariidae > Neoarius > Neoarius graeffei. The sequence goes on from NC_083573.1 coordinate 21,825,887, forward strand.
TTTTTTAGAGTGTACTTTGTTGAAAACTCGTTTCAGAAGTGCTTTTACAGTTAAAATGACAACCAGGATGAAAATGTGTTAAATGCTCGAAAACATGAAAATCCATGCTTAGCAAGTTGTTCCATGTCACATATGATCGAATACAATCATTTCACTCAAAATCAATGTTCCGTGTCAAACGTGTGCTTTATGCTCTGAAAAGGCGTTAGAAACAGTTTGAAGGCGCTCCTGCGCTCGGAAAGCTGTTTTCATACACTCGTTGAAACAAAGTGTGTTTGCCCACTCGGAACAAGTGCATATCACAATACTTTGTTGAAAACTCGTTTCGGACGTGCTTTTACAGTTAAAATGACAAATAGGATGAAAATGTGTTAAAAGCTCGAAAACATGAAAACCCATGCTTAGAAAGTTGTTACATGTCACATATGCTCGAATGCACTCATTTCACTCAAAATCAATGTTCCTTGTAAAACGTTTCCTTTATGCTCTGAAAAGGCGTTAGAACCAGTTTGAAGGCGCTCCTGCGCTAGGAAAGCAGTTTTCATGCACTCGGTGACACAAAGTGTGTTTGCCCACTCTGAACAAGTGTGGGAAAATGACAACCAGGATGAAAATGTGTTAAATGCTCGAAAACATGAAAATCCATGTTTAGAAAGTTGTTCCATGTCACATATGATCGAATACAATCAAAATCAATGTTCCGTGTCAAACGTGTGCTTTATGCTCTGAAAAGGCGTTAGAAACAGTTTGAAGGCGCTCCTGCGCTCGGAAAGCTGTTTTCATACACTCGTTGAAACAAAGTGTGTTTTCCCACTCGGAACAAGTGCATATCACAATACTTTGTTGAAAACTCGTTTCGGACGTGCTTTTACAGTTAAAATGACAAATAGGATGAAAATGTGTTAAAAGCTCGAAAACATGAAAACCCATGCTTAGAAAGTTGTTACATGTCACATATGCTCGAATGCACTCATAATCAATGTTCCTTGTAAAACGTTTCCTTTATGCTCTGAAAAGGCGTTAGAACCAGTTTGAAGGCGCTCCTGCGCTAGGAAAGCAGTTTTCATGGACTCGGTGACACAAAGTGTGTTTGCCCACTCGGAACAAGTGCATATCACAATACTTTGTTGAAAACTCGTTTCGGACGTGCTTTTACAGTTAAAATGACAACCAGGATGAAAATGTGTTAAATGCTCGAAAACATGAAAATCCATGCTTAGCAAGTTGTTCCATGTCACATATGGTCGAATGCGCTCATTTCACTTAAAATCAATGTTCCTTGTCAAACGTTTGCTTTATGCTCTGAAAAGGCGTTAGAAACAGTTTGAAGGCGCTCCTGCGCTCGGAAAGCTGTTTTCATACACTCGTTGAAACAAAGTGTGTTTTCCCACTCGGAACAAGTGCATATCACAATACTTTGTTGAAAACTCGTTTCGGACGTGCTTTTACAGTTAAAATGACAAATAGGATGAAAATGTGTTAAAAGCTCGAAAACATGAAAACCCATGCTTAGAAAGTTGTTACATGTCACATATGCTCGAATGCACTCATAATCAATGTTCCTTGTAAAACGTTTCCTTTATGCTCTGAAAAGGCGTTAGAACCAGTTTGAAGGCGCTCCTGCGCTAGGAAAGCAGTTTTCATGGACTCGGTGACACAAAGTGTGTTTGCCCACTCGGAACAAGTGCATATCACAATACTTTGTTGAAAACTCGTTTCGGACGTGCTTTTACAGTTAAAATGAAAACCAGGATGAAAATGTGTTAAATGCTCGAAAACATGAAAATCCATGCTTAGCAAGTTGTTCCATGTCACATATGGTCGAATGCGCTCATTTCACTTAAAATCAATGTTCCTTGTCAAACGTGTGCTTTATGCTCTGAAAAGGCGTTAGAAACAGTTTGAAGGCGCTCCTGCGCTCGGAAAGCTGTTTTCATACACTCGTTGAAACAAAGTGTTTTTTCCCACTCGGAACAAGTGCATATCACAATACTTTGTTGAAAACTCGTTTCGGACGTGCTTTTACAGTTAAAATGACAAATAGGATGAAAATGTGTTAAAAGCTCGAAAACATGAAAACCCATGCTTAGAAAGTTGTTACATGTCACATATGCTCGAAAGCACTCATTTCACTCAAAATCAATGTTCCTTGTAAAACGTTTCCTTTATGCTCTGAAAAGGCGTTAGAACCAGTTTGAAGGCGCTCCTGCGCTAGGAAAGCAGTTTCCATGCACTCGGTGAGACAAAGTGTGTTTGCCCACTCTGAACAAGTGTGGGAAAATGACAACCAAGATGAAAATGTGTTAAATGCTCGAAAACATGAAAATGCATGCTTAGAAAGTTGTGACATGTCACATATGCTCGAATGCGCTCATTTCACTGAAAATCAATGTTCCTTGTCGAGCCTTTGCTTTATGCTCTGAAAAGGCGTTAGAAACAGGCTGAAGGCGCTCCTGCGCTAGGAAAGCTGTTTTCATGCACTCGGTGACACAAAGTGTGTTTTCCCACTCTGAAAAGTGCATACCACAATACTTTGTTGAAGACTCGTTTCAGACGTGCTTTTACAGTTAAAATGACAAATCGGATGAAAATGTGTTGAAAGCTCGAAAACATGAAAATCCATGCTTAGCAAGTTGTTACATGTCACATATGGTCGAATGCACTCATTTCACTTAAAATCAATGTTCCTTGTCAAACGTGTGCTCTATGCTCTGAAAAGGCGTTAGAAACAGGCTGAAGGCGCGCCTGCGCCAGGAAAGCTGTTTTCATGCACTCGCTGTCACAAAGTGTGTTTTCCCACTCTGAACAAGTGCAAATCACAATACACTCTAAAAAATAATGGGGCCAGTACTGGTTCGTCAGGGTGATGCCATAGAAGAACCTTTTTCAGGGCTTCAAAGAACTGTTCATGCAACAGTTCTTTAAAGAACCATTTAAACCATTTGTTTGAGCAGTGAAGACAGATTTGTGTAAACATGGCCTATGTGCATTGACCAGCAAATGGTAAGAGAATGCCAGGCTCTGAAGAACCATTTCCAATGTGAAGAACCTTTCGCATAATGTAATGGTTCATCACAGAGTTTTGACTCTCCATGGAACCATCCAGAGATTTGAAGAACCACTGAAGCACCTTTATTTTTTAGAGTGTACTTTGTTGAAAACTCGTTTCAGAAGTGCTTTTACAGTTAAAATGACAACCAGGATGAAAATGTGTTAAATGCTCGAAAACATGAAAATCCATGCTTAGCAAGTTGTTCCATGTCACATATGATCGAATACAATCATTTCACTCAAAATCAATGTTCCGTGTCAAACGTGTGCTTTATGCTCTGAAAAGGCGTTAGAAACAGTTTGAAGGCGCTCCTGCGCTCGGAAAGCTGTTTTCATACACTCGTTGAAACAAAGTGTGTTTGCCCACTCGGAACAAGTGCATATCACAATACTTTGTTGAAAACTCGTTTCAGAAGTGCTTTTACAGTTAAAATGACAACCAGGATGAAAATGTGTTAAATGCTCGAAAACATGAAAACCCATGCTTAGAAAGTTGTTACATGTCACATATGCTCGAATGCACTCATTTCACTCAAAATCAATGTTCCTTGTAAAACGTTTCCTTTATGCTCTGAAAAGGCGTTAGAACCAGTTTGAAGGCGCTCCTGCGCTAGGAAAGCAGTTTTCATGCACTCGGTGACACAAAGTGTGTTTGCCCACTCTGAACAAGTGTGGGAAAATGACAACCAGGATGAAAATGTGTTAAATGCTCGAAAACATGAAAATCCATGTTTAGAAAGTTGTTCCATGTCACATATGATCGAATACAATCAAAATCAATGTTCCGTGTCAAACGTGTGCTTTATGCTCTGAAAAGGCGTTAGAAACAGTTTGAAGGCGCTCCTGCGCTCGGAAAGCTGTTTTCATACACTCGTTGAAACAAAGTGTGTTTTCCCACTCGGAACAAGTGCATATCACAATACTTTGTTGAAAACTCGTTTCGGACGTGCTTTTACAGTTAAAATGACAAATAGGATGAAAATGTGTTAAAAGCTCGAAAACATGAAAACCCATGCTTAGAAAGTTGTTACATGTCACTTATGCTCGAATGCACTCATAATCAATGTTCCTTGTAAAACGTTTCCTTTATGCTCTGAAAAGGCGTTAGAACCAGTTTGAAGGCGCTCCTGCGCTAGGAAAGCAGTTTTCATGCACTCGGTGACACAAAGTGTGTTTGCCCACTCTGAACAAGTGTGGGAAAATGACAACCAGGATGAAAATGTGTTAAATGCTCGAAAACATGAAAATCCATGCTTAGCAAGTTGTTCCATGTCACATATGATCGAATACAATCAAAATCAATGTTCCGTGTCAAACGTGTGCTTTATGCTCTGAAAAGGCGTTAGAAACAGTTTGAAGGCGCTCCTGCGCTCGGAAAGCTGTTTTCATACACTCGTTGAAACAGTGTGTTTTCCCACTCGGAACAAGTGCATATCACAATACTTTGTTGAAAACTCGTTTCGGACGTGCTTTTACAGTTAAAATGACAAATAGGATGAAAATGTGTTAAAAGCTCGAAAACATGAAAACCCATGCTTAGAAAGTTGTTACATGTCACATATGCTCGAATGCACTCATAATCAATGTTCCTTGTAAAACGTTTCCTTTATGCTCTGAAAAGGCGTTAGAACCAGTTTGAAGGCGCTCCTGCGCTAGGAAAGCAGTTTTCATGGACTCGGTGACACAAAGTGTGTTTGCCCACTCGGAACAAGTGCATATCACAATACTTTGTTGAAAACTCGTTTCGGACGTGCTTTTACAGTTAAAATGACAACCAGGATGAAAATGTGTTAAATGCTCGAAAACATGAAAATCCATGCTTAGCAAGTTGTTCCATGTCACATATGGTCGAATGCGCTCATTTCACTTAAAATCAATGTTCCTTGTCAAACGTGTGCTTTATGCTCTGAAAAGGCGTTAGAAACAGTTTGAAGGCGCTCCTGCGCTCGGAAAGCTGTTTTCATACACTCGTTGAAACAAAGTGTTTTTTCCCACTCGGAACAAGTGCATATCACAATACTTTGTTGAAAACTCGTTTCGGACGTGCTTTTACAGTTAAAATGACAAATAGGATGAAAATGTGTTAAAAGCTCGAAAACATGAAAACCCATGCTTAGAAAGTTGTTACATGTCACATATGCTCGAATGCACTCATTTCACTCAAAATCAATGTTCCTTGTAAAACGTTTCCTTTATGCTCTGAAAAGGCGTTAGAACCAGTTTGAAGGCGCTCCTGCGCTAGGAAAGCAGTTTCCATGCACTCGGTGAGACAAAGTGTGTTTGCCCACTCTGAACAAGTGTGGGAAAATGACAACCAAGATGAAAATGTGTTAAATGCTCGAAAACATGAAAATGCATGCTTAGAAAGTTGTGACATGTCACATATGCTCGAATGCGCTCATTTCACTGAAAATCAATGTTCCTTGTCGAGCCTTTGCTTTATGCTCTGAAAAGGCGTTAGAAACAGGCTGAAGGCGCTCCTGCGCTAGGAAAGCTGTTTTCATGCACTCGGTGACACAAAGTGTGTTTTCCCACTCTGAAAAGTGCATACCACAATACTTTGTTGAAGACTCGTTTCAGACGTGCTTTTACAGTTAAAATGACAAATCGGATGAAAATGTGTTGAAAGCTCGAAAACATGAAAATCCATGCTTAGCAAGTTGTTACATGTCACATATGGTCGAATGCACTCATTTCACTTAAAATCAATGTTCCTTGTCAAACGTGTGCTCTATGCTCTGAAAAGGCGTTAGAAACAGGCTGAAGGCGCGCCTGCGCCAGGAAAGCTGTTTTCATGCACTCGCTGTCACAAAGTGTGTTTTCCCACTCTGAACAAGTGCAAATCACAATACACTCTAAAAAATAATGGGGCCAGTACTGGTTCGTCAGGGTGATGCCATAGAAGAACCTTTTTCAGGGCTTCAAAGAACTGTTCATACAACAGTTCTTTAAAGAACCATTTAAACCATTTGTTTGAGCAGTGAAGACAGATTTGTGTAAACATGGCCTATGTGCATTGACCAGCAAATGGTAAGAGAATGCCAGGCTCTGAAGAACCATTTCCAATGTGAAGAACCTTTCGCATAATGTAATGGTTCATCACAGAGTTTTGACTCTCCATGGAACCATCCAGAGATTTGAAGAACCACTGAAGCACCTTTATTTTTTAGAGTGTACTTTGTTGAAAACTCGTTTCAGAAGTGCTTTTACAGTTAAAATGACAACCAGGATGAAAATGTGTTAAATGCTCGAAAACATGAAAATCCATGCTTAGCAAGTTGTTCCATGTCACATATGATCGAATACAATCATTTCACTCAAAATCAATGTTCCGTGTCAAACGTGTGCTTTATGCTCTGAAAAGGCGTTAGAAACAGTTTGAAGGCGCTCCTGCGCTCGGAAAGCTGTTTTCATACACTCGTTGAAACAAAGTGTGTTTGCCCACTCGGAACAAGTGCATATCACAATACTTTGTTGAAAACTCGTTTCGGACGTGCTTTTACAGTTAAAATGACAAATAGGATGAAAATGTGTTAAAAGCTCGAAAACATGAAAACCCATGCTTAGAAAGTTGTTACATGTCACATATGCTCGAATGCACTCATTTCACTCAAAATCAATGTTCCTTGTAAAACGTTTCCTTTATGCTCTGAAAAGGCGTTAGAACCAGTTTGAAGGCGCTCCTGCGCTAGGAAAGCAGTTTTCATGCACTCGGTGACACAAAGTGTGTTTGCCCACTCTGAACAAGTGTGGGAAAATGACAACCAGGATGAAAATGTGTTAAATGCTCGAAAACATGAAAATCCATGTTTAGAAAGTTGTTCCATGTCACATATGATCGAATACAATCAAAATCAATGTTCCGTGTCAAACGTGTGCTTTATGCTCTGAAAAGGCGTTAGAAACAGTTTGAAGGCGCTCCTGCGCTCGGAAAGCTGTTTTCATACACTCGTTGAAACAAAGTGTGTTTTCCCACTCGGAACAAGTGCATATCACAATACTTTGTTGAAAACTCGTTTCGGACGTGCTTTTACAGTTAAAATGACAAATAGGATGAAAATGTGTTAAAAGCTCGAAAACATGAAAACCCATGCTTAGAAAGTTGTTACATGTCACTTATGCTCGAATGCACTCATAATCAATGTTCCTTGTAAAACGTTTCCTTTATGCTCTGAAAAGGCGTTAGAACCAGTTTGAAGGCGCTCCTGCGCTAGGAAAGCAGTTTTCATGCACTCGGTGACACAAAGTGTGTTTGCCCACTCTGAACAAGTGTGGGAAAATGACAACCAGGATGAAAATGTGTTAAATGCTCGAAAACATGAAAATCCATGCTTAGCAAGTTGTTCCATGTCACATATGATCGAATACAATCAAAATCAATGTTCCGTGTCAAACGTGTGCTTTATGCTCTGAAAAGGCGTTAGAAACAGTTTGAAGGCGCTCCTGCGCTCGGAAAGCTGTTTTCATACACTCGTTGAAACAGTGTGTTTTCCCACTCGGAACAAGTGCATATCACAATACTTTGTTGAAAACTCGTTTCGGACGTGCTTTTACAGTTAAAATGACAAATAGGATGAAAATGTGTTAAAAGCTCGAAAACATGAAAACCCATGCTTAGAAAGTTGTTACATGTCACATATGCTCGAATGCACTCATTTCACTCAAAATCAATGTTCCTTGTAAAACGTTTCCTTTATGCTCTGAAAAGGCGTTAGAACCAGTTTGAAGGCGCTCCTGCGCTAGGAAAGCAGTTTCCATGCACTCGGTGAGACAAAGTGTGTTTGCCCACTCTGAACAAGTGTGGGAAAATGACAACCAAGATGAAAATGTGTTAAATGCTCGAAAACATGAAAATGCATGCTTTGAAAGTTGTGACATGTCACATATGCTCGAATGCGCTCATTTCACTGAAAATCAATGTTCCTTGTCGAGCCTTTGCTTTATGCTCTGAAAAGGCGTTAGAAACAGGCTGAAGGCTCTCCTGCGCTAGGAAAGCTGTTTTCATGCACTCGGTGACACAAAGTGTGTTTTCCCACTCTGAAAAGTGCATACCACAATACTTTGTTGAAGACTCGTTTCAGACGTGCTTTTACAGTTAAAATGACAAATCGGATGAAAATGTGTTGAAAGCTCGAAAACATGAAAATCCATGCTTAGCAAGTTGTTACATGTCACATATGGTCGAATGCACTCATTTCACTTAAAATCAATGTTCCTTGTCAAACGTGTGCTCTATGCTCTGAAAAGGCGTTAGAAACAGGCTGAAGGCGCGCCTGCGCCAGGAAAGCTGTTTTCATGCACTCGCTGTCACAAAGTGTGTTTTCCCACTCTGAACAAGTGCAAATCACAATACACTCTAAAAAATAATGGGGCCAGTACTGGTTCGTCAGGGTGATGCCATAGAAGAACCTTTTTCAGGGCTTCAAAGAACTGTTCATGCAACAGTTCTTTAAAGAACCATTTAAACCATTTGTTTGAGCAGTGAAGACAGATTTGTGTAAACATGGCCTATGTGCATTGACCAGCAAATGGTAAGAGAATGCCAGGCTCTGAAGAACCATTTCCAATGTGAAGAACCTTTCGCATAATGTAATCGTTCATCACAGAGTTTTGACTCTCCATGGAACCATCCAGAGATTTGAAGAACCACTGAAGCACCTTTATTTTTTAGAGTGTACTTTGTTGAAAACTCGTTTCAGAAGTGCTTTTACAGTTAAAATGACAACCAGGATGAAAATGTGTTAAATGCTCGAAAACATGAAAATCCATGCTTAGCAAGTTGTTCCATGTCACATATGATCGAATACAATCAAAATCAATGTTCCGTGTCAAACGTGTGCTTTATGCTCTGAAAAGGCGTTAGAAACAGTTTGAAGGCGCTCCTGCGCTCGGAAAGCTGTTTTCATACACTCGTTGAAACAGTGTGTTTTCCCACTCGGAACAAGTGCATATCACAATACTTTGTTGAAAACTCGTTTCGGACGTGCTTTTACAGTTAAAATGACAAATAGGATGAAAATGTGTTAAAAGCTCGAAAACATGAAAACCCATGCTTAGAAAGTTGTTACATGTCACATATGCTCGAATGCACTCATTTCACTCAAAATCAATGTTCCTTGTAAAACGTTTCCTTTATGCTCTGAAAAGGCGTTAGAACCAGTTTGAAGGCGCTCCTGCGCTAGGAAAGCAGTTTTCATGCACTCGGTGACACAAAGTGTGTTTGCCCACTCTGAACAAGTGTGGGAAAATGACAACCAGGATGAAAATGTGTTAAATGCTCGAAAACATGAAAATCCATGTTTAGAAAGTTGTTCCATGTCACATATGATCGAATACAATCAAAATCAATGTTCCGTGTCAAACGTGTGCTTTATGCTCTGAAAAGGCGTTAGAAACAGTTTGAAGGCGCTCCTGCGCTCGGAAAGCTGTTTTCATACACTCGTTGAAACAAAGTGTGTTTGCCCACTCGGAACAAGTGCATATCACAATACTTTGTTGAAAACTCGTTTCGGACGTGCTTTTACAGTTAAAATGACAAATAGGATGAAAATGTGTTAAAAGCTCGAAAACATGAAAACCCATGCTTAGAAAGTTGTTACATGTTACTTATGCTCGAATGCACTCATAATCAATGTTCCTTGTAAAACGTTTCCTTTATGCTCTGAAAAGGCGTTAGAACCAGTTTGAAGGCGCTCCTGCGCTAGGAAAGCAGTTTTCATGCACTCGGTGACACAAAGTGTGTTTGCCCACTCTGAACAAGTGTGGGAAAATGACAACCAGGATGAAAATGTGTTAAATGCTCGAAAACATGAAAATCCATGCTTAGCAAGTTGTTCCATGTCACATATGATCGAATACAATCAAAATCAATGTTCCGTGTCAAACGTGTGCTTTATGCTCTGAAAAGGCGTTAGAAACAGTTTGAAGGCGCTCCTGCGCTCGGAAAGCTGTTTTCATACACTCGTTGAAACAGTGTGTTTTCCCACTCGGAACAAGTGCATATCACAATACTTTGTTGAAAACTCGTTTCGGACGTGCTTTTACAGTTAAAATGACAAATAGGATGAAAATGTGTTAAAAGCTCGAAAACATGAAAACCCATGCTTAGAAAGTTGTTACATGTCACATATGCTCGAATGCACTCATTTCACTCAAAATCAATGTTCCTTGTAAAACGTTTCCTTTATGCTCTGAAAAGGCGTTAGAACCAGTTTGAAGGCGCTCCTGCGCTAGGAAAGCAGTTTCCATGCACTCGGTGAGACAAAGTGTGTTTGCCCACTCTGAACAAGTGTGGGAAAATGACAACCAAGATGAAAATGTGTTAAATGCTCGAAAACATGAAAATGCATGCTTAGAAAGTTGTGACATGTCACATATGCTCGAATGCGCTCATTTCACTGAAAATCAATGTTCCTTGTCGAGCCTTTGCTTTATGCTCTGAAAAGGCGTTAGAAACAGGCTGAAGGCGCTCCTGCGCTAGGAAAGCTGTTTTCATGCACTCGGTGACACAAAGTGTGTTTTCCCACTCTGAAAAGTGCATACCACAATACTTTGTTGAAGACTCGTTTCAGACGTGCTTTTACAGTTAAAATGACAAATCGGATGAAAATGTGTTGAAAGCTCGAAAACATGAAAATCCATGCTTAGCAAGTTGTTACATGTCACATATGGTCGAATGCACTCATTTCACTTAAAATCAATGTTCCTTGTCAAACGTGTGCTCTATGCTCTGAAAAGGCGTTAGAAACAGGCTGAAGGCGCGCCTGCGCCAGGAAAGCTGTTTTCATGCACTCGCTGTCACAAAGTGTGTTTTCCCACTCTGAACAAGTGCAAATCACAATACACTCTAAAAAATAATGGGGCCAGTACTGGTTCGTCAGGGTGATGCCATAGAAGAACCTTTTTCAGGGCTTCAAAGAACTGTTCATGCAACAGTTCTTTAAAGAACCATTTAAACCATTTGTTTGAGCAGTGAAGACAGATTTGTGTAAACATGGCCTATGTGCATTGACCAGCAAATGGTAAGAGAATGCCAGGCTCTGAAGAACCATTTCCAATGTGAAGAACCTTTCGCATAATGTAATGGTTCATCACAGAGTTTTGACTCTCCATGGAACCATCCAGAGATTTGAAGAACCACTGAAGCACCTTTATTTTTTAGAGTGTACTTTGTTGAAAACTCGTTTCAGAAGTGCTTTTACAGTTAAAATGACAACCAGGATGAAAATGTGTTAAATGCTCGAAAACATGAAAATCCATGCTTAGCAAGTTGTTCCATGTCACATATGATCGAATACAATCATTTCACTCAAAATCAATGTTCCGTGTCAAACGTGTGCTTTATGCTCTGAAAAGGCGTTAGAAACAGTTTGAAGGCGCTCCTGCGCTCAGAAAGCTGTTTTCATACACTCGTTGAAACAAAGTGTGTTTGCCCACTCGGAACAAGTGCATATCACAATACTTTGTTGAAAACTCGTTTCGGACGTGCTTTTACAGTTAAAATGACAAATAGGATGAAAATGTGTTAAAAGCTCGAAAACATGAAAACCCATGCTTAGAAAGTTGTTACATGTCACATATGCTCGAATGCACTCATTTCACTCAAAATCAATGTTCCTTGTAAAACGTTTCCTTTATGCTCTGAAAAGGCGTTAGAACCAGTTTGAAGGCGCTCCTGCGCTAGGAAAGCAGTTTTCATGCACTCGGTGACACAAAGTGTGTTTGCCCACTCTGAACAAGTGTGGGAAAATGACAACCAGGATGAAAATGTGTTAAATGCTCGAAAACATGAAAATCCATGTTTAGAAAGTTGTTCCATGTCACATATGATCGAATACAATCAAAATCAATGTTCCGTGTCAAACGTGTGCTTTATGCTCTGAAAAGGCGTTAGAAACAGTTTGAAGGCGCTCCTGCGCTCGGAAAGCTGTTTTCATACACTCGTTGAAACAAAGTGTGTTTGCCCACTCGGAACAAGTGCATATCACAATACTTTGTTGAAAACTCGTTTCGGACGTGCTTTTACAGTTAAAATGACAAATAGGATGAAAATGTGTTAAAAGCTCGAAAACATGAAAACCCATGCTTAGAAAGTTGTTACATGTCACATATGCTCGAATGCACTCATTTCACTCAAAATCAATGTTCCTTGTAAAACGTTTCCTTTATGCTCTGAAAAGGCGTTAGAACCAGTTTGAAGGCGCTCCTGCGCTAGGAAAGCAGTTTTCATGCACTCGGTGACACAAAGTGTGTTTGCCCACTCTGAACAAGTGTGGGAAAATGACAACCAGGATGAAAATGTGTTAAATGCTCGAAAACATGAAAATCCATGTTTAGAAAGTTGTTCCATGTCACATATGATCGAATACAATCAAAATCAATGTTCCGTGTCAAACGTGTGCTTTATGCTCTGAAAAGGCGTTAGAAACAGTTTGAAGGCGCTCCTGCGCTCGGAAAGCTGTTTTCATACACTCGTTGAAACAAAGTGTGTTTTCCCACTCGGAACAAGTGCATATCACAATACTTTGTTGAAAACTCGTTTCGGACGTGCTTTTACAGTTAAAATGACAAATAGGATGAAAATGTGTTAAAAGCTCGAAAACATGAAAACCCATGCTTAGAAAGTTGTTACATGTCACATATGCTCGAATGCACTCATAATCAATGTTCCTTGTAAAACGTTTCCTTTATGCTCTGAAAAGGCGTTAGAACCAGTTTGAAGGCGCTCCTGCGCTAGGAAAGCAGTTTTCATGGACTCGGTGACACAAAGTGTGTTTGCCCACTCGGAACAAGTGCATATCACAATACTTTGTTGAAAACTCGTTTCGGACGTGCTTTTACAGTTAAAATGACAACCAGGATGAAAATGTGTTAAATGCTCGAAAACATGAAAATCCATGCTTAGCAAGTTGTTCCATGTCACATATGGTCGAATGCGCTCATTTCACTTAAAATCAATGTTCCTTGTCAAACGTTTGCTTTATGCTCTGAAAAGGCGTTAGAAACAGTTTGAAGGCGCTCCTGCGCTCGGAAAGCTGTTTTCATACACTCGTTGAAACAAAGTGTTTTTTCCCACTCGGAACAAGTGCATATCACAATACTTTGTTGAAAACTCGTTTCGGACGTGCTTTTACAGTTAAAATGACAAATAGGATGAAAATGTGTTAAAAGCTCGAAAACATGAAAACCCATGCTTAGAAAGTTGTTACATGTCACATATGCTCGAATGCACTCATAATCAATGTTCCTTGTAAAACGTTTCCTTTATGCTCTGAAAAGGCGTTAGAACCAGTTTGAAGGCGCTCCTGCGCTAGGAAAGCAGTTTTCATGGACTCGGTGACACAAAGTGTGTTTGCCCACTCGGAACAAGTGCATATCACAATACTTTGTTGAAAACTCGTTTCGGACGTGCTTTTACAGTTAAAATGAAAACCAGGATGAAAATGTGTTAAATGCTCGAAAACATGAAAATCCATGCTTAGCAAGTTGTTCCATGTCACATATGGTCGAATGCGCTCATTTCACTTAAAATCAATGTTCCTTGTCAAACGTGTGCTTTATGCTCTGAAAAGGCGTTAGAAACAGTTTGAAGGCGCTCCTGCGCTCGGAAAGCTGTTTTCATACACTCGTTGAAACAAAGTGTTTTTTCCCACTCGGAACAAGTGCATATCACAATACTTTGTTGAAAACTCGTTTCGGACGTGCTTTTACAGTTAAAATGACAAATAGGATGAAAATGTGTTAAAAGCTCGAAAACATGAAAACCCATGCTTAGAAAGTTGTTACATGTCACATATGCTCGAATGCACTCATTTCACTCAAAATCAATGTTCCTTGTAAAACGTTTCCTTTATGCTCTGAAAAGGCGTTAGAAACAGGCTGAAGGCGCTCCTGCGCTAGGAAAGCAGTTTCCATGCACTCGGTGAGACAAAGTGTGTTTGCCCACTCTGAACAAGTGTGGGAAAATGACAACCAAGATGAAAATGTGTTAAATGCTCGAAAACATGAAAATGCATGCTTAGAAAGTTGTGACATGTCACATATGCTCGAATGCGCTCATTTCACTGAAAATCAATGTTCCTTGTCGAGCCTTTGCTTTATGCTCTGAAAAGGCGTTAGAAACAGGCTGAAGGCGCTCCTGCGCTAGGAAAGCTGTTTTCATGCACTCGGTGACACAAAGTGTGTTTTCCCACTCTGAAAAGTGCATACCACAATACTTTGTTGAAGACTCGTTTCAGACGTGCTTTTACAGTTAAAATGACAAATCGGATGAAAATGTGTTGAAAGCTCGAAAACATGAAAATGCATGCTTAGAAAGTTGTGACATGTCACATATGCTCGAATGCGCTCATTTCACTGAAAATCAATGTTCCTTGTCGAGCCTTTGCTTTATGCTCTGAAAAGGCGTTAGAAACAGGCTGAAGGCGCTCCTGCGCTAGGAAAGCTGTTTTCATGCACTCGGTGACACAAAGTGTGTTTTCCCACTCTGAAAAGTGCATACCACAATACTTTGTTGAAGACTCGTTTCAGACGTGCTTTTACAGTTAAAATGACAAATCGGATGAAAATGTGTTGAAAGCTCGAAAACATGAAAATCCATGCTTAGCAAGTTGTTACATGTCACATATGGTCGAATGCACTCATTTCACTTAAAATCAATGTTCCTTGTCAAACGTGTGCTCTATGCTCTGAAAAGGCGTTAGAAACAGGCTGAAGGCGCGCCTGCGCCAGGAAAGCTGTTTTCATGCACTCGCTGTCACAAAGTGTGTTTTCCCACTCTGAACAAGTGCAAATCACAATACACTCTAAAAAATAATGGGGCCAGTACTGGTTCGTCAGGGTGATGCCATAGAAGAACCTTTTTCAGGGCTTCAAAGAACTGTTCATGCAACAGTTCTTTAAAGAACCATTTAAACCATTTGTTTGAGCAGTGAAGACAGATTTGTGTAAACATGGCCTATGTGCATTGACCAGCAAATGGTAAGAGAATGCCAGGCTCTGAAGAACCATTTCCAATGTGAAGAACCTTTCGCATAATGTAATGGTTCATCACAGAGTTTTGACTCTCCATGGAACCATCCAGAGATTTGAAGAACCACTGAAGCACCTTTATTTTTTAGAGTGTACTTTGTTGAAAACTCGTTTCAGAAGTGCTTTTACAGTTAAAATGACAACCAGGATGAAAATGTGTTAAATGCTCGAAAACATGAAAATCCATGCTTAGCAAGTTGTTCCATGTCACATATGATCGAATACAATCATTTCACTCAAAATCAATGTTCCGTGTCAAACGTGTGCTTTATGCTCTGAAAAGGCGTTAGAAACAGTTTGAAGGCGCTCCTGCGCTCGGAAAGCTGTTTTCATACACTCGTTGAAACAAAGTGTGTTTGCCCACTCGGAACAAGTGCATATCACAATACTTTGTTGAAAACTCGTTTCGGACGTGCTTTTACAGTTAAAATGACAAATAGGATGAAAATGTGTTAAAAGCTCGAAAACATGAAAACCCATGCTTAGAAAGTTGTTACATGTCACATATGCTCGAATGCACTCATTTCACTCAAAATCAATGTTCCTTGTAAAACGTTTCCTTTATGCTCTGAAAAGGCGTTAGAACCAGTTTGAAGGCGCTCCTGCGCTAGGAAAGCAGTTTTCATGCACTCGGTGACACAAAGTGTGTTTGCCCACTCTGAACAAGTGTGGGAAAATGACAACCAGGATGAAAATGTGTTAAATGCTCGAAAACATGAAAATCCATGTTTAGAAAGTTGTTCCATGTCACATATGATCGAATACAATCAAAATCAATGTTCCGTGTCAAACGTGTGCTTTATGCTCTGAAAAGGCGTTAGAAACAGTTTGAAGGCGCTCCTGCGCTCGGAAAGCTGTTTTCATACACTCGTTGAAACAAAGTGTGTTTTCCCACTCGGAACAAGTGCATATCACAATACTTTGTTGAAAACTCGTTTCGGACGTGCTTTTACAGTTAAAATGACAAATAGGATGAAAATGTGTTAAAAGCTCGAAAACATGAAAACCCATGCTTAGAAAGTTGTTACATGTCACATATGCTCGAATGCACTCATTTCACTCAAAATCAATGTTCCTTGTAAAACGTTTCCTTTATGCTCTGAAAAGGCGTTAGAACCAGTTTGAAGGCGCTCCTGCGCTAGGAAAGCAGTTTCCATGCACTCGGTGAGACAAAGTGTGTTTGCCCTCTCTGAACAAGTGTGGGAAAATGACAACCAAGATGAAAATGTGTTAAATGCTCGAAAACATGAAAATGCATGCTTAGAAAGTTGTGACATGTCACATATGCTCGAATGCGCTCATTTCACTGAAAATCAATGTTCCTTGTCGAGCCTTTGCTTTATGCTCTGAAAAGGCGTTAGAAACAGGCTGAAGGCGCTCCTGCGCTAGGAAAGCTGTTTTCATGCACTCGGTGACACAAAGTGTGTTTTCCCACTCTGAAAAGTGCATACCACAATACTTTGTTGAAGACTCGTTTCAGACGTGCTTTTACAGTTAAAATGACAAATCGGATGAAAATGTGTTGAAAGCTCGAAAACATGAAAATCCATGCTTAGCAAGTTGTTACATGTCACATATGGTCGAATGCACTCATTTCACTTAAAATCAATGTTCCTTGTCAAACGTGTGCTCTATGCTCTGAAAAGGCGTTAGAAACAGGCTGAAGGCGCGCCTGCGCCAGGAAAGCTGTTTTCATGCACTCGCTGTCACAAAGTGTGTTTTCCCACTCTGAACAAGTGCAAATCACAATACACTCTAAAAAATAATGGGGCCAGTACTGGTTCGTCAGGGTGATGCCATAGAAGAACCTTTTTCAGGGCTTCAAAGAACTGTTCATGCAACAGTTCTTTAAAGAACCATTTAAACCATTTGTTTGAGCAGTGAAGACAGATTTGTGTAAACATGGCCTATGTGCATTGACCAGCAAATGGTAAGAGAATGCCAGGCTCTGAAGAACCATTTCCAATGTGAAGAACCTTTCGCATAATGTAATGGTTCATCACAGAGTTTTGACTCTCCATGGAACCATCCAGAGATTTGAAGAACCACTGAAGCACCTTTATTTTTTAGAGTGTACTTTGTTGAAAACTCGTTTCAGAAGTGCTTTTACAGTTAAAATGACAACCAGGATGAAAATGTGTTAAATGCTCGAAAACATGAAAATCCATGCTTAGCAAGTTGTTCCATGTCACATATGATCGAATACAATCATTTCACTCAAAATCAATGTTCCGTGTCAAACGTGTGCTTTATGCTCTGAAAAGGCGTTAGAAACAGTTTGAAGGCGCTCCTGCGCTCGGAAAGCTGTTTTCATACACTCGTTGAAACAAAGTGTGTTTGCCCACTCGGAACAAGTGCATATCACAATACTTTGTTGAAAACTCGTTTCGGACGTGCTTTTACAGTTAAAATGACAAATAGGATGAAAATGTGTTAAAAGCTCGAAAACATGAAAACCCATGCTTAGAAAGTTGTTACATGTCACATATGCTCGAATGCACTCATTTCACTCAAAATCAATGTTCCTTGTAAAACGTTTCCTTTATGCTCTGAAAAGGCGTTAGAACCAGTTTGAAGGCGCTCCTGCGCTAGGAAAGCAGTTTTCATGCACTCGGTGACACAAAGTGTGTTTGCCCACTCTGAACAAGTGTGGGAAAATGACAACCAGGATGAAAATGTGTTAAATGCTCGAAAACATGAAAATCCATGTTTAGAAAGTTGTTCCATGTCACATATGATCGAATACAATCAAAATCAATGTTCCGTGTCAAACGTGTGCTTTATGCTCTGAAAAGGCGTTAGAAACAGTTTGAAGGCGCTCCTGCGCTCGGAAAGCTGTTTTCATACACTCGTTGAAACAAAGTGTGTTTGCCCACTCGGAACAAGTGCATATCACAATACTTTGTTGAAAACTCGTTTCGGACGTGCTTTTACAGTTAAAATGACAAATAGGATGAAAATGTGTTAAAAGCTCGAAAACATGAAAACCCATGCTTAGAAAGTTGTTACATGTCACATATGCTCGAATGCACTCATAATCAATGTTCCTTGTAAAACGTTTCCTTTATGCTCTGAAAAGGCGTTAGAACCAGTTTGAAGGCGCTCCTGCGCTAGGAAAGCAGTTTTCATGCACTCGGTGACACAAAGTGTGTTTGCCCACTCTGAACAAGTGTGGGAAAATGACAACCAGGATGAAAATGTGTTAAATGCTCGAAAACATGAAAATCCATGCTTAGCAAGTTGTTCCATGTCACATATGATCGAATACAATCAAAATCAATGTTCCGTGTCAAACGTGTGCTTTATGCTCTGAAAAGGCGTTAGAAACAGTTTGAAGGCGCTCCTGCGCTCGGAAAGCTGTTTTCATACACTCGTTGAAACAGTGTGTTTTCCCACTCGGAACAAGTGCATATCACAATACTTTGTTGAAAACTCGTTTCGGACGTGCTTTTACAGTTAAAATGACAAATAGGATGAAAATGTGTTAAAAGCTCGAAAACATGAAAACCCATGCTTAGAAAGTTGTTACATGTCACATATGCTCGAATGCACTCATTTCACTCATAATCAATGTTCCTTGTAAAACGTTTCCTTTATGCTCTGAAAAGGCGTTAGAACCAGTTTGAAGGCGCTCCTGCGCTAGGAAAGCAGTTTTCATGCACTCGGTGACACAAAGTGTGTTTGCCCACTCTGAACAAGTGTGGGAAAATGACAACCAGGATGAAAATGTGTTAAATGCTCGAAAACATGAAAATCCATGCTTAGCAAGTTGTTACATGTCACATATGGTCGAATGCACTCATTTCACTTAAAATCAATGTTCCTTGTCAAACGTGTGCTCTATGCTCTGAAAAGGCGTTAGAAACAGGCTGAAGGCGCGCCTGCGCCAGGAAAGCTGTTTTCATGCACTCGCTGTCACAAAGTGTGTTTTCCCACTCTGAACAAGTGCAAATCACAATACACTCTAAAAAATAATGGGGCCAGTACTGGTTCGTCAGGGTGATGCCATAGAAGAACCTTTTTCAGGGCTTCAAAGAACTGTTCATGCAACAGTTCTTTAAAGAACCATTTAAACCATTTGTTTGAGCAGTGAAGACAGATTTGTGTAAACATGGCCTATGTGCATTGACCAGCAAATGGTAAGAGAATGCCAGGCTCTGAAGAACCATTTCCAATGTGAAGAACCTTTCGCATAATGTAATGGTTCATCACAGAGTTTTGACTCTCCATGGAACCATCCAGAGATTTGAAGAACCACTGAAGCACCTTTATTTTTTAGAGTGTACTTTGTTGAAAACTCGTTTCAGAAGTGCTTTTACAGTTAAAATGACAACCAGGATGAAAATGTGTTAAATGCTCGAAAACATGAAAATCCATGCTTAGCAAGTTGTTCCATGTCACATATGATCGAATACAATCATTTCACTCAAAATCAATGTTCCGTGTCAAACGTGTGCTTTATGCTCTGAAAAGGCGTTAGAAACAGTTTGAAGGCGCTCCTGCGCTCGGAAAGCTGTTTTCATACACTCGTTGAAACAAAGTGTGTTTGCCCACTCGGAACAAGTGCATATCACAATACTTTGTTGAAAACTCGTTTCGGACGTGCTTTTACAGTTAAAATGACAAATAGGATGAAAATGTGTTAAAAGCTCGAAAACATGAAAACCCATGCTTAGAAAGTTGTTACATGTCACATATGCTCGAATGCACTCATTTCACTCAAAATCAATGTTCCTTGTAAAACGTTTCCTTTATGCTCTGAAAAGGCGTTAGAACCAGTTTGAAGGCGCTCCTGCGCTAGGAAAGCAGTTTTCATGCACTCGGTGACACAAAGTGTGTTTGCCCACTCTGAACAAGTGTGGGAAAATGACAACCAGGATGAAAATGTGTTAAATGCTCGAAAACATGAAAATCCATGTTTAGAAAGTTGTTCCATGTCACATATGATCGAATACAATCAAAATCAATGTTCCGTGTCAAACGTGTGCTTTATGCTCTGAAAAGGCGTTAGAAACAGTTTGAAGGCGCTCCTGCGCTCGGAAAGCTGTTTTCATACACTCGTTGAAACAAAGTGTGTTTTCCCACTCGGAACAAGTGCATATCACAATACTTTGTTGAAAACTCGTTTCGGACGTGCTTTTACAGTTAAAATGACAAATAGGATGAAAATGTGTTAAAAGCTCGAAAACATGAAAACCCATGCTTAGAAAGTTGTTACATGTCACATATGCTCGAATGCACTCATTTCACTCAAAATCAATGTTCCTTGTAAAACGTTTCCTTTATGCTCTGAAAAGGCGTTAGAACCAGTTTGAAGGCGCTCCTGCGCTAGGAAAGCAGTTTCCATGCACTCGGTGAGACAAAGTGTGTTTGCCCACTCTGAACAAGTGTGGGAAAATGACAACCAAGATGAAAATGTGTTAAATGCTCGAAAACATGAAAATGCATGCTTAGAAAGTTGTGACATGTCACATATGCTCGAATGCGCTCATTTCACTGAAAATCAATGTTCCTTGTCGAGCCTTTGCTTTATGCTCTGAAAAGGCGTTAGAAACAGGCTGAAGGCGCTCCTGCGCTAGGAAAGCTGTTTTCATGCACTCGGTGACACAAAGTGTGTTTTCCCACTCTGAAAAGTGCATACCACAATACTTTGTTGAAGACTCGTTTCAGACGTGCTTTTACAGTTAAAATGACAAATCGGATGAAAATGTGTTGAAAGCTCGAAAACATGAAAATCCATGCTTAGCAAGTTGTTACATGTCACATATGGTCGAATGCACTCATTTCACTTAAAATCAATGTTCCTTGTCAAACGTGTGCTTTATGCTCTGAAAAGGCGTTAGAAACAGTTTGAAGGCGCTCCTGCGCTCGGAAAGCTGTTTTCATACACTCGTTGAAACAAAGTGTGTTTTCCCACTCGGAACAAGTGCATATCACAATACTTTGTTGAAAACTCGTTTCGGACGTGCTTTTACAGTTAAAATGACAAATAGGATGAAAATGTGTTAAAAGCTCGAAAACATGAAAACCCATGCTTAGAAAGTTGTTACATGTCACATATGCTCGAATGCACTCATTTCACTCAAAATCAATGTTCCTTGTAAAACGTTTCCTTTATGCTCTGAAAAGGCGTTAGAACCAGTTTGAAGGCGCTCCTGCGCTAGGAAAGCAGTTTTCATGCACTCGGTGACACAAAGTGTGTTTGCCCACTCTGAACAAGTGTGGGAAAATGACAACCAGGATGAAAATGTGTTAAATGCTCGAAAACATGAAAATCCATGTTTAGAAAGTTGTTCCATGTCACATATGATCGAATACAATCAAAATCAATGTTCCGTGTCAAACGTGTGCTTTATGCTCTGAAAAGGCGTTAGAAACAGTTTGAAGGCGCTCCTGCGCTCGGAAAGCTGTTTTCATACACTCGTTGAAACAAAGTGTGTTTGCCCACTCGGAACAAGTGCATATCACAATACTTTGTTGAAAACTCGTTTCGGACGTGCTTTTACAGTTAAAATGACAAATAGGATGAAAATGTGTTAAAAGCTCGAAAACATGAAAACCCATGCTTAGAAAGTTGTTACATGTCACATATGCTCGAATGCACTCATAATCAATGTTCCTTGTAAAACGTTTCCTTTATGCTCTGAAAAGGCGTTAGAACCAGTTTGAAGGCGCTCCTGCGCTAGGAAAGCAGTTTTCATGCACTCGGTGACACAAAGTGTGTTTGCCCACTCTGAACAAGTGTGGGAAAATGACAACCAGGATGAAAATGTGTTAAATGCTCGAAAACATGAAAATCCATGCTGAGCAAGTTGTTCCATGTCACATATGATCGAATACAATCAAAATCAATGTTCCGTGTCAAACGTGTGCTTTATGCTCTGAAAAGGCGTTAGAAACAGTTTGAAGGCGCTCCTGTGCTCGGAAAGCTGTTTTCATACACTCGTTGAAACAGTGTGTTTTCCCACTCGGAACAAGTGCATATCACAATACTTTGTTGAAAACTCGTTTCGGACGTGCTTTTACAGTTAAAATGACAAATAGGATGAAAATGTGTTAAAAGCTCGAAAACATGAAAACCCATGCTTAGAAAGTTGTTACATGTCACATATGCTCGAATGCACTCATTTCACTCATAATCAATGTTCCTTGTAAAACGTTTCCTTTATGCTCTGAAAAGGCGTTAGAACCAGTTTGAAGGCGCTCCTGCGCTAGGAAAGCAGTTTTCATGCACTCGGTGACACAAAGTGTGTTTGCCCACTCTGAACAAGTGTGGGAAAATGACAACCAGGATGAAAATGTGTTAAATGCTCGAAAACATGAAAATCCATGCTTAGCAAGTTGTTACATGTCACATATGGTCGAATGCACTCATTTCACTTAAAATCAATGTTCCTTGTCAAACGTGTGCTCTATGCTCTGAAAAGGCGTTAGAAACAGGCTGAAGGCGCGCCTGCGCCAGGAAAGCTGTTTTCATGCACTCGCTGTCACAAAGTGTGTTTTCCCACTCTGAACAAGTGCAAATCACAATACACTCTAAAAAATAATGGGGCCAGTACTGGTTCGTCAGGGTGATGCCATAGAAGAACCTTTTTCAGGGCTTCAAAGAACTGTTCATGCAACAGTTCTTTAAAGAACCATTTAAACCATTTGTTTGAGCAGTGAAGACAGATTTGTGTAAACATGGCCTATGTGCATTGACCAGCAAATGGTAAGAGAATGCCAGGCTCTGAAGAACCATTTCCAATGTGAAGAACCTTTCGCATAATGTAATGGTTCATCACAGAGTTTTGACTCTCCATGGAACCATCCAGAGATTTGAAGAACCACTGAAGCACCTTTATTTTTTAGAGTGTACTTTGTTGAAAACTCGTTTCAGAAGTGCTTTTACAGTTAAAATGACAACCAGGATGAAAATGTGTTAAATGCTCGAAAACATGAAAATCCATGCTTAGCAAGTTGTTCCATGTCACATATGATCGAATACAATCATTTCACTCAAAATCAATGTTCCGTGTCAAACGTGTGCTTTATGCTCTGAAAAGGCGTTAGAAACAGTTTGAAGGCGCTCCTGCGCTCGGAAAGCTGTTTTCATACACTCGTTGAAACAAAGTGTGTTTGCCCACTCGGAACAAGTGCATATCACAATACTTTGTTGAAAACTCGTTTCGGACGTGCTTTTACAGTTAAAATGACAAATAGGATGAAAATGTGTTAAAAGCTCGAAAACATGAAAACCCATGCTTAGAAAGTTGTTACATGTCACATATGCTCGAATGCACTCATTTCACTCAAAATCAATGTTCCTTGTAAAACGTTTCCTTTATGCTCTGAAAAGGCGTTAGAACCAGTTTGAAGGCGCTCCTGCGCTAGGAAAGCAGTTTTCATGCACTCGGTGACACAAAGTGTGTTTGCCCACTCTGAACAAGTGTGGGAAAATGACAACCAGGATGAAAATGTGTTAAATGCTCGAAAACATGAAAATCCATGTTTAGAAAGTTGTTCCATGTCACATATGATCGAATACAATCAAAATCAATGTTCCGTGTCAAACGTGTGCTTTATGCTCTGAAAAGGCGTTAGAAACAGTTTGAAGGCGCTCCTGCGCTCGGAAAGCTGTTTTCATACACTCGTTGAAACAAAGTGTGTTTTCCCACTCGGAACAAGTGCATATCACAATACTTTGTTGAAAACTCGTTTCGGACGTGCTTTTACAGTTAAAATGACAAATAGGATGAAAATGTGTTAAAAGCTCGAAAACATGAAAACCCATGCTTAGAAAGTTGTTACATGTCACATATGCTCGAATGCACTCATTTCACTCAAAATCAATGTTCCTTGTAAAACGTTTCCTTTATGCTCTGAAAAGGCGTTAGAACCAGTTTGAAGGCGCTCCTGCGCTAGGAAAGCAGTTTCCATGCACTCGGTGAGACAAAGTGTGTTTGCCCACTCTGAACAAGTGTGGGAAAATGACAACCAAGATGAAAATGTGTTAAATGCTCGAAAACATGAAAATGCATGCTTAGAAAGTTGTGACATGTCACATATGCTCGAATGCGCTCATTTCACTGAAAATCAATGTTCCTTGTCGAGCCTTTGCTTTATGCTCTGAAAAGGCGTTAGAAACAGGCTGAAGGCGCTCCTGCGCTAGGAAAGCTGTTTTCATGCACTCGGTGACACAAAGTGTGTTTTCCCACTCTGAAAAGTGCATACCACAATACTTTGTTGAAGACTCGTTTCAGACGTGCTTTTACAGTTAAAATGACAAATCGGATGAAAATGTGTTGAAAGCTCGAAAACATGAAAATCCATGCTTAGCAAGTTGTTACATGTCACATATGGTCGAATGCACTCATTTCACTTAAAATCAATGTTCCTTGTCAAACGTGTGCTCTATGCTCTGAAAAGGCGTTAGAAACAGGCTGAAGGCGCGCCTGCGCCAGGAAAGCTGTTTTCATGCACTCGCTGTCACAAAGTGTGTTTTCCCACTCTGAACAAGTGCAAATCACAATACACTCTAAAAAATAATGGGGCCAGTACTGGTTCGTCAGGGTGATGCCATAGAAGAACCTTTTTCAGGGCTTCAAAGAACTGTTCATGCAACAGTTCTTTAAAGAACCATTTAAACCATTTGTTTGAGCAGTGAAGACAGATTTGTGTAAACATGGCCTATGTGCATTGACCAGCAAATGGTAAGAGAATGCCAGGCTCTGAAGAACCATTTCCAATGTGAAGAACCTTTCGCATAATGTAATGGTTCATCACAGAGTTTTGACTCTCCATGGAACCATCCAGAGATTTGAAGAACCACTGAAGCACCTTTATTTTTTAGAGTGTACTTTGTTGAAAACTCGTTTCAGAAGTGCTTTTACAGTTAAAATGACAACCAGGATGAAAATGTGTTAAATGCTCGAAAACATGAAAATCCATGCTTAGCAAGTTGTTCCATGTCACATATGATCGAATACAATCATTTCACTCAAAATCAATGTTCCGTGTCAAACGTGTGCTTTATGCTCTGAAAAGGCGTTAGAAACAGTTTGAAGGCGCTCCTGCGCTCGGAAAGCTGTTTTCATACACTCGTTGAAACAAAGTGTGTTTGCCCACTCGGAACAAGTGCATATCACAATACTTTGTTGAAAACTCGTTTCGGACGTGCTTTTACAGTTAAAATGACAAATAGGATGAAAATGTGTTAAAAGCTCGAAAACATGAAAACCCATGCTTAGAAAGTTGTTACATGTCACTTATGCTCGAATGCACTCATTTCACTCAAAATCAATGTTCCTTGTAAAACGTTTCCTTTATGCTCTGAAAAGGCGTTAGAACCAGTTTGAAGGCGCTCCTGCGCTAGGAAAGCAGTTTTCATGCACTCGGTGACACAAAGTGTGTTTGCCCACTCTGAACAAGTGTGGGAAAATGACAACCAGGATGAAAATGTGTTAAATGCTCGAAAACATGAAAATCCATGTTTAGAAAGTTGTTCCATGTCACATATGATCGAATACAATCAAAATCAATGTTCCGTGTCAAACGTGTGCTTTATGCTCTGAAAAGGCGTTAGAAACAGTTTGAAGGCGCTCCTGCGCTCGGAAAGCTGTTTTCATACACTCGTTGAAACAAAGTGTGTTTGCCCACTCGGAACAAGTGCATATCACAATACTTTGTTGAAAACTCGTTTCGGACGTGCTTTTACAGTTAAAATGACAAATAGGATGAAAATGTGTTAAAAGCTCGAAAACATGAAAACCCATGCTTAGAAAGTTGTTACATGTCACATATGCTCGAATGCACTCATAATCAATGTTCCTTGTAAAACGTTTCCTTTATGCTCTGAAAAGGCGTTAGAACCAGTTTGAAGGCGCTCCTGCGCTAGGAAAGCAGTTTTCATGCACTCGGTGACACAAAGTGTGTTTGCCCACTCTGAACAAGTGTGGGAAAATGACAACCAGGATGAAAATGTGTTAAATGCTCGAAAACATGAAAATCCATGCTTAGCAAGTTGTTCCATGTCACATATGATCGAATACAATCAAAATCAATGTTCCGTGTCAAACGTGTGCTTTATGCTCTGAAAAGGCGTTAGAAACAGTTTGAAGGCGCTCCTGCGCTCGGAAAGCTGTTTTCATACACTCGTTGAAACAGTGTGTTTTCCCACTCGGAACAAGTGCATATCACAATACTTTGTTGAAAACTCGTTTCGGACGTGCTTTTACAGTTAAAATGACAAATAGGATGAAAATGTGTTAAAAGCTCGAAAACATGAAAACCCATGCTTAGAAAGTTGTTACATGTCACATATGCTCGAATGCACTCATTTCACTCATAATCAATGTTCCTTGTAAAACGTTTCCTTTATGCTCTGAAAAGGCGTTAGAACCAGTTTGAAGGCGCTCCTGCGCTAGGAAAGCAGTTTTCATGCACTCGGTGACACAAAGTGTGTTTGCCCACTCTGAACAAGTGTGGGAAAATGACAACCAGGATGAAAATGTGTTAAATGCTCGAAAACATGAAAATCCATGCTTAGCAAGTTGTTACATGTCACATATGGTCGAATGCACTCATTTCACTTAAAATCAATGTTCCTTGTCAAACGTGTGCTCTATGCTCTGAAAAGGCGTTAGAAACAGGCTGAAGGCGCGCCTGCGCCAGGAAAGCTGTTTTCATGCACTCGCTGTCACAAAGTGTGTTTTCCCACTCTGAACAAGTGCAAATCACAATACACTCTAAAAAATAATGGGGCCAGTACTGGTTCGTCAGGGTGATGCCATAGAAGAACCTTTTTCAGGGCTTCAAAGAACTGTTCATGCAACAGTTCTTTAAAGAACCATTTAAACCATTTGTTTGAGCAGTGAAGACAGATTTGTGTAAACATGGCCTATGTGCATTGACCAGCAAATGGTAAGAGAATGCCAGGCTCTGAAGAACCATTTCCAATGTGAAGAACCTTTCGCATAATGTAATGGTTCATCACAGAGTTTTGACTCTCCATGGAACCATCCAGAGATTTGAAGAACCACTGAAGCACCTTTATTTTTTAGAGTGTACTTTGTTGAAAACTCGTTTCAGAAGTGCTTTTACAGTTAAAATGACAACCAGGATGAAAATGTGTTAAATGCTCGAAAACATGAAAATCCATGCTTAGCAAGTTGTTCCATGTCACATATGATCGAATACAATCATTTCACTCAAAATCAATGTTCCGTGTCAAACGTGTGCTTTATGCTCTGAAAAGGCGTTAGAAACAGTTTGAAGGCGCTCCTGCGCTCGGAAAGCTGTTTTCATACACTCGTTGAAACAAAGTGTGTTTGCCCACTCGGAACAAGTGCATATCACAATACTTTGTTGAAAACTCGTTTCGGACGTGCTTTTACAGTTAAAATGACAAATAGGATGAAAATGTGTTAAAAGCTCGAAAACATGAAAACCCATGCTTAGAAAGTTGTTACATGTCACATATGCTCGAATGCACTCATTTCACTCAAAATCAATGTTCCTTGTAAAACGTTTCCTTTATGCTCTGAAAAGGCGTTAGAACCAGTTTGAAGGCGCTCCTGCGCTAGGAAAGCAGTTTTCATGCACTCGGTGACACAAAGTGTGTTTGCCCACTCTGAACAAGTGTGGGAAAATGACAACCAGGATGAAAATGTGTTAAATGCTCGAAAACATGAAAATCCATGTTTAGAAAGTTGTTCCATGTCACATATGATCGAATACAATCAAAATCAATGTTCCGTGTCAAACGTGTGCTTTATGCTCTGAAAAGGCGTTAGAAACAGTTTGAAGGCGCTCCTGCGCTCGGAAAGCTGTTTTCATACACTCGTTGAAACAAAGTGTGTTTTCCCACTCGGAACAAGTGCATATCACAATACTTTGTTGAAAACTCGTTTCGGACGTGCTTTTACAGTTAAAATGACAAATAGGATGAAAATGTGTTAAAAGCTCGAAAACATGAAAACCCATGCTTAGAAAGTTGTTACATGTCACATATGCTCGAATGCACTCATTTCACTCAAAATCAATGTTCCTTGTAAAACGTTTCCTTTATGCTCTGAAAAGGCGTTAGAACCAGTTTGAAGGCGCTCCTGCGCTAGGAAAGCAGTTTCCATGCACTCGGTGAGACAAAGTGTGTTTGCCCACTCTGAACAAGTGTGGGAAAATGACAACCAAGATGAAAATGTGTTAAATGCTCGAAAACATGAAAATGCATGCTTAGAAAGTTGTGACATGTCACATATGCTCGAATGCGCTCATTTCACTGAAAATCAATGTTCCTTGTCGAGCCTTTGCTTTATGCTCTGAAAAGGCGTTAGAAACAGGCTGAAGGCGCTCCTGCGCTAGGAAAGCTGTTTTCATGCACTCGGTGACACAAAGTGTGTTTTCCCACTCTGAAAAGTGCATACCACAATACTTTGTTGAAGACTCGTTTCAGACGTGCTTTTACAGTTAAAATGACAAATCGGATGAAAATGTGTTGAAAGCTCGAAAACATGAAAATCCATGCTTAGCAAGTTGTTACATGTCACATATGGTCGAATGCACTCATTTCACTTAAAATCAATGTTCCTTGTCAAACGTGTGCTCTATGCTCTGAAAAGGCGTTAGAAACAGGCTGAAGGCGCGCCTGCGCCAGGAAAGCTGTTTTCATGCACTCGCTGTCACAAAGTGTGTTTTCCCACTCTGAACAAGTGCAAATCACAATACACTCTAAAAAATAATGGGGCCAGTACTGGTTCGTCAGGGTGATGCCATAGAAGAACCTTTTTCAGGGCTTCAAAGAACTGTTCATGCAACAGTTCTTTAAAGAACCATTTAAACCATTTGTTTGAGCAGTGAAGACAGATTTGTGTAAACATGGCCTATGTGCATTGACCAGCAAATGGTAAGAGAATGCCAGGCTCTGAAGAACCATTTCCAATGTGAAGAACCTTTCGCATAATGTAATGGTTCATCACAGAGTTTTGACTCTCCATGGAACCATCCAGAGATTTGAAGAACCACTGAAGCACCTTTATTTTTTAGAGTGTACTTTGTTGAAAACTCGTTTCAGAAGTGCTTTTACAGTTAAAATGACAACCAGGATGAAAATGTGTTAAATGCTCGAAAACATGAAAATCCATGCTTAGCAAGTTGTTCCATGTCACATATGATCGAATACAATCATTTCACTCAAAATCAATGTTCCGTGTCAAACGTGTGCTTTATGCTCTGAAAAGGCGTTAGAAACAGTTTGAAGGCGCTCCTGCGCTCGGAAAGCTGTTTTCATACACTCGTTGAAACAAAGTGTGTTTGCCCACTCGGAACAAGTGCATATCACAATACTTTGTTGAAAACTCGTTTCGGACGTGCTTTTACAGTTAAAATGACAAATAGGATGAAAATGTGTTAAAAGCTCGAAAACATGAAAACCCATGCTTAGAAAGTTGTTACATGTCACTTATGCTCGAATGCACTCATTTCACTCAAAATCAATGTTCCTTGTAAAACGTTTCCTTTATGCTCTGAAAAGGCGTTAGAACCAGTTTGAAGGCGCTCCTGCGCTAGGAAAGCAGTTTTCATGCACTCGGTGACACAAAGTGTGTTTGCCCACTCTGAACAAGTGTGGGAAAATGACAACCAGGATGAAAATGTGTTAAATGCTCGAAAACATGAAAATCCATGCTTAGCAAGTTGTTACATGTCACATATGGTCGAATGCACTCATTTCACTTAAAATCAATGTTCCTTGTCAAACGTGTGCTCTATGCTCTGAAAAGGCGTTAGAAACAGGCTGAAGGCGCGCCTGCGCCAGGAAAGCTGTTTTCATGCACTCGCTGTCACAAAGTGTGTTTTCCCACTCTGAACAAGTGCAAATCACAATACACTCTAAAAAATAATGGGGCCAGTACTGGTTCGTCAGGGTGATGCCATAGAAGAACCTTTTTCAGGGCTTCAAAGAACTGTTCATGCAACAGTTCTTTAAAGAACCATTTAAACCATTTGTTTGAGCAGTGAAGACAGATTTGTGTAAACATGGCCTATGTGCATTGACCAGCAAATGGTAAGAGAATGCCAGGCTCTGAAGAACCATTTCCAATGTGAAGAACCTTTCGCATAATGTAATGGTTCATCACAGAGTTTTGACTCTCCATGGAACCATCCAGAGATTTGAAGAACCACTGAAGCACCTTTATTTTTTAGAGTGTACTTTGTTGAAAACTCGTTTCAGAAGTGCTTTTACAGTTAAAATGACAACCAGGATGAAAATGTGTTAAATGCTCGAAAACATGAAAATCCATGCTTAGCAAGTTGTTCCATGTCACATATGATCGAATACAATCATTTCACTCAAAATCAATGTTCCGTGTCAAACGTGTGCTTTATGCTCTGAAAAGGCGTTAGAAACAGTTTGAAGGCGCTCCTGCGCTCGGAAAGCTGTTTTCATACACTCGTTGAAACAAAGTGTGTTTGCCCACTCGGAACAAGTGCATATCACAATACTTTGTTGAAAACTCGTTTCGGACGTGCTTTTACAGTTAAAATGACAAATAGGATGAAAATGTGTTAAAAGCTCGAAAACATGAAAACCCATGCTTAGAAAGTTGTTACATGTCACATATGCTCGAATGCACTCATTTCACTCAAAATCAATGTTCCTTGTAAAACGTTTCCTTTATGCTCTGAAAAGGCGTTAGAACCAGTTTGAAGGCGCTCCTGCGCTAGGAAAGCAGTTTTCATGCACTCGGTGACACAAAGTGTGTTTGCCCACTCTGAACAAGTGTGGGAAAATGACAACCAGGATGAAAATGTGTTAAATGCTCGAAAACATGAAAATCCATGTTTAGAAAGTTGTTCCATGTCACATATGATCGAATACAATCAAAATCAATGTTCCGTGTCAAACGTGTGCTTTATGCTCTGAAAAGGCGTTAGAAACAGTTTGAAGGCGCTCCTGCGCTCGGAAAGCTGTTTTCATACACTCGTTGAAACAAAGTGTGTTTGCCCACTCGGAACAAGTGCATATCACAATACTTTGTTGAAAACTCGTTTCGGACGTGCTTTTACAGTTAAAATGACAAATAGGATGAAAATGTGTTAAAAGCTCGAAAACATGAAAACCCATGCTTAGAAAGTTGTTACATGTCACATATGCTCGAATGCACTCATAATCAATGTTCCTTGTAAAACGTTTCCTTTATGCTCTGAAAAGGCGTTAGAACCAGTTTGAAGGCGCTCCTGCGCTAGGAAAGCAGTTTTCATGCACTCGGTGACACAAAGTGTGTTTGCCCACTCTGAACAAGTGTGGGAAAATGACAACCAGGATGAAAATGTGTTAAATGCTCGAAAACATGAAAATCCATGCTTAGCAAGTTGTTCCATGTCACATATGATCGAATACAATCAAAATCAATGTTCCGTGTCAAACGTGTGCTTTATGCTCTGAAAAGGCGTTAGAAACAGTTTGAAGGCGCTCCTGCGCTCGGAAAGCTGTTTTCATACACTCGTTGAAACAGTGTGTTTTCCCACTCGGAACAAGTGCATATCACAATACTTTGTTGAAAACTCGTTTCGGACGTGCTTTTACAGTTAAAATGACAAATAGGATGAAAATGTGTTAAAAGCTCGAAAACATGAAAACCCATGCTTAGAAAGTTGTTACATGTCACATATGCTCGAATGCACTCATTTCACTCATAATCAATGTTCCTTGTAAAACGTTTCCTTTATGCTCTGAAAAGGCGTTAGAACCAGTTTGAAGGCGCTCCTGCGCTAGGAAAGCAGTTTTCATGCACTCGGTGACACAAAGTGTGTTTGCCCACTCTGAACAAGTGTGGGAAAATGACAACCAGGATGAAAATGTGTTAAATGCTCGAAAACATGAAAATCCATGCTTAGCAAGTTGTTACATGTCACATATGGTCGAATGCACTCATTTCACTTAAAATCAATGTTCCTTGTCAAACGTGTGCTCTATGCTCTGAAAAGGCGTTAGAAACAGGCTGAAGGCGCGCCTGCGCCAGGAAAGCTGTTTTCATGCACTCGCTGTCACAAAGTGTGTTTTCCCACTCTGAACAAGTGCAAATCACAATACACTCTAAAAAATAATGGGGCCAGTACTGGTTCGTCAGGGTGATGCCATAGAAGAACCTTTTTCAGGGCTTCAAAGAACTGTTCATGCAACAGTTCTTTAAAGAACCATTTAAACCATTTGTTTGAGCAGTGAAGACAGATTTGTGTAAACATGGCCTATGTGCATTGACCAGCAAATGGTAAGAGAATGCCAGGCTCTGAAGAACCATTTCCAATGTGAAGAACCTTTCGCATAATGTAATGGTTCATCACAGAGTTTTGACTCTCCATGGAACCATCCAGAGATTTGAAGAACCACTGAAGCACCTTTATTTTTTAGAGTGTACTTTGTTGAAAACTCGTTTCAGAAGTGCTTTTACAGTTAAAATGACAACCAGGATGAAAATGTGTTAAATGCTCGAAAACATGAAAATCCATGCTTAGCAAGTTGTTCCATGTCACATATGATCGAATACAATCATTTCACTCAAAATCAATGTTCCGTGTCAAACGTGTGCTTTATGCTCTGAAAAGGCGTTAGAACCAGTTTGAAGGCGCTCCTGCGCTCGGAAAGCTGTTTTCATACACTCGTTGAAACAAAGTGTGTTTGCCCACTCGGAACAAGTGCATATCACAATACTTTGTTGAAAACTCGTTTCGGACGTGCTTTTACAGTTAAAATGACAAATAGGATGAAAATGTGTTAAAAGCTCGAAAACATGAAAACCCATGCTTAGAAAGTTGTTACATGTCACATATGCTCGAATGCACTCATTTCACTCAAAATCAATGTTCCTTGTAAAACGTTTCCTTTATGCTCTGAAAAGGCGTTAGAACCAGTTTGAAGGCGCTCCTGCGCTAGGAAAGCAGTTTTCATGCACTCGGTGACACAAAGTGTGTTTGCCCACTCTGAACAAGTGTGGGAAAATGACAACCAGGATGAAAATGTGTTAAATGCTCGAAAACATGAAAATCCATGTTTAGAAAGTTGTTCCATGTCACATATGATCGAATACAATCAAAATCAATGTTCCGTGTCAAACGTGTGCTTTATGCTCTGAAAAGGCGTTAGAAACAGTTTGAAGGCGCTCCTGCGCTCGGAAAGCTGTTTTCATACACTCGTTGAAACAAAGTGTGTTTGCCCACTCGGAACAAGTGCATATCACAATACTTTGTTGAAAACTCGTTTCGGACGTGCTTTTACAGTTAAAATGACAAATAGGATGAAAATGTGTTAAAAGCTCGAAAACATGAAAACCCATGCTTAGAAAGTTGTTACATGTCACATATGCTCGAATGCACTCATAATCAATGTTCCTTGTAAAACGTTTCCTTTATGCTCTGAAAAGGCGTTAGAACCAGTTTGAAGGCGCTCCTGCGCTAGGAAAGCAGTTTTCATGCACTCGGTGACACAAAGTGTGTTTGCCCACTCTGAACAAGTGTGGGAAAATGACAACCAGGATGAAAATGTGTTAAATGCTCGAAAACATGAAAATCCATGCTTAGCAAGTTGTTCCATGTCACATATGATCGAATACAATCAAAATCAATGTTCCGTGTCAAACGTGTGCTTTATGCTCTGAAAAGGCGTTAGAAACAGTTTGAAGGCGCTCCTGCGCTCGGAAAGCTGTTTTCATACACTCGTTGAAACAGTGTGTTTTCCCACTCGGAACAAGTGCATATCACAATACTTTGTTGAAAACTCGTTTCGGACGTGCTTTTACAGTTAAAATGACAAATAGGATGAAAATGTGTTAAAAGCTCGAAAACATGAAAACCCATGCTTAGAAAGTTGTTACATGTCACATATGCTCGAATGCACTCATTTCACTCATAATCAATGTTCCTTGTAAAACGTTTCCTTTATGCTCTGAAAAGGCGTTAGAACCAGTTTGAAGGCGCTCCTGCGCTAGGAAAGCAGTTTTCATGCACTCGGTGACACAAAGTGTGTTTGCCCACTCTGAACAAGTGTGGGAAAATGACAACCAGGATGAAAATGTGTTAAATGCTCGAAAACATGAAAATCCATGCTTAGCAAGTTGTTACATGTCACATATGGTCGAATGCACTCATTTCACTTAAAATCAATGTTCCTTGTCAAACGTGTGCTCTATGCTCTGAAAAGGCGTTAGAAACAGGCTGAAGGCGCGCCTGCGCCAGGAAAGCTGTTTTCATGCACTCGCTGTCACAAAGTGTGTTTTCCCACTCTGAACAAGTGCAAATCACAATACACTCTAAAAAATAATGGGGCCAGTACTGGTTCGTCAGGGTGATGCCATAGAAGAACCTTTTTCAGGGCTTCAAAGAACTGTTCATGCAACAGTTCTTTAAAGAACCATTTAAACCATTTGTTTGAGCAGTGAAGACAGATTTGTGTAAACATGGCCTATGTGCATTGACCAGCAAATGGTAAGAGAATGCCAGGCTCTGAAGAACCATTTCCAATGTGAAGAACCTTTCGCATAATGTAATGGTTCATCACAGAGTTTTGACTCTCCATGGAACCATCCAGAGATTTGAAGAACCACTGAAGCACCTTTATTTTTTAGAGTGTACTTTGTTGAAAACTCGTTTCAGAAGTGCTTTTACAGTTAAAATGACAACCAGGATGAAAATGTGTTAAATGCTCGAAAACATGAAAATCCATGCTTAGCAAGTTGTTCCATGTCACATATGATCGAATACAATCATTTCACTCAAAATCAATGTTCCGTGTCAAACGTGTGCTTTATGCTCTGAAAAGGCGTTAGAAACAGTTTGAAGGCGCTCCTGCGCTCGGAAAGCTGTTTTCATACACTCGTTGAAACAAAGTGTGTTTGCCCACTCGGAACAAGTGCATATCACAATACTTTGTTGAAAACTCGTTTCGGACGTGCTTTTACAGTTAAAATGACAAATAGGATGAAAATGTGTTAAAAGCTCGAAAACATGAAAACCCATGCTTAGAAAGTTGTTACATGTCACATATGCTCGAATGCACTCATTTCACTCAAAATCAATGTTCCTTGTAAAACGTTTCCTTTATGCTCTGAAAAGGCGTTAGAACCAGTTTGAAGGCGCTCCTGCGCTAGGAAAGCAGTTTTCATGCACTCGGTGACACAAAGTGTGTTTGCCCACTCTGAACAAGTGTGGGAAAATGACAACCAGGATGAAAATGTGTTAAATGCTCGAAAACATGAAAATCCATGTTTAGAAAGTTGTTCCATGTCACATATGATCGAATACAATCAAAATCAATGTTCCGTGTCAAACGTGTGCTTTATGCTCTGAAAAGGCGTTAGAAACAGTTTGAAGGCGCTCCTGCGCTCGGAAAGCTGTTTTCATACACTCGTTGAAACAAAGTGTGTTTGCCCACTCGGAACAAGTGCATATCACAATACTTTGTTGAAAACTCGTTTCGGACGTGCTTTTACAGTTAAAATGACAAATAGGATGAAAATGTGTTAAAAGCTCGAAAACATGAAAACCCATGCTTAGAAAGTTGTTACATGTCACATATGCTCGAATGCACTCATAATCAATGTTCCTTGTAAAACGTTTCCTTTATGCTCTGAAAAGGCGTTAGAACCAGTTTGAAGGCGCTCCTGCGCTAGGAAAGCAGTTTTCATGCACTCGGTGACACAAAGTGTGTTTGCCCACTCTGAACAAGTGTGGGAAAATGACAACCAGGATGAAAATGTGTTAAATGCTCGAAAACATGAAAATCCATGCTTAGCAAGTTGTTCCATGTCACATATGATCGAATACAATCAAAATCAATGTTCCGTGTCAAACGTGTGCTTTATGCTCTGAAAAGGCGTTAGAAACAGTTTGAAGGCGCTCCTGCGCTCGGAAAGCTGTTTTCATACACTCGTTGAAACAGTGTGTTTTCCCACTCGGAACAAGTGCATATCACAATACTTTGTTGAAAACTCGTTTCGGACGTGCTTTTACAGTTAAAATGACAAATAGGATGAAAATGTGTTAAAAGCTCGAAAACATGAAAACCCATGCTTAGAAAGTTGTTACATGTCACATATGCTCGAATGCACTCATTTCACTCATAATCAATGTTCCTTGTAAAACGTTTCCTTTATGCTCTGAAAAGGCGTTAGAACCAGTTTGAAGGCGCTCCTGCGCTAGGAAAGCAGTTTTCATGCACTCGGTGACACAAAGTGTGTTTGCCCACTCTGAACAAGTGTGGGAAAATGACAACCAGGATGAAAATGTGTTAAATGCTCGAAAACATGAAAATCCATGCTTAGCAAGTTGTTACATGTCACATATGGTCGAATGCACTCATTTCACTTAAAATCAATGTTCCTTGTCAAACGTGTGCTCTATGCTCTGAAAAGGCGTTAGAAACAGGCTGAAGGCGCGCCTGCGCCAGGAAAGCTGTTTTCATGCACTCGCTGTCACAAAGTGTGTTTTCCCACTCTGAACAAGTGCAAATCACAATACACTCTAAAAAATAATGGGGCCAGTACTGGTTCGTCAGGGTGATGCCATTGAAGAACCTTTTTCAGGGCTTCAAAGAACTGTTCATGCAACAGTTCTTTAAAGAACCATTTAAACCATTTGTTTGAGCAGTGAAGACAGATTTGTGTAAACATGGCCTATGTGCATTGACCAGCAAATGGTAAGAGAATGCCAGGCTCTGAAGAACCATTTCCAATGTGAAGAACCTTTCGCATAATGTAATGGTTCATCACAGAGTTTTGACTCTCCATGGAACCATCCAGAGATTTGAAGAACCACTGAAGCACCTTTATTTTTTAGAGTGTACTTTGTTGAAAACTCGTTTCAGAAGTGCTTTTACAGTTAAAATGACAACCAGGATGAAAATGTGTTAAATGCTCGAAAACATGAAAATCCATGCTTAGCAAGTTGTTCCATGTCACATATGATCGAATACAATCATTTCACTCAAAATCAATGTTCCGTGTCAAACGTGTGCTTTATGCTCTGAAAAGGCGTTAGAACCAGTTTGAAGGCGCTCCTGCGCTCGGAAAGCTGTTTTCATACACTCGTTGAAACAAAGTGTGTTTGCCCACTCGGAACAAGTGCATATCACAATACTTTGTTGAAAACTCGTTTCGGACGTGCTTTTACAGTTAAAATGACAAATAGGATGAAAATGTGTTAAAAGCTCGAAAACATGAAAACCCATGCTTAGAAAGTTGTTACATGTCACATATGCTCGAATGCACTCATTTCACTCAAAATCAATGTTCCTTGTAAAACGTTTCCTTTATGCTCTGAAAAGGCGTTAGAACCAGTTTGAAGGCGCTCCTGCGCTAGGAAAGCAGTTTTCATGCACTCGGTGACACAAAGTGTGTTTGCCCACTCTGAACAAGTGTGGGAAAATGACAACCAGGATGAAAATGTGTTAAATGCTCGAAAACATGAAAATCCATGTTTAGAAAGTTGTTCCATGTCACATATGATCGAATACAATCAAAATCAATGTTCCGTGTCAAACGTGTGCTTTATGCTCTGAAAAGGCGTTAGAAACAGTTTGAAGGCGCTCCTGCGCTCGGAAAGCTGTTTTCATACACTCGTTGAAACAAAGTGTGTTTG
The DNA here is from genome assembly GCF_027579695.1 of Neoarius graeffei. Taxonomy (NCBI): domain Eukaryota; kingdom Metazoa; phylum Chordata; class Actinopteri; order Siluriformes; family Ariidae; genus Neoarius; species Neoarius graeffei. Next base: position 21,863,576 of record NC_083573.1, read on the forward strand.
CCCACTCGGAACAAGTGCATATCACAATACTTTGTTGAAAACTCGTTTCGGACGTGCTTTTACAGTTAAAATGACAAATAGGATGAAAATGTGTTAAAAGCTCGAAAACATGAAAACCCATGCTTAGAAAGTTGTTACATGTCACATATGCTCGAATGCACTCATAATCAATGTTCCTTGTAAAACGTTTCCTTTATGCTCTGAAAAGGCGTTAGAACCAGTTTGAAGGCGCTCCTGCGCTAGGAAAGCAGTTTTCATGCACTCGGTGACACAAAGTGTGTTTGCCCACTCTGAACAAGTGTGGGAAAATGACAACCAGGATGAAAATGTGTTAAATGCTCGAAAACATGAAAATCCATGCTTAGCAAGTTGTTCCATGTCACATATGATCGAATACAATCAAAATCAATGTTCCGTGTCAAACGTGTGCTTTATGCTCTGAAAAGGCGTTAGAAACAGTTTGAAGGCGCTCCTGCGCTCGGAAAGCTGTTTTCATACACTCGTTGAAACAGTGTGTTTTCCCACTCGGAACAAGTGCATATCACAATACTTTGTTGAAAACTCGTTTCGGACGTGCTTTTACAGTTAAAATGACAAATAGGATGAAAATGTGTTAAAAGCTCGAAAACATGAAAACCCATGCTTAGAAAGTTGTTACATGTCACATATGCTCGAATGCACTCATTTCACTCATAATCAATGTTCCTTGTAAAACGTTTCCTTTATGCTCTGAAAAGGCGTTAGAACCAGTTTGAAGGCGCTCCTGCGCTAGGAAAGCAGTTTTCATGCACTCGGTGACACAAAGTGTGTTTGCCCACTCTGAACAAGTGTGGGAAAATGACAACCAGGATGAAAATGTGTTAAATGCTCGAAAACATGAAAATCCATGCTTAGCAAGTTGTTACATGTCACATATGGTCGAATGCACTCATTTCACTTAAAATCAATGTTCCTTGTCAAACGTGTGCTCTATGCTCTGAAAAGGCGTTAGAAACAGGCTGAAGGCGCGCCTGCGCCAGGAAAGCTGTTTTCATGCACTCGCTGTCACAAAGTGTGTTTTCCCACTCTGAACAAGTGCAAATCACAATACACTCTAAAAAATAATGGGGCCAGTACTGGTTCGTCAGGGTGATGCCATAGAAGAACCTTTTTCAGGGCTTCAAAGAACTGTTCATGCAACAGTTCTTTAAAGAACCATTTAAACCATTTGTTTGAGCAGTGAAGACAGATTTGTGTAAACATGGCCTATGTGCATTGACCAGCAAATGGTAAGAGAATGCCAGGCTCTGAAGAACCATTTCCAATGTGAAGAACCTTTCGCATAATGTAATGGTTCATCACAGAGTTTTGACTCTCCATGGAACCATCCAGAGATTTGAAGAACCACTGAAGCACCTTTATTTTTTAGAGTGTACTTTGTTGAAAACTCGTTTCAGAAGTGCTTTTACAGTTAAAATGACAACCAGGATGAAAATGTGTTAAATGCTCGAAAACATGAAAATCCATGCTTAGCAAGTTGTTCCATGTCACATATGATCGAATACAATCATTTCACTCAAAATCAATGTTCCGTGTCAAACGTGTGCTTTATGCTCTGAAAAGGCGTTAGAAACAGTTTGAAGGCGCTCCTGCGCTCGGAAAGCTGTTTTCATACACTCGTTGAAACAAAGTGTGTTTGCCCACTCGGAACAAGTGCATATCACAATACTTTGTTGAAAACTCGTTTCGGACGTGCTTTTACAGTTAAAATGACAAATAGGATGAAAATGTGTTAAAAGCTCGAAAACATGAAAACCCATGCTTAGAAAGTTGTTACATGTCACATATGCTCGAATGCACTCATTTCACTCAAAATCAATGTTCCTTGTAAAACGTTTCCTTTATGCTCTGAAAAGGCGTTAGAACCAGTTTGAAGGCGCTCCTGCGCTAGGAAAGCAGTTTTCATGCACTCGGTGACACAAAGTGTGTTTGCCCACTCTGAACAAGTGTGGGAAAATGACAACCAGGATGAAAATGTGTTAAATGCTCGAAAACATGAAAATCCATGTTTAGAAAGTTGTTCCATGTCACATATGATCGAATACAATCAAAATCAATGTTCCGTGTCAAACGTGTGCTTTATGCTCTGAAAAGGCGTTAGAAACAGTTTGAAGGCGCTCCTGCGCTCGGAAAGCTGTTTTCATACACTCGTTGAAACAGTGTGTTTTCCCACTCGGAACAAGTGCATATCACAATACTTTGTTGAAAACTCGTTTCGGACGTGCTTTTACAGTTAAAATGACAAATAGGATGAAAATGTGTTAAAAGCTCGAAAACATGAAAACCCATGCTTAGAAAGTTGTTACATGTCACATATGCTCGAATGCACTCATTTCACTCATAATCAATGTTCCTTGTAAAACGTTTCCTTTATGCTCTGAAAAGGCGTTAGAACCAGTTTGAAGGCGCTCCTGCGCTAGGAAAGCAGTTTTCATGCACTCGGTGACACAAAGTGTGTTTGCCCACTCTGAACAAGTGTGGGAAAATGACAACCAGGATGAAAATGTGTTAAATGCTCGAAAACATGAAAATCCATGCTTAGCAAGTTGTTACATGTCACATATGGTCGAATGCACTCATTTCACTTAAAATCAATGTTCCTTGTCAAACGTGTGCTCTATGCTCTGAAAAGGCGTTAGAAACAGGCTGAAGGCGCGCCTGCGCCAGGAAAGCTGTTTTCATGCACTCGCTGTCACAAAGTGTGTTTTCCCACTCTGAACAAGTGCAAATCACAATACACTCTAAAAAATAATGGGGCCAGTACTGGTTCGTCAGGGTGATGCCATAGAAGAACCTTTTTCAGGGCTTCAAAGAACTGTTCATGCAACAGTTCTTTAAAGAACCATTTAAACCATTTGTTTGAGCAGTGAAGACAGATTTGTGTAAACATGGCCTATGTGCATTGACCAGCAAATGGTAAGAGAATGCCAGGCTCTGAAGAACCATTTCCAATGTGAAGAACCTTTCGCATAATGTAATGGTTCATCACAGAGTTTTGACTCTCCATGGAACCATCCAGAGATTTGAAGAACCACTGAAGCACCTTTATTTTTTAGAGTGTACTTTGTTGAAAACTCGTTTCAGAAGTGCTTTTACAGTTAAAATGACAACCAGGATGAAAATGTGTTAAATGCTCGAAAACATGAAAATCCATGCTTAGCAAGTTGTTCCATGTCACATATGATCGAATACAATCATTTCACTCAAAATCAATGTTCCGTGTCAAACGTGTGCTTTATGCTCTGAAAAGGCGTTAGAAACAGTTTGAAGGCGCTCCTGCGCTCGGAAAGCTGTTTTCATACACTCGTTGAAACAAAGTGTGTTTGCCCACTCGGAACAAGTGCATATCACAATACTTTGTTGAAAACTCGTTTCGGACGTGCTTTTACAGTTAAAATGACAAATAGGATGAAAATGTGTTAAAAGCTCGAAAACATGAAAACCCATGCTTAGAAAGTTGTTACATGTCACATATGCTCGAATGCACTCATTTCACTCAAAATCAATGTTCCTTGTAAAACGTTTCCTTTATGCTCTGAAAAGGCGTTAGAACCAGTTTGAAGGCGCTCCTGCGCTAGGAAAGCAGTTTTCATGCACTCGGTGACACAAAGTGTGTTTGCCCACTCTGAACAAGTGTGGGAAAATGACAACCAGGATGAAAATGTGTTAAATGCTCGAAAACATGAAAATCCATGTTTAGAAAGTTGTTCCATGTCACATATGATCGAATACAATCAAAATCAATGTTCCGTGTCAAACGTGTGCTTTATGCTCTGAAAAGGCGTTAGAAACAGTTTGAAGGCGCTCCTGCGCTCGGAAAGCTGTTTTCATACACTCGTTGAAACAGTGTGTTTTCCCACTCGGAACAAGTGCATATCACAATACTTTGTTGAAAACTCGTTTCGGACGTGCTTTTACAGTTAAAATGACAAATAGGATGAAAATGTGTTAAAAGCTCGAAAACATGAAAACCCATGCTTAGAAAGTTGTTACATGTCACATATGCTCGAATGCACTCATTTCACTCATAATCAATGTTCCTTGTAAAACGTTTCCTTTATGCTCTGAAAAGGCGTTAGAACCAGTTTGAAGGCGCTCCTGCGCTAGGAAAGCAGTTTTCATGCACTCGGTGACACAAAGTGTGTTTGCCCACTCTGAACAAGTGTGGGAAAATGACAACCAGGATGAAAATGTGTTAAATGCTCGAAAACATGAAAATCCATGCTTAGCAAGTTGTTACATGTCACATATGGTCGAATGCACTCATTTCACTTAAAATCAATGTTCCTTGTCAAACGTGTGCTCTATGCTCTGAAAAGGCGTTAGAAACAGGCTGAAGGCGCGCCTGCGCCAGGAAAGCTGTTTTCATGCACTCGCTGTCACAAAGTGTGTTTTCCCACTCTGAACAAGTGCAAATCACAATACACTCTAAAAAATAATGGGGCCAGTACTGGTTCGTCAGGGTGATGCCATAGAAGAACCTTTTTCAGGGCTTCAAAGAACTGTTCATGCAACAGTTCTTTAAAGAACCATTTAAACCATTTGTTTGAGCAGTGAAGACAGATTTGTGTAAACATGGCCTATGTGCATTGACCAGCAAATGGTAAGAGAATGCCAGGCTCTGAAGAACCATTTCCAATGTGAAGAACCTTTCGCATAATGTAATGGTTCATCACAGAGTTTTGACTCTCCATGGAACCATCCAGAGATTTGAAGAACCACTGAAGCACCTTTATTTTTTAGAGTGTACTTTGTTGAAAACTCGTTTCAGAAGTGCTTTTACAGTTAAAATGACAACCAGGATGAAAATGTGTTAAATGCTCGAAAACATGAAAATCCATGCTTAGCAAGTTGTTCCATGTCACATATGATCGAATACAATCATTTCACTCAAAATCAATGTTCCGTGTCAAACGTGTGCTTTATGCTCTGAAAAGGCGTTAGAAACAGTTTGAAGGCGCTCCTGCGCTCGGAAAGCTGTTTTCATACACTCGTTGAAACAAAGTGTGTTTGCCCACTCGGAACAAGTGCATATCACAATACTTTGTTGAAAACTCGTTTCGGACGTGCTTTTACAGTTAAAATGACAAATAGGATGAAAATGTGTTAAAAGCTCGAAAACATGAAAACCCATGCTTAGAAAGTTGTTACATGTCACATATGCTCGAATGCACTCATTTCACTCATAATCAATGTTCCTTGTAAAACGTTTCCTTTATGCTCTGAAAAGGCGTTAGAACCAGTTTGAAGGCGCTCCTGCGCTAGGAAAGCAGTTTTCATGCACTCGGTGACACAAAGTGTGTTTGCCCACTCTGAACAAGTGTGGGAAAATGACAACCAGGATGAAAATGTGTTAAATGCTCGAAAACATGAAAATCCATGTTTAGAAAGTTGTTCCATGTCACATATGATCGAATACAATCAAAATCAATGTTCCGTGTCAAACGTGTGCTTTATGCTCTGAAAAGGCGTTAGAAACAGTTTGAAGGCGCTCCTGCGCTCGGAAAGCTGTTTTCATACACTCGTTGAAACAGTGTGTTTTCCCACTCGGAACAAGTGCATATCACAATACTTTGTTGAAAACTCGTTTCGGACGTGCTTTTACAGTTAAAATGACAAATAGGATGAAAATGTGTTAAAAGCTCGAAAACATGAAAACCCATGCTTAGAAAGTTGTTACATGTCACATATGCTCGAATGCACTCATTTCACTCATAATCAATGTTCCTTGTAAAACGTTTCCTTTATGCTCTGAAAAGGCGTTAGAACCAGTTTGAAGGCGCTCCTGCGCTAGGAAAGCAGTTTTCATGCACTCGGTGACACAAAGTGTGTTTGCCCACTCTGAACAAGTGTGGGAAAATGACAACCAGGATGAAAATGTGTTAAATGCTCGAAAACATGAAAATCCATGCTTAGCAAGTTGTTACATGTCACATATGGTCGAATGCACTCATTTCACTTAAAATCAATGTTCCTTGTCAAACGTGTGCTCTATGCTCTGAAAAGGCGTTAGAAACAGGCTGAAGGCGCGCCTGCGCCAGGAAAGCTGTTTTCATGCACTCGCTGTCACAAAGTGTGTTTTCCCACTCTGAACAAGTGCAAATCACAATACACTCTAAAAAATAATGGGGCCAGTACTGGTTCGTCAGGGTGATGCCATAGAAGAACCTTTTTCAGGGCTTCAAAGAACTGTTCATGCAACAGTTCTTTAAAGAACCATTTAAACCATTTGTTTGAGCAGTGAAGACAGATTTGTGTAAACATGGCCTATGTGCATTGACCAGCAAATGGTAAGAGAATGCCAGGCTCTGAAGAACCATTTCCAATGTGAAGAACCTTTCGCATAATGTAATGGTTCATCACAGAGTTTTGACTCTCCATGGAACCATCCAGAGATTTGAAGAACCACTGAAGCACCTTTATTTTTTAGAGTGTACTTTGTTGAAAACTCGTTTCAGAAGTGCTTTTACAGTTAAAATGACAACCAGGATGAAAATGTGTTAAATGCTCGAAAACATGAAAATCCATGCTTAGCAAGTTGTTCCATGTCACATATGATCGAATACAATCATTTCACTCAAAATCAATGTTCCGTGTCAAACGTGTGCTTTATGCTCTGAAAAGGCGTTAGAAACAGTTTGAAGGCGCTCCTGCGCTCGGAAAGCTGTTTTCATACACTCGTTGAAACAAAGTGTGTTTGCCCACTCGGAACAAGTGCATATCACAATACTTTGTTGAAAACTCGTTTCGGACGTGCTTTTACAGTTAAAATGACAAATAGGATGAAAATGTGTTAAAAGCTCGAAAACATGAAAACCCATGCTTAGAAAGTTGTTACATGTCACATATGCTCGAATGCACTCATTTCACTCAAAATCAATGTTCCTTGTAAAACGTTTCCTTTATGCTCTGAAAAGGCGTTAGAACCAGTTTGAAGGCGCTCCTGCGCTAGGAAAGCAGTTTTCATGCACTCGGTGACACAAAGTGTGTTTGCCCACTCTGAACAAGTGTGGGAAAATGACAACCAGGATGAAAATGTGTTAAATGCTCGAAAACATGAAAATCCATGTTTAGAAAGTTGTTCCATGTCACATATGATCGAATACAATCAAAATCAATGTTCCGTGTCAAACGTGTGCTTTATGCTCTGAAAAGGCGTTAGAAACAGTTTGAAGGCGCTCCTGCGCTCGGAAAGCTGTTTTCATACACTCGTTGAAACAGTGTGTTTTCCCACTCGGAACAAGTGCATATCACAATACTTTGTTGAAAACTCGTTTCGGACGTGCTTTTACAGTTAAAATGACAAATAGGATGAAAATGTGTTAAAAGCTCGAAAACATGAAAACCCATGCTTAGAAAGTTGTTACATGTCACATATGCTCGAATGCACTCATTTCACTCATAATCAATGTTCCTTGTAAAACGTTTCCTTTATGCTCTGAAAAGGCGTTAGAACCAGTTTGAAGGCGCTCCTGCGCTAGGAAAGCAGTTTTCATGCACTCGGTGACACAAAGTGTGTTTGCCCACTCTGAACAAGTGTGGGAAAATGACAACCAGGATGAAAATGTGTTAAATGCTCGAAAACATGAAAATCCATGCTTAGCAAGTTGTTCCATGTCACATATGATCGAATACAATCAAAATCAATGTTCCGTGTCAAACGTGTGCTTTATGCTCTGAAAAGGCGTTAGAAACAGTTTGAAGGCGCTCCTGCGCTCGGAAAGCTGTTTTCATACACTCGTTGAAACAAAGTGTGTTTGCCCACTCGGAACAAGTGCATATCACAATACTTTGTTGAAAACTCGTTTCGGACGTGCTTTTACAGTTAAAATGACAAATAGGATGAAAATGTGTTAAAAGCTCGAAAACATGAAAACCCATGCTTAGAAAGTTGTTACATGTCACATATGCTCGAATGCACTCATAATCAATGTTCCTTGTAAAACGTTTCCTTTATGCTCTGAAAAGGCGTTAGAACCAGTTTGAAGGCGCTCCTGCGCTAGGAAAGCAGTTTTCATGCACTCGGTGACACAAAGTGTGTTTGCCCACTCTGAACAAGTGTGGGAAAATGACAACCAGGATGAAAATGTGTTAAATGCTCGAAAACATGAAAATCCATGCTTAGCAAGTTGTTCCATGTCACATATGATCGAATACAATCAAAATCAATGTTCCGTGTCAAACGTGTGCTTTATGCTCTGAAAAGGCGTTAGAAACAGTTTGAAGGCGCTCCTGCGCTCGGAAAGCTGTTTTCATACACTCGTTGAAACAAAGTGTGTTTGCCCACTCGGAACAAGTGCATATCACAATACTTTGTTGAAAACTCGTTTCGGACGTGCTTTTACAGTTAAAATGACAAATAGGATGAAAATGTGTTAAAAGCTCGAAAACATGAAAACCCATGCTTAGAAAGTTGTTACATGTCACATATGCTCGAATGCACTCATTTCACTCAAAATCAATGTTCCTTGTAAAACGTTTCCTTTATGCTCTGAAAAGGCGTTAGAACCAGTTTGAAGGCGCTCCTGCGCTAGGAAAGCAGTTTTCATGCACTCGGTGACACAAAGTGTGTTTGCCCACTCTGAACAAGTGTGGGAAAATGACAACCAGGATGAAAATGTGTTAAATGCTCGAAAACATGAAAATCCATGTTTAGAAAGTTGTTCCATGTCACATATGATCGAATACAATCAAAATCAATGTTCCGTGTCAAACGTGTGCTTTATGCTCTGAAAAGGCGTTAGAAACAGTTTGAAGGCGCTCCTGCGCTCGGAAAGCTGTTTTCATACACTCGTTGAAACAGTGTGTTTTCCCACTCGGAACAAGTGCATATCACAATACTTTGTTGAAAACTCGTTTCGGACGTGCTTTTACAGTTAAAATGACAAATAGGATGAAAATGTGTTAAAAGCTCGAAAACATGAAAACCCATGCTTAGAAAGTTGTTACATGTCACATATGCTCGAATGCACTCATTTCACTCATAATCAATGTTCCTTGTAAAACGTTTCCTTTATGCTCTGAAAAGGCGTTAGAACCAGTTTGAAGGCGCTCCTGCGCTAGGAAAGCAGTTTTCATGCACTCGGTGACACAAAGTGTGTTTGCCCACTCTGAACAAGTGTGGGAAAATGACAACCAGGATGAAAATGTGTTAAATGCTCGAAAACATGAAAATCCATGCTTAGCAAGTTGTTCCATGTCACATATGATCGAATACAATCAAAATCAATGTTCCGTGTCAAACGTGTGCTTTATGCTCTGAAAAGGCGTTAGAAACAGTTTGAAGGCGCTCCTGCGCTCGGAAAGCTGTTTTCATACACTCGTTGAAACAAAGTGTGTTTGCCCACTCGGAACAAGTGCATATCACAATACTTTGTTGAAAACTCGTTTCGGACGTGCTTTTACAGTTAAAATGACAAATAGGATGAAAATGTGTTAAAAGCTCGAAAACATGAAAACCCATGCTTAGAAAGTTGTTACATGTCACATATGCTCGAATGCACTCATAATCAATGTTCCTTGTAAAACGTTTCCTTTATGCTCTGAAAAGGCGTTAGAACCAGTTTGAAGGCGCTCCTGCGCTAGGAAAGCAGTTTTCATGCACTCGGTGACACAAAGTGTGTTTGCCCACTCTGAACAAGTGTGGGAAAATGACAACCAGGATGAAAATGTGTTAAATGCTCGAAAACATGAAAATCCATGCTTAGCAAGTTGTTCCATGTCACATATGATCGAATACAATCAAAATCAATGTTCCGTGTCAAACGTGTGCTTTATGCTCTGAAAAGGCGTTAGAAACAGTTTGAAGGCGCTCCTGCGCTCGGAAAGCTGTTTTCATACACTCGTTGAAACAGTGTGTTTTCCCACTCGGAACAAGTGCATATCACAATACTTTGTTGAAAACTCGTTTCGGACGTGCTTTTACAGTTAAAATGACAAATAGGATGAAAATGTGTTAAAAGCTCGAAAACATGAAAACCCATGCTTAGAAAGTTGTTACATGTCACATATGCTCGAATGCACTCATTTCACTCATAATCAATGTTCCTTGTAAAACGTTTCCTTTATGCTCTGAAAAGGCGTTAGAACCAGTTTGAAGGCGCTCCTGCGCTAGGAAAGCAGTTTTCATGCACTCGGTGACACAAAGTGTGTTTGCCCACTCTGAACAAGTGTGGGAAAATGACAACCAGGATGAAAATGTGTTAAATGCTCGAAAACATGAAAATCCATGCTTAGCAAGTTGTTACATGTCACATATGGTCGAATGCACTCATTTCACTTAAAATCAATGTTCCTTGTCAAACGTGTGCTCTATGCTCTGAAAAGGCGTTAGAAACAGGCTGAAGGCGCGCCTGCGCCAGGAAAGCTGTTTTCATGCACTCGCTGTCACAAAGTGTGTTTTCCCACTCTGAACAAGTGCAAATCACAATACACTCTAAAAAATAATGGGGCCAGTACTGGTTCGTCAGGGTGATGCCATAGAAGAACCTTTTTCAGGGCTTCAAAGAACTGTTCATGCAACAGTTCTTTAAAGAACCATTTAAACCATTTGTTTGAGCAGTGAAGACAGATTTGTGTAAACATGGCCTATGTGCATTGACCAGCAAATGGTAAGAGAATGCCAGGCTCTGAAGAACCATTTCCAATGTGAAGAACCTTTCGCATAATGTAATGGTTCATCACAGAGTTTTGACTCTCCATGGAACCATCCAGAGATTTGAAGAACCACTGAAGCACCTTTATTTTTTAGAGTGTACTTTGTTGAAAACTCGTTTCAGAAGTGCTTTTACAGTTAAAATGACAACCAGGATGAAAATGTGTTAAATGCTCGAAAACATGAAAATCCATGCTTAGCAAGTTGTTCCATGTCACATATGATCGAATACAATCATTTCACTCAAAATCAATGTTCCGTGTCAAACGTGTGCTTTATGCTCTGAAAAGGCGTTAGAAACAGTTTGAAGGCGCTCCTGCGCTCGGAAAGCTGTTTTCATACACTCGTTGAAACAAAGTGTGTTTGCCCACTCGGAACAAGTGCATATCACAATACTTTGTTGAAAACTCGTTTCGGACGTGCTTTTACAGTTAAAATGACAAATAGGATGAAAATGTGTTAAAAGCTCGAAAACATGAAAACCCATGCTTAGAAAGTTGTTACATGTCACATATGCTCGAATGCACTCATTTCACTCAAAATCAATGTTCCTTGTAAAACGTTTCCTTTATGCTCTGAAAAGGCGTTAGAACCAGTTTGAAGGCGCTCCTGCGCTAGGAAAGCAGTTTTCATGCACTCGGTGACACAAAGTGTGTTTGCCCACTCTGAACAAGTGTGGGAAAATGACAACCAGGATGAAAATGTGTTAAATGCTCGAAAACATGAAAATCCATGTTTAGAAAGTTGTTCCATGTCACATATGATCGAATACAATCAAAATCAATGTTCCGTGTCAAACGTGTGCTTTATGCTCTGAAAAGGCGTTAGAAACAGTTTGAAGGCGCTCCTGCGCTCGGAAAGCTGTTTTCATACACTCGTTGAAACAGTGTGTTTTCCCACTCGGAACAAGTGCATATCACAATACTTTGTTGAAAACTCGTTTCGGACGTGCTTTTACAGTTAAAATGACAAATAGGATGAAAATGTGTTAAAAGCTCGAAAACATGAAAACCCATGCTTAGAAAGTTGTTACATGTCACATATGCTCGAATGCACTCATTTCACTCATAATCAATGTTCCTTGTAAAACGTTTCCTTTATGCTCTGAAAAGGCGTTAGAACCAGTTTGAAGGCGCTCCTGCGCTAGGAAAGCAGTTTTCATGCACTCGGTGACACAAAGTGTGTTTGCCCACTCTGAACAAGTGTGGGAAAATGACAACCAGGATGAAAATGTGTTAAATGCTCGAAAACATGAAAATCCATGCTTAGCAAGTTGTTACATGTCACATATGGTCGAATGCACTCATTTCACTTAAAATCAATGTTCCTTGTCAAACGTGTGCTCTATGCTCTGAAAAGGCGTTAGAAACAGGCTGAAGGCGCGCCTGCGCCAGGAAAGCTGTTTTCATGCACTCGCTGTCACAAAGTGTGTTTTCCCACTCTGAACAAGTGCAAATCACAATACACTCTAAAAAATAATGGGGCCAGTACTGGTTCGTCAGGGTGATGCCATAGAAGAACCTTTTTCAGGGCTTCAAAGAACTGTTCATGCAACAGTTCTTTAAAGAACCATTTAAACCATTTGTTTGAGCAGTGAAGACAGATTTGTGTAAACATGGCCTATGTGCATTGACCAGCAAATGGTAAGAGAATGCCAGGCTCTGAAGAACCATTTCCAATGTGAAGAACCTTTCGCATAATGTAATGGTTCATCACAGAGTTTTGACTCTCCATGGAACCATCCAGAGATTTGAAGAACCACTGAAGCACCTTTATTTTTTAGAGTGTACTTTGTTGAAAACTCGTTTCAGAAGTGCTTTTACAGTTAAAATGACAACCAGGATGAAAATGTGTTAAATGCTCGAAAACATGAAAATCCATGCTTAGCAAGTTGTTCCATGTCACATATGATCGAATACAATCATTTCACTCAAAATCAATGTTCCGTGTCAAACGTGTGCTTTATGCTCTGAAAAGGCGTTAGAAACAGTTTGAAGGCGCTCCTGCGCTCGGAAAGCTGTTTTCATACACTCGTTGAAACAAAGTGTGTTTGCCCACTCGGAACAAGTGCATATCACAATACTTTGTTGAAAACTCGTTTCGGACGTGCTTTTACAGTTAAAATGACAAATAGGATGAAAATGTGTTAAAAGCTCGAAAACATGAAAACCCATGCTTAGAAAGTTGTTACATGTCACATATGCTCGAATGCACTCATTTCACTCAAAATCAATGTTCCTTGTAAAACGTTTCCTTTATGCTCTGAAAAGGCGTTAGAACCAGTTTGAAGGCGCTCCTGCGCTAGGAAAGCAGTTTTCATGCACTCGGTGACACAAAGTGTGTTTGCCCACTCTGAACAAGTGTGGGAAAATGACAACCAGGATGAAAATGTGTTAAATGCTCGAAAACATGAAAATCCATGTTTAGAAAGTTGTTCCATGTCACATATGATCGAATACAATCAAAATCAATGTTCCGTGTCAAACGTGTGCTTTATGCTCTGAAAAGGCGTTAGAAACAGTTTGAAGGCGCTCCTGCGCTCGGAAAGCTGTTTTCATACACTCGTTGAAACAGTGTGTTTTCCCACTCGGAACAAGTGCATATCACAATACTTTGTTGAAAACTCGTTTCGGACGTGCTTTTACAGTTAAAATGACAAATAGGATGAAAATGTGTTAAAAGCTCGAAAACATGAAAACCCATGCTTAGAAAGTTGTTACATGTCACATATGCTCGAATGCACTCATTTCACTCATAATCAATGTTCCTTGTAAAACGTTTCCTTTATGCTCTGAAAAGGCGTTAGAACCAGTTTGAAGGCGCTCCTGCGCTAGGAAAGCAGTTTTCATGCACTCGGTGACACAAAGTGTGTTTGCCCACTCTGAACAAGTGTGGGAAAATGACAACCAGGATGAAAATGTGTTAAATGCTCGAAAACATGAAAATCCATGCTTAGCAAGTTGTTACATGTCACATATGGTCGAATGCACTCATTTCACTTAAAATCAATGTTCCTTGTCAAACGTGTGCTCTATGCTCTGAAAAGGCGTTAGAAACAGGCTGAAGGCGCGCCTGCGCCAGGAAAGCTGTTTTCATGCACTCGCTGTCACAAAGTGTGTTTTCCCACTCTGAACAAGTGCAAATCACAATACACTCTAAAAAATAATGGGGCCAGTACTGGTTCGTCAGGGTGATGCCATAGAAGAACCTTTTTCAGGGCTTCAAAGAACTGTTCATGCAACAGTTCTTTAAAGAACCATTTAAACCATTTGTTTGAGCAGTGAAGACAGATTTGTGTAAACATGGCCTATGTGCATTGACCAGCAAATGGTAAGAGAATGCCAGGCTCTGAAGAACCATTTCCAATGTGAAGAACCTTTCGCATAATGTAATGGTTCATCACAGAGTTTTGACTCTCCATGGAACCATCCAGAGATTTGAAGAACCACTGAAGCACCTTTATTTTTTAGAGTGTACTTTGTTGAAAACTCGTTTCAGAAGTGCTTTTACAGTTAAAATGACAACCAGGATGAAAATGTGTTAAATGCTCGAAAACATGAAAATCCATGCTTAGCAAGTTGTTCCATGTCACATATGATCGAATACAATCATTTCACTCAAAATCAATGTTCCGTGTCAAACGTGTGCTTTATGCTCTGAAAAGGCGTTAGAAACAGTTTGAAGGCGCTCCTGCGCTCGGAAAGCTGTTTTCATACACTCGTTGAAACAAAGTGTGTTTGCCCACTCGGAACAAGTGCATATCACAATACTTTGTTGAAAACTCGTTTCGGACGTGCTTTTACAGTTAAAATGACAAATAGGATGAAAATGTGTTAAATGCTCGAAAACATGAAAATCCATGCTTAGCAAGTTGTTACATGTCACATATGGTCGAATGCACTCATTTCACTTAAAATCAATGTTCCTTGTCAAACGTGTGCTCTATGCTCTGAAAAGGCGTTAGAAACAGGCTGAAGGCGCGCCTGCGCCAGGAAAGCTGTTTTCATGCACTCGCTGTCACAAAGTGTGTTTTCCCACTCTGAACAAGTGCAAATCACAATACACTCTAAAAAATAATGGGGCCAGTACTGGTTCGTCAGGGTGATGCCATAGAAGAACCTTTTTCAGGGCTTCAAAGAACTGTTCATGCAACAGTTCTTTAAAGAACCATTTAAACCATTTGTTTGAGCAGTGAAGACAGATTTGTGTAAACATGGCCTATGTGCATTGACCAGCAAATGGTAAGAGAATGCCAGGCTCTGAAGAACCATTTCCAATGTGAAGAACCTTTCGCATAATGTAATGGTTCATCACAGAGTTTTGACTCTCCATGGAACCATCCAGAGATTTGAAGAACCACTGAAGCACCTTTATTTTTTAGAGTGTACTTTGTTGAAAACTCGTTTCAGAAGTGCTTTTACAGTTAAAATGACAACCAGGATGAAAATGTGTTAAATGCTCGAAAACATGAAAATCCATGCTTAGCAAGTTGTTCCATGTCACATATGATCGAATACAATCATTTCACTCAAAATCAATGTTCCGTGTCAAACGTGTGCTTTATGCTCTGAAAAGGCGTTAGAAACAGTTTGAAGGCGCTCCTGCGCTCGGAAAGCTGTTTTCATACACTCGTTGAAACAAAGTGTGTTTGCCCACTCGGAACAAGTGCATATCACAATACTTTGTTGAAAACTCGTTTCGGACGTGCTTTTACAGTTAAAATGACAAATAGGATGAAAATGTGTTAAAAGCTCGAAAACATGAAAACCCATGCTTAGAAAGTTGTTACATGTCACATATGCTCGAATGCACTCATTTCACTCAAAATCAATGTTCCTTGTAAAACGTTTCCTTTATGCTCTGAAAAGGCGTTAGAACCAGTTTGAAGGCGCTCCTGCGCTAGGAAAGCAGTTTTCATGCACTCGGTGACACAAAGTGTGTTTGCCCACTCTGAACAAGTGTGGGAAAATGACAACCAGGATGAAAATGTGTTAAATGCTCGAAAACATGAAAATCCATGTTTAGAAAGTTGTTCCATGTCACATATGATCGAATACAATCAAAATCAATGTTCCGTGTCAAACGTGTGCTTTATGCTCTGAAAAGGCGTTAGAAACAGTTTGAAGGCGCTCCTGCGCTCGGAAAGCTGTTTTCATACACTCGTTGAAACAGTGTGTTTTCCCACTCGGAACAAGTGCATATCACAATACTTTGTTGAAAACTCGTTTCGGACGTGCTTTTACAGTTAAAATGACAAATAGGATGAAAATGTGTTAAAAGCTCGAAAACATGAAAACCCATGCTTAGAAAGTTGTTACATGTCACATATGCTCGAATGCACTCATTTCACTCATAATCAATGTTCCTTGTAAAACGTTTCCTTTATGCTCTGAAAAGGCGTTAGAACCAGTTTGAAGGCGCTCCTGCGCTAGGAAAGCAGTTTTCATGCACTCGGTGACACAAAGTGTGTTTGCCCACTCTGAACAAGTGTGGGAAAATGACAACCAGGATGAAAATGTGTTAAATGCTCGAAAACATGAAAATCCATGCTTAGCAAGTTGTTACATGTCACATATGGTCGAATGCACTCATTTCACTTAAAATCAATGTTCCTTGTCAAACGTGTGCTCTATGCTCTGAAAAGGCGTTAGAAACAGGCTGAAGGCGCGCCTGCGCCAGGAAAGCTGTTTTCATGCACTCGCTGTCACAAAGTGTGTTTTCCCACTCTGAACAAGTGCAAATCACAATACACTCTAAAAAATAATGGGGCCAGTACTGGTTCGTCAGGGTGATGCCATAGAAGAACCTTTTTCAGGGCTTCAAAGAACTGTTCATGCAACAGTTCTTTAAAGAACCATTTAAACCATTTGTTTGAGCAGTGAAGACAGATTTGTGTAAACATGGCCTATGTGCATTGACCAGCAAATGGTAAGAGAATGCCAGGCTCTGAAGAACCATTTCCAATGTGAAGAACCTTTCGCATAATGTAATGGTTCATCACAGAGTTTTGACTCTCCATGGAACCATCCAGAGATTTGAAGAACCACTGAAGCACCTTCATTTTTTAGAGTGTACTTTGTTGAAAACTCGTTTCAGAAGTGCTTTTACAGTTAAAATGACAACCAGGATGAAAATGTGTTAAATGCTCGAAAACATGAAAATCCATGCTTAGCAAGTTGTTCCATGTCACATATGATCGAATACAATCATTTCACTCAAAATCAATGTTCCGTGTCAAACGTGTGCTTTATGCTCTGAAAAGGCGTTAGAAACAGTTTGAAGGCGCTCCTGCGCTCGGAAAGCTGTTTTCATACACTCGTTGAAACAAAGTGTGTTTGCCCACTCGGAACAAGTGCATATCACAATACTTTGTTGAAAACTCGTTTCGGACGTGCTTTTACAGTTAAAATGACAAATAGGATGAAAATGTGTTAAAAGCTCGAAAACATGAAAACCCATGCTTAGAAAGTTGTTACATGTCACATATGCTCGAATGCACTCATTTCACTCAAAATCAATGTTCCTTGTAAAACGTTTCCTTTATGCTCTGAAAAGGCGTTAGAACCAGTTTGAAGGCGCTCCTGCGCTAGGAAAGCAGTTTTCATGCACTCGGTGACACAAAGTGTGTTTGCCCACTCTGAACAAGTGTGGGAAAATGACAACCAGGATGAAAATGTGTTAAATGCTCGAAAACATGAAAATCCATGTTTAGAAAGTTGTTCCATGTCACATATGATCGAATACAATCAAAATCAATGTTCCGTGTCAAACGTGTGCTTTATGCTCTGAAAAGGCGTTAGAAACAGTTTGAAGGCGCTCCTGCGCTCGGAAAGCTGTTTTCATACACTCGTTGAAACAGTGTGTTTTCCCACTCGGAACAAGTGCATATCACAATACTTTGTTGAAAACTCGTTTCGGACGTGCTTTTACAGTTAAAATGACAAATAGGATGAAAATGTGTTAAAAGCTCGAAAACATGAAAACCCATGCTTAGAAAGTTGTTACATGTCACATATGCTCGAATGCACTCATTTCACTCATAATCAATGTTCCTTGTAAAACGTTTCCTTTATGCTCTGAAAAGGCGTTAGAACCAGTTTGAAGGCGCTCCTGCGCTAGGAAAGCAGTTTTCATGCACTCGGTGACACAAAGTGTGTTTGCCCACTCTGAACAAGTGTGGGAAAATGACAACCAGGATGAAAATGTGTTAAATGCTCGAAAACATGAAAATCCATGCTTAGCAAGTTGTTACATGTCACATATGGTCGAATGCACTCATTTCACTTAAAATCAATGTTCCTTGTCAAACGTGTGCTCTATGCTCTGAAAAGGCGTTAGAAACAGGCTGAAGGCGCGCCTGCGCCAGGAAAGCTGTTTTCATGCACTCGCTGTCACAAAGTGTGTTTTCCCACTCTGAACAAGTGCAAATCACAATACACTCTAAAAAATAATGGGGCCAGTACTGGTTCGTCAGGGTGATGCCATAGAAGAACCTTTTTCAGGGCTTCAAAGAACTGTTCATGCAACAGTTCTTTAAAGAACCATTTAAACCATTTGTTTGAGCAGTGAAGACAGATTTGTGTAAACATGGCCTATGTGCATTGACCAGCAAATGGTAAGAGAATGCCAGGCTCTGAAGAACCATTTCCAATGTGAAGAACCTTTCGCATAATGTAATGGTTCATCACAGAGTTTTGACTCTCCATGGAACCATCCAGAGATTTGAAGAACCACTGAAGCACCTTTATTTTTTAGAGTGTACTTTGTTGAAAACTCGTTTCAGAAGTGCTTTTACAGTTAAAATGACAACCAGGATGAAAATGTGTTAAATGCTCGAAAACATGAAAATCCATGCTTAGCAAGTTGTTCCATGTCACATATGATCGAATACAATCATTTCACTCAAAATCAATGTTCCGTGTCAAACGTGTGCTTTATGCTCTGAAAAGGCGTTAGAAACAGTTTGAAGGCGCTCCTGCGCTCGGAAAGCTGTTTTCATACACTCGTTGAAACAAAGTGTGTTTGCCCACTCGGAACAAGTGCATATCACAATACTTTGTTGAAAACTCGTTTCGGACGTGCTTTTACAGTTAAAATGACAAATAGGATGAAAATGTGTTAAAAGCTCGAAAACATGAAAACCCATGCTTAGAAAGTTGTTACATGTCACATATGCTCGAATGCACTCATTTCACTCAAAATCAATGTTCCTTGTAAAACGTTTCCTTTATGCTCTGAAAAGGCGTTAGAACCAGTTTGAAGGCGCTCCTGCGCTAGGAAAGCAGTTTTCATGCACTCGGTGACACAAAGTGTGTTTGCCCACTCTGAACAAGTGTGGGAAAATGACAACCAGGATGAAAATGTGTTAAATGCTCGAAAACATGAAAATCCATGTTTAGAAAGTTGTTCCATGTCACATATGATCGAATACAATCAAAATCAATGTTCCGTGTCAAACGTGTGCTTTATGCTCTGAAAAGGCGTTAGAAACAGTTTGAAGGCGCTCCTGCGCTCGGAAAGCTGTTTTCATACACTCGTTGAAACAAAGTGTGTTTTCCCACTCGGAACAAGTGGATATCACAATACTTTGTTGAAAACTCGTTTCGGACGTGCTTTTACAGTTAAAATGACAAATAGGATGAAAATGTGTTAAAAGCTCGAAAACATGAAAACCCATGCTTAGAAAGTTGTTACATGTCACATATGCTCGAATGCACTCATTTCACTCAAAATCAATGTTCCTTGTAAAACGTTTCCTTTATGCTCTGAAAAGGCGTTAGAACCAGTTTGAAGGCGCTCCTGCGCTAGGAAAGCAGTTTCCATGCACTCGGTGAGACAAAGTGTGTTTGCCCACTCTGAACAAGTGTGGGAAAATGACAACCAAGATGAAAATGTGTTAAATGCTCGAAAACATGAAAATGCATGCTTAGAAAGTTGTGACATGTCACATATGCTCGAATGCGCTCATTTCACTGAAAATCAATGTTCCTTGTCGAGCCTTTGCTTTATGCTCTGAAAAGGCGTTAGAAACAGGCTGAAGGCGCTCCTGCGCTAGGAAAGCTGTTTTCATGCACTCGGTGACACAAAGTGTGTTTTCCCACTCTGAAAAGTGCATACCACAATACTTTGTTGAAGACTCGTTTCAGACGTGCTTTTACAGTTAAAATGACAAATCGGATGAAAATGTGTTGAAAGCTCGAAAACATGAAAATCCATGCTTAGCAAGTTGTTACATGTCACATATGGTCGAATGCACTCATTTCACTTAAAATCAATGTTCCTTGTCAAACGTGTGCTCTATGCTCTGAAAAGGCGTTAGAAACAGGCTGAAGGCGCGCCTGCGCCAGGAAAGCTGTTTTCATGCACTCGCTGTCACAAAGTGTGTTTTCCCACTCTGAACAAGTGCAAATCACAATACACTCTAAAAAATAATGGGGCCAGTACTGGTTCGTCAGGGTGATGCCATAGAAGAACCTTTTTCAGGGCTTCAAAGAACTGTTCATGCAACAGTTCTTTAAAGAACCATTTAAACCATTTGTTTGAGCAGTGAAGACAGATTTGTGTAAACATGGCCTATGTGCATTGACCAGCAAATGGTAAGAGAATGCCAGGCTCTGAAGAACCATTTCCAATGTGAAGAACCTTTCGCATAATGTAATGGTTCATCACAGAGTTTTGACTCTCCATGGAACCATCCAGAGATTTGAAGAACCACTGAAGCACCTTTATTTTTTAGAGTGTACTTTGTTGAAAACTCGTTTCAGAAGTGCTTTTACAGTTAAAATGACAACCAGGATGAAAATGTGTTAAATGCTCGAAAACATGAAAATCCATGCTTAGCAAGTTGTTCCATGTCACATATGATCGAATACAATCATTTCACTCAAAATCAATGTTCCTTGTAAAACGTTTCCTTTATGCTCTGAAAAGGCGTTAGAACCAGTTTGAAGGCGCTCCTGCGCTAGGAAAGCAGTTTTCATGCACTCGGTGACACAAAGTGTGTTTGCCCACTCTGAACAAGTGTGGGAAAATGACAACCAGGATGAAAATGTGTTAAATGCTCGAAAACATGAAAATCCATGTTTAGAAAGTTGTTCCATGTCACATATGATCGAATACAATCAAAATCAATGTTCCGTGTCAAACGTGTGCTTTATGCTCTGAAAAGGCGTTAGAAACAGTTTGAAGGCGCTCCTGCGCTCGGAAAGCTGTTTTCATACACTCGTTGAAACAAAGTGTGTTTTCCCACTCGGAACAAGTGCATATCACAATACTTTGTTGAAAACTCGTTTCGGACGTGCTTTTACAGTTAAAATGACAAATAGGATGAAAATGTGTTAAAAGCTCGAAAACATGAAAACCCATGCTTAGAAAGTTGTTACATGTCACATATGCTCGAATGCACTCATAATCAATGTTCCTTGTAAAACGTTTCCTTTATGCTCTGAAAAGGCGTTAGAACCAGTTTGAAGGCGCTCCTGCGCTAGGAAAGCAGTTTTCATGGACTCGGTGACACAAAGTGTGTTTGCCCACTCGGAACAAGTGCATATCACAATACTTTGTTGAAAACTCGTTTCGGACGTGCTTTTACAGTTAAAATGACAACCAGGATGAAAATGTGTTAAATGCTCGAAAACATGAAAATCCATGCTTAGCAAGTTGTTCCATGTCACATATGGTCGAATGCGCTCATTTCACTTAAAATCAATGTTCCTTGTCAAACGTTTGCTTTATGCTCTGAAAAGGCGTTAGAAACAGTTTGAAGGCGCTCCTGCGCTCGGAAAGCTGTTTTCATACACTCGTTGAAACAAAGTGTGTTTTCCCACTCGGAACAAGTGCATATCACAATACTTTGTTGAAAACTCGTTTCGGACGTGCTTTTACAGTTAAAATGACAAATAGGATGAAAATGTGTTAAAAGCTCGAAAACATGAAAACCCATGCTTAGAAAGTTGTTACATGTCACATATGCTCGAATGCACTCATAATCAATGTTCCTTGTAAAACGTTTCCTTTATGCTCTGAAAAGGCGTTAGAACCAGTTTGAAGGCGCTCCTGCGCTAGGAAAGCAGTTTTCATGCACTTGGTGACACAAAGTGTGTTTGCCCACTCTGAACAAGTGTGGGAAAATGACAACCAGGATGAAAATGTGTTAAATGCTCGAAAACATGAAAATCCATGTTTAGAAAGTTGTTCCATGTCACATATGATCGAATACAATCAAAATCAATGTTCCGTGTCAAACGTGTGCTTTATGCTCTGAAAAGGCGTTAGAAACAGTTTGAAGGCGCTCCTGCGCTCGGAAAGCTGTTTTCATACACTCGTTGAAACAAAGTGTGTTTTCCCACTCGGAACAAGTGCATATCACAATACTTTGTTGAAAACTCGTTTCGGACGTGCTTTTACAGTTAAAATGACAAATAGGATGAAAATGTGTTAAAAGCTCGAAAACATGAAAACCCATGCTTAGAAAGTTGTTACATGTCACTTATGCTCGAATGCACTCATAATCAATGTTCCTTGTAAAACGTTTCCTTTATGCTCTGAAAAGGCGTTAGAACCAGTTTGAAGGCGCTCCTGCGCTAGGAAAGCAGTTTTCATGCACTCGGTGACACAAAGTGTGTTTGCCCACTCTGAACAAGTGTGGGAAAATGACAACCAGGATGAAAATGTGTTAAATGCTCGAAAACATGAAAATCCATGCTTAGCAAGTTGTTCCATGTCACATATGATCGAATACAATCAAAATCAATGTTCCGTGTCAAACGTGTGCTTTATGCTCTGAAAAGGCGTTAGAAACAGTTTGAAGGCGCTCCTGCGCTCGGAAAGCTGTTTTCATACACTCGTTGAAACAGTGTGTTTTCCCACTCGGAACAAGTGCATATCACAATACTTTGTTGAAAACTCGTTTCGGACGTGCTTTTACAGTTAAAATGACAAATAGGATGAAAATGTGTTAAAAGCTCGAAAACATGAAAACCCATGCTTAGAAAGTTGTTACATGTCACATATGCTCGAATGCACTCATTTCACTCATAATCAATGTTCCTTGTAAAACGTTTCCTTTATGCTCTGAAAAGGCGTTAGAACCAGTTTGAAGGCGCTCCTGCGCTAGGAAAGCAGTTTTCATGCACTCGGTGACACAAAGTGTGTTTGCCCACTCTGAACAAGTGTGGGAAAATGACAACCAGGATGAAAATGTGTTAAATGCTCGAAAACATGAAAATCCATGCTTAGCAAGTTGTTACATGTCACATATGGTCGAATGCACTCATTTCACTTAAAATCAATGTTCCTTGTCAAACGTGTGCTCTATGCTCTGAAAAGGCGTTAGAAACAGGCTGAAGGCGCGCCTGCGCCAGGAAAGCTGTTTTCATGCACTCGCTGTCACAAAGTGTGTTTTCCCACTCTGAACAAGTGCAAATCACAATACACTCTAAAAAATAATGGGGCCAGTACTGGTTCGTCAGGGTGATGCCATAGAAGAACCTTTTTCAGGGCTTCAAAGAACTGTTCATGCAACAGTTCTTTAAAGAACCATTTAAACCATTTGTTTGAGCAGTGAAGACAGATTTGTGTAAACATGGCCTATGTGCATTGACCAGCAAATGGTAAGAGAATGCCAGGCTCTGAAGAACCATTTCCAATGTGAAGAACCTTTCGCATAATGTAATGGTTCATCACAGAGTTTTGACTCTCCATGGAACCATCCAGAGATTTGAAGAACCACTGAAGCACCTTTATTTTTTAGAGTGTACTTTGTTGAAAACTCGTTTCAGAAGTGCTTTTACAGTTAAAATGACAACCAGGATGAAAATGTGTTAAATGCTCGAAAACATGAAAATCCATGCTTAGCAAGTTGTTCCATGTCACATATGATCGAATACAATCATTTCACTCAAAATCAATGTTCCGTGTCAAACGTGTGCTTTATGCTCTGAAAAGGCGTTAGAAACAGTTTGAAGGCGCTCCTGCGCTCGGAAAGCTGTTTTCATACACTCGTTGAAACAAAGTGTGTTTTCCCACTCGGAACAAGTGCATATCACAATACTTTGTTGAAAACTCGTTTCGGACGTGCTTTTACAGTTAAAATGACAAATAGGATGAAAATGTGTTAAAAGCTCGAAAACATGAAAACCCATGCTTAGAAAGTTGTTACATGTCACATATGCTCGAATGCACTCATTTCACTCAAAATCAATGTTCCTTGTAAAACGTTTCCTTTATGCTCTGAAAAGGCGTTAGAACCAGTTTGAAGGCGCTCCTGCGCTAGGAAAGCAGTTTTCATGCACTCGGTGACACAAAGTGTGTTTGCCCACTCTGAACAAGTGTGGGAAAATGACAACCAGGATGAAAATGTGTTAAATGCTCGAAAACATGAAAATCCATGTTTAGAAAGTTGTTCCATGTCACATATGATCGAATACAATCAAAATCAATGTTCCGTGTCAAACGTGTGCTTTATGCTCTGAAAAGGCGTTAGAAACAGTTTGAAGGCGCTCCTGCGCTCGGAAAGCTGTTTTCATACACTCGTTGAAACAAAGTGTGTTTTCCCACTCGGAACAAGTGCATATCACAATACTTTGTTGAAAACTCGTTTCGGACGTGCTTTTACAGTTAAAATGAAAACCAGGATGAAAATGTGTTAAATGCTCGAAAACATGAAAATCCATGCTTAGCAAGTTGTTCCATGTCACATATGGTCGAATGCGCTCATTTCACTTAAAATCAATGTTCCTTGTCAAACGTGTGCTTTATGCTCTGAAAAAGCGTTAGAAACAGTTTGAAGGCGCTCCTGCGCTCGGAAAGCTGTTTTCATACACTCGTTGAAACAAAGTGTGTTTTCCCACTCGGAACAAGTGCATATCACAATACTTTGTTGAAAACTCGTTTCGGACGTGCTTTTACAGTTAAAATGACAAATAGGATGAAAATGTGTTAAAAGCTCGAAAACATGAAAACCCATGCTTAGAAAGTTGTTACATGTCACATATGCTCGAATGCACTCATAATCAATGTTCCTTGTAAAACGTTTCCTTTATGCTCTGAAAAGGCGTTAGAACCAGTTTGAAGGCGCTCCTGCGCTAGGAAAGCAGTTTTCATGGACTCGGTGACACAAAGTGTGTTTGCCCACTCGGAACAAGTGCATATCACAATACTTTGTTGAAAACTCGTTTCGGACGTGCTTTTACAGTTAAAATGAAAACCAGGATGAAAATGTGTTAAATGCTCGAAAACATGAAAATCCATGCTTAGCAAGTTGTTCCATGTCACATATGGTCGAATGCGCTCATTTCACTTAAAATCAATGTTCCTTGTCAAACGTGTGCTTTATGCTCTGAAAAGGCGTTAGAAACAGTTTGAAGGCGCTCCTGCGCTCGGAAAGCTGTTTTCATACACTCGTTGAAACAAAGTGTGTTTGCCCACTCGGAACAAGTGCATATCACAATACTTTGTTGAAAACTCGTTTCGGACGTGCTTTTACAGTTAAAATGACAAATAGGATGAAAATGTGTTAAAAGCTCGAAAACATGAAAACCCATGCTTAGAAAGTTGTTACATGTCACATATGCTCGAATGCACTCATTTCACTCATAATCAATGTTCCTTGTAAAACGTTTCCTTTATGCTCTGAAAAGGCGTTAGAACCAGTTTGAAGGCGCTCCTGCGCTAGGAAAGCAGTTTTCATGCACTCGGTGACACAAAGTGTGTTTGCCCACTCTGAACAAGTGTGGGAAAATGACAACCAGGATGAAAATGTGTTAAATGCTCGAAAACATGAAAATCCATGCTTAGCAAGTTGTTACATGTCACATATGGTCGAATGCACTCATTTCACTTAAAATCAATGTTCCTTGTCAAACGTGTGCTCTATGCTCTGAAAAGGCGTTAGAAACAGGCTGAAGGCGCGCCTGCGCCAGGAAAGCTGTTTTCATGCACTCGCTGTCACAAAGTGTGTTTTCCCACTCTGAACAAGTGCAAATCACAATACACTCTAAAAAATAATGGGGCCAGTACTGGTTCGTCAGGGTGATGCCATAGAAGAACCTTTTTCAGGGCTTCAAAGAACTGTTCATGCAACAGTTCTTTAAAGAACCATTTAAACCATTTGTTTGAGCAGTGAAGACAGATTTGTGTAAACATGGCCTATGTGCATTGACCAGCAAATGGTAAGAGAATGCCAGGCTCTGAAGAACCATTTCCAATGTGAAGAACCTTTCGCATAATGTAATGGTTCATCACAGAGTTTTTACTCTCCATGGAACCATCCAGAGATTTGAAGAACCACTGAAGCACCTTTATTTTTTAGAGTGTACTTTGTTGAAAACTCGTTTCAGAAGTGCTTTTACAGTTAAAATGACAACCAGGATGAAAATGTGTTAAATGCTCGAAAACATGAAAATCCATGCTTAGCAAGTTGTTCCATGTCACATATGATCGAATACAATCATTTCACTCAAAATCAATGTTCCGTGTCAAACGTGTGCTTTATGCTCTGAAAAGGCGTTAGAAACAGTTTGAAGGCGCTCCTGCGCTCGGAAAGCTGTTTTCATACACTCGTTGAAACAAAGTGTGTTTGCCCACTCGGAACAAGTGCATATCACAATACTTTGTTGAAAACTCGTTTCGGACGTGCTTTTACAGTTAAAATGACAAATAGGATGAAAATGTGTTAAAAGCTCGAAAACATGAAAACCCATGCTTAGAAAGTTGTTACATGTCACATATGCTCGAATGCACTCATTTCACTCAAAATCAATGTTCCTTGTAAAACGTTTCCTTTATGCTCTGAAAAGGCGTTAGAACCAGTTTGAAGGCGCTCCTGCGCTAGGAAAGCAGTTTTCATGCACTCGGTGACACAAAGTGTGTTTGCCCACTCTGAACAAGTGTGGGAAAATGACAACCAGGATGAAAATGTGTTAAATGCTCGAAAACATGAAAATCCATGTTTAGAAAGTTGTTCCATGTCACATATGATCGAATACAATCAAAATCAATGTTCCGTGTCAAACGTGTGCTTTATGCTCTGAAAAGGCGTTAGAAACAGTTTGAAGGCGCTCCTGCGCTCGGAAAGCTGTTTTCATACACTCGTTGAAACAAAGTGTGTTTTCCCACTCGGAACAAGTGCATATCACAATACTTTGTTGAAAACTCGTTTCGGACGTGCTTTTACAGTTAAAATGACAAATAGGATGAAAATGTGTTAAAAGCTCGAAAACATGAAAACCCATGCTTAGAAAGTTGTTACATGTCACATATGCTCGAATGCACTCATAATCAATGTTCCTTGTAAAACGTTTCCTTTATGCTCTGAAAAGGCGTTAGAACCAGTTTGAAGGCGCTCCTGCGCTAGGAAAGCAGTTTTCATGCACTCGGTGACACAAAGTGTGTTTGCCCACTCTGAACAAGTGTGGGAAAATGACAACCAGGATGAAAATGTGTTAAATGCTCGAAAACATGAAAATCCATGCTTAGCAAGTTGTTCCATGTCACATATGATCGAATACAATCAAAATCAATGTTCCGTGTCAAACGTGTGCTTTATGCTCTGAAAAGGCGTTAGAAACAGTTTGAAGGCGCTCCTGCGCTCGGAAAGCTGTTTTCATACACTCGTTGAAACAGTGTGTTTTCCCACTCGGAACAAGTGCATATCACAATACTTTGTTGAAAACTCGTTTCGGACGTGCTTTTACAGTTAAAATGACAAATAGGATGAAAATGTGTTAAAAGCTCGAAAACATGAAAACCCATGCTTAGAAAGTTGTTACATGTCACATATGCTCGAATGCACTCATAATCAATGTTCCTTGTAAAACGTTTCCTTTATGCTCTGAAAAGGCGTTAGAACCAGTTTGAAGGCGCTCCTGCGCTAGGAAAGCAGTTTTCATGGACTCGGTGACACAAAGTGTGTTTGCCCACTCGGAACAAGTGCATATCACAATACTTTGTTGAAAACTCGTTTCGGACGTGCTTTTACAGTTAAAATGAAAACCAGGATGAAAATGTGTTAAATGCTCGAAAACATGAAAATCCATGCTTAGCAAGTTGTTCCATGTCACATATGGTCGAATGCGCTCATTTCACTTAAAATCAATGTTCCTTGTCAAACGTGTGCTTTATGCTCTGAAAAGGCGTTAGAAACAGTTTGAAGGCGCTCCTGCGCTCGGAAAGCTGTTTTCATACACTCGTTGAAACAAAGTGTGTTTTCCCACTCGGAACAAGTGCATATCACAATACTTTGTTGAAAACTCGTTTCGGACGTGCTTTTACAGTTAAAATGACAAATAGGATGAAAATGTGTTAAAAGCTCGAAAACATGAAAACCCATGCTTAGAAAGTTGTTACATGTCACATATGCTCGAATGCACTCATTTCACTCATAATCAATGTTCCTTGTAAAACGTTTCCTTTATGCTCTGAAAAGGCGTTAGAACCAGTTTGAAGGCGCTCCTGCGCTAGGAAAGCAGTTTTCATGCACTCGGTGACACAAAGTGTGTTTGCCCACTCTGAACAAGTGTGGGAAAATGACAACCAGGATGAAAATGTGTTAAATGCTCGAAAACATGAAAATCCATGCTTAGCAAGTTGTTACATGTCACATATGGTCGAATGCACTCATTTCACTTAAAATCAATGTTCCTTGTCAAACGTGTGCTCTATGCTCTGAAAAGGCGTTAGAAACAGGCTGAAGGCGCGCCTGCGCCAGGAAAGCTGTTTTCATGCACTCGCTGTCACAAAGTGTGTTTTCCCACTCTGAACAAGTGCAAATCACAATACACTCTAAAAAATAATGGGGCCAGTACTGGTTCGTCAGGGTGATGCCATAGAAGAACCTTTTTCAGGGCTTCAAAGAACTGTTCATGCAACAGTTCTTTAAAGAACCATTTAAACCATTTGTTTGAGCAGTGAAGACAGATTTGTGTAAACATGGCCTATGTGCATTGACCAGCAAATGGTAAGAGAATGCCAGGCTCTGAAGAACCATTTCCAATGTGAAGAACCTTTCGCATAATGTAATGGTTCATCACAGAGTTTTGACTCTCCATGGAACCATCCAGAGATTTGAAGAACCACTGAAGCACCTTTATTTTTTAGAGTGTACTTTGTTGAAAACTCGTTTCAGAAGTGCTTTTACAGTTAAAATGACAACCAGGATGAAAATGTGTTAAATGCTCGAAAACATGAAAATCCATGCTTAGCAAGTTGTTACATGTCACATATGGTCGAATGCACTCATTTCACTTAAAATCAATGTTCCTTGTCAAACGTGTGCTCTATGCTCTGAAAAGGCGTTAGAAACAGGCTGAAGGCGCGCCTGCGCCAGGAAAGCTGTTTTCATGCTCTCGCTGTCACAAAGTGTGTTTTCCCACTCGGAACAAGTGCATATCACAATACTTTGTTGAAAACTCGTTTCGGACGTGCTTTTACAGTTAAAATGACAAATAGGATGAAAATGTGTTAAAAGCTCGAAAACATGAAAACCCATGCTTAGAAAGTTGTTACATGTCACATATGCTCGAATGCACTCATAATCAATGTTCCTTGTAAAACGTTTCCTTTATGCTCTGAAAAGGCGTTAGAACCAGTTTGAAGGCGCTCCTGCGCTAGGAAAGCAGTTTTCATGCACTTGGTGACACAAAGTGTGTTTGCCCACTCTGAACAAGTGTGGGAAAATGACAACCAGGATGAAAATGTGTTAAATGCTCGAAAACATGAAAATCCATGTTTAGAAAGTTGTTCCATGTCACATATGATCGAATACAATCAAAATCAATGTTCCGTGTCAAACGTGTGCTTTATGCTCTGAAAAGGCGTTAGAAACAGTTTGAAGGCGCTCCTGCGCTCGGAAAGCTGTTTTCATACACTCGTTGAAACAAAGTGTGTTTTCCCACTCGGAACAAGTGCATATCACAATACTTTGTTGAAAACTCGTTTCGGACGTGCTTTTACAGTTAAAATGACAAATAGGATGAAAATGTGTTAAAAGCTCGAAAACATGAAAAGCCATGCTTAGAAAGTTGTTACATGTCACTTATGCTCGAATGCACTCATAATCAATGTTCCTTGTAAAACGTTTCCTTTATGCTCTGAAAAGGCGTTAGAACCAGTTTGAAGGCGCTCCTGCGCTAGGAAAGCAGTTTTCATGCACTCGGTGACACAAAGTGTGTTTGCCCACTCTGAACAAGTGTGGGAAAATGACAACCAGGATGAAAATGTGTTAAATGCTCGAAAACATGAAAATCCATGCTTAGCAAGTTGTTCCATGTCACATATGATCGAATACAATCAAAATCAATGTTCCGTGTCAAACGTGTGCTTTATGCTCTGAAAAGGCGTTAGAAACAGTTTGAAGGCGCTCCTGCGCTCGGAAAGCTGTTTTCATACACTCGTTGAAACAAAGTGTGTTTTCCCACTCGGAACAAGTGCATATCACAATACTTTGTTGAAAACTCGTTTCGGACGTGCTTTTACAGTTAAAATGACAAATAGGATGAAAATGTGTTAAAAGCTCGAAAACATGAAAACCCATGCTTAGAAAGTTGTTACATGTCACATATGCTCGAATGCACTCATTTCACTCATAATCAATGTTCCTTGTAAAACGTTTCCTTTATGCTCTGAAAAGGCGTTAGAACCAGTTTGAAGGCGCTCCTGCGCTAGGAAAGCAGTTTTCATGCACTCGGTGACACAAAGTGTGTTTGCCCACTCTGAACAAGTGTGGGAAAATGACAACCAGGATGAAAATGTGTTAAATGCTCGAAAACATGAAAATCCATGCTTAGCAAGTTGTTACATGTCACATATGGTCGAATGCACTCATTTCACTTAAAATCAGTGTTCCTTGTCAAACGTGTGCTCTATGCTCTGAAAAGGCGTTAGAAACAGGCTGAAGGCGCGCCTGCGCCAGGAAAGCTGTTTTCATGCACTCGCTGTCACAAAGTGTGTTTTCCCACTCTGAACAAGTGCAAATCACAATACACTCTAAAAAATAATGGGGCCAGTACTGGTTCGTCAGGGTGATGCCATAGAAGAACCTTTTTCAGGGCTTCAAAGAACTGTTCATGCAACAGTTCTTTAAAGAACCATTTAAACCATTTGTTTGAGCAGTGAAGACAGATTTGTGTAAACATGGCCTATGTGCATTGACCAGCAAATGGTAAGAGAATGCCAGGCTCTGAAGAACCATTTCCAATGTGAAGAACCTTTCGCATAATGTAATGGTTCATCACAGAGTTTTGACTCTCCATGGAACCATCCAGAGATTTGAAGAACCACTGAAGCACCTTTATTTTTTAGAGTGTACTTTGTTGAAAACTCGTTTCAGAAGTGCTTTTACAGTTAAAATGACAACCAGGATGAAAATGTGTTAAATGCTCGAAAACATGAAAATCCATGCTTAGCAAGTTGTTCCATGTCACATATGATCGAATACAATCATTTCACTCAAAATCAATGTTCCGTGTCAAACGTGTGCTTTATGCTCTGAAAAGGCGTTAGAAACAGTTTGAAGGCGCTCCTGCGCTCGGAAAGCTGTTTTCATACACTCGTTGAAACAAAGTGTGTTTTCCCACTCGGAACAAGTGCATATCACAATACTTTGTTGAAAACTCGTTTCGGACGTGCTTTTACAGTTAAAATGACAAATAGGATGAAAATGTGTTAAAAGCTCGAAAACATGAAAACCCATGCTTAGAAAGTTGTTACATGTCACATATGCTCGAATGCACTCATTTCACTCAAAATCAATGTTCCTTGTAAAACGTTTCCTTTATGCTCTGAAAAGGCGTTAGAACCAGTTTGAAGGCGCTCCTGCGCTAGGAAAGCAGTTTTCATGCACTCGGTGACACAAAGTGTGTTTGCCCACTCTGAACAAGTGTGGGAAAATGACAACCAGGATGAAAATGTGTTAAATGCTCGAAAACATGAAAATCCATGTTTAGAAAGTTGTTCCATGTCACATATGATCGAATACAATCAAAATCAATGTTCCGTGTCAAACGTGTGCTTTATGCTCTGAAAAGGCGTTAGAAACAGTTTGAAGGCGCTCCTGCGCTCGGAAAGCTGTTTTCATACACTCGTTGAAACAAAGTGTGTTTTCCCACTCGGAACAAGTGCA
Organism: Neoarius graeffei; assembly: GCF_027579695.1. Lineage (NCBI taxonomy): Eukaryota > Metazoa > Chordata > Actinopteri > Siluriformes > Ariidae > Neoarius > Neoarius graeffei. Next base: position 21,895,387 of record NC_083573.1, read on the forward strand.
TATCACAATACTTTGTTGAAAACTCGTTTCGGACGTGCTTTTACAGTTAAAATGAAAACCAGGATGAAAATGTGTTAAATGCTCGAAAACATGAAAATCCATGCTTAGCAAGTTGTTCCATGTCACATATGGTCGAATGCGCTCATTTCACTTAAAATCAATGTTCCTTGTCAAACGTGTGCTTTATGCTCTGAAAAAGCGTTAGAAACAGTTTGAAGGCGCTCCTGCGCTCGGAAAGCTGTTTTCATACACTCGTTGAAACAAAGTGTGTTTTCCCACTCGGAACAAGTGCATATCACAATACTTTGTTGAAAACTCGTTTCGGACGTGCTTTTACAGTTAAAATGACAAATAGGATGAAAATGTGTTAAAAGCTCGAAAACATGAAAACCCATGCTTAGAAAGTTGTTACATGTCACATATGCTCGAATGCACTCATAATCAATGTTCCTTGTAAAACGTTTCCTTTATGCTCTGAAAAGGCGTTAGAACCAGTTTGAAGGCGCTCCTGCGCTAGGAAAGCAGTTTTCATGGACTCGGTGACACAAAGTGTGTTTGCCCACTCGGAACAAGTGCATATCACAATACTTTGTTGAAAACTCGTTTCGGACGTGCTTTTACAGTTAAAATGAAAACCAGGATGAAAATGTGTTAAATGCTCGAAAACATGAAAATCCATGCTTAGCAAGTTGTTCCATGTCACATATGGTCGAATGCGCTCATTTCACTTAAAATCAATGTTCCTTGTCAAACGTGTGCTTTATGCTCTGAAAAGGCGTTAGAAACAGTTTGAAGGCGCTCCTGCGCTCGGAAAGCTGTTTTCATACACTCGTTGAAACAAAGTGTGTTTTCCCACTCGGAACAAGTGCATATCACAATACTTTGTTGAAAACTCGTTTCGGACGTGCTTTTACAGTTAAAATGACAAATAGGATGAAAATGTGTTAAAAGCTCGAAAACATGAAAACCCATGCTTAGAAAGTTGTTACATGTCACATATGCTCGAATGCACTCATTTCACTCATAATCAATGTTCCTTGTAAAACGTTTCCTTTATGCTCTGAAAAGGCGTTAGAACCAGTTTGAAGGCGCTCCTGCGCTAGGAAAGCAGTTTTCATGCACTCGGTGACACAAAGTGTGTTTGCCCACTCTGAACAAGTGTGGGAAAATGACAACCAGGATGAAAATGTGTTAAATGCTCGAAAACATGAAAATCCATGCTTAGCAAGTTGTTACATGTCACATATGGTCGAATGCACTCATTTCACTTAAAATCAATGTTCCTTGTCAAACGTGTGCTCTATGCTCTGAAAAGGCGTTAGAAACAGGCTGAAGGCGCGCCTGCGCCAGGAAAGCTGTTTTCATGCACTCGCTGTCACAAAGTGTGTTTTCCCACTCTGAACAAGTGCAAATCACAATACACTCTAAAAAATAATGGGGCCAGTACTGGTTCGTCAGGGTGATGCCATAGAAGAACCTTTTTCAGGGCTTCAAAGAACTGTTCATGCAACAGTTCTTTAAAGAACCATTTAAACCATTTGTTTGAGCAGTGAAGACAGATTTGTGTAAACATGGCCTATGTGCATTGACCAGCAAATGGTAAGAGAATGCCAGGCTCTGAAGAACCATTTCCAATGTGAAGAACCTTTCGCATAATGTAATGGTTCATCACAGAGTTTTGACTCTCCATGGAACCATCCAGAGATTTGAAGAACCACTGAAGCACCTTTATTTTTTAGAGTGTACTTTGTTGAAAACTCGTTTCAGAAGTGCTTTTACAGTTAAAATGACAACCAGGATGAAAATGTGTTAAATGCTCGAAAACATGAAAATCCATGCTTAGCAAGTTGTTACATGTCACATATGGTCGAATGCACTCATTTCACTTAAAATCAATGTTCCTTGTCAAACGTGTGCTCTATGCTCTGAAAAGGCGTTAGAAACAGGCTGAAGGCGCGCCTGCGCCAGGAAAGCTGTTTTCATGCTCTCGCTGTCACAAAGTGTGTTTTCCCACTCTGAACAAGTGCAAATCACAATACACTCTAAAAAATAATGGGGCCAGTACTGGTTCGTCAGGGTGATGCCATAGAAGAACCTTTTTCAGGGCTTCAAAGAACTGTTCATGCAACAGTTCTTTAAAGAACCATTTAAACCATTTGTTTGAGCAGTGAAGACAGATTTGTGTAAACATGGCCTATGTGCATTGACCAGCAAATGGTAAGAGAATGCCAGGCTCTGAAGAACCATTTCCAATGTGAAGAACCTTTCGCATAATGTAATGGTTCATCACAGAGTTTTGACTCTCCATGGAACCATCCAGAGATTTGAAGAACCACTGAAGCACCTTTATTTTTTAGAGTGTACTTTGTTGAAAACTCGTTTCAGAAGTGCTTTTACAGTTAAAATGACAACCAGGATGAAAATGTGTTAAATGCTCGAAAACATGAAAATCCATGCTTAGCAAGTTGTTCCATGTCACATATGATCGAATACAATCATTTCACTCAAAATCAATGTTCCGTGTCAAACGTGTGCTTTATGCTCTGAAAAGGCGTTAGAAACAGTTTGAAGGCGCTCCTGCGCTCGGAAAGCTGTTTTCATACACTCGTTGAAACAAAGTGTGTTTGCCCACTCGGAACAAGTGCATATCACAATACTTTGTTGAAAACTCGTTTCGGACGTGCTTTTACAGTTAAAATGACAAATAGGATGAAAATGTGTTAAAAGCTCGAAAACATGAAAACCCATGCTTAGAAAGTTGTTACATGTCACATATGCTCGAATGCACTCATTTCACTCAAAATCAATGTTCCTTGTAAAACGTTTCCTTTATGCTCTGAAAAGGCGTTAGAACCAGTTTGAAGGCGCTCCTGCGCTAGGAAAGCAGTTTTCATGCACTCGGTGACACAAAGTGTGTTTGCCCACTCTGAACAAGTGTGGGAAAATGACAACCAGGATGAAAATGTGTTAAATGCTCGAAAACATGAAAATCCATGTTTAGAAAGTTGTTCCATGTCACATATGATCGAATACAATCAAAATCAATGTTCCGTGTCAAACGTGTGCTTTATGCTCTGAAAAGGCGTTAGAAACAGTTTGAAGGCGCTCCTGCGCTCGGAAAGCTGTTTTCATACACTCGTTGAAACAAAGTGTGTTTGCCCACTCGGAACAAGTGCATATCACAATACTTTGTTGAAAACTCGTTTCGGACGTGCTTTTACAGTTAAAATGACAAATAGGATGAAAATGTGTTAAAAGCTCGAAAACATGAAAACCCATGCTTAGAAAGTTGTTACATGTCACATATGCTCGAATGCACTCATAATCAATGTTCCTTGTAAAACGTTTCCTTTATGCTCTGAAAAGGCGTTAGAACCAGTTTGAAGGCGCTCCTGCGCTAGGAAAGCAGTTTTCATGCACTCGGTGACACAAAGTGTGTTTGCCCACTCTGAACAAGTGTGGGAAAATGACAACCAGGATGAAAATGTGTTAAATGCTCGAAAACATGAAAATCCATGCTTAGCAAGTTGTTCCATGTCACATATGATCGAATACAATCAAAATCAATGTTCCGTGTCAAACGTGTGCTTTATGCTCTGAAAAGGCGTTAGAAACAGTTTGAAGGCGCTCCTGCGCTCGGAAAGCTGTTTTCATACACTCGTTGAAACAGTGTGTTTTCCCACTCGGAACAAGTGCATATCACAATACTTTGTTGAAAACTCGTTTCGGACGTGCTTTTACAGTTAAAATGACAAATAGGATGAAAATGTGTTAAAAGCTCGAAAACATGAAAACCCATGCTTAGAAAGTTGTTACATGTCACATATGCTCGAATGCACTCATAATCAATGTTCCTTGTAAAACGTTTCCTTTATGCTCTGAAAAGGCGTTAGAACCAGTTTGAAGGCGCTCCTGCGCTAGGAAAGCAGTTTTCATGGACTCGGTGACACAAAGTGTGTTTGCCCACTCGGAACAAGTGCATATCACAATACTTTGTTGAAAACTCGTTTCGGACGTGCTTTTACAGTTAAAATGAAAACCAGGATGAAAATGTGTTAAATGCTCGAAAACATGAAAATCCATGCTTAGCAAGTTGTTCCATGTCACATATGGTCGAATGCGCTCATTTCACTTAAAATCAATGTTCCTTGTCAAACGTGTGCTTTATGCTCTGAAAAGGCGTTAGAAACAGTTTGAAGGCGCTCCTGCGCTCGGAAAGCTGTTTTCATACACTCGTTGAAACAAAGTGTGTTTTCCCACTCGGAACAAGTGCATATCACAATACTTTGTTGAAAACTCGTTTCGGACGTGCTTTTACAGTTAAAATGACAAATAGGATGAAAATGTGTTAAAAGCTCGAAAACATGAAAACCCATGCTTAGAAAGTTGTTACATGTCACATATGCTCGAATGCACTCATTTCACTCATAATCAATGTTCCTTGTAAAACGTTTCCTTTATGCTCTGAAAAGGCGTTAGAACCAGTTTGAAGGCGCTCCTGCGCTAGGAAAGCAGTTTTCATGCACTCGGTGACACAAAGTGTGTTTGCCCACTCTGAACAAGTGTGGGAAAATGACAACCAGGATGAAAATGTGTTAAATGCTCGAAAACATGAAAATCCATGCTTAGCAAGTTGTTACATGTCACATATGGTCGAATGCACTCATTTCACTTAAAATCAATGTTCCTTGTCAAACGTGTGCTCTATGCTCTGAAAAGGCGTTAGAAACAGGCTGAAGGCGCGCCTGCGCCAGGAAAGCTGTTTTCATGCACTCGCTGTCACAAAGTGTGTTTTCCCACTCTGAACAAGTGCAAATCACAATACACTCTAAAAAATAATGGGGCCAGTACTGGTTCGTCAGGGTGATGCCATAGAAGAACCTTTTTCAGGGCTTCAAAGAACTGTTCATGCAACAGTTCTTTAAAGAACCATTTAAACCATTTGTTTGAGCAGTGAAGACAGATTTGTGTAAACATGGCCTATGTGCATTGACCAGCAAATGGTAAGAGAATGCCAGGCTCTGAAGAACCATTTCCAATGTGAAGAACCTTTCGCATAATGTAATGGTTCATCACAGAGTTTTGACTCTCCATGGAACCATCCAGAGATTTGAAGAACCACTGAAGCACCTTTATTTTTTAGAGTGTACTTTGTTGAAAACTCGTTTCAGAAGTGCTTTTACAGTTAAAATGACAACCAGGATGAAAATGTGTTAAATGCTCGAAAACATGAAAATCCATGCTTAGCAAGTTGTTACATGTCACATATGGTCGAATGCACTCATTTCACTTAAAATCAATGTTCCTTGTCAAACGTGTGCTCTATGCTCTGAAAAGGCGTTAGAAACAGGCTGAAGGCGCGCCTGCGCCAGGAAAGCTGTTTTCATGCTCTCGCTGTCACAAAGTGTGTTTTCCCACTCTGAACAAGTGCAAATCACAATACACTCTAAAAAATAATGGGGCCAGTACTGGTTCGTCAGGGTGATGCCATAGAAGAACCTTTTTCAGGGCTTCAAAGAACTGTTCATGCAACAGTTCTTTAAAGAACCATTTAAACCATTTGTTTGAGCAGTGAAGACAGATTTGTGTAAACATGGCCTATGTGCATTGACCAGCAAATGGTAAGAGAATGCCAGGCTCTGAAGAACCATTTCCAATGTGAAGAACCTTTCGCATAATGTAATGGTTCATCACAGAGTTTTGACTCTCCATGGAACCATCCAGAGATTTGAAGAACCACTGAAGCACCTTTATTTTTTAGAGTGTACTTTGTTGAAAACTCGTTTCAGAAGTGCTTTTACAGTTAAAATGACAACCAGGATGAAAATGTGTTAAATGCTCGAAAACATGAAAATCCATGCTTAGCAAGTTGTTCCATGTCACATATGATCGAATACAATCATTTCACTCAAAATCAATGTTCCGTGTCAAACGTGTGCTTTATGCTCTGAAAAGGCGTTAGAAACAGTTTGAAGGCGCTCCTGCGCTCGGAAAGCTGTTTTCATACACTCGTTGAAACAAAGTGTGTTTGCCCACTCGGAACAAGTGCATATCACAATACTTTGTTGAAAACTCGTTTCGGACGTGCTTTTACAGTTAAAATGACAAATAGGATGAAAATGTGTTAAAAGCTCGAAAACATGAAAACCCATGCTTAGAAAGTTGTTACATGTCACATATGCTCGAATGCACTCATTTCACTCAAAATCAATGTTCCTTGTAAAACGTTTCCTTTATGCTCTGAAAAGGCGTTAGAACCAGTTTGAAGGCGCTCCTGCGCTAGGAAAGCAGTTTTCATGCACTCGGTGACACAAAGTGTGTTTGCCCACTCTGAACAAGTGTGGGAAAATGACAACCAGGATGAAAATGTGTTAAATGCTCGAAAACATGAAAATCCATGTTTAGAAAGTTGTTCCATGTCACATATGATCGAATACAATCAAAATCAATGTTCCGTGTCAAACGTGTGCTTTATGCTCTGAAAAGGCGTTAGAAACAGTTTGAAGGCGCTCCTGCGCTCGGAAAGCTGTTTTCATACACTCGTTGAAACAAAGTGTGTTTGCCCACTCGGAACAAGTGCATATCACAATACTTTGTTGAAAACTCGTTTCGGACGTGCTTTTACAGTTAAAATGACAAATAGGATGAAAATGTGTTAAAAGCTCGAAAACATGAAAACCCATGCTTAGAAAGTTGTTACATGTCACATATGCTCGAATGCACTCATTTCACTCAAAATCAATGTTCCTTGTAAAACGTTTCCTTTATGCTCTGAAAAGGCGTTAGAACCAGTTTGAAGGCGCTCCTGCGCTAGGAAAGCAGTTTTCATGCACTCGGTGACACAAAGTGTGTTTGCCCACTCTGAACAAGTGTGGGAAAATGACAACCAGGATGAAAATGTGTTAAATGCTCGAAAACATGAAAATCCATGTTTAGAAAGTTGTTCCATGTCACATATGATCGAATACAATCAAAATCAATGTTCCGTGTCAAACGTGTGCTTTATGCTCTGAAAAGGCGTTAGAAACAGTTTGAAGGCGCTCCTGCGCTCGGAAAGCTGTTTTCATACACTCGTTGAAACAGTGTGTTTTCCCACTCGGAACAAGTGCATATCACAATACTTTGTTGAAAACTCGTTTCGGACGTGCTTTTACAGTTAAAATGACAAATAGGATGAAAATGTGTTAAAAGCTCGAAAACATGAAAACCCATGCTTAGAAAGTTGTTACATGTCACATATGCTCGAATGCACTCATTTCACTCATAATCAATGTTCCTTGTAAAACGTTTCCTTTATGCTCTGAAAAGGCGTTAGAACCAGTTTGAAGGCGCTCCTGCGCTAGGAAAGCAGTTTTCATGCACTCGGTGACACAAAGTGTGTTTGCCCACTCTGAACAAGTGTGGGAAAATGACAACCAGGATGAAAATGTGTTAAATGCTCGAAAACATGAAAATCCATGCTTAGCAAGTTGTTACATGTCACATATGGTCGAATGCACTCATTTCACTTAAAATCAATGTTCCTTGTCAAACGTGTGCTCTATGCTCTGAAAAGGCGTTAGAAACAGGCTGAAGGCGCGCCTGCGCCAGGAAAGCTGTTTTCATGCACTCGCTGTCACAAAGTGTGTTTTCCCACTCTGAACAAGTGCAAATCACAATACACTCTAAAAAATAATGGGGCCAGTACTGGTTCGTCAGGGTGATGCCATAGAAGAACCTTTTTCAGGGCTTCAAAGAACTGTTCATGCAACAGTTCTTTAAAGAACCATTTAAACCATTTGTTTGAGCAGTGAAGACAGATTTGTGTAAACATGGCCTATGTGCATTGACCAGCAAATGGTAAGAGAATGCCAGGCTCTGAAGAACCATTTCCAATGTGAAGAACCTTTCGCATAATGTAATGGTTCATCACAGAGTTTTGACTCTCCATGGAACCATCCAGAGATTTGAAGAACCACTGAAGCACCTTTATTTTTTAGAGTGTACTTTGTTGAAAACTCGTTTCAGAAGTGCTTTTACAGTTAAAATGACAACCAGGATGAAAATGTGTTAAATGCTCGAAAACATGAAAATCCATGCTTAGCAAGTTGTTCCATGTCACATATGATCGAATACAATCATTTCACTCAAAATCAATGTTCCGTGTCAAACGTGTGCTTTATGCTCTGAAAAGGCGTTAGAAACAGTTTGAAGGCGCTCCTGCGCTCGGAAAGCTGTTTTCATACACTCGTTGAAACAAAGTGTGTTTGCCCACTCGGAACAAGTGCATATCACAATACTTTGTTGAAAACTCGTTTCGGACGTGCTTTTACAGTTAAAATGACAAATAGGATGAAAATGTGTTAAAAGCTCGAAAACATGAAAACCCATGCTTAGAAAGTTGTTACATGTCACATATGCTCGAATGCACTCATTTCACTCAAAATCAATGTTCCTTGTAAAACGTTTCCTTTATGCTCTGAAAAGGCGTTAGAACCAGTTTGAAGGCGCTCCTGCGCTAGGAAAGCAGTTTTCATGCACTCGGTGACACAAAGTGTGTTTGCCCACTCTGAACAAGTGTGGGAAAATGACAACCAGGATGAAAATGTGTTAAATGCTCGAAAACATGAAAATCCATGTTTAGAAAGTTGTTCCATGTCACATATGATCGAATACAATCAAAATCAATGTTCCGTGTCAAACGTGTGCTTTATGCTCTGAAAAGGCGTTAGAAACAGTTTGAAGGCGCTCCTGCGCTCGGAAAGCTGTTTTCATACACTCGTTGAAACAGTGTGTTTTCCCACTCGGAACAAGTGCATATCACAATACTTTGTTGAAAACTCGTTTCGGACGTGCTTTTACAGTTAAAATGACAAATAGGATGAAAATGTGTTAAAAGCTCGAAAACATGAAAACCCATGCTTAGAAAGTTGTTACATGTCACATATGCTCGAATGCACTCATTTCACTCATAATCAATGTTCCTTGTAAAACGTTTCCTTTATGCTCTGAAAAGGCGTTAGAACCAGTTTGAAGGCGCTCCTGCGCTAGGAAAGCAGTTTTCATGCACTCGGTGACACAAAGTGTGTTTGCCCACTCTGAACAAGTGTGGGAAAATGACAACCAGGATGAAAATGTGTTAAATGCTCGAAAACATGAAAATCCATGCTTAGCAAGTTGTTACATGTCACATATGGTCGAATGCACTCATTTCACTTAAAATCAATGTTCCTTGTCAAACGTGTGCTCTATGCTCTGAAAAGGCGTTAGAAACAGGCTGAAGGCGCGCCTGCGCCAGGAAAGCTGTTTTCATGCACTCGCTGTCACAAAGTGTGTTTTCCCACTCTGAACAAGTGCAAATCACAATACACTCTAAAAAATAATGGGGCCAGTACTGGTTCGTCAGGGTGATGCCATAGAAGAACCTTTTTCAGGGCTTCAAAGAACTGTTCATGCAACAGTTCTTTAAAGAACCATTTAAACCATTTGTTTGAGCAGTGAAGACAGATTTGTGTAAACATGGCCTATGTGCATTGACCAGCAAATGGTAAGAGAATGCCAGGCTCTGAAGAACCATTTCCAATGTGAAGAACCTTTCGCATAATGTAATGGTTCATCACAGAGTTTTGACTCTCCATGGAACCATCCAGAGATTTGAAGAACCACTGAAGCACCTTTATTTTTTAGAGTGTACTTTGTTGAAAACTCGTTTCAGAAGTGCTTTTACAGTTAAAATGACAACCAGGATGAAAATGTGTTAAATGCTCGAAAACATGAAAATCCATGCTTAGCAAGTTGTTCCATGTCACATATGATCGAATACAATCATTTCACTCAAAATCAATGTTCCGTGTCAAACGTGTGCTTTATGCTCTGAAAAGGCGTTAGAAACAGTTTGAAGGCGCTCCTGCGCTCGGAAAGCTGTTTTCATACACTCGTTGAAACAAAGTGTGTTTGCCCACTCGGAACAAGTGCATATCACAATACTTTGTTGAAAACTCGTTTCGGACGTGCTTTTACAGTTAAAATGACAAATAGGATGAAAATGTGTTAAAAGCTCGAAAACATGAAAACCCATGCTTAGAAAGTTGTTACATGTCACATATGCTCGAATGCACTCATTTCACTCAAAATCAATGTTCCTTGTAAAACGTTTCCTTTATGCTCTGAAAAGGCGTTAGAACCAGTTTGAAGGCGCTCCTGCGCTAGGAAAGCAGTTTTCATGCACTCGGTGACACAAAGTGTGTTTGCCCACTCTGAACAAGTGTGGGAAAATGACAACCAGGATGAAAATGTGTTAAATGCTCGAAAACATGAAAATCCATGTTTAGAAAGTTGTTCCATGTCACATATGATCGAATACAATCAAAATCAATGTTCCGTGTCAAACGTGTGCTTTATGCTCTGAAAAGGCGTTAGAAACAGTTTGAAGGCGCTCCTGCGCTCGGAAAGCTGTTTTCATACACTCGTTGAAACAAAGTGTGTTTTCCCACTCGGAACAAGTGCATATCACAATACTTTGTTGAAAACTCGTTTCGGACGTGCTTTTACAGTTAAAATGACAAATAGGATGAAAATGTGTTAAAAGCTCGAAAACATGAAAACCCATGCTTAGAAAGTTGTTACATGTCACATATGCTCGAATGCACTCATTTCACTCAAAATCAATGTTCCTTGTAAAACGTTTCCTTTATGCTCTGAAAAGGCGTTAGAACCAGTTTGAAGGCGCTCCTGCGCTAGGAAAGCAGTTTCCATGCACTCGGTGAGACAAAGTGTGTTTGCCCACTCTGAACAAGTGTGGGAAAATGACAACCAAGATGAAAATGTGTTAAATGCTCGAAAACATGAAAATGCATGCTTAGAAAGTTGTGACATGTCACATATGCTCGAATGCGCTCATTTCACTGAAAATCAATGTTCCTTGTCGAGCCTTTGCTTTATGCTCTGAAAAGGCGTTAGAAACAGGCTGAAGGCGCTCCTGCGCTAGGAAAGCTGTTTTCATGCACTCGGTGACACAAAGTGTGTTTTCCCACTCTGAAAAGTGCATACCACAATACTTTGTTGAAGACTCGTTTCAGACGTGCTTTTACAGTTAAAATGACAAATCGGATGAAAATGTGTTGAAAGCTCGAAAACATGAAAATCCATGCTTAGCAAGTTGTTACATGTCACATATGGTCGAATGCACTCATTTCACTTAAAATCAATGTTCCTTGTCAAACGTGTGCTCTATGCTCTGAAAAGGCGTTAGAAACAGGCTGAAGGCGCGCCTGCGCCAGGAAAGCTGTTTTCATGCACTCGCTGTCACAAAGTGTGTTTTCCCACTCTGAACAAGTGCAAATCACAATACACTCTAAAAAATAATGGGGCCAGTACTGGTTCGTCAGGGTGATGCCATAGAAGAACCTTTTTCAGGGCTTCAAAGAACTGTTCATGCAACAGTTCTTTAAAGAACCATTTAAACCATTTGTTTGAGCAGTGAAGACAGATTTGTGTAAACATGGCCTATGTGCATTGACCAGCAAATGGTAAGAGAATGCCAGGCTCTGAAGAACCATTTCCAATGTGAAGAACCTTTCGCATAATGTAATGGTTCATCACAGAGTTTTGACTCTCCATGGAACCATCCAGAGATTTGAAGAACCACTGAAGCACCTTTATTTTTTAGAGTGTACTTTGTTGAAAACTCGTTTCAGAAGTGCTTTTACAGTTAAAATGACAACCAGGATGAAAATGTGTTAAATGCTCGAAAACATGAAAATCCATGCTTAGCAAGTTGTTCCATGTCACATATGATCGAATACAATCATTTCACTCAAAATCAATGTTCCGTGTCAAACGTGTGCTTTATGCTCTGAAAAGGCGTTAGAAACAGTTTGAAGGCGCTCCTGCGCTCGGAAAGCTGTTTTCATACACTCGTTGAAACAAAGTGTGTTTGCCCACTCGGAACAAGTGCATATCACAATACTTTGTTGAAAACTCGTTTCGGACGTGCTTTTACAGTTAAAATGACAAATAGGATGAAAATGTGTTAAAAGCTCGAAAACATGAAAACCCATGCTTAGAAAGTTGTTACATGTCACATATGCTCGAATGCACTCATTTCACTCAAAATCAATGTTCCTTGTAAAACGTTTCCTTTATGCTCTAAAAAGGCGTTAGAACCAGTTTGAAGGCGCTCCTGCGCTAGGAAAGCAGTTTTCATGCACTCGGTGACACAAAGTGTGTTTGCCCACTCTGAACAAGTGTGGGAAAATGACAACCAGGATGAAAATGTGTTAAATGCTCGAAAACATGAAAATCCATGTTTAGAAAGTTGTTCCATGTCACATATGATCGAATACAATCAAAATCAATGTTCCGTGTCAAACGTGTGCTTTATGCTCTGAAAAGGCGTTAGAAACAGTTTGAAGGCGCTCCTGCGCTCGGAAAGCTGTTTTCATACACTCGTTGAAACAAAGTGTGTTTTCCCACTCGGAACAAGTGCATATCACAATACTTTGTTGAAAACTCGTTTCGGACGTGCTTTTACAGTTAAAATGACAAATAGGATGAAAATGTGTTAAAAGCTCGAAAACATGAAAACCCATGCTTAGAAAGTTGTTACATGTCACATATGCTCGAATGCACTCATAATCAATGTTCCTTGTAAAACGTTTCCTTTATGCTCTGAAAAGGCGTTAGAACCAGTTTGAAGGCGCTCCTGCGCTAGGAAAGCAGTTTTCATGGACTCGGTGACACAAAGTGTGTTTGCCCACTCGGAACAAGTGCATATCACAATACTTTGTTGAAAACTCGTTTCGGACGTGCTTTTACAGTTAAAATGACAACCAGGATGAAAATGTGTTAAATGCTCGAAAACATGAAAATCCATGCTTAGCAAGTTGTTCCATGTCACATATGGTCGAATGCGCTCATTTCACTTAAAATCAATGTTCCTTGTCAAACGTTTGCTTTATGCTCTGAAAAGGCGTTAGAAACAGTTTGAAGGCGCTCCTGCGCTCGGAAAGCTGTTTTCATACACTCGTTGAAACAAAGTGTGTTTTCCCACTCGGAACAAGTGCATATCACAATACTTTGTTGAAAACTCGTTTCGGACGTGCTTTTACAGTTAAAATGACAAATAGGATGAAAATGTGTTAAAAGCTCGAAAACATGAAAACCCATGCTTAGAAAGTTGTTACATGTCACATATGCTCGAATGCACTCATAATCAATGTTCCTTGTAAAACGTTTCCTTTATGCTCTGAAAAGGCGTTAGAACCAGTTTGAAGGCGCTCCTGCGCTAGGAAAGCAGTTTTCATGCACTTGGTGACACAAAGTGTGTTTGCCCACTCTGAACAAGTGTGGGAAAATGACAACCAGGATGAAAATGTGTTAAATGCTCGAAAACATGAAAATCCATGTTTAGAAAGTTGTTCCATGTCACATATGATCGAATACAATCAAAATCAATGTTCCGTGTCAAACGTGTGCTTTATGCTCTGAAAAGGCGTTAGAAACAGTTTGAAGGCGCTCCTGCGCTCGGAAAGCTGTTTTCATACACTCGTTGAAACAAAGTGTGTTTTCCCACTCGGAACAAGTGCATATCACAATACTTTGTTGAAAACTCGTTTCGGACGTGCTTTTACAGTTAAAATGACAAATAGGATGAAAATGTGTTAAAAGCTCGAAAACATGAAAACCCATGCTTAGAAAGTTGTTACATGTCACTTATGCTCGAATGCACTCATAATCAATGTTCCTTGTAAAACGTTTCCTTTATGCTCTGAAAAGGCGTTAGAACCAGTTTGAAGGCGCTCCTGCGCTAGGAAAGCAGTTTTCATGCACTCGGTGACACAAAGTGTGTTTGCCCACTCTGAACAAGTGTGGGAAAATGACAACCAGGATGAAAATGTGTTAAATGCTCGAAAACATGAAAATCCATGCTTAGCAAGTTGTTCCATGTCACATATGATCGAATACAATCAAAATCAATGTTCCGTGTCAAACGTGTGCTTTATGCTCTGAAAAGGCGTTAGAAACAGTTTGAAGGCGCTCCTGCGCTCGGAAAGCTGTTTTCATACACTCGTTGAAACAGTGTGTTTTCCCACTCGGAACAAGTGCATATCACAATACTTTGTTGAAAACTCGTTTCGGACGTGCTTTTACAGTTAAAATGACAAATAGGATGAAAATGTGTTAAAAGCTCGAAAACATGAAAACCCATGCTTAGAAAGTTGTTACATGTCACATATGCTCGAATGCACTCATTTCACTCATAATCAATGTTCCTTGTAAAACGTTTCCTTTATGCTCTGAAAAGGCGTTAGAACCAGTTTGAAGGCGCTCCTGCGCTAGGAAAGCAGTTTTCATGCACTCGGTGACACAAAGTGTGTTTGCCCACTCTGAACAAGTGTGGGAAAATGACAACCAGGATGAAAATGTGTTAAATGCTCGAAAACATGAAAATCCATGCTTAGCAAGTTGTTACATGTCACATATGGTCGAATGCACTCATTTCACTTAAAATCAATGTTCCTTGTCAAACGTGTGCTCTATGCTCTGAAAAGGCGTTAGAAACAGGCTGAAGGCGCGCCTGCGCCAGGAAAGCTGTTTTCATGCACTCGCTGTCACAAAGTGTGTTTTCCCACTCTGAACAAGTGCAAATCACAATACACTCTAAAAAATAATGGGGCCAGTACTGGTTCGTCAGGGTGATGCCATAGAAGAACCTTTTTCAGGGCTTCAAAGAACTGTTCATGCAACAGTTCTTTAAAGAACCATTTAAACCATTTGTTTGAGCAGTGAAGACAGATTTGTGTAAACATGGCCTATGTGCATTGACCAGCAAATGGTAAGAGAATGCCAGGCTCTGAAGAACCATTTCCAATGTGAAGAACCTTTCGCATAATGTAATGGTTCATCACAGAGTTTTGACTCTCCATGGAACCATCCAGAGATTTGAAGAACCACTGAAGCACCTTTATTTTTTAGAGTGTACTTTGTTGAAAACTCGTTTCAGAAGTGCTTTTACAGTTAAAATGACAACCAGGATGAAAATGTGTTAAATGCTCGAAAACATGAAAATCCATGCTTAGCAAGTTGTTACATGTCACATATGGTCGAATGCACTCATTTCACTTAAAATCAATGTTCCTTGTCAAACGTGTGCTCTATGCTCTGAAAAGGCGTTAGAAACAGGCTGAAGGCGCGCCTGCGCCAGGAAAGCTGTTTTCATGCTCTCGCTGTCACAAAGTGTGTTTTCCCACTCTGAACAAGTGCAAATCACAATACACTCTAAAAAATAATGGGGCCAGTACTGGTTCGTCAGGGTGATGCCATAGAAGAACCTTTTTCAGGGCTTCAAAGAACTGTTCATGCAACAGTTCTTTAAAGAACCATTTAAACCATTTGTTTGAGCAGTGAAGACAGATTTGTGTAAACATGGCCTATGTGCATTGACCAGCAAATGGTAAGAGAATGCCAGGCTCTGAAGAACCATTTCCAATGTGAAGAACCTTTCGCATAATGTAATGGTTCATCACAGAGTTTTGACTCTCCATGGAACCATCCAGAGATTTGAAGAACCACTGAAGCACCTTTATTTTTTAGAGTGTACTTTGTTGAAAACTCGTTTCAGAAGTGCTTTTACAGTTAAAATGACAACCAGGATGAAAATGTGTTAAATGCTCGAAAACATGAAAATCCATGCTTAGCAAGTTGTTCCATGTCACATATGATCGAATACAATCATTTCACTCAAAATCAATGTTCCGTGTCAAACGTGTGCTTTATGCTCTGAAAAGGCGTTAGAAACAGTTTGAAGGCGCTCCTGCGCTCGGAAAGCTGTTTTCATACACTCGTTGAAACAAAGTGTGTTTGCCCACTCGGAACAAGTGCATATCACAATACTTTGTTGAAAACTCGTTTCGGACGTGCTTTTACAGTTAAAATGACAAATAGGATGAAAATGTGTTAAAAGCTCGAAAACATGAAAACCCATGCTTAGAAAGTTGTTACATGTCACATATGCTCGAATGCACTCATTTCACTCAAAATCAATGTTCCTTGTAAAACGTTTCCTTTATGCTCTGAAAAGGCGTTAGAACCAGTTTGAAGGCGCTCCTGCGCTAGGAAAGCAGTTTTCATGCACTCGGTGACACAAAGTGTGTTTGCCCACTCTGAACAAGTGTGGGAAAATGACAACCAGGATGAAAATGTGTTAAATGCTCGAAAACATGAAAATCCATGTTTAGAAAGTTGTTCCATGTCACATATGATCGAATACAATCAAAATCAATGTTCCGTGTCAAACGTGTGCTTTATGCTCTGAAAAGGCGTTAGAAACAGTTTGAAGGCGCTCCTGCGCTCGGAAAGCTGTTTTCATACACTCGTTGAAACAAAGTGTGTTTGCCCACTCGGAACAAGTGCATATCACAATACTTTGTTGAAAACTCGTTTCGGACGTGCTTTTACAGTTAAAATGACAAATAGGATGAAAATGTGTTAAAAGCTCGAAAACATGAAAACCCATGCTTAGAAAGTTGTTACATGTCACATATGCTCGAATGCACTCATTTCACTCAAAATCAATGTTCCTTGTAAAACGTTTCCTTTATGCTCTGAAAAGGCGTTAGAACCAGTTTGAAGGCGCTCCTGCGCTAGGAAAGCAGTTTTCATGCACTCGGTGACACAAAGTGTGTTTGCCCACTCTGAACAAGTGTGGGAAAATGACAACCAGGATGAAAATGTGTTAAATGCTCGAAAACATGAAAATCCATGCTTAGCAAGTTGTTCCATGTCACATATGATCGAATACAATCAAAATCAATGTTCCGTGTCAAACGTGTGCTTTATGCTCTGAAAAGGCGTTAGAAACAGTTTGAAGGCGCTCCTGCGCTCGGAAAGCTGTTTTCATACACTCGTTGAAACAGTGTGTTTTCCCACTCGGAACAAGTGCAT
Source organism: Neoarius graeffei (assembly GCF_027579695.1). Taxonomy (NCBI): domain Eukaryota; kingdom Metazoa; phylum Chordata; class Actinopteri; order Siluriformes; family Ariidae; genus Neoarius; species Neoarius graeffei. The sequence goes on from NC_083573.1 coordinate 21,912,310, forward strand.
ATCACAATACTTTGTTGAAAACTCGTTTCGGACGTGCTTTTACAGTTAAAATGACAAATAGGATGAAAATGTGTTAAAAGCTCGAAAACATGAAAACCCATGCTTAGAAAGTTGTTACATGTCACATATGCTCGAATGCACTCATTTCACTCATAATCAATGTTCCTTGTAAAACGTTTCCTTTATGCTCTGAAAAGGCGTTAGAACCAGTTTGAAGGCGCTCCTGCGCTAGGAAAGCAGTTTTCATGCACTCGGTGACACAAAGTGTGTTTGCCCACTCTGAACAAGTGTGGGAAAATGACAACCAGGATGAAAATGTGTTAAATGCTCGAAAACATGAAAATCCATGCTTAGCAAGTTGTTACATGTCACATATGGTCGAATGCACTCATTTCACTTAAAATCAATGTTCCTTGTCAAACGTGTGCTCTATGCTCTGAAAAGGCGTTAGAAACAGGCTGAAGGCGCGCCTGCGCCAGGAAAGCTGTTTTCATGCACTCGCTGTCACAAAGTGTGTTTTCCCACTCTGAACAAGTGCAAATCACAATACACTCTAAAAAATAATGGGGCCAGTACTGGTTCGTCAGGGTGATGCCATAGAAGAACCTTTTTCAGGGCTTCAAAGAACTGTTCATGCAACAGTTCTTTAAAGAACCATTTAAACCATTTGTTTGAGCAGTGAAGACAGATTTGTGTAAACATGGCCTATGTGCATTGACCAGCAAATGGTAAGAGAATGCCAGGCTCTGAAGAACCATTTCCAATGTGAAGAACCTTTCGCATAATGTAATGGTTCATCACAGAGTTTTGACTCTCCATGGAACCATCCAGAGATTTGAAGAACCACTGAAGCACCTTTATTTTTTAGAGTGTACTTTGTTGAAAACTCGTTTCAGAAGTGCTTTTACAGTTAAAATGACAACCAGGATGAAAATGTGTTAAATGCTCGAAAACATGAAAATCCATGCTTAGCAAGTTGTTCCATGTCACATATGATCGAATACAATCATTTCACTCAAAATCAATGTTCCGTGTCAAACGTGTGCTTTATGCTCTGAAAAGGCGTTAGAAACAGTTTGAAGGCGCTCCTGCGCTCGGAAAGCTGTTTTCATACACTCGTTGAAACAAAGTGTGTTTTCCCACTCGGAACAAGTGCATATCACAATACTTTGTTGAAAACTCGTTTCGGACGTGCTTTTACAGTTAAAATGACAAATAGGATGAAAATGTGTTAAAAGCTCGAAAACATGAAAACCCATGCTTAGAAAGTTGTTACATGTCACATATGCTCGAATGCACTCATTTCACTCAAAATCAATGTTCCTTGTAAAACGTTTCCTTTATGCTCTGAAAAGGCGTTAGAACCAGTTTGAAGGCGCTCCTGCGCTAGGAAAGCAGTTTTCATGCACTCGGTGACACAAAGTGTGTTTGCCCACTCTGAACAAGTGTGGGAAAATGACAACCAGGATGAAAATGTGTTAAATGCTCGAAAACATGAAAATCCATGTTTAGAAAGTTGTTCCATGTCACATATGATCGAATACAATCAAAATCAATGTTCCGTGTCAAACGTGTGCTTTATGCTCTGAAAAGGCGTTAGAAACAGTTTGAAGGCGCTCCTGCGCTCGGAAAGCTGTTTTCATACACTCGTTGAAACAGTGTGTTTTCCCACTCGGAACAAGTGCATATCACAATACTTTGTTGAAAACTCGTTTCGGACGTGCTTTTACAGTTAAAATGACAAATAGGATGAAAATGTGTTAAAAGCTCGAAAACATGAAAACCCATGCTTAGAAAGTTGTTACATGTCACATATGCTCGAATGCACTCATTTCACTCATAATCAATGTTCCTTGTAAAACGTTTCCTTTATGCTCTGAAAAGGCGTTAGAACCAGTTTGAAGGCGCTCCTGCGCTAGGAAAGCAGTTTTCATGCACTCGGTGACACAAAGTGTGTTTGCCCACTCTGAACAAGTGTGGGAAAATGACAACCAGGATGAAAATGTGTTAAATGCTCGAAAACATGAAAATCCATGCTTAGCAAGTTGTTACATGTCACATATGGTCGAATGCACTCATTTCACTTAAAATCAATGTTCCTTGTCAAACGTGTGCTCTATGCTCTGAAAAGGCGTTAGAAACAGGCTGAAGGCGCGCCTGCGCCAGGAAAGCTGTTTTCATGCACTCGCTGTCACAAAGTGTGTTTTCCCACTCTGAACAAGTGCAAATCACAATACACTCTAAAAAATAATGGGGCCAGTACTGGTTCGTCAGGGTGATGCCATAGAAGAACCTTTTTCAGGGCTTCAAAGAACTGTTCATGCAACAGTTCTTTAAAGAACCATTTAAACCATTTGTTTGAGCAGTGAAGACAGATTTGTGTAAACATGGCCTATGTGCATTGACCAGCAAATGGTAAGAGAATGCCAGGCTCTGAAGAACCATTTCCAATGTGAAGAACCTTTCGCATAATGTAATGGTTCATCACAGAGTTTTGACTCTCCATGGAACCATCCAGAGATTTGAAGAACCACTGAAGCACCTTTATTTTTTAGAGTGTACTTTGTTGAAAACTCGTTTCAGAAGTGCTTTTACAGTTAAAATGACAACCAGGATGAAAATGTGTTAAATGCTCGAAAACATGAAAATCCATGCTTAGCAAGTTGTTCCATGTCACATATGATCGAATACAATCATTTCACTCAAAATCAATGTTCCGTGTCAAACGTGTGCTTTATGCTCTGAAAAGGCGTTAGAAACAGTTTGAAGGCGCTCCTGCGCTCGGAAAGCTGTTTTCATACACTCGTTGAAACAAAGTGTGTTTGCCCACTCGGAACAAGTGCATATCACAATACTTTGTTGAAAACTCGTTTCGGACGTGCTTTTACAGTTAAAATGACAAATAGGATGAAAATGTGTTAAAAGCTCGAAAACATGAAAACCCATGCTTAGAAAGTTGTTACATGTCACATATGCTCGAATGCACTCATTTCACTCAAAATCAATGTTCCTTGTAAAACGTTTCCTTTATGCTCTGAAAAGGCGTTAGAACCAGTTTGAAGGCGCTCCTGCGCTAGGAAAGCAGTTTTCATGCACTCGGTGACACAAAGTGTGTTTGCCCACTCTGAACAAGTGTGGGAAAATGACAACCAGGATGAAAATGTGTTAAATGCTCGAAAACATGAAAATCCATGTTTAGAAAGTTGTTCCATGTCACATATGATCGAATACAATCAAAATCAATGTTCCGTGTCAAACGTGTGCTTTATGCTCTGAAAAGGCGTTAGAAACAGTTTGAAGGCGCTCCTGCGCTCGGAAAGCTGTTTTCATACACTCGTTGAAACAAAGTGTGTTTTCCCACTCGGAACAAGTGCATATCACAATACTTTGTTGAAAACTCGTTTCGGACGTGCTTTTACAGTTAAAATGACAAATAGGATGAAAATGTGTTAAAAGCTCGAAAACATGAAAACCCATGCTTAGAAAGTTGTTACATGTCACATATGCTCGAATGCACTCATTTCACTCAAAATCAATGTTCCTTGTAAAACGTTTCCTTTATGCTCTGAAAAGGCGTTAGAACCAGTTTGAAGGCGCTCCTGCGCTAGGAAAGCAGTTTCCATGCACTCGGTGAGACAAAGTGTGTTTGCCCACTCTGAACAAGTGTGGGAAAATGACAACCAAGATGAAAATGTGTTAAATGCTCGAAAACATGAAAATGCATGCTTAGAAAGTTGTGACATGTCACATATGCTCGAATGCGCTCATTTCACTGAAAATCAATGTTCCTTGTCGAGCCTTTGCTTTATGCTCTGAAAAGGCGTTAGAAACAGGCTGAAGGCGCTCCTGCGCTAGGAAAGCTGTTTTCATGCACTCGGTGACACAAAGTGTGTTTTCCCACTCTGAAAAGTGCATACCACAATACTTTGTTGAAGACTCGTTTCAGACGTGCTTTTACAGTTAAAATGACAAATCGGATGAAAATGTGTTGAAAGCTCGAAAACATGAAAATCCATGCTTAGCAAGTTGTTACATGTCACATATGGTCGAATGCACTCATTTCACTTAAAATCAATGTTCCTTGTCAAACGTGTGCTCTATGCTCTGAAAAGGCGTTAGAAACAGGCTGAAGGCGCGCCTGCGCCAGGAAAGCTGTTTTCATGCACTCGCTGTCACAAAGTGTGTTTTCCCACTCTGAACAAGTGCAAATCACAATACACTCTAAAAAATAATGGGGCCAGTACTGGTTCGTCAGGGTGATGCCATAGAAGAACCTTTTTCAGGGCTTCAAAGAACTGTTCATGCAACAGTTCTTTAAAGAACCATTTAAACCATTTGTTTGAGCAGTGAAGACAGATTTGTGTAAACATGGCCTATGTGCATTGACCAGCAAATGGTAAGAGAATGCCAGGCTCTGAAGAACCATTTCCAATGTGAAGAACCTTTCGCATAATGTAATGGTTCATCACAGAGTTTTGACTCTCCATGGAACCATCCAGAGATTTGAAGAACCACTGAAGCACCTTTATTTTTTAGAGTGTACTTTGTTGAAAACTCGTTTCAGAAGTGCTTTTACAGTTAAAATGACAACCAGGATGAAAATGTGTTAAATGCTCGAAAACATGAAAATCCATGCTTAGCAAGTTGTTCCATGTCACATATGATCGAATACAATCATTTCACTCAAAATCAATGTTCCGTGTCAAACGTGTGCTTTATGCTCTGAAAAGGCGTTAGAAACAGTTTGAAGGCGCTCCTGCGCTCGGAAAGCTGTTTTCATACACTCGTTGAAACAAAGTGTGTTTGCCCACTCGGAACAAGTGCATATCACAATACTTTGTTGAAAACTCGTTTCGGACGTGCTTTTACAGTTAAAATGACAAATAGGATGAAAATGTGTTAAAAGCTCGAAAACATGAAAACCCATGCTTAGAAAGTTGTTACATGTCACATATGCTCGAATGCACTCATTTCACTCAAAATCAATGTTCCTTGTAAAACGTTTCCTTTATGCTCTGAAAAGGCGTTAGAACCAGTTTGAAGGCGCTCCTGCGCTAGGAAAGCAGTTTTCATGCACTCGGTGACACAAAGTGTGTTTGCCCACTCTGAACAAGTGTGGGAAAATGACAACCAGGATGAAAATGTGTTAAATGCTCGAAAACATGAAAATCCATGTTTAGAAAGTTGTTCCATGTCACATATGATCGAATACAATCAAAATCAATGTTCCGTGTCAAACGTGTGCTTTATGCTCTGAAAAGGCGTTAGAAACAGTTTGAAGGCGCTCCTGCGCTCGGAAAGCTGTTTTCATACACTCGTTGAAACAAAGTGTGTTTTCCCACTCGGAACAAGTGCATATCACAATACTTTGTTGAAAACTCGTTTCGGACGTGCTTTTACAGTTAAAATGACAAATAGGATGAATGTGTTAAAAGCTCGAAAACATGAAAACCCATGCTTAGAAAGTTGTTACATGTCACATATGCTCGAATGCACTCATAATCAATGTTCCTTGTAAAACGTTTCCTTTATGCTCTGAAAAGGCGTTAGAACCAGTTTGAAGGCGCTCCTGCGCTAGGAAAGCAGTTTTCATGGACTCGGTGACACAAAGTGTGTTTGCCCACTCGGAACAAGTGCATATCACAATACTTTGTTGAAAACTCGTTTCGGACGTGCTTTTACAGTTAAAATGACAACCAGGATGAAAATGTGTTAAATGCTCGAAAACATGAAAATCCATGCTTAGCAAGTTGTTCCATGTCACATATGGTCGAATGCGCTCATTTCACTTAAAATCAATGTTCCTTGTCAAACGTTTGCTTTATGCTCTGAAAAGGCGTTAGAAACAGTTTGAAGGCGCTCCTGCGCTCGGAAAGCTGTTTTCATACACTCGTTGAAACAAAGTGTGTTTTCCCACTCGGAACAAGTGCATATCACAATACTTTGTTGAAAACTCGTTTCGGACGTGCTTTTACAGTTAAAATGACAAATAGGATGAAAATGTGTTAAAAGCTCGAAAACATGAAAACCCATGCTTAGAAAGTTGTTACATGTCACATATGCTCGAATGCACTCATAATCAATGTTCCTTGTAAAACGTTTCCTTTATGCTCTGAAAAGGCGTTAGAACCAGTTTGAAGGCGCTCCTGCGCTAGGAAAGCAGTTTTCATGCACTTGGTGACACAAAGTGTGTTTGCCCACTCTGAACAAGTGTGGGAAAATGACAACCAGGATGAAAATGTGTTAAATGCTCGAAAACATGAAAATCCATGTTTAGAAAGTTGTTCCATGTCACATATGATCGAATACAATCAAAATCAATGTTCCGTGTCAAACGTGTGCTTTATGCTCTGAAAAGGCGTTAGAAACAGTTTGAAGGCGCTCCTGCGCTCGGAAAGCTGTTTTCATACACTCGTTGAAACAAAGTGTGTTTTCCCACTCGGAACAAGTGCATATCACAATACTTTGTTGAAAACTCGTTTCGGACGTGCTTTTACAGTTAAAATGACAAATAGGATGAAAATGTGTTAAAAGCTCGAAAACATGAAAACCCATGCTTAGAAAGTTGTTACATGTCACTTATGCTCGAATGCACTCATAATCAATGTTCCTTGTAAAACGTTTCCTTTATGCTCTGAAAAGGCGTTAGAACCAGTTTGAAGGCGCTCCTGCGCTAGGAAAGCAGTTTTCATGCACTCGGTGACACAAAGTGTGTTTGCCCACTCTGAACAAGTGTGGGAAAATGACAACCAGGATGAAAATGTGTTAAATGCTCGAAAACATGAAAATCCATGCTTAGCAAGTTGTTCCATGTCACATATGATCGAATACAATCAAAATCAATGTTCCGTGTCAAACGTGTGCTTTATGCTCTGAAAAGGCGTTAGAAACAGTTTGAAGGCGCTCCTGCGCTCGGAAAGCTGTTTTCATACACTCGTTGAAACAGTGTGTTTTCCCACTCGGAACAAGTGCATATCACAATACTTTGTTGAAAACTCGTTTCGGACGTGCTTTTACAGTTAAAATGACAAATAGGATGAAAATGTGTTAAAAGCTCGAAAACATGAAAACCCATGCTTAGAAAGTTGTTACATGTCACATATGCTCGAATGCACTCATTTCACTCATAATCAATGTTCCTTGTAAAACGTTTCCTTTATGCTCTGAAAAGGCGTTAGAACCAGTTTGAAGGCGCTCCTGCGCTAGGAAAGCAGTTTTCATGCACTCGGTGACACAAAGTGTGTTTGCCCACTCTGAACAAGTGTGGGAAAATGACAACCAGGATGAAAATGTGTTAAATGCTCGAAAACATGAAAATCCATGCTTAGCAAGTTGTTACATGTCACATATGGTCGAATGCACTCATTTCACTTAAAATCAATGTTCCTTGTCAAACGTGTGCTCTATGCTCTGAAAAGGCGTTAGAAACAGGCTGAAGGCGCGCCTGCGCCAGGAAAGCTGTTTTCATGCACTCGCTGTCACAAAGTGTGTTTTCCCACTCTGAACAAGTGCAAATCACAATACACGCTAAAAAATAATGGGGCCAGTACTGGTTCGTCAGGGTGATGCCATAGAAGAACCTTTTTCAGGGCTTCAAAGAACTGTTCATGCAACAGTTCTTTAAAGAACCATTTAAACCATTTGTTTGAGCAGTGAAGACAGATTTGTGTAAACATGGCCTATGTGCATTGACCAGCAAATGGTAAGAGAATGCCAGGCTCTGAAGAACCATTTCCAATGTGAAGAACCTTTCGCATAATGTAATGGTTCATCACAGAGTTTTGACTCTCCATGGAACCATCCAGAGATTTGAAGAACCACTGAAGCACCTTTATTTTTTAGAGTGTACTTTGTTGAAAACTCGTTTCAGAAGTGCTTTTACAGTTAAAATGACAACCAGGATGAAAATGTGTTAAATGCTCGAAAACATGAAAATCCATGCTTAGCAAGTTGTTCCATGTCACATATGATCGAATACAATCATTTCACTCAAAATCAATGTTCCGTGTCAAACGTGTGCTTTATGCTCTGAAAAGGCGTTAGAAACAGTTTGAAGGCGCTCCTGCGCTCGGAAAGCTGTTTTCATACACTCGTTGAAACAAAGTGTGTTTTCCCACTCGGAACAAGTGCATATCACAATACTTTGTTGAAAACTCGTTTCGGACGTGCTTTTACAGTTAAAATGACAAATAGGATGAAAATGTGTTAAAAGCTCGAAAACATGAAAACCCATGCTTAGAAAGTTGTTACATGTCACATATGCTCGAATGCACTCATTTCACTCAAAATCAATGTTCCTTGTAAAACGTTTCCTTTATGCTCTGAAAAGGCGTTAGAACCAGTTTGAAGGCGCTCCTGCGCTAGGAAAGCAGTTTTCATGCACTCGGTGACACAAAGTGTGTTTGCCCACTCTGAACAAGTGTGGGAAAATGACAACCAGGATGAAAATGTGTTAAATGCTCGAAAACATGAAAATCCATGTTTAGAAAGTTGTTCCATGTCACATATGATCGAATACAATCAAAATCAATGTTCCGTGTCAAACGTGTGCTTTATGCTCTGAAAAGGCGTTAGAAACAGTTTGAAGGCGCTCCTGCGCTCGGAAAGCTGTTTTCATACACTCGTTGAAACAAAGTGTGTTTTCCCACTCGGAACAAGTGCATATCACAATACTTTGTTGAAAACTCGTTTCGGACGTGCTTTTACAGTTAAAATGAAAACCAGGATGAAAATGTGTTAAATGCTCGAAAACATGAAAATCCATGCTTAGCAAGTTGTTCCATGTCACATATGGTCGAATGCGCTCATTTCACTTAAAATCAATGTTCCTTGTCAAACGTGTGCTTTATGCTCTGAAAAAGCGTTAGAAACAGTTTGAAGGCGCTCCTGCGCTCGGAAAGCTGTTTTCATACACTCGTTGAAACAAAGTGTGTTTTCCCACTCGGAACAAGTGCATATCACAATACTTTGTTGAAAACTCGTTTCGGACGTGCTTTTACAGTTAAAATGACAAATAGGATGAAAATGTGTTAAAAGCTCGAAAACATGAAAACCCATGCTTAGAAAGTTGTTACATGTCACATATGCTCGAATGCACTCATAATCAATGTTCCTTGTAAAACGTTTCCTTTATGCTCTGAAAAGGCGTTAGAACCAGTTTGAAGGCGCTCCTGCGCTAGGAAAGCAGTTTTCATGGACTCGGTGACACAAAGTGTGTTTGCCCACTCGGAACAAGTGCATATCACAATACTTTGTTGAAAACTCGTTTCGGACGTGCTTTTACAGTTAAAATGAAAACCAGGATGAAAATGTGTTAAATGCTCGAAAACATGAAAATCCATGCTTAGCAAGTTGTTCCATGTCACATATGGTCGAATGCGCTCATTTCACTTAAAATCAATGTTCCTTGTCAAACGTGTGCTTTATGCTCTGAAAAGGCGTTAGAAACAGTTTGAAGGCGCTCCTGCGCTCGGAAAGCTGTTTTCATACACTCGTTGAAACAAAGTGTGTTTTCCCACTCGGAACAAGTGCATATCACAATACTTTGTTGAAAACTCGTTTCGGACGTGCTTTTACAGTTAAAATGACAAATAGGATGAAAATGTGTTAAAAGCTCGAAAACATGAAAACCCATGCTTAGAAAGTTGTTACATGTCACATATGCTCGAATGCACTCATTTCACTTATAATCAATGTTCCTTGTAAAACGTTTCCTTTATGCTCTGAAAAGGCGTTAGAACCAGTTTGAAGGCGCTCCTGCGCTAGGAAAGCAGTTTTCATGCACTCGGTGACACAAAGTGTGTTTGCCCACTCTGAACAAGTGTGGGAAAATGACAACCAGGATGAAAATGTGTTAAATGCTCGAAAACATGAAAATCCATGCTTAGCAAGTTGTTACATGTCACATATGGTCGAATGCACTCATTTCACTTAAAATCAATGTTCCTTGTCAAACGTGTGCTCTATGCTCTGAAAAGGCGTTAGAAACAGGCTGAAGGCGCGCCTGCGCCAGGAAAGCTGTTTTCATGCACTCGCTGTCACAAAGTGTGTTTTCCCACTCTGAACAAGTGCAAATCACAATACACTCTAAAAAATAATGGGGCCAGTACTGGTTCGTCAGGGTGATGCCATAGAAGAACCTTTTTCAGGGCTTCAAAGAACTGTTCATGCAACAGTTCTTTAAAGAACCATTTAAACCATTTGTTTGAGCAGTGAAGACAGATTTGTGTAAACATGGCCTATGTGCATTGACCAGCAAATGGTAAGAGAATGCCAGGCTCTGAAGAACCATTTCCAATGTGAAGAACCTTTCGCATAATGTAATGGTTCATCACAGAGTTTTGACTCTCCATGGAACCATCCAGAGATTTGAAGAACCACTGAAGCACCTTTATTTTTTAGAGTGTACTTTGTTGAAAACTCGTTTCAGAAGTGCTTTTACAGTTAAAATGACAACCAGGATGAAAATGTGTTAAATGCTCGAAAACATGAAAATCCATGCTTAGCAAGTTGTTCCATGTCACATATGATCGAATACAATCATTTCACTCAAAATCAATGTTCCGTGTCAAACGTGTGCTTTATGCTCTGAAAAGGCGTTAGAAACAGTTTGAAGGCGCTCCTGCGCTCGGAAAGCTGTTTTCATACACTCGTTGAAACAAAGTGTGTTTGCCCACTCGGAACAACTGCATATCACAATACTTTGTTGAAAACTCGTTTCGGACGTGCTTTTACAGTTAAAATGACAAATAGGATGAAAATGTGTTAAAAGCTCGAAAACATGAAAACCCATGCTTAGAAAGTTGTTACATGTCACATATGCTCGAATGCACTCATTTCACTCAAAATCAATGTTCCTTGTAAAACGTTTCCTTTATGCTCTGAAAAGGCGTTAGAACCAGTTTGAAGGCGCTCCTGCGCTAGGAAAGCAGTTTTCATGCACTCGGTGACACAAAGTGTGTTTGCCCACTCTGAACAAGTGTGGGAAAATGACAACCAGGATGAAAATGTGTTAAATGCTCGAAAACATGAAAATCCATGTTTAGAAAGTTGTTCCATGTCACATATGATCGAATACAATCAAAATCAATGTTCCGTGTCAAACGTGTGCTTTATGCTCTGAAAAGGCGTTAGAAACAGTTTGAAGGCGCTCCTGCGCTCGGAAAGCTGTTTTCATACACTCGTTGAAACAAAGTGTGTTTTCCCACTCGGAACAAGTGCATATCACAATACTTTGTTGAAAACTCGTTTCGGACGTGCTTTTACAGTTAAAATGAAAACCAGGATGAAAATGTGTTAAATGCTCGAAAACATGAAAATCCATGCTTAGCAAGTTGTTCCATGTCACATATGGTCGAATGCGCTCATTTCACTTAAAATCAATGTTCCTTGTCAAACGTGTGCTTTATGCTCTGAAAAAGCGTTAGAAACAGTTTGAAGGCGCTCCTGCGCTCGGAAAGCTGTTTTCATACACTCGTTGAAACAAAGTGTGTTTGCCCACTCGGAACAAGTGCATATCACAATACTTTGTTGAAAACTCGTTTCGGACGTGCTTTTACAGTTAAAATGACAAATAGGATGAAAATGTGTTAAAAGCTCGAAAACATGAAAACCCATGCTTAGAAAGTTGTTACATGTCACATATGCTCGAATGCACTCATAATCAATGTTCCTTGTAAAACGTTTCCTTTATGCTCTGAAAAGGCGTTAGAACCAGTTTGAAGGCGCTCCTGCGCTAGGAAAGCAGTTTTCATGGACTCGGTGACACAAAGTGTGTTTGCCCACTCGGAACAAGTGCATATCACAATACTTTGTTGAAAACTCGTTTCGGACGTGCTTTTACAGTTAAAATGAAAACCAGGATGAAAATGTGTTAAATGCTCGAAAACATGAAAATCCATGCTTAGCAAGTTGTTCCATGTCACATATGGTCGAATGCGCTCATTTCACTTAAAATCAATGTTCCTTGTCAAACGTGTGCTTTATGCTCTGAAAAGGCGTTAGAAACAGTTTGAAGGCGCTCCTGCGCTCGGAAAGCTGTTTTCATACACTCGTTGAAACAAAGTGTGTTTTCCCACTCGGAACAAGTGCATATCACAATACTTTGTTGAAAACTCGTTTCGGACGTGCTTTTACAGTTAAAATGACAAATAGGATGAAAATGTGTTAAAAGCTCGAAAACATGAAAACCCATGCTTAGAAAGTTGTTACATGTCACATATGCTCGAATGCACTCATTTCACTCATAATCAATGTTCCTTGTAAAACGTTTCCTTTATGCTCTGAAAAGGCGTTAGAACCAGTTTGAAGGCGCTCCTGCGCTAGGAAAGCAGTTTTCATGCACTCGGTGACACAAAGTGTGTTTGCCCACTCTGAACAAGTGTGGGAAAATGACAACCAGGATGAAAATGTGTTAAATGCTCGAAAACATGAAAATCCATGCTTAGCAAGTTGTTACATGTCACATATGGTCGAATGCACTCATTTCACTTAAAATCAATGTTCCTTGTCAAACGTGTGCTCTATGCTCTGAAAAGGCGTTAGAAACAGGCTGAAGGCGCGCCTGCGCCAGGAAAGCTGTTTTCATGCACTCGCTGTCACAAAGTGTGTTTTCCCACTCTGAACAAGTGCAAATCACAATACACTCTAAAAAATAATGGGGCCAGTACTGGTTCGTCAGGGTGATGCCATAGAAGAACCTTTTTCAGGGCTTCAAAGAACTGTTCATGCAACAGTTCTTTAAAGAACCATTTAAACCATTTGTTTGAGCAGTGAAGACAGATTTGTGTAAACATGGCCTATGTGCATTGACCAGCAAATGGTAAGAGAATGCCAGGCTCTGAAGAACCATTTCCAATGTGAAGAACCTTTCGCATAATGTAATGGTTCATCACAGAGTTTTGACTCTCCATGGAACCATCCAGAGATTTGAAGAACCACTGAAGCACCTTTATTTTTTAGAGTGTACTTTGTTGAAAACTCGTTTCAGAAGTGCTTTTACAGTTAAAATGACAACCAGGATGAAAATGTGTTAAATGCTCGAAAACATGAAAATCCATGCTTAGCAAGTTGTTCCATGTCACATATGATCGAATACAATCATTTCACTCAAAATCAATGTTCCGTGTCAAACGTGTGCTTTATGCTCTGAAAAGGCGTTAGAAACAGTTTGAAGGCGCTCCTGCGCTCGGAAAGCTGTTTTCATACACTCGTTGAAACAAAGTGTGTTTGCCCACTCGGAACAAGTGCATATCACAATACTTTGTTGAAAACTCGTTTCGGACGTGCTTTTACAGTTAAAATGACAAATAGGATGAAAATGTGTTAAAAGCTCGAAAACATGAAAACCCATGCTTAGAAAGTTGTTACATGTCACATATGCTCGAATGCACTCATTTCACTCAAAATCAATGTTCCTTGTAAAACGTTTCCTTTATGCTCTGAAAAGGCGTTAGAACCAGTTTGAAGGCGCTCCTGCGCTAGGAAAGCAGTTTTCATGCACTCGGTGACACAAAGTGTGTTTGCCCACTCTGAACAAGTGTGGGAAAATGACAACCAGGATGAAAATGTGTTAAATGCTCGAAAACATGAAAATCCATGTTTAGAAAGTTGTTCCATGTCACATATGATCGAATACAATCAAAATCAATGTTCCGTGTCAAACGTGTGCTTTATGCTCTGAAAAGGCGTTAGAAACAGTTTGAAGGCGCTCCTGCGCTCGGAAAGCTGTTTTCATACACTCGTTGAAACAAAGTGTGTTTGCCCACTCGGAACAAGTGCATATCACAATACTTTGTTGAAAACTCGTTTCGGACGTGCTTTTACAGTTAAAATGACAAATAGGATGAAAATGTGTTAAAAGCTCGAAAACATGAAAACCCATGCTTAGAAAGTTGTTACATGTCACATATGCTCGAATGCACTCATAATCAATGTTCCTTGTAAAACGTTTCCTTTATGCTCTGAAAAGGCGTTAGAACCAGTTTGAAGGCGCTCCTGCGCTAGGAAAGCAGTTTTCATGCACTCGGTGACACAAAGTGTGTTTGCCCACTCTGAACAAGTGTGGGAAAATGACATCCAGGATGAAAATGTGTTAAATGCTCGAAAACATGAAAATCCATGCTTAGCAAGTTGTTCCATGTCACATATGATCGAATACAATCAAAATCAATGTTCCGTGTCAAACGTGTGCTTTATGCTCTGAAAAGGCGTTAGAAACAGTTTGAAGGCGCTCCTGCGCTCGGAAAGCTGTTTTCATACACTCGTTGAAACCGTGTGTTTTCCCACTCGGAACAAGTGCATATCACAATACTTTGTTGAAAACTCGTTTCGGACGTGCTTTTACAGTTAAAATGACAAATAGGATGAAAATGTGTTAAAAGCTCGAAAACATGAAAACCCATGCTTAGAAAGTTGTTACATGTCACATATGCTCGAATGCACTCATAATCAATGTTCCTTGTAAAACGTTTCCTTTATGCTCTGAAAAGGCGTTAGAACCAGTTTGAAGGCGCTCCTGCGCTAGGAAAGCAGTTTTCATGGACTCGGTGACACAAAGTGTGTTTGCCCACTCGGAACAAGTGCATATCACAATACTTTGTTGAAAACTCGTTTCGGACGTGCTTTTACAGTTAAAATGAAAACCAGGATGAAAATGTGTTAAATGCTCGAAAACATGAAAATCCATGCTTAGCAAGTTGTTCCATGTCACATATGGTCGAATGCGCTCATTTCACTTAAAATCAATGTTCCTTGTCAAACGTGTGCTTTATGCTCTGAAAAGGCGTTAGAAACAGTTTGAAGGCGCTCCTGCGCTCGGAAAGCTGTTTTCATACACTCGTTGAAACAAAGTGTGTTTTCCCACTCGGAACAAGTGCATATCACAATACTTTGTTGAAAACTCGTTTCGGACGTGCTTTTACAGTTAAAATGACAAATAGGATGAAAATGTGTTAAAAGCTCGAAAACATGAAAACCCATGCTTAGAAAGTTGTTACATGTCACATATGCTCGAATGCACTCATTTCACTCATAATCAATGTTCCTTGTAAAACGTTTCCTTTATGCTCTGAAAAGGCGTTAGAACCAGTTTGAAGGCGCTCCTGCGCTAGGAAAGCAGTTTTCATGCACTCGGTGACACAAAGTGTGTTTGCCCACTCTGAACAAGTGTGGGAAAATGACAACCAGGATGAAAATGTGTTAAATGCTCGAAAACATGAAAATCCATGCTTAGCAAGTTGTTACATGTCACATATGGTCGAATGCACTCATTTCACTTAAAATCAATGTTCCTTGTCAAACGTGTGCTCTATGCTCTGAAAAGGCGTTAGAAACAGGCTGAAGGCGCGCCTGCGCCAGGAAAGCTGTTTTCATGCACTCGCTGTCACAAAGTGTGTTTTCCCACTCTGAACAAGTGCAAATCACAATACACTCTAAAAAATAATGGGGCCAGTACTGGTTCGTCAGGGTGATGCCATAGAAGAACCTTTTTCAGGGCTTCAAAGAACTGTTCATGCAACAGTTCTTTAAAGAACCATTTAAACCATTTGTTTGAGCAGTGAAGACAGATTTGTGTAAACATGGCCTATGTGCATTGACCAGCAAATGGTAAGAGAATGCCAGGCTCTGAAGAACCATTTCCAATGTGAAGAACCTTTCGCATAATGTAATGGTTCATCACAGAGTTTTGACTCTCCATGGAACCATCCAGAGATTTGAAGAACCACTGAAGCACCTTTATTTTTTAGAGTGTACTTTGTTGAAAACTCGTTTCAGAAGTGCTTTTACAGTTAAAATGACAACCAGGATGAAAATGTGTTAAATGCTCGAAAACATGAAAATCCATGCTTAGCAAGTTGTTACATGTCACATATGGTCGAATGCACTCATTTCACTTAAAATCAATGTTCCTTGTCAAACGTGTGCTCTATGCTCTGAAAAGGCGTTAGAAACAGGCTGAAGGCGCGCCTGCGCCAGGAAAGCTGTTTTCATGCTCTCGCTGTCACAAAGTGTGTTTTCCCACTCTGAACAAGTGCAAATCACAATACACTCTAAAAAATAATGGGGCCAGTACTGGTTCGTCAGGGTGATGCCATAGAAGAACCTTTTTCAGGGCTTCAAAGAACTGTTCATGCAACAGTTCTTTAAAGAACCATTTAAACCATTTGTTTGAGCAGTGAAGACAGATTTGTGTAAACATGGCCTATGTGCATTGACCAGCAAATGGTAAGAGAATGCCAGGCTCTGAAGAACCATTTCCAATGTGAAGAACCTTTCGCATAATGTAATGGTTCATCACAGAGTTTTGACTCTCCATGGAACCATCCAGAGATTTGAAGAACCACTGAAGCACCTTTATTTTTTAGAGTGTACTTTGTTGAAAACTCGTTTCAGAAGTGCTTTTACAGTTAAAATGACAACCAGGATGAAAATGTGTTAAATGCTCGAAAACATGAAAATCCATGCTTAGCAAGTTGTTCCATGTCACATATGATCGAATACAATCATTTCACTCAAAATCAATGTTCCGTGTCAAACGTGTGCTTTATGCTCTGAAAAGGCGTTAGAAACAGTTTGAAGGCGCTCCTGCGCTCGGAAAGCTGTTTTCATACACTCGTTGAAACAAAGTGTGTTTGCCCACTCGGAACAAGTGCATATCACAATACTTTGTTGAAAACTCGTTTCGGACGTGCTTTTACAGTTAAAATGACAAATAGGATGAAAATGTGTTAAAAGCTCGAAAACATGAAAACCCATGCTTAGAAAGTTGTTACATGTCACATATGCTCGAATGCACTCATTTCACTCAAAATCAATGTTCCTTGTAAAACGTTTCCTTTATGCTCTGAAAAGGCGTTAGAACCAGTTTGAAGGCGCTCCTGCGCTAGGAAAGCAGTTTTCATGCACTCGGTGACACAAAGTGTGTTTGCCCACTCTGAACAAGTGTGGGAAAATGACAACCAGGATGAAAATGTGTTAAATGCTCGAAAACATGAAAATCCATGTTTAGAAAGTTGTTCCATGTCACATATGATCGAATACAATCAAAATCAATGTTCCGTGTCAAACGTGTGCTTTATGCTCTGAAAAGGCGTTAGAAACAGTTTGAAGGCGCTCCTGCGCTCGGAAAGCTGTTTTCATACACTCGTTGAAACAAAGTGTGTTTTCCCACTCGGAACAAGTGCATATCACAATACTTTGTTGAAAACTCGTTTCGGACGTGCTTTTACAGTTAAAATGACAAATAGGATGAAAATGTGTTAAAAGCTCGAAAACATGAAAACCCATGCTTAGAAAGTTGTTACATGTCACATATGCTCGAATGCACTCATAATCAATGTTCCTTGTAAAACGTTTCCTTTATGCTCTGAAAAGGCGTTAGAACCAGTTTGAAGGCGCTCCTGCGCTAGGAAAGCAGTTTTCATGCACTCGGTGACACAAAGTGTGTTTGCCCACTCTGAACAAGTGTGGGAAAATGACAACCAGGATGAAAATGTGTTAAATGCTCGAAAACATGAAAATCCATGCTTAGCAAGTTGTTCCATGTCACATATGATCGAATACAATCAAAATCAATGTTCCGTGTCAAACGTGTGCTTTATGCTCTGAAAAGGCGTTAGAAACAGTTTGAAGGCGCTCCTGCGCTCGGAAAGCTGTTTTCATACACTCGTTGAAACAGTGTGTTTTCCCACTCGGAACAAGTGCATATCACAATACTTTGTTGAAAACTCGTTTCGGACGTGCTTTTACAGTTAAAATGACAAATAGGATGAAAATGTGTTAAAAGCTCGAAAACATGAAAACCCATGCTTAGAAAGTTGTTACATGTCACATATGCTCGAATGCACTCATTTCACTCATAATCAATGTTCCTTGTAAAACGTTTCCTTTATGCTCTGAAAAGGCGTTAGAACCAGTTTGAAGGCGCTCCTGCGCTAGGAAAGCAGTTTTCATGCACTCGGTGACACAAAGTGTGTTTGCCCACTCTGAACAAGTGTGGGAAAATGACAACCAGGATGAAAATGTGTTAAATGCTCGAAAACATGAAAATCCATGCTTAGCAAGTTGTTACATGTCACATATGGTCGAATGCACTCATTTCACTTAAAATCAATGTTCCTTGTCAAACGTGTGCTCTATGCTCTGAAAAGGCGTTAGAAACAGGCTGAAGGCGCGCCTGCGCCAGGAAAGCTGTTTTCATGCACTCGCTGTCACAAAGTGTGTTTTCCCACTCTGAACAAGTGCAAATCACAATACACTCTAAAAAATAATGGGGCCAGTACTGGTTCGTCAGGGTGATGCCATAGAAGAACCTTTTTCAGGGCTTCAAAGAACTGTTCATGCAACAGTTCTTTAAAGAACCATTTAAACCATTTGTTTGAGCAGTGAAGACAGATTTGTGTAAACATGGCCTATGTGCATTGACCAGCAAATGGTAAGAGAATGCCAGGCTCTGAAGAACCATTTCCAATGTGAAGAACCTTTCGCATAATGTAATGGTTCATCACAGAGTTTTGACTCTCCATGGAACCATCCAGAGATTTGAAGAACCACTGAAGCACCTTTATTTTTTAGAGTGTACTTTGTTGAAAACTCGTTTCAGAAGTGCTTTTACAGTTAAAATGACAACCAGGATGAAAATGTGTTAAATGCTCGAAAACATGAAAATCCATGCTTAGCAAGTTGTTCCATGTCACATATGATCGAATACAATCATTTCACTCAAAATCAATGTTCCGTGTCAAACGTGTGCTTTATGCTCTGAAAAGGCGTTAGAAACAGTTTGAAGGCGCTCCTGCGCTCGGAAAGCTGTTTTCATACACTCGTTGAAACAAAGTGTGTTTGCCCACTCGGAACAAGTGCATATCACAATACTTTGTTGAAAACTCGTTTCGGACGTGCTTTTACAGTTAAAATGACAAATAGGATGAAAATGTGTTAAAAGCTCGAAAACATGAAAACCCATGCTTAGAAAGTTGTTACATGTCACATATGCTCGAATGCACTCATTTCACTCAAAATCAATGTTCCTTGTAAAACGTTTCCTTTATGCTCTGAAAAGGCGTTAGAACCAGTTTGAAGGCGCTCCTGCGCTAGGAAAGCAGTTTTCATGCACTCGGTGACACAAAGTGTGTTTGCCCACTCTGAACAAGTGTGGGAAAATGACAACCAGGATGAAAATGTGTTAAATGCTCGAAAACATGAAAATCCATGCTTAGCAAGTTGTTCCATGTCACATATGATCGAATACAATCAAAATCAATGTTCCGTGTCAAACGTGTGCTTTATGCTCTGAAAAGGCGTTAGAAACAGTTTGAAGGCGCTCCTGCGCTCGGAAAGCTGTTTTCATACACTCGTTGAAACAGTGTGTTTTCCCACTCGGAACAAGTGCATATCACAATACTTTGTTGAAAACTCGTTTCGGACGTGCTTTTACAGTTAAAATGACAAATAGGATGAAAATGTGTTAAAAGCTCGAAAACATGAAAACCCATGCTTAGAAAGTTGTTACATGTCACATATGCTCGAATGCACTCATTTCACTCATAATCAATGTTCCTTGTAAAACGTTTCCTTTATGCTCTGAAAAGGCGTTAGAACCAGTTTGAAGGCGCTCCTGCGCTAGGAAAGCAGTTTTCATGCACTCGGTGACACAAAGTGTGTTTGCCCACTCTGAACAAGTGTGGGAAAATGACAACCAGGATGAAAATGTGTTAAATGCTCGAAAACATGAAAATCCATGCTTAGCAAGTTGTTACATGTCACATATGGTCGAATGCACTCATTTCACTTAAAATCAATGTTCCTTGTCAAACGTGTGCTCTATGCTCTGAAAAGGCGTTAGAAACAGGCTGAAGGCGCGCCTGCGCCAGGAAAGCTGTTTTCATGCACTCGCTGTCACAAAGTGTGTTTTCCCACTCTGAACAAGTGCAAATCACAATACACTCTAAAAAATAATGGGGCCAGTACTGGTTCGTCAGGGTGATGCCATAGAAGAACCTTTTTCAGGGCTTCAAAGAACTGTTCATGCAACAGTTCTTTAAAGAACCATTTAAACCATTTGTTTGAGCAGTGAAGACAGATTTGTGTAAACATGGCCTATGTGCATTGACCAGCAAATGGTAAGAGAATGCCAGGCTCTGAAGAACCATTTCCAATGTGAAGAACCTTTCGCATAATGTAATGGTTCATCACAGAGTTTTGACTCTCCATGGAACCATCCAGAGATTTGAAGAACCACTGAAGCACCTTTATTTTTTAGAGTGTACTTTGTTGAAAACTCGTTTCAGAAGTGCTTTTACAGTTAAAATGACAACCAGGATGAAAATGTGTTAAATGCTCGAAAACATGAAAATCCATGCTTAGCAAGTTGTTCCATGTCACATATGATCGAATACAATCATTTCACTCAAAATCAATGTTCCGTGTCAAACGTGTGCTTTATGCTCTGAAAAGGCGTTAGAAACAGTTTGAAGGCGCTCCTGCGCTCGGAAAGCTGTTTTCATACACTCGTTGAAACAAAGTGTGTTTGCCCACTCGGAACAAGTGCATATCACAATACTTTGTTGAAAACTCGTTTCGGACGTGCTTTTACAGTTAAAATGACAAATAGGATGAAAATGTGTTAAAAGCTCGAAAACATGAAAACCCATGCTTAGAAAGTTGTTACATGTCACATATGCTCGAATGCACTCATAATCAATGTTCCTTGTAAAACGTTTCCTTTATGCTCTGAAAAGGCGTTAGAACCAGTTTGAAGGCGCTCCTGCGCTAGGAAAGCAGTTTTCATGCACTCGGTGACACAAAGTGTGTTTGCCCACTCTGAACAAGTGTGGGAAAATGACAACCAGGATGAAAATGTGTTAAATGCTCGAAAACATGAAAATCCATGCTTAGCAAGTTGTTCCATGTCACATATGATCGAATACAATCAAAATCAATGTTCCGTGTCAAACGTGTGCTTTATGCTCTGAAAAGGCGTTAGAAACAGTTTGAAGGCGCTCCTGCGCTCGGAAAGCTGTTTTCATACACTCGTTGAAACAGTGTGTTTTCCCACTCGGAACAAGTGCATATCACAATACTTTGTTGAAAACTCGTTTCGGACGTGCTTTTACAGTTAAAATGACAAATAGGATGAAAATGTGTTAAAAGCTCGAAAACATGAAAACCCATGCTTAGAAAGTTGTTACATGTCACATATGCTCGAATGCACTCATAATCAATGTTCCTTGTAAAACGTTTCCTTTATGCTCTGAAAAGGCGTTAGAACCAGTTTGAAGGCGCTCCTGCGCTAGGAAAGCAGTTTTCATGGACTCGGTGACACAAAGTGTGTTTGCCCACTCGGAACAAGTGCATATCACAATACTTTGTTGAAAACTCGTTTCGGACGTGCTTTTACAGTTAAAATGAAAACCAGGATGAAAATGTGTTAAATGCTCGAAAACATGAAAATCCATGCTTAGCAAGTTGTTCCATGTCACATATGGTCGAATGCGCTCATTTCACTTAAAATCAATGTTCCTTGTCAAACGTGTGCTTTATGCTCTGAAAAGGCGTTAGAAACAGTTTGAAGGCGCTCCTGCGCTCGGAAAGCTGTTTTCATACACTCGTTGAAACAAAGTGTGTTTTCCCACTCGGAACAAGTGCATATCACAATACTTTGTTGAAAACTCGTTTCGGACGTGCTTTTACAGTTAAAATGACAAATAGGATGAAAATGTGTTAAAAGCTCGAAAACATGAAAACCCATGCTTAGAAAGTTGTTACATGTCACATATGCTCGAATGCACTCATAATCAATGTTCCTTGTAAAACGTTTCCTTTATGCTCTGAAAAGGCGTTAGAACCAGTTTGAAGGCGCTCCTGCGCTAGGAAAGCAGTTTTCATGCACTCGGTGACACAAAGTGTGTTTGCCCACTCTGAACAAGTGTGGGAAAATGACAACCAGGATGAAAATGTGTTAAATGCTCGAAAACATGAAAATCCATGCTTAGCAAGTTGTTCCATGTCACATATGATCGAATACAATCAAAATCAATGTTCCGTGTCAAACGTGTGCTTTATGCTCTGAAAAGGCGTTAGAAACAGTTTGAAGGCGCTCCTGCGCTCGGAAACCTGTTTTCATACACTCGTTGAAACAGTGTGTTTTCCCACTCGGAACAAGTGCATATCACAATACTTTGTTGAAAACTCGTTTCGGACGTGCTTTTACAGTTAAAATGACAAATAGGATGAAAATGTGTTAAAAGCTCGAAAACATGAAAACCCATGCTTAGAAAGTTGTTACATGTCACATATGCTCGAATGCACTCATAATCAATGTTCCTTGTAAAACGTTTCCTTTATGCTCTGAAAAGGCGTTAGAACCAGTTTGAAGGCGCTCCTGCGCTAGGAAAGCAGTTTTCATGGACTCGGTGACACAAAGTGTGTTTGCCCACTCGGAACAAGTGCATATCACAATACTTTGTTGAAAACTCGTTTCGGACGTGCTTTTACAGTTAAAATGAAAACCAGGATGAAAATGTGTTAAATGCTCGAAAACATGAAAATCCATGCTTAGCAAGTTGTTCCATGTCACATATGGTCGAATGCGCTCATTTCACTTAAAATCAATGTTCCTTGTCAAACGTGTGCTTTATGCTCTGAAAAGGCGTTAGAAACAGTTTGAAGGCGCTCCTGCGCTCGGAAAGCTGTTTTCATACACTCGTTGAAACAAAGTGTGTTTTCCCACTCGGAACAAGTGCATATCACAATACTTTGTTGAAAACTCGTTTCGGACGTGCTTTTACAGTTAAAATGACAAATAGGATGAAAATGTGTTAAAAGCTCGAAAACATGAAAACCCATGCTTAGAAAGTTGTTACATGTCACATATGCTCGAATGCACTCATTTCACTCATAATCAATGTTCCTTGTAAAACGTTTCCTTTATGCTCTGAAAAGGCGTTAGAACCAGTTTGAAGGCGCTCCTGCGCTAGGAAAGCAGTTTTCATGCACTCGGTGACACAAAGTGTGTTTGCCCACTCTGAACAAGTGTGGGAAAATGACAACCAGGATGAAAATGTGTTAAATGCTCGAAAACATGAAAATCCATGCTTAGCAAGTTGTTACATGTCACATATGGTCGAATGCACTCATTTCACTTAAAATCAATGTTCCTTGTCAAACGTGTGCTCTATGCTCTGAAAAGGCGTTAGAAACAGGCTGAAGGCGCGCCTGCGCCAGGAAAGCTGTTTTCATGCACTCGCTGTCACAAAGTGTGTTTTCCCACTCTGAACAAGTGCAAATCACAATACACTCTAAAAAATAATGGGGCCAGTACTGGTTCGTCAGGGTGATGCCATAGAAGAACCTTTTTCAGGGCTTCAAAGAACTGTTCATGCAACAGTTCTTTAAAGAACCATTTAAACCATTTGTTTGAGCAGTGAAGACAGATTTGTGTAAACATGGCCTATGTGCATTGACCAGCAAATGGTAAGAGAATGCCAGGCTCTGAAGAACCATTTCCAATGTGAAGAACCTTTCGCATAATGTAATGGTTCATCACAGAGTTTTGACTCTCCATGGAACCATCCAGAGATTTGAAGAACCACTGAAGCACCTTTATTTTTTAGAGTGTACTTTGTTGAAAACTCGTTTCAGAAGTGCTTTTACAGTTAAAATGACAACCAGGATGAAAATGTGTTAAATGCTCGAAAACATGAAAATCCATGCTTAGCAAGTTGTTACATGTCACATATGGTCGAATGCACTCATTTCACTTAAAATCAATGTTCCTTGTCAAACGTGTGCTCTATGCTCTGAAAAGGCGTTAGAAACAGGCTGAAGGCGCGCCTGCGCCAGGAAAGCTGTTTTCATGCTCTCGCTGTCACAAAGTGTGTTTTCCCACTCTGAACAAGTGCAAATCACAATACACTCTAAAAAATAATGGGGCCAGTACTGGTTCGTCAGGGTGATGCCATAGAAGAACCTTTTTCAGGGCTTCAAAGAACTGTTCATGCAACAGTTCTTTAAAGAACCATTTAAACCATTTGTTTGAGCAGTGAAGACAGATTTGTGTAAACATGGCCTATGTGCATTGACCAGCAAATGGTAAGAGAATGCCAGGCTCTGAAGAACCATTTCCAATGTGAAGAACCTTTCGCATAATGTAATGGTTCATCACAGAGTTTTGACTCTCCATGGAACCATCCAGAGATTTGAAGAACCACTGAAGCACCTTTATTTTTTAGAGTGTACTTTGTTGAAAACTCGTTTCAGAAGTGCTTTTACAGTTAAAATGACAACCAGGATGAAAATGTGTTAAATGCTCGAAAACATGAAAATCCATGCTTAGCAAGTTGTTCCATGTCACATATGATCGAATACAATCATTTCACTCAAAATCAATGTTCCGTGTCAAACGTGTGCTTTATGCTCTGAAAAGGCGTTAGAAACAGTTTGAAGGCGCTCCTGCGCTCGGAAAGCTGTTTTCATACACTCGTTGAAACAAAGTGTGTTTGCCCACTCGGAACAAGTGCATATCACAATACTTTGTTGAAAACTCGTTTCGGACGTGCTTTTACAGTTAAAATGACAAATAGGATGAAAATGTGTTAAAAGCTCGAAAACATGAAAACCCATGCTTAGAAAGTTGTTACATGTCACATATGCTCGAATGCACTCATTTCACTCAAAATCAATGTTCCTTGTAAAACGTTTCCTTTATGCTCTGAAAAGGCGTTAGAACCAGTTTGAAGGCGCTCCTGCGCTAGGAAAGCAGTTTTCATGCACTCGGTGACACAAAGTGTGTTTGCCCACTCTGAACAAGTGTGGGAAAATGACAACCAGGATGAAAATGTGTTAAATGCTCGAAAACATGAAAATCCATGTTTAGAAAGTTGTTCCATGTCACATATGATCGAATACAATCAAAATCAATGTTCCGTGTCAAACGTGTGCTTTATGCTCTGAAAAGGCGTTAGAAACAGTTTGAAGGCGCTCCTGCGCTCGGAAAGCTGTTTTCATACACTCGTTGAAACAAAGTGTGTTTGCCCACTCGGAACAAGTGCATATCACAATACTTTGTTGAAAACTCGTTTCGGACGTGCTTTTACAGTTAAAATGACAAATAGGATGAAAATGTGTTAAAAGCTCGAAAACATGAAAACCCATGCTTAGAAAGTTGTTACATGTCACATATGCGCGAATGCACTCATAATCAATGTTCCTTGTAAAACGTTTCCTTTATGCTCTGAAAAGGCGTTAGAACCAGTTTGAAGGCGCTCCTGCGCTAGGAAAGCAGTTTTCATGCACTCGGTGACACAAAGTGTGTTTGCCCACTCTGAACAAGTGTGGGAAAATGACAACCAGGATGAAAATGTGTTAAATGCTCGAAAACATGAAAATCCATGCTTAGCAAGTTGTTCCATGTCACATATGATCGAATACAATCAAAATCAATGTTCCGTGTCAAACGTGTGCTTTATGCTCTGAAAAGGCGTTAGAAACAGTTTGAAGGCGCTCCTGCGCTCGGAAAGCTGTTTTCATACACTCGTTGAAACAGTGTGTTTTCCCACTCGGAACAAGTGCATATCACAATACTTTGTTGAAAACTCGTTTCGGACGTGCTTTTACAGTTAAAATGACAAATAGGATGAAAATGTGTTAAAAGCTCGAAAACATGAAAACCCATGCTTAGAAAGTTGTTACATGTCACATATGCTCGAATGCACTCATTTCACTCATAATCAATGTTCCTTGTAAAACGTTTCCTTTATGCTCTGAAAAGGCGTTAGAACCAGTTTGAAGGCGCTCCTGCGCTAGGAAAGCAGTTTTCATGCACTCGGTGACACAAAGTGTGTTTGCCCACTCTGAACAAGTGTGGGAAAATGACAACCAGGATGAAAATGTGTTAAATGCTCGAAAACATGAAAATCCATGCTTAGCAAGTTGTTCCATGTCACATATGATCGAATACAATCAAAATCAATGTTCCGTGTCAAACGTGTGCTTTATGCTCTGAAAAGGCGTTAGAAACAGTTTGAAGGCGCTCCTGCGCTCGGAAAGCTGTTTTCATACACTCGTTGAAACAGTGTGTTTTCCCACTCGGAACAAGTGCATATCACAATACTTTGTTGAAAACTCGTTTCGGACGTGCTTTTACAGTTAAAATGACAAATAGGATGAAAATGTGTTAAAAGCTCGAAAACATGAAAACCCATGCTTAGAAAGTTGTTACATGTCACATATGCTCGAATGCACTCATAATCAATGTTCCTTGTAAAACGTTTCCTTTATGCTCTGAAAAGGCGTTAGAACCAGTTTGAAGGCGCTCCTGCGCTAGGAAAGCAGTTTTCATGGACTCGGTGACACAAAGTGTGTTTGCCCACTCGGAACAAGTGCATATCACAATACTTTGTTGAAAACTCGTTTCGGACGTGCTTTTACAGTTAAAATGAAAACCAGGATGAAAATGTGTTAAATGCTCGAAAACATGAAAATCCATGCTTAGCAAGTTGTTCCATGTCACATATGGTCGAATGCGCTCATTTCACTTAAAATCAATGTTCCTTGTCAAACGTGTGCTTTATGCTCTGAAAAGGCGTTAGAAACAGTTTGAAGGCGCTCCTGCGCTCGGAAAGCTGTTTTCATACACTCGTTGAAACAAAGTGTGTTTTCCCACTCGGAACAAGTGCATATCACAATACTTTGTTGAAAACTCGTTTCGGACGTGCTTTTACAGTTAAAATGACAAATAGGATGAAAATGTGTTAAAAGCTCGAAAACATGAAAACCCATGCTTAGAAAGTTGTTACATGTCACATATGCTCGAATGCACTCATTTCACTCATAATCAATGTTCCTTGTAAAACGTTTCCTTTATGCTCTGAAAAGGCGTTAGAACCAGTTTGAAGGCGCTCCTGCGCTAGGAAAGCAGTTTTCATGCACTCGGTGACACAAAGTGTGTTTGCCCACTCTGAACAAGTGTGGGAAAATGACAACCAGGATGAAAATGTGTTAAATGCTCGAAAACATGAAAATCCATGCTTAGCAAGTTGTTACATGTCACATATGGTCGAATGCACTCATTTCACTTAAAATCAATGTTCCTTGTCAAACGTGTGCTCTATGCTCTGAAAAGGCGTTAGAAACAGGCTGAAGGCGCGCCTGCGCCAGGAAAGCTGTTTTCATGCACTCGCTGTCACAAAGTGTGTTTTCCCACTCTGAACAAGTGCAAATCACAATACACTCTAAAAAATAATGGGGCCAGTACTGGTTCGTCAGGGTGATGCCATAGAAGAACCTTTTTCAGGGCTTCAAAGAACTGTTCATGCAACAGTTCTTTAAAGAACCATTTAAACCATTTGTTTGAGCAGTGAAGACAGATTTGTGTAAACATGGCCGATGTGCATTGACCAGCAAATGGTAAGAGAATGCCAGGCTCTGAAGAACCATTTCCAATGTGAAGAACCTTTCGCATAATGTAATGGTTCATCACAGAGTTTTGACTCTCCATGGAACCATCCAGAGATTTGAAGAACCACTGAAGCACCTTTATTTTTTAGAGTGTACTTTGTTGAAAACTCGTTTCAGAAGTGCTTTTACAGTTAAAATGACAACCAGGATGAAAATGTGTTAAATGCTCGAAAACATGAAAATCCATGCTTAGCAAGTTGTTACATGTCACATATGGTCGAATGCACTCATTTCACTTAAAATCAATGTTCCTTGTCAAACGTGTGCTCTATGCTCTGAAAAGGCGTTAGAAACAGGCTGAAGGCGCGCCTGCGCCAGGAAAGCTGTTTTCATGCTCTCGCTGTCACAAAGTGTGTTTTCCCACTCTGAACAAGTGCAAATCACAATACACTCTAAAAAATAATGGGGCCAGTACTGGTTCGTCAGGGTGATGCCATAGAAGAACCTTTTTCAGGGCTTCAAAGAACTGTTCATGCAACAGTTCTTTAAAGAACCATTTAAACCATTTGTTTGAGCAGTGAAGACAGATTTGTGTAAACATGGCCTATGTGCATTGACCAGCAAATGGTAAGAGAATGCCAGGCTCTGAAGAACCATTTCCAATGTGAAGAACCTTTCGCATAATGTAATGGTTCATCACAGAGTTTTGACTCTCCATGGAACCATCCAGAGATTTGAAGAACCACTGAAGCACCTTTATTTTTTAGAGTGTACTTTGTTGAAAACTCGTTTCAGAAGTGCTTTTACAGTTAAAATGACAACCAGGATGAAAATGTGTTAAATGCTCGAAAACATGAAAATCCATGCTTAGCAAGTTGTTCCATGTCACATATGATCGAATACAATCATTTCACTCAAAATCAATGTTCCGTGTCAAACGTGTGCTTTATGCTCTGAAAAGGCGTTAGAAACAGTTTGAAGGCGCTCCTGCGCTCGGAAAGCTGTTTTCATACACTCGTTGAAACAAAGTGTGTTTGCCCACTCGGAACAAGTGCATATCACAATACTTTGTTGAAAACTCGTTTCGGACGTGCTTTTACAGTTAAAATGACAAATAGGATGAAAATGTGTTAAAAGCTCGAAAACATGAAAACCCATGCTTAGAAAGTTGTTACATGTCACATATGCTCGAATGCACTCATTTCACTCAAAATCAATGTTCCTTGTAAAACGTTTCCTTTATGCTCTGAAAAGGCGTTAGAACCAGTTTGAAGGCGCTCCTGCGCTAGGAAAGCAGTTTTCATGCACTCGGTGACACAAAGTGTGTTTGCCCACTCTGAACAAGTGTGGGAAAATGACAACCAGGATGAAAATGTGTTAAATGCTCGAAAACATGAAAATCCATGTTTAGAAAGTTGTTCCATGTCACATATGATCGAATACAATCAAAATCAATGTTCCGTGTCAAACGTGTGCTTTATGCTCTGAAAAGGCGTTAGAAACAGTTTGAAGGCGCTCCTGCGCTCGGAAAGCTGTTTTCATACACTCGTTGAAACAAAGTGTGTTTGCCCACTCGGAACAAGTGCATATCACAATACTTTGTTGAAAACTCGTTTCGGACGTGCTTTTACAGTTAAAATGACAAATAGGATGAAAATGTGTTAAAAGCTCGAAAACATGAAAACCCATGCTTAGAAAGTTGTTACATGTCACATATGCGCGAATGCACTCATAATCAATGTTCCTTGTAAAACGTTTCCTTTATGCTCTGAAAAGGCGTTAGAACCAGTTTGAAGGCGCTCCTGCGCTAGGAAAGCAGTTTTCATGCACTCGGTGACACAAAGTGTGTTTGCCCACTCTGAACAAGTGTGGGAAAATGACAACCAGGATGAAAATGTGTTAAATGCTCGAAAACATGAAAATCCATGCTTAGCAAGTTGTTCCATGTCACATATGATCGAATACAATCAAAATCAATGTTCCGTGTCAAACGTGTGCTTTATGCTCTGAAAAGGCGTTAGAAACAGTTTGAAGGCGCTCCTGCGCTCGGAAAGCTGTTTTCATACACTCGTTGAAACAGTGTGTTTTCCCACTCGGAACAAGTGCATATCACAATACTTTGTTGAAAACTCGTTTCGGACGTGCTTTTACAGTTAAAATGACAAATAGGATGAAAATGTGTTAAAAGCTCGAAAACATGAAAACCCATGCTTAGAAAGTTGTTACATGTCACATATGCTCGAATGCACTCATTTCACTCATAATCAATGTTCCTTGTAAAACGTTTCCTTTATGCTCTGAAAAGGCGTTAGAACCAGTTTGAAGGCGCTCCTGCGCTAGGAAAGCAGTTTTCATGCACTCGGTGACACAAAGTGTGTTTGCCCACTCTGAACAAGTGTGGGAAAATGACAACCAGGATGAAAATGTGTTAAATGCTCGAAAACATGAAAATCCATGCTTAGCAAGTTGTTACATGTCACATATGGTCGAATGCACTCATTTCACTTAAAATCAATGTTCCTTGTCAAACGTGTGCTCTATGCTCTGAAAAGGCGTTAGAAACAGGCTGAAGGCGCGCCTGCGCCAGGAAAGCTGTTTTCATGCACTCGCTGTCACAAAGTGTGTTTTCCCACTCTGAACAAGTGCAAATCACAATACACTCTAAAAAATAATGGGGCCAGTACTGGTTCGTCAGGGTGATGCCATAGAAGAACCTTTTTCAGGGCTTCAAAGAACTGTTCATGCAACAGTTCTTTAAAGAACCATTTAAACCATTTGTTTGAGCAGTGAAGACAGATTTGTGTAAACATGGCCTATGTGCATTGACCAGCAAATGGTAAGAGAATGCCAGGCTCTGAAGAACCATTTCCAATGTGAAGAACCTTTCGCATAATGTAATGGTTCATCACAGAGTTTTGACTCTCCATGGAACCATCCAGAGATTTGAAGAACCACTGAAGCACCTTTATTTTTTAGAGTGTACTTTGTTGAAAACTCGTTTCAGAAGTGCTTTTACAGTTAAAATGACAACCAGGATGAAAATGTGTTAAATGCTCGAAAACATGAAAATCCATGCTTAGCAAGTTGTTCCATGTCACATATGATCGAATACAATCATTTCACTCAAAATCAATGTTCCGTGTCAAACGTGTGCTTTATGCTCTGAAAAGGCGTTAGAAACAGTTTGAAGGCGCTCCTGCGCTCGGAAAGCTGTTTTCATACACTCGTTGAAACAAAGTGTGTTTGCCCACTCGGAACAAGTGCATATCACAATACTTTGTTGAAAACTCGTTTCGGACGTGCTTTTACAGTTAAAATGACAAATAGGATGAAAATGTGTTAAAAGCTCGAAAACATGAAAACCCATGCTTAGAAAGTTGTTACATGTCACATATGCTCGAATGCACTCATTTCACTCAAAATCAATGTTCCTTGTAAAACGTTTCCTTTATGCTCTGAAAAGGCGTTAGAACCAGTTTGAAGGCGCTCCTGCGCTAGGAAAGCAGTTTTCATGCACTCGGTGACACAAAGTGTGTTTGCCCACTCTGAACAAGTGTGGGAAAATGACAACCAGGATGAAAATGTGTTAAATGCTCGAAAACATGAAAATCCATGCTTAGCAAGTTGTTCCATGTCACATATGATCGAATACAATCAAAATCAATGTTCCGTGTCAAACGTGTGCTTTATGCTCTGAAAAGGCGTTAGAAACAGTTTGAAGGCGCTCCTGCGCTCGGAAAGCTGTTTTCATACACTCGTTGAAACAGTGTGTTTTCCCACTCGGAACAAGTGCATATCACAATACTTTGTTGAAAACTCGTTTCGGACGTGCTTTTACAGTTAAAATGACAAATAGGATGAAAATGTGTTAAAAGCTCGAAAACATGAAAACCCATGCTTAGAAAGTTGTTACATGTCACATATGCTCGAATGCACTCATTTCACTCATAATCAATGTTCCTTGTAAAACGTTTCCTTTATGCTCTGAAAAGGCGTTAGAACCAGTTTGAAGGCGCTCCTGCGCTAGGAAAGCAGTTTTCATGCACTCGGTGACACAAAGTGTGTTTGCCCACTCTGAACAAGTGTGGGAAAATGACAACCAGGATGAAAATGTGTTAAATGCTCGAAAACATGAAAATCCATGCTTAGCAAGTTGTTACATGTCACATATGGTCGAATGCACTCATTTCACTTAAAATCAATGTTCCTTGTCAAACGTGTGCTCTATGCTCTGAAAAGGCGTTAGAAACAGGCTGAAGGCGCGCCTGCGCCAGGAAAGCTGTTTTCATGCACTCGCTGTCACAAAGTGTGTTTTCCCACTCTGAACAAGTGCAAATCACAATACACTCTAAAAAATAATGGGGCCAGTACTGGTTCGTCAGGGTGATGCCATAGAAGAACCTTTTTCAGGGCTTCAAAGAACTGTTCATGCAACAGTTCTTTAAAGAACCATTTAAACCATTTGTTTGAGCAGTGAAGACAGATTTGTGTAAACATGGCCTATGTGCATTGACCAGCAAATGGTAAGAGAATGCCAGGCTCTGAAGAACCATTTCCAATGTGAAGAACCTTTCGCATAATGTAATGGTTCATCACAGAGTTTTGACTCTCCATGGAACCATCCAGAGATTTGAAGAACCACTGAAGCACCTTTATTTTTTAGAGTGTACTTTGTTGAAAACTCGTTTCAGAAGTGCTTTTACAGTTAAAATGACAACCAGGATGAAAATGTGTTAAATGCTCGAAAACATGAAAATCCATGCTTAGCAAGTTGTTCCATGTCACATATGATCGAATACAATCATTTCACTCAAAATCAATGTTCCGTGTCAAACGTGTGCTTTATGCTCTGAAAAGGCGTTAGAAACAGTTTGAAGGCGCTCCTGCGCTCGGAAAGCTGTTTTCATACACTCGTTGAAACAAAGTGTGTTTGCCCACTCGGAACAAGTGCATATCACAATACTTTGTTGAAAACTCGTTTCGGACGTGCTTTTACAGTTAAAATGACAAATAGGATGAAAATGTGTTAAAAGCTCGAAAACATGAAAACCCATGCTTAGAAAGTTGTTACATGTCACATATGCTCGAATGCACTCATTTCACTCAAAATCAATGTTCCTTGTAAAACGTTTCCTTTATGCTCTGAAAAGGCGTTAGAACCAGTTTGAAGGCGCTCCTGCGCTAGGAAAGCAGTTTTCATGCACTCGGTGACACAAAGTGTGTTTGCCCACTCTGAACAAGTGTGGGAAAATGACAACCAGGATGAAAATGTGTTAAATGCTCGAAAACATGAAAATCCATGCTTAGCAAGTTGTTCCATGTCACATATGATCGAATACAATCAAAATCAATGTTCCGTGTCAAACGTGTGCTTTATGCTCTGAAAAGGCGTTAGAAACAGTTTGAAGGCGCTCCTGCGCTCGGAAAGCTGTTTTCATACACTCGTTGAAACAGTGTGTTTTCCCACTCGGAACAAGTGCATATCACAATACTTTGTTGAAAACTCGTTTCGGACGTGCTTTTACAGTTAAAATGACAAATAGGATGAAAA
The DNA here is from genome assembly GCF_027579695.1 of Neoarius graeffei. Classification (NCBI taxonomy): domain Eukaryota; kingdom Metazoa; phylum Chordata; class Actinopteri; order Siluriformes; family Ariidae; genus Neoarius; species Neoarius graeffei. The sequence goes on from NC_083573.1 coordinate 21,945,257, forward strand.
TGTGTTAAAAGCTCGAAAACATGAAAACCCATGCTTAGAAAGTTGTTACATGTCACATATGCTCGAATGCACTCATTTCACTCATAATCAATGTTCCTTGTAAAACGTTTCCTTTATGCTCTGAAAAGGCGTTAGAACCAGTTTGAAGGCGCTCCTGCGCTAGGAAAGCAGTTTTCATGCACTCGGTGACACAAAGTGTGTTTGCCCACTCTGAACAAGTGTGGGAAAATGACAACCAGGATGAAAATGTGTTAAATGCTCGAAAACATGAAAATCCATGCTTAGCAAGTTGTTACATGTCACATATGGTCGAATGCACTCATTTCACTTAAAATCAATGTTCCTTGTCAAACGTGTGCTCTATGCTCTGAAAAGGCGTTAGAAACAGGCTGAAGGCGCGCCTGCGCCAGGAAAGCTGTTTTCATGCACTCGCTGTCACAAAGTGTGTTTTCCCACTCTGAACAAGTGCAAATCACAATACACTCTAAAAAATAATGGGGCCAGTACTGGTTCGTCAGGGTGATGCCATAGAAGAACCTTTTTCAGGGCTTCAAAGAACTGTTCATGCAACAGTTCTTTAAAGAACCATTTAAACCATTTGTTTGAGCAGTGAAGACAGATTTGTGTAAACATGGCCTATGTGCATTGACCAGCAAATGGTAAGAGAATGCCAGGCTCTGAAGAACCATTTCCAATGTGAAGAACCTTTCGCATAATGTAATGGTTCATCACAGAGTTTTGACTCTCCATGGAACCATCCAGAGATTTGAAGAACCACTGAAGCACCTTTATTTTTTAGAGTGTACTTTGTTGAAAACTCGTTTCAGAAGTGCTTTTACAGTTAAAATGACAACCAGGATGAAAATGTGTTAAATGCTCGAAAACATGAAAATCCATGCTTAGCAAGTTGTTCCATGTCACATATGATCGAATACAATCATTTCACTCAAAATCAATGTTCCGTGTCAAACGTGTGCTTTATGCTCTGAAAAGGCGTTAGAAACAGTTTGAAGGCGCTCCTGCGCTCGGAAAGCTGTTTTCATACACTCGTTGAAACAAAGTGTGTTTGCCCACTCGGAACAAGTGCATATCACAATACTTTGTTGAAAACTCGTTTCGGACGTGCTTTTACAGTTAAAATGACAAATAGGATGAAAATGTGTTAAAAGCTCGAAAACATGAAAACCCATGCTTAGAAAGTTGTTACATGTCACATATGCTCGAATGCACTCATTTCACTCAAAATCAATGTTCCTTGTAAAACGTTTCCTTTATGCTCTGAAAAGGCGTTAGAACCAGTTTGAAGGCGCTCCTGCGCTAGGAAAGCAGTTTTCATGCACTCGGTGACACAAAGTGTGTTTGCCCACTCTGAACAAGTGTGGGAAAATGACAACCAGGATGAAAATGTGTTAAATGCTCGAAAACATGAAAATCCATGTTTAGAAAGTTGTTCCATGTCACATATGATCGAATACAATCAAAATCAATGTTCCGTGTCAAACGTGTGCTTTATGCTCTGAAAAGGCGTTAGAAACAGTTTGAAGGCGCTCCTGCGCTCGGAAAGCTGTTTTCATACACTCGTTGAAACAAAGTGTGTTTTCCCACTCGGAACAAGTGCATATCACAATACTTTGTTGAAAACTCGTTTCGGACGTGCTTTTACAGTTAAAATGACAAATAGGATGAAAATGTGTTAAAAGCTCGAAAACATGAAAACCCATGCTTAGAAAGTTGTTACATGTCACTTATGCTCGAATGCACTCATAATCAATGTTCCTTGTAAAACGTTTCCTTTATGCTCTGAAAAGGCGTTAGAACCAGTTTGAAGGCGCTCCTGCGCTAGGAAAGCAGTTTTCATGCACTCGGTGACACAAAGTGTGTTTGCCCACTCTGAACAAGTGTGGGAAAATGACAACCAGGATGAAAATGTGTTAAATGCTCGAAAACATGAAAATCCATGCTTAGCAAGTTGTTCCATGTCACATATGATCGAATACAATCAAAATCAATGTTCCGTGTCAAACGTGTGCTTTATGCTCTGAAAAGGCGTTAGAAACAGTTTGAAGGCGCTCCTGCGCTCGGAAAGCTGTTTTCATACACTCGTTGAAACAGTGTGTTTTCCCACTCGGAACAAGTGCATATCACAATACTTTGTTGAAAACTCGTTTCGGACGTGCTTTTACAGTTAAAATGACAAATAGGATGAAAATGTGTTAAAAGCTCGAAAACATGAAAACCCATGCTTAGAAAGTTGTTACATGTCACATATGCTCGAATGCACTCATTTCACTCATAATCAATGTTCCTTGTAAAACGTTTCCTTTATGCTCTGAAAAGGCGTTAGAACCAGTTTGAAGGCGCTCCTGCGCTAGGAAAGCAGTTTTCATGCACTCGGTGACACAAAGTGTGTTTGCCCACTCTGAACAAGTGTGGGAAAATGACAACCAGGATGAAAATGTGTTAAATGCTCGAAAACATGAAAATCCATGCTTAGCAAGTTGTTACATGTCACATATGGTCGAATGCACTCATTTCACTTAAAATCAATGTTCCTTGTCAAACGTGTGCTCTATGCTCTGAAAAGGCGTTAGAAACAGGCTGAAGGCGCGCCTGCGCCAGGAAAGCTGTTTTCATGCACTCGCTGTCACAAAGTGTGTTTTCCCACTCTGAACAAGTGCAAATCACAATACACTCTAAAAAATAATGGGGCCAGTACTGGTTCGTCAGGGTGATGCCATAGAAGAACCTTTTTCAGGGCTTCAAAGAACTGTTCATGCAACAGTTCTTTAAAGAACCATTTAAACCATTTGTTTGAGCAGTGAAGACAGATTTGTGTAAACATGGCCTATGTGCATTGACCAGCAAATGGTAAGAGAATGCCAGGCTCTGAAGAACCATTTCCAATGTGAAGAACCTTTCGCATAATGTAATGGTTCATCACAGAGTTTTGACTCTCCATGGAACCATCCAGAGATTTGAAGAACCACTGAAGCACCTTTATTTTTTAGAGTGTACTTTGTTGAAAACTCGTTTCAGAAGTGCTTTTACAGTTAAAATGACAACCAGGATGAAAATGTGTTAAATGCTCGAAAACATGAAAATCCATGCTTAGCAAGTTGTTCCATGTCACATATGATCGAATACAATCATTTCACTCAAAATCAATGTTCCGTGTCAAACGTGTGCTTTATGCTCTGAAAAGGCGTTAGAAACAGTTTGAAGGCGCTCCTGCGCTCGGAAAGCTGTTTTCATACACTCGTTGAAACAAAGTGTGTTTGCCCACTCGGAACAAGTGCATATCACAATACTTTGTTGAAAACTCGTTTCGGACGTGCTTTTACAGTTAAAATGACAAATAGGATGAAAATGTGTTAAAAGCTCGAAAACATGAAAACCCATGCTTAGAAAGTTGTTACATGTCACATATGCTCGAATGCACTCATTTCACTCAAAATCAATGTTCCTTGTAAAACGTTTCCTTTATGCTCTGAAAAGGCGTTAGAACCAGTTTGAAGGCGCTCCTGCGCTAGGAAAGCAGTTTTCATGCACTCGGTGACACAAAGTGTGTTTGCCCACTCTGAACAAGTGTGGGAAAATGACAACCAGGATGAAAATGTGTTAAATGCTCGAAAACATGAAAATCCATGCTTAGCAAGTTGTTCCATGTCACATATGATCGAATACAATCAAAATCAATGTTCCGTGTCAAACGTGTGCTTTATGCTCTGAAAAGGCGTTAGAAACAGTTTGAAGGCGCTCCTGCGCTCGGAAAGCTGTTTTCATACACTCGTTGAAACAGTGTGTTTTCCCACTCGGAACAAGTGCATATCACAATACTTTGTTGAAAACTCGTTTCGGACGTGCTTTTACAGTTAAAATGACAAATAGGATGAAAATGTGTTAAAAGCTCGAAAACATGAAAACCCATGCTTAGAAAGTTGTTACATGTCACATATGCTCGAATGCACTCATTTCACTCATAATCAATGTTCCTTGTAAAACGTTTCCTTTATGCTCTGAAAAGGCGTTAGAACCAGTTTGAAGGCGCTCCTGCGCTAGGAAAGCAGTTTTCATGCACTCGGTGACACAAAGTGTGTTTGCCCACTCTGAACAAGTGTGGGAAAATGACAACCAGGATGAAAATGTGTTAAATGCTCGAAAACATGAAAATCCATGCTTAGCAAGTTGTTACATGTCACATATGGTCGAATGCACTCATTTCACTTAAAATCAATGTTCCTTGTCAAACGTGTGCTCTATGCTCTGAAAAGGCGTTAGAAACAGGCTGAAGGCGCGCCTGCGCCAGGAAAGCTGTTTTCATGCACTCGCTGTCACAAAGTGTGTTTTCCCACTCTGAACAAGTGCAAATCACAATACACTCTAAAAAATAATGGGGCCAGTACTGGTTCGTCAGGGTGATGCCATAGAAGAACCTTTTTCAGGGCTTCAAAGAACTGTTCATGCAACAGTTCTTTAAAGAACCATTTAAACCATTTGTTTGAGCAGTGAAGACAGATTTGTGTAAACATGGCCTATGTGCATTGACCAGCAAATGGTAAGAGAATGCCAGGCTCTGAAGAACCATTTCCAATGTGAAGAACCTTTCGCATAATGTAATGGTTCATCACAGAGTTTTGACTCTCCATGGAACCATCCAGAGATTTGAAGAACCACTGAAGCACCTTTATTTTTTAGAGTGTACTTTGTTGAAAACTCGTTTCAGAAGTGCTTTTACAGTTAAAATGACAACCAGGATGAAAATGTGTTAAATGCTCGAAAACATGAAAATCCATGCTTAGCAAGTTGTTCCATGTCACATATGATCGAATACAATCATTTCACTCAAAATCAATGTTCCGTGTCAAACGTGTGCTTTATGCTCTGAAAAGGCGTTAGAAACAGTTTGAAGGCGCTCCTGCGCTCGGAAAGCTGTTTTCATACACTCGTTGAAACAAAGTGTGTTTGCCCACTCGGAACAAGTGCATATCACAATACTTTGTTGAAAACTCGTTTCGGACGTGCTTTTACAGTTAAAATGACAAATAGGATGAAAATGTGTTAAAAGCTCGAAAACATGAAAACCCATGCTTAGAAAGTTGTTACATGTCACATATGCTCGAATGCACTCATTTCACTCAAAATCAATGTTCCTTGTAAAACGTTTCCTTTATGCTCTGAAAAGGCGTTAGAACCAGTTTGAAGGCGCTCCTGCGCTAGGAAAGCAGTTTTCATGCACTCGGTGACACAAAGTGTGTTTGCCCACTCTGAACAAGTGTGGGAAAATGACAACCAGGATGAAAATGTGTTAAATGCTCGAAAACATGAAAATCCATGTTTAGAAAGTTGTTCCATGTCACATATGATCGAATACAATCAAAATCAATGTTCCGTGTCAAACGTGTGCTTTATGCTCTGAAAAGGCGTTAGAAACAGTTTGAAGGCGCTCCTGCGCTCGGAAAGCTGTTTTCATACACTCGTTGAAACAAAGTGTGTTTTCCCACTCGGAACAAGTGCATATCACAATACTTTGTTGAAAACTCGTTTCGGACGTGCTTTTACAGTTAAAATGACAAATAGGATGAAAATGTGTTAAAAGCTCGAAAACATGAAAACCCATGCTTAGAAAGTTGTTACATGTCACTTATGCTCGAATGCACTCATAATCAATGTTCCTTGTAAAACGTTTCCTTTATGCTCTGAAAAGGCGTTAGAACCAGTTTGAAGGCGCTCCTGCGCTAGGAAAGCAGTTTTCATGCACTCGGTGACACAAAGTGTGTTTGCCCACTCTGAACAAGTGTGGGAAAATGACAACCAGGATGAAAATGTGTTAAATGCTCGAAAACATGAAAATCCATGCTTAGCAAGTTGTTCCATGTCACATATGATCGAATACAATCAAAATCAATGTTCCGTGTCAAACGTGTGCTTTATGCTCTGAAAAGGCGTTAGAAACAGTTTGAAGGCGCTCCTGCGCTCGGAAAGCTGTTTTCATACACTCGTTGAAACAGTGTGTTTTCCCACTCGGAACAAGTGCATATCACAATACTTTGTTGAAAACTCGTTTCGGACGTGCTTTTACAGTTAAAATGACAAATAGGATGAAAATGTGTTAAAAGCTCGAAAACATGAAAACCCATGCTTAGAAAGTTGTTACATGTCACATATGCTCGAATGCACTCATTTCACTCATAATCAATGTTCCTTGTAAAACGTTTCCTTTATGCTCTGAAAAGGCGTTAGAACCAGTTTGAAGGCGCTCCTGCGCTAGGAAAGCAGTTTTCATGCACTCGGTGACACAAAGTGTGTTTGCCCACTCTGAACAAGTGTGGGAAAATGACAACCAGGATGAAAATGTGTTAAATGCTCGAAAACATGAAAATCCATGCTTAGCAAGTTGTTACATGTCACATATGGTCGAATGCACTCATTTCACTTAAAATCAATGTTCCTTGTCAAACGTGTGCTCTATGCTCTGAAAAGGCGTTAGAAACAGGCTGAAGGCGCGCCTGCGCCAGGAAAGCTGTTTTCATGCACTCGCTGTCACAAAGTGTGTTTTCCCACTCTGAACAAGTGCAAATCACAATACACTCTAAAAAATAATGGGGCCAGTACTGGTTCGTCAGGGTGATGCCATAGAAGAACCTTTTTCAGGGCTTCAAAGAACTGTTCATGCAACAGTTCTTTAAAGAACCATTTAAACCATTTGTTTGAGCAGTGAAGACAGATTTGTGTAAACATGGCCTATGTGCATTGACCAGCAAATGGTAAGAGAATGCCAGGCTCTGAAGAACCATTTCCAATGTGAAGAACCTTTCGCATAATGTAATGGTTCATCACAGAGTTTTGACTCTCCATGGAACCATCCAGAGATTTGAAGAACCACTGAAGCACCTTTATTTTTTAGAGTGTACTTTGTTGAAAACTCGTTTCAGAAGTGCTTTTACAGTTAAAATGACAACCAGGATGAAAATGTGTTAAATGCTCGAAAACATGAAAATCCATGCTTAGCAAGTTGTTCCATGTCACATATGATCGAATACAATCATTTCACTCAAAATCAATGTTCCGTGTCAAACGTGTGCTTTATGCTCTGAAAAGGCGTTAGAAACAGTTTGAAGGCGCTCCTGCGCTCGGAAAGCTGTTTTCATACACTCGTTGAAACAAAGTGTGTTTTCCCACTCGGAACAAGTGCATATCACAATACTTTGTTGAAAACTCGTTTCGGACGTGCTTTTACAGTTAAAATGACAAATAGGATGAAAATGTGTTAAAAGCTCGAAAACATGAAAACCCATGCTTAGAAAGTTGTTACATGTCACATATGCTCGAATGCACTCATTTCACTCAAAATCAATGTTCCTTGTAAAACGTTTCCTTTATGCTCTGAAAAGGCGTTAGAACCAGTTTGAAGGCGCTCCTGCGCTAGGAAAGCAGTTTTCATGCACTCGGTGACACAAAGTGTGTTTGCCCACTCTGAACAAGTGTGGGAAAATGACAACCAGGATGAAAATGTGTTAAATGCTCGAAAACATGAAAATCCATGTTTAGAAAGTTGTTCCATGTCACATATGATCGAATACAATCAAAATCAATGTTCCGTGTCAAACGTGTGCTTTATGCTCTGAAAAGGCGTTAGAAACAGTTTGAAGGCGCTCCTGCGCTCGGAAAGCTGTTTTCATACACTCGTTGAAACAGTGTGTTTTCCCACTCGGAACAAGTGCATATCACAATACTTTGTTGAAAACTCGTTTCGGACGTGCTTTTACAGTTAAAATGACAAATAGGATGAAAATGTGTTAAAAGCTCGAAAACATGAAAACCCATGCTTAGAAAGTTGTTACATGTCACATATGCTCGAATGCACTCATAATCAATGTTCCTTGTAAAACGTTTCCTTTATGCTCTGAAAAGGCGTTAGAACCAGTTTGAAGGCGCTCCTGCGCTAGGAAAGCAGTTTTCATGGACTCGGTGACACAAAGTGTGTTTGCCCACTCGGAACAAGTGCATATCACAATACTTTGTTGAAAACTCGTTTCGGACGTGCTTTTACAGTTAAAATGAAAACCAGGATGAAAATGTGTTAAATGCTCGAAAACATGAAAATCCATGCTTAGCAAGTTGTTCCATGTCACATATGGTCGAATGCGCTCATTTCACTTAAAATCAATGTTCCTTGTCAAACGTGTGCTTTATGCTCTGAAAAGGCGTTAGAAACAGTTTGAAGGCGCTCCTGCGCTCGGAAAGCTGTTTTCATACACTCGTTGAAACAAAGTGTGTTTTCCCACTCGGAACAAGTGCATATCACAATACTTTGTTGAAAACTCGTTTCGGACGTGCTTTTACAGTTAAAATGACAAATAGGATGAAAATGTGTTAAAAGCTCGAAAACATGAAAACCCATGCTTAGAAAGTTGTTACATGTCACATATGCTCGAATGCACTCATTTCACTCATAATCAATGTTCCTTGTAAAACGTTTCCTTTATGCTCTGAAAAGGCGTTAGAACCAGTTTGAAGGCGCTCCTGCGCTAGGAAAGCAGTTTTCATGCACTCGGTGACACAAAGTGTGTTTGCCCACTCTGAACAAGTGTGGGAAAATGACAACCAGGATGAAAATGTGTTAAATGCTCGAAAACATGAAAATCCATGCTTAGCAAGTTGTTACATGTCACATATGGTCGAATGCACTCATTTCACTTAAAATCAATGTTCCTTGTCAAACGTGTGCTCTATGCTCTGAAAAGGCGTTAGAAACAGGCTGAAGGCGCGCCTGCGCCAGGAAAGCTGTTTTCATGCACTCGCTGTCACAAAGTGTGTTTTCCCACTCTGAACAAGTGCAAATCACAATACACTCTAAAAAATAATGGGGCCAGTACTGGTTCGTCAGGGTGATGCCATAGAAGAACCTTTTTCAGGGCTTCAAAGAACTGTTCATGCAACAGTTCTTTAAAGAACCATTTAAACCATTTGTTTGAGCAGTGAAGACAGATTTGTGTAAACATGGCCTATGTGCATTGACCAGCAAATGGTAAGAGAATGCCAGGCTCTGAAGAACCATTTCCAATGTGAAGAACCTTTCGCATAATGTAATGGTTCATCACAGAGTTTTGACTCTCCATGGAACCATCCAGAGATTTGAAGAACCACTGAAGCACCTTTATTTTTTAGAGTGTACTTTGTTGAAAACTCGTTTCAGAAGTGCTTTTACAGTTAAAATGACAACCAGGATGAAAATGTGTTAAATGCTCGAAAACATGAAAATCCATGCTTAGCAAGTTGTTCCATGTCACATATGATCGAATACAATCATTTCACTCAAAATCAATGTTCCGTGTCAAACGTGTGCTTTATGCTCTGAAAAGGCGTTAGAAACAGTTTGAAGGCGCTCCTGCGCTCGGAAAGCTGTTTTCATACACTCGTTGAAACAAAGTGTGTTTTCCCACTCGGAACAAGTGCATATCACAATACTTTGTTGAAAACTCGTTTCGGACGTGCTTTTACAGTTAAAATGAAAACCAGGATGAAAATGTGTTAAATGCTCGAAAACATGAAAATCCATGCTTAGCAAGTTGTTCCATGTCACATATGGTCGAATGCGCTCATTTCACTTAAAATCAATGTTCCTTGTAAAACGTGTGCTTTATGCTCTGAAAAAGCGTTAGAAACAGTTTGAAGGCGCTCCTGCGCTCGGAAAGCTGTTTTCATACACTCGTTGAAACAAAGTGTGTTTTCCCACTCGGAACAAGTGCATATCACAATACTTTGTTGAAAACTCGTTTCGGACGTGCTTTTACAGTTAAAATGACAAATAGGATGAAAATGTGTTAAAAGCTCGAAAACATGAAAACCCATGCTTAGAAAGTTGTTACATGTCACATATGCTCGAATGCACTCATAATCAATGTTCCTTGTAAAACGTTTCCTTTATGCTCTGAAAAGGCGTTAGAACCAGTTTGAAGGCGCTCCTGCGCTAGGAAAGCAGTTTTCATGGACTCGGTGACACAAAGTGTGTTTGCCCACTCGGAACAAGTGCATATCACAATACTTTGTTGAAAACTCGTTTCGGACGTGCTTTTACAGTTAAAATGAAAACCAGGATGAAAATGTGTTAAATGCTCGAAAACATGAAAATCCATGCTTAGCAAGTTGTTCCATGTCACATATGGTCGAATGCGCTCATTTCACTTAAAATCAATGTTCCTTGTCAAACGTGTGCTTTATGCTCTGAAAAGGCGTTAGAAACAGTTTGAAGGCGCTCCTGCGCTCGGAAAGCTGTTTTCATACACTCGTTGAAACAAAGTGTGTTTTCCCACTCGGAACAAGTGCATATCACAATACTTTGTTGAAAACTCGTTTCGGACGTGCTTTTACAGTTAAAATGACAAATAGGATGAAAATGTGTTAAAAGCTCGAAAACATGAAAACCCATGCTTAGAAAGTTGTTACATGTCACATATGCTCGAATGCACTCATTTCACTCATAATCAATGTTCCTTGTAAAACGTTTCCTTTATGCTCTGAAAAGGCGTTAGAACCAGTTTGAAGGCGCTCCTGCGCTAGGAAAGCAGTTTTCATGCACTCGGTGACACAAAGTGTGTTTGCCCACTCTGAACAAGTGTGGGAAAATGACAACCAGGATGAAAATGTGTTAAATGCTCGAAAACATGAAAATCCATGCTTAGCAAGTTGTTACATGTCACATATGGTCGAATGCACTCATTTCACTTAAAATCAATGTTCCTTGTCAAACGTGTGCTCTATGCTCTGAAAAGGCGTTAGAAACAGGCTGAAGGCGCGCCTGCGCCAGGAAAGCTGTTTTCATGCACTCGCTGTCACAAAGTGTGTTTTCCCACTCTGAACAAGTGCAAATCACAATACACTCTAAAAAATAATGGGGCCAGTACTGGTTCGTCAGGGTGATGCCATAGAAGAACCTTTTTCAGGGCTTCAAAGAACTGTTCATGCAACAGTTCTTTAAAGAACCATTTAAACCATTTGTTTGAGCAGTGAAGACAGATTTGTGTAAACATGGCCTATGTGCATTGACCAGCAAATGGTAAGAGAATGCCAGGCTCTGAAGAACCATTTCCAATGTGAAGAACCTTTCGCATAATGTAATGGTTCATCACAGAGTTTTGACTCTCCATGGAACCATCCAGAGATTTGAAGAACCACTGAAGCACCTTTATTTTTTAGAGTGTACTTTGTTGAAAACTCGTTTCAGAAGTGCTTTTACAGTTAAAATGACAACCAGGATGAAAATGTGTTAAATGCTCGAAAACATGAAAATCCATGCTTAGCAAGTTGTTCCATGTCACATATGATCGAATACAATCATTTCACTCAAAATCAATGTTCCGTGTCAAACGTGTGCTTTATGCTCTGAAAAGGCGTTAGAAACAGTTTGAAGGCGCTCCTGCGCTCGGAAAGCTGTTTTCATACACTCGTTGAAACAAAGTGTGTTTGCCCACTCGGAACAAGTGCATATCACAATACTTTGTTGAAAACTCGTTTCGGACGTGCTTTTACAGTTAAAATGACAAATAGGATGAAAATGTGTTAAAAGCTCGAAAACATGAAAACCCATGCTTAGAAAGTTGTTACATGTCACATATGCTCGAATGCACTCATTTCACTCAAAATCAATGTTCCTTGTAAAACGTTTCCTTTATGCTCTGAAAAGGCGTTAGAACCAGTTTGAAGGCGCTCCTGCGCTAGGAAAGCAGTTTTCATGCACTCGGTGACACAAAGTGTGTTTGCCCACTCTGAACAAGTGTGGGAAAATGACAACCAGGATGAAAATGTGTTAAATGCTCGAAAACATGAAAATCCATGTTTAGAAAGTTGTTCCATGTCACATATGATCGAATACAATCAAAATCAATGTTCCGTGTCAAACGTGTGCTTTATGCTCTGAAAAGGCGTTAGAAACAGTTTGAAGGCGCTCCTGCGCTCGGAAAGCTGTTTTCATACACTCGTTGAAACAAAGTGTGTTTTCCCACTCGGAACAAGTGCATATCACAATACTTTGTTGAAAACTCGTTTCGGACGTGCTTTTACAGTTAAAATGAAAACCAGGATGAAAATGTGTTAAATGCTCGAAAACATGAAAATCCATGCTTAGCAAGTTGTTCCATGTCACATATGGTCGAATGCGCTCATTTCACTTAAAATCAATGTTCCTTGTCAAACGTGTGCTTTATGCTCTGAAAAAGCGTTAGAAACAGTTTGAAGGCGCTCCTGCGCTCGGAAAGCTGTTTTCATACACTCGTTGAAACAAAGTGTGTTTTCCCACTCGGAACAAGTGCATATCACAATACTTTGTTGAAAACTCGTTTCGGACGTGCTTTTACAGTTAAAATGACAAATAGGATGAAAATGTGTTAAAAGCTCGAAAACATGAAAACCCATGCTTAGAAAGTTGTTACATGTCACATATGCTCGAATGCACTCATAATCAATGTTCCTTGTAAAACGTTTCCTTTATGCTCTGAAAAGGCGTTAGAACCAGTTTGAAGGCGCTCCTGCGCTAGGAAAGCAGTTTTCATGGACTCGGTGACACAAAGTGTGTTTGCCCACTCGGAACAAGTGCATATCACAATACTTTGTTGAAAACTCGTTTCGGACGTGCTTTTACAGTTAAAATGAAAACCAGGATGAAAATGTGTTAAATGCTCGAAAACATGAAAATCCATGCTTAGCAAGTTGTTCCATGTCACATATGGTCGAATGCGCTCATTTCACTTAAAATCAATGTTCCTTGTCAAACGTGTGCTTTATGCTCTGAAAAGGCGTTAGAAACAGTTTGAAGGCGCTCCTGCGCTCGGAAAGCTGTTTTCATACACTCGTTGAAACAAAGTGTGTTTTCCCACTCGGAACAAGTGCATATCACAATACTTTGTTGAAAACTCGTTTCGGACGTGCTTTTACAGTTAAAATGACAAATAGGATGAAAATGTGTTAAAAGCTCGAAAACATGAAAACCCATGCTTAGAAAGTTGTTACATGTCACATATGCTCGAATGCACTCATTTCACTCATAATCAATGTTCCTTGTAAAACGTTTCCTTTATGCTCTGAAAAGGCGTTAGAACCAGTTTGAAGGCGCTCCTGCGCTAGGAAAGCAGTTTTCATGCACTCGGTGACACAAAGTGTGTTTGCCCACTCTGAACAAGTGTGGGAAAATGACAACCAGGATGAAAATGTGTTAAATGCTCGAAAACATGAAAATCCATGCTTAGCAAGTTGTTACATGTCACATATGGTCGAATGCACTCATTTCACTTAAAATCAATGTTCCTTGTCAAACGTGTGCTCTATGCTCTGAAAAGGCGTTAGAAACAGGCTGAAGGCGCGCCTGCGCCAGGAAAGCTGTTTTCATGCACTCGCTGTCACAAAGTGTGTTTTCCCACTCTGAACAAGTGCAAATCACAATACACTCTAAAAAATAATGGGGCCAGTACTGGTTCGTCAGGGTGATGCCATAGAAGAACCTTTTTCAGGGCTTCAAAGAACTGTTCATGCAACAGTTCTTTAAAGAACCATTTAAACCATTTGTTTGAGCAGTGAAGACAGATTTGTGTAAACATGGCCTATGTGCATTGACCAGCAAATGGTAAGAGAATGCCAGGCTCTGAAGAACCATTTCCAATGTGAAGAACCTTTCGCATAATGTAATGGTTCATCACAGAGTTTTGACTCTCCATGGAACCATCCAGAGATTTGAAGAACCACTGAAGCACCTTTATTTTTTAGAGTGTACTTTGTTGAAAACTCGTTTCAGAAGTGCTTTTACAGTTAAAATGACAACCAGGATGAAAATGTGTTAAATGCTCGAAAACATGAAAATCCATGCTTAGCAAGTTGTTCCATGTCACATATGATCGAATACAATCATTTCACTCAAAATCAATGTTCCGTGTCAAACGTGTGCTTTATGCTCTGAAAAGGCGTTAGAAACAGTTTGAAGGCGCTCCTGCGCTCGGAAAGCTGTTTTCATACACTCGTTGAAACAAAGTGTGTTTGCCCACTCGGAACAAGTGCATATCACAATACTTTGTTGAAAACTCGTTTCGGACGTGCTTTTACAGTTAAAATGACAAATAGGATGAAAATGTGTTAAAAGCTCGAAAACATGAAAACCCATGCTTAGAAAGTTGTTACATGTCACATATGCTCGAATGCACTCATAATCAATGTTCCTTGTAAAACGTTTCCTTTATGCTCTGAAAAGGTGTTAGAACCAGTTTGAAGGCGCTCCTGCGCTAGGAAAGCAGTTTTCATGCACTCGGTGACACAAAGTGTGTTTGCCCACTCGGAACAAGTGCATATCACAATACTTTGTTGAAAACTCGTTTCGGACGTGCTTTTACAGTTAAAATGACAACCAGGATGAAAATGTGTTAAATGCTCGAAAACATGAAAATCCATGCTTAGCAAGTTGTTCCATGTCACATATGGTCGAATGCGCTCATTTCACTTAAAATCAATGTTCCTTGTCAAACGTTTGCTTTATGCTCTGAAAAGGCGTTAGAAACAGTTTGAAGGCGCTCCTGCGCTCGGAAAGCTGTTTTCATACACTCGTTGAAACAAAGTGTGTTTTCCCACTCGGAACAAGTGCATATCACAATACTTTGTTGAAAACTCGTTTCGGACGTGCTTTTACAGTTAAAATGACAAATAGGATGAAAATGTGTTAAAAGCTCGAAAACATGAAAACCCATGCTTAGAAAGTTGTTACATGTCACATATGCTCGAATGCACTCATAATCAATGTTCCTTGTAAAACGTTTCCTTTATGCTCTGAAAAGGCGTTAGAACCAGTTTGAAGGCGCTCCTGCGCTAGGAAAGCAGTTTTCATGGACTCGGTGACACAAAGTGTGTTTGCCCACTCGGAACAAGTGCATATCACAATACTTTGTTGAAAACTCGTTTCGGACGTGCTTTTACAGTTAAAATGAAAACCAGGATGAAAATGTGTTAAATGCTCGAAAACATGAAAATCCATGCTTAGCAAGTTGTTCCATGTCACATATGGTCGAATGCGCTCATTTCACTTAAAATCAATGTTCCTTGTCAAACGTGTGCTTTATGCTCTGAAAAGGCGTTAGAAACAGTTTGAAGGCGCTCCTGCGCTCGGAAAGCTGTTTTCATACACTCGTTGAAACAAAGTGTGTTTTCCCACTCGGAACAAGTGCATATCACAATACTTTGTTGAAAACTCGTTTCGGACGTGCTTTTACAGTTAAAATGACAAATAGGATGAAAATGTGTTAAAAGCTCGAAAACATGAAAACCCATGCTTAGAAAGTTGTTACATGTCACATATGCTCGAATGCGCTCATTTCACTCAAAATCAATGTTCCTTGTAAAACGTTTCCTTTATGCTCTGAAAAGGCGTTAGAACCAGTTTGAAGGCGCTCCTGCGCTAGGAAAGCAGTTTCCATGCACTCGGTGACACAAAGTGTGTTTGCCCACTCTGAACAAGTGTGGGAAAATGACAACCAAGATGAAAATGTGTTAAAAGCTCGAAAACATGAAAACCCATGCTTAGAAAGTTGTTACATGTCACATATGCTCGAATGCACTCATTTCACTCATAATCAATGTTCCTTGTAAAACGTTTCCTTTATGCTCTGAAAAGGCGTTAGAACCAGTTTGAAGGCGCTCCTGCGCTAGGAAAGCAGTTTTCATGCACTCGGTGACACAAAGTGTGTTTGCCCACTCTGAACAAGTGTGGGAAAATGACAACCAGGATGAAAATGTGTTAAATGCTCGAAAACATGAAAATCCATGCTTAGCAAGTTGTTACATGTCACATATGGTCGAATGCACTCATTTCACTTAAAATCAATGTTCCTTGTCAAACGTGTGCTCTATGCTCTGAAAAGGCGTTAGAAACAGGCTGAAGGCGCGCCTGCGCCAGGAAAGCTGTTTTCATGCACTCGCTGTCACAAAGTGTGTTTTCCCACTCTGAACAAGTGCAAATCACAATACACTCTAAAAAATAATGGGGCCAGTACTGGTTCGTCAGGGTGATGCCATAGAAGAACCTTTTTCAGGGCTTCAAAGAACTGTTCATGCAACAGTTCTTTAAAGAACCATTTAAACCATTTGTTTGAGCAGTGAAGACAGATTTGTGTAAAAATGGCCTATGTGCATTGACCAGCAAATGGTAAGAGAATGCCAGGCTCTGAAGAACCATTTCCAATGTGAAGAACCTTTCGCATAATGTAATGGTTCATCACAGAGTTTTGACTCTCCATGGAACCATCCAGAGATTTGAAGAACCACTGAAGCACCTTTATTTTTTAGAGTGTACTTTGTTGAAAACTCGTTTCAGAAGTGCTTTTACAGTTAAAATGACAACCAGGATGAAAATGTGTTAAATGCTCGAAAACATGAAAATCCATGCTTAGCAAGTTGTTCCATGTCACATATGATCGAATACAATCATTTCACTCAAAATCAATGTTCCGTGTCAAACGTGTGCTTTATGCTCTGAAAAGGCGTTAGAAACAGTTTGAAGGCGCTCCTGCGCTCGGAAAGCTGTTTTCATACACTCGTTGAAACAAAGTGTGTTTGCCCACTCGGAACAAGTGCATATCACAATACTTTGTTGAAAACTCGTTTCGGACGTGCTTTTACAGTTAAAATGACAAATAGGATGAAAATGTGTTAAAAGCTCGAAAACATGAAAACCCATGCTTAGAAAGTTGTTACATGTCACATATGCTCGAATGCACTCATTTCACTCAAAATCAATGTTCCTTGTAAAACGTTTCCTTTATGCTCTGAAAAGGCGTTAGAACCAGTTTGAAGGCGCTCCTGCGCTAGGAAAGCAGTTTTCATGCACTCGGTGACACAAAGTGTGTTTGCCCACTCTGAACAAGTGTGGGAAAATGACAACCAGGATGAAAATGTGTTAAATGCTCGAAAACATGAAAATCCATGTTTAGAAAGTTGTTCCATGTCACATATGATCGAATACAATCAAAATCAATGTTCCGTGTCAAACGTGTGCTTTATGCTCTGAAAAGGCGTTAGAAACAGTTTGAAGGCGCTCCTGCGCTCGGAAAGCTGTTTTCATACACTCGTTGAAACAGTGTGTTTTCCCACTCGGAACAAGTGCATATCACAATACTTTGTTGAAAACTCGTTTCGGACGTGCTTTTACAGTTAAAATGACAAATAGGATGAAAATGTGTTAAAAGCTCGAAAACATGAAAACCCATGCTTAGAAAGTTGTTACATGTCACATATGCTCGAATGCACTCATTTCACTCATAATCAATGTTCCTTGTAAAACGTTTCCTTTATGCTCTGAAAAGGCGTTAGAACCAGTTTGAAGGCGCTCCTGCGCTAGGAAAGCAGTTTTCATGCACTCGGTGACACAAAGTGTGTTTGCCCACTCTGAACAAGTGTGGGAAAATGACAACCAGGATGAAAATGTGTTAAATGCTCGAAAACATGAAAATCCATGCTTAGCAAGTTGTTACATGTCACATATGGTCGAATGCACTCATTTCACTTAAAATCAATGTTCCTTGTCAAACGTGTGCTCTATGCTCTGAAAAGGCGTTAGAAACAGGCTGAAGGCGCGCCTGCGCCAGGAAAGCTGTTTTCATGCACTCGCTGTCACAAAGTGTGTTTTCCCACTCTGAACAAGTGCAAATCACAATACACTCTAAAAAATAATGGGGCCAGTACTGGTTCGTCAGGGTGATGCCATAGAAGAACCTTTTTCAGGGCTTCAAAGAACTGTTCATGCAACAGTTCTTTAAAGAACCATTTAAACCATTTGTTTGAGCAGTGAAGACAGATTTGTGTAAACATGGCCTATGTGCATTGACCAGCAAATGGTAAGAGAATGCCAGGCTCTGAAGAACCATTTCCAATGTGAAGAACCTTTCGCATAATGTAATGGTTCATCACAGAGTTTTGACTCTCCATGGAACCATCCAGAGATTTGAAGAACCACTGAAGCACCTTTATTTTTTAGAGTGTACTTTGTTGAAAACTCGTTTCAGAAGTGCTTTTACAGTTAAAATGACAACCAGGATGAAAATGTGTTAAATGCTCGAAAACATGAAAATCCATGCTTAGCAAGTTGTTCCATGTCACATATGATCGAATACAATCATTTCACTCAAAATCAATGTTCCGTGTCAAACGTGTGCTTTATGCTCTGAAAAGGCGTTAGAAACAGTTTGAAGGCGCTCCTGCGCTCGGAAAGCTGTTTTCATACACTCGTTGAAACAAAGTGTGTTTTCCCACTCGGAACAAGTGCATATCACAATACTTTGTTGAAAACTCGTTTCGGACGTGCTTTTACAGTTAAAATGACAAATAGGATGAAAATGTGTTAAAAGCTCGAAAACATGAAAACCCATGCTTAGAAAGTTGTTACATGTCACATATGCTCGAATGCACTCATTTCACTCAAAATCAATGTTCCTTGTAAAACGTTTCCTTTATGCTCTGAAAAGGCGTTAGAACCAGTTTGAAGGCGCTCCTGCGCTAGGAAAGCAGTTTTCATGCACTCGGTGACACAAAGTGTGTTTGCCCACTCTGAACAAGTGTGGGAAAATGACAACCAGGATGAAAATGTGTTAAATGCTCGAAAACATGAAAATCCATGTTTAGAAAGTTGTTCCATGTCACATATGATCGAATACAATCAACATCAATGTTCCGTGTCAAACGTGTGCTTTATGCTCTGAAAAGGCGTTAGAAACAGTTTGAAGGCGCTCCTGCGCTCGGAAAGCTGTTTTCATACACTCGTTGAAACAAAGTGTGTTTTCCCACTCGGAACAAGTGCATATCACAATACTTTGTTGAAAACTCGTTTCGGACGTGCTTTTACAGTTAAAATGACAAATAGGATGAAAATGTGTTAAAAGCTCGAAAACATGAAAACCCATGCTTAGAAAGTTGTTACATGTCACATATGCTCGAATGCACTCATAATCAATGTTCCTTGTAAAACGTTTCCTTTATGCTCTGAAAAGGCGTTAGAACCAGTTTGAAGGCGCTCCTGCGCTAGGAAAGCAGTTTTCATGGACTCGGTGACACAAAGTGTGTTTGCCCACTCGGAACAAGTGCATATCACAATACTTTGTTGAAAACTCGTTTCGGACGTGCTTTTACAGTTAAAATGACAACCAGGATGAAAATGTGTTAAATGCTCGAAAACATGAAAATCCATGCTTAGCAAGTTGTTCCATGTCACATATGGTCGAATGCGCTCATTTCACTTAAAATCAATGTTCCTTGTCAAACGTTTGCTTTATGCTCTGAAAAGGCGTTAGAAACAGTTTGAAGGCGCTCCTGCGCTCGGAAAGCTGTTTTCATACACTCGTTGAAACAAAGTGTGTTTTCCCACTCGGAACAAGTGCATATCACAATACTTTGTTGAAAACTCGTTTCGGACGTGCTTTTACAGTTAAAATGACAAATAGGATGAAAATGTGTTAAAAGCTCGAAAACATGAAAACCCATGCTTAGAAAGTTGTTACATGTCACATATGCTCGAATGCACTCATAATCAATGTTCCTTGTAAAACGTTTCCTTTATGCTCTGAAAAGGCGTTAGAACCAGTTTGAAGGCGCTCCTGCGCTAGGAAAGCAGTTTTCATGGACTCGGTGACACAAAGTGTGTTTGCCCACTCGGAACAAGTGCATATCACAATACTTTGTTGAAAACTCGTTTCGGACGTGCTTTTACAGTTAAAATGAAAACCAGGATGAAAATGTGTTAAATGCTCGAAAACATGAAAATCCATGCTTAGCAAGTTGTTCCATGTCACATATGGTCGAATGCGCTCATTTCACTTAAAATCAATGTTCCTTGTCAAACGTGTGCTTTATGCTCTGAAAAGGCGTTAGAAACAGTTTGAAGGCGCTCCTGCGCTCGGAAAGCTGTTTTCATACACTCGTTGAAACAAAGTGTTTTTTCCCACTCGGAACAAGTGCATATCACAATACTTTGTTGAAAACTCGTTTCGGACGTGCTTTTACAGTTAAAATGACAAATAGGATGAAAATGTGTTAAAAGCTCGAAAACATGAAAACCCATGCTTAGAAAGTTGTTACATGTCACATATGCTCGAATGCACTCATTTCACTCAAAATCAATGTTCCTTGTAAAACGTTTCCTTTATGCTCTGAAAAGGCGTTAGAACCAGTTTGAAGGCGCTCCTGCGCTAGGAAAGCAGTTTCCATGCACTCGGTGAGACAAAGTGTGTTTGCCCACTCTGAACAAGTGTGGGAAAATGACAACCAAGATGAAAATGTGTTAAATGCTCGAAAACATGAAAATGCATGCTTAGAAAGTTGTGACATGTCACATATGCTCGAATGCGCTCATTTCACTGAAAATCAATGTTCCTTGTCGAGCCTTTGCTTTATGCTCTGAAAAGGCGTTAGAAACAGGCTGAAGGCGCTCCTGCGCTAGGAAAGCTGTTTTCATGCACTCGGTGACACAAAGTGTGTTTTCCCACTCTGAAAAGTGCATACCACAATACTTTGTTGAAGACTCGTTTCAGACGTGCTTTTACAGTTAAAATGACAAATCGGATGAAAATGTGTTGAAAGCTCGAAAACATGAAAATGCATGCTTAGAAAGTTGTGACATGTCACATATGCTCGAATGCGCTCATTTCACTGAAAATCAATGTTCCTTGTCGAGCCTTTGCTTTATGCTCTGAAAAGGCGTTAGAAACAGGCTGAAGGCGCTCCTGCGCTAGGAAAGCTGTTTTCATGCACTCGGTGACACAAAGTGTGTTTTCCCACTCTGAAAAGTGCATACCACAATACTTTGTTGAAGACTCGTTTCAGACGTGCTTTTACAGTTAAAATGACAAATCGGATGAAAATGTGTTGAAAGCTCGAAAACATGAAAATCCATGCTTAGCAAGTTGTTACATGTCACATATGGTCGAATGCACTCATTTCACTTAAAATCAATGTTCCTTGTCAAACGTGTGCTCTATGCTCTGAAAAGGCGTTAGAAACAGGCTGAAGGCGCGCCTGCGCCAGGAAAGCTGTTTTCATGCACTCGCTGTCACAAAGTGTGTTTTCCCACTCTGAACAAGTGCAAATCACAATACACTCTAAAAAATAATGGGGCCAGTACTGGTTCGTCAGGGTGATGCCATAGAAGAACCTTTTTCAGGGCTTCAAAGAACTGTTCATGCAACAGTTCTTTAAAGAACCATTTAAACCATTTGTTTGAGCAGTGAAGACAGATTTGTGTAAACATGGCCTATGTGCATTGACCAGCAAATGGTAAGAGAATGCCAGGCTCTGAAGAACCATTTCCAATGTGAAGAACCTTTCGCATAATGTAATGGTTCATCACAGAGTTTTGACTCTCCATGGAACCATCCAGAGATTTGAAGAACCACTGAAGCACCTTTATTTTTTAGAGTGTACTTTGTTGAAAACTCGTTTCAGAAGTGCTTTTACAGTTAAAATGACAACCAGGATGAAAATGTGTTAAATGCTCGAAAACATGAAAATCCATGCTTAGCAAGTTGTTCCATGTCACATATGATCGAATACAATCATTTCACTCAAAATCAATGTTCCGTGTCAAACGTGTGCTTTATGCTCTGAAAAGGCGTTAGAAACAGTTTGAAGGCGCTCCTGCGCTCGGAAAGCTGTTTTCATACACTCGTTGAAACAAAGTGTGTTTGCCCACTCGGAACAAGTGCATATCACAATACTTTGTTGAAAACTCGTTTCGGACGTGCTTTTACAGTTAAAATGACAAATAGGATGAAAATGTGTTAAAAGCTCGAAAACATGAAAACCCATGCTTAGAAAGTTGTTACATGTCACATATGCTCGAATGCACTCATTTCACTCAAAATCAATGTTCCTTGTAAAACGTTTCCTTTATGCTCTGAAAAGGCGTTAGAACCAGTTTGAAGGCGCTCCTGCGCTAGGAAAGCAGTTTTCATGCACTCGGTGACACAAAGTGTGTTTGCCCACTCTGAACAAGTGTGGGAAAATGACAACCAGGATGAAAATGTGTTAAATGCTCGAAAACATGAAAATCCATGCTTAGCAAGTTGTTACATGTCACATATGGTCGAATGCACTCATTTCACTTAAAATCAATGTTCCTTGTCAAACGTGTGCTCTATGCTCTGAAAAGGCGTTAGAAACAGGCTGAAGGCGCGCCTGCGCCAGGAAAGCTGTTTTCATGCACTCGCTGTCACAAAGTGTGTTTTCCCACTCTGAACAAGTGCAAATCACAATACACTCTAAAAAATAATGGGGCCAGTACTGGTTCGTCAGGGTGATGCCATAGAAGAACCTTTTTCAGGGCTTCAAAGAACTGTTCATGCAACAGTTCTTTAAAGAACCATTTAAACCATTTGTTTGAGCAGTGAAGACAGATTTGTGTAAACATGGCCTATGTGCATTGACCAGCAAATGGTAAGAGAATGCCAGGCTCTGAAGAACCATTTCCAATGTGAAGAACCTTTCGCATAATGTAATGGTTCATCACAGAGTTTTGACTCTCCATGGAACCATCCAGAGATTTGAAGAACCACTGAAGCACCTTTATTTTTTAGAGTGTACTTTGTTGAAAACTCGTTTCAGAAGTGCTTTTACAGTTAAAATGACAACCAGGATGAAAATGTGTTAAATGCTCGAAAACATGAAAATCCATGCTTAGCAAGTTGTTCCATGTCACATATGATCGAATACAATCATTTCACTCAAAATCAATGTTCCGTGTCAAACGTGTGCTTTATGCTCTGAAAAGGCGTTAGAAACAGTTTGAAGGCGCTCCTGCGCTCGGAAAGCTGTTTTCATACACTCGTTGAAACAAAGTGTGTTTGCCCACTCGGAACAAGTGCATATCACAATACTTTGTTGAAAACTCGTTTCGGACGTGCTTTTACAGTTAAAATGACAAATAGGATGAAAATGTGTTAAAAGCTCGAAAACATGAAAACCCATGCTTAGAAAGTTGTTACATGTCACATATGCTCGAATGCACTCATTTCACTCAAAATCAATGTTCCTTGTAAAACGTTTCCTTTATGCTCTGAAAAGGCGTTAGAACCAGTTTGAAGGCGCTCCTGCGCTAGGAAAGCAGTTTTCATGCACTCGGTGACACAAAGTGTGTTTGCCCACTCTGAACAAGTGTGGGAAAATGACAACCAGGATGAAAATGTGTTAAATGCTCGAAAACATGAAAATCCATGCTTAGCAAGTTGTTACATGTCACATATGGTCGAATGCACTCATTTCACTTAAAATCAATGTTCCTTGTCAAACGTGTGCTCTATGCTCTGAAAAGGCGTTAGAAACAGGCTGAAGGCGCGCCTGCGCCAGGAAAGCTGTTTTCATGCACTCGCTGTCACAAAGTGTGTTTTCCCACTCTGAACAAGTGCAAATCACAATACACTCTAAAAAATAATGGGGCCAGTACTGGTTCGTCAGGGTGATGCCATAGAAGAACCTTTTTCAGGGCTTCAAAGAACTGTTCATGCAACAGTTCTTTAAAGAACCATTTAAACCATTTGTTTGAGCAGTGAAGACAGATTTGTGTAAACATGGCCTATGTGCATTGACCAGCAAATGGTAAGAGAATGCCAGGCTCTGAAGAACCATTTCCAATGTGAAGAACCTTTCGCATAATGTAATGGTTCATCACAGAGTTTTGACTCTCCATGGAACCATCCAGAGATTTGAAGAACCACTGAAGCACCTTTATTTTTTAGAGTGTACTTTGTTGAAAACTCGTTTCAGAAGTGCTTTTACAGTTAAAATGACAACCAGGATGAAAATGTGTTAAATGCTCGAAAACATGAAAATCCATGCTTAGCAAGTTGTTCCATGTCACATATGATCGAATACAATCATTTCACTCAAAATCAATGTTCCGTGTCAAACGTGTGCTTTATGCTCTGAAAAGGCGTTAGAAACAGTTTGAAGGCGCTCCTGCGCTCGGAAAGCTGTTTTCATACACTCGTTGAAACAAAGTGTGTTTGCCCACTCGGAACAAGTGCATATCACAATACTTTGTTGAAAACTCATTTCGGACGTGCTTTTACAGTTAAAATGACAAATAGGATGAAAATGTGTTAAAAGCTCGAAAACATGAAAACCCATGCTTAGAAAGTTGTTACATGTCACATATGCTCGAATGCACTCATTTCACTCAAAATCAATGTTCCTTGTAAAACGTTTCCTTTATGCTCTGAAAAGGCGTTAGAACCAGTTTGAAGGCGCTCCTGCGCTAGGAAAGCAGTTTTCATGCACTCGGTGACACAAAGTGTGTTTGCCCACTCTGAACAAGTGTGGGAAAATGACAACCAGGATGAAAATGTGTTAAATGCTCGAAAACATGAAAATCCATGCTTAGCAAGTTGTTCCATGTCACATATGATCGAATACAATCAAAATCAATGTTCCGTGTCAAACGTGTGCTTTATGCTCTGAAAAGGCGTTAGAAACAGTTTGAAGGCGCTCCTGCGCTCGGAAAGCTGTTTTCATACACTCGTTGAAACAAAGTGTGTTTTCCCACTCGGAACAAGTGCATATCACAATACTTTGTTGAAAACTCGTTTCGGACGTGCTTTTACAGTTAAAATGACAAATAGGATGAAAATGTGTTAAAAGCTCGAAAACATGAAAACCCATGCTTAGAAAGTTGTTACATGTCACTTATGCTCGAATGCACTCATAATCAATGTTCCTTGTAAAACGTTTCCTTTATGCTCTGAAAAGGCGTTAGAACCAGTTTGAAGGCGCTCCTGCGCTAGGAAAGCAGTTTTCATGGACTCGGTGACACAAAGTGTGTTTGCCCACTCGGAACAAGTGCATATCACAATACTTTGTTGAAAACTCGTTTCGGACGTGCTTTTACAGTTAAAATGAAAACCAGGATGAAAATGTGTTAAATGCTCGAAAACATGAAAATCCATGCTTAGCAAGTTGTTCCATGTCACATATGGTCGAATGCGCTCATTTCACTTAAAATCAATGTTCCTTGTCAAACGTGTGCTTTATGCTCTGAAAAGGCGTTAGAAACAGTTTGAAGGCGCTCCTGCGCTCGGAAAGCTGTTTTCATACACTCGTTGAAACAAAGTGTGTTTTCCCACTCGGAACAAGTGCATATCACAATACTTTGTTGAAAACTCGTTTCGGACGTGCTTTTACAGTTAAAATGACAAATAGGATGAAAATGTGTTAAAAGCTCGAAAACATGAAAACCCATGCTTAGAAAGTTGTTACATGTCACATATGCTCGAATGCACTCATTTCACTCAAAATCAATGTTCCTTGTAAAACGTTTCCTTTATGCTCTGAAAAGGCGTTAGAACCAGTTTGAAGGCGCTCCTGCGCTAGGAAAGCAGTTTCCATGCACTCGGTGACACAAAGTGTGTTTGCCCACTCTGAACAAGTGTGGGAAAATGACAACCAAGATGAAAATGTGTTAAATGCTCGAAAACATGAAAATGCATGCTTAGAAAGTTGTGACATGTCACATATGCTCGAATGCGCTCATTTCACTGAAAATCAATGTTCCTTGTCGAGCCTTTGCTTTATGCTCTGAAAAGGCGTTAGAAACAGGCTGAAGGCGCTCCTGCGCTAGGAAAGCTGTTTTCATGCACTCGGTGACACAAAGTGTGTTTTCCCACTCTGAAAAGTGCATACCACAATACTTTGTTGAAGACTCGTTTCAGACGTGCTTTTACAGTTAAAATGACAAATCTGATGAAAATGTGTTGAAAGCTCGAAAACATGAAAATCCATGCTTAGCAAGTTGTTACATGTCACATATGGTTGAATGCACTCATTTCACTTAAAATCAATGTTCCTTGTCAAACGTGTGCTCTATGCTCTGAAAAGGCGTTAGAAACAGGCTGAAGGCGCGCCTGCGCCAGGAAAGCTGTTTTCATGCACTCGCTGTCACAAAGTGTGTTTTCCCACTCTGAACAAGTGCAAATCACAATACACTCTAAAAAATAATGGGGCCAGTACTGGTTCGTCAGGGTGATGCCATAGAAGAACCTTTTTCAGGGCTTCAAAGAACTGTTCATGCAACAGTTCTTTAAAGAACCATTTAAACCATTTGTTTGAGCAGTGAAGACAGATTTGTGTAAACATGGCCTATGTGCATTGACCAGCAAATGGTAAGAGAATGCCAGGCTCTGAAGAACCATTTCCAATGTGAAGAACCTTTCGCATAATGTAATGGTTCATCACAGAGTTTTGACTCTCCATGGAACCATCCAGAGATTTGAAGAACCACTGAAGCACCTTTATTTTTTAGAGTGTACTTTGTTGAAAACTCGTTTCAGAAGTGCTTTTACAGTTAAAATGACAACCAGGATGAAAATGTGTTAAATGCTCGAAAACATGAAAATCCATGCTTAGCAAGTTGTTCCATGTCACATATGATCGAATACAATCATTTCACTCAAAATCAATGTTCCGTGTCAAACGTGTGCTTTATGCTCTGAAAAGGCGTTAGAAACAGTTTGAAGGCGCTCCTGCGCTCGGAAAGCTGTTTTCATACACTCGTTGAAACAAAGTGTGTTTGCCCACTCGGAACAAGTGCATATCACAATACTTTGTTGAAAACTCGTTTCGGACGTGCTTTTACAGTTAAAATGACAAATAGGATGAAAATGTGTTAAAAGCTCGAAAACATGAAAACCCATGCTTAGAAAGTTGTTACATGTCACATATGCTCGAATGCACTCATTTCACTCAAAATCAATGTTCCTTGTAAAACGTTTCCTTTATGCTCTGAAAAGGCGTTAGAACCAGTTTGAAGGCGCTCCTGCGCTAGGAAAGCAGTTTTCATGCACTCGGTGACACAAAGTGTGTTTGCCCACTCTGAACAAGTGTGGGAAAATGACAACCAGGATGAAAATGTGTTAAATGCTCGAAAACATGAAAATCCATGTTTAGAAAGTTGTTCCATGTCACATATGATCGAATACAATCAAAATCAATGTTCCGTGTCAAACGTGTGCTTTATGCTCTGAAAAGGCGTTAGAAACAGTTTGAAGGCGCTCCTGCGCTCGGAAAGCTGTTTTCATACACTCGTTGAAACAAAGTGTGTTTTCCCACTCGGAACAAGTGCATATCACAATACTTTGTTGAAAACTCGTTTCGGACGTGCTTTTACAGTTAAAATGACAAATAGGATGAAAATGTGTTAAAAGCTCGAAAACATGAAAACCCATGCTTAGAAAGTTGTTACATGTCACTTATGCTCGAATGCACTCATAATCAATGTTCCTTGTAAAACGTTTCCTTTATGCTCTGAAAAGGCGTTAGAACCAGTTTGAAGGCGCTCCTGCGCTAGGAAAGCAGTTTTCATGCACTCGGTGACACAAAGTGTGTTTGCCCACTCTGAACAAGTGTGGGAAAATGACAACCAGGATGAAAATGTGTTAAATGCTCGAAAACATGAAAATCCATGCTTAGCAAGTTGTTCCATGTCACATATGATCGAATACAATCAAAATCAATGTTCCGTGTCAAACGTGTGCTTTATGCTCTGAAAAGGCGTTAGAAACAGTTTGAAGGCGCTCCTGCGCTCGGAAAGCTGTTTTCATACACTCGTTGAAACAGTGTGTTTTCCCACTCGGAACAAGTGCATATCACAATACTTTGTTGAAAACTCGTTTCGGACGTGCTTTTACAGTTAAAATGACAAATAGGATGAAAATGTGTTAAAAGCTCGAAAACATGAAAACCCATGCTTAGAAAGTTGTTACATGTCACATATGCTCGAATGCACTCATTTCACTCATAATCAATGTTCCTTGTAAAACGTTTCCTTTATGCTCTGAAAAGGCGTTAGAACCAGTTTGAAGGCGCTCCTGCGCTAGGAAAGCAGTTTTCATGCACTCGGTGACACAAAGTGTGTTTGCCCACTCTGAACAAGTGTGGGAAAATGACAACCAGGATGAAAATGTGTTAAATGCTCGAAAACATGAAAATCCATGCTTAGCAAGTTGTTACATGTCACATATGGTCGAATGCACTCATTTCACTTAAAATCAATGTTCCTTGTCAAACGTGTGCTCTATGCTCTGAAAAGGCGTTAGAAACAGGCTGAAGGCGCGCCTGCGCCAGGAAAGCTGTTTTCATGCACTCGCTGTCACAAAGTGTGTTTTCCCACTCTGAACAAGTGCAAATCACAATACACTCTAAAAAATAATGGGGCCAGTACTGGTTCGTCAGGGTGATGCCATAGAAGAACCTTTTTCAGGGCTTCAAAGAACTGTTCATGCAACAGTTCTTTAAAGAACCATTTAAACCATTTGTTTGAGCAGTGAAGACAGATTTGTGTAAACATGGCCTATGTGCATTGACCAGCAAATGGTAAGAGAATGCCAGGCTCTGAAGAACCATTTCCAATGTGAAGAACCTTTCGCATAATGTAATGGTTCATCACAGAGTTTTGACTCTCCATGGAACCATCCAGAGATTTGAAGAACCACTGAAGCACCTTTATTTTTTAGAGTGTACTTTGTTGAAAACTCGTTTCAGAAGTGCTTTTACAGTTAAAATGACAACCAGGATGAAAATGTGTTAAATGCTCGAAAACATGAAAATCCATGCTTAGCAAGTTGTTCCATGTCACATATGATCGAATACAATCATTTCACTCAAAATCAATGTTCCGTGTCAAACGTGTGCTTTATGCTCTGAAAAGGCGTTAGAAACAGTTTGAAGGCGCTCCTGCGCTCGGAAAGCTGTTTTCATACACTCGTTGAAACAAAGTGTGTTTGCCCACTCGGAACAAGTGCATATCACAATACTTTGTTGAAAACTCGTTTCGGACGTGCTTTTACAGTTAAAATGACAAATAGGATGAAAATGTGTTAAAAGCTCGAAAACATGAAAACCCATGCTTAGAAAGTTGTTACATGTCACATATGCTCGAATGCACTCATTTCACTCAAAATCAATGTTCCTTGTAAAACGTTTCCTTTATGCTCTGAAAAGGCGTTAGAACCAGTTTGAAGGCGCTCCTGCGCTAGGAAAGCAGTTTTCATGCACTCGGTGACACAAAGTGTGTTTGCCCACTCTGAACAAGTGTGGGAAAATGACAACCAGGATGAAAATGTGTTAAATGCTCGAAAACATGAAAATCCATGTTTAGAAAGTTGTTCCATGTCACATATGATCGAATACAATCAAAATCAATGTTCCGTGTCAAACGTGTGCTTTATGCTCTGAAAAGGCGTTAGAAACAGTTTGAAGGCGCTCCTGCGCTCGGAAAGCTGTTTTCATACACTCGTTGAAACAAAGTGTGTTTTCCCACTCGGAACAAGTGCATATCACAATACTTTGTTGAAAACTCGTTTCGGACGTGCTTTTACAGTTAAAATGACAAATAGGATGAAAATGTGTTAAAAGCTCGAAAACATGAAAACCCATGCTTAGAAAGTTGTTACATGTCACTTATGCTCGAATGCACTCATAATCAATGTTCCTTGTAAAACGTTTCCTTTATGCTCTGAAAAGGCGTTAGAACCAGTTTGAAGGCGCTCCTGCGCTAGGAAAGCAGTTTTCATGCACTCGGTGACACAAAGTGTGTTTGCCCACTCTGAACAAGTGTGGGAAAATGACAACCAGGATGAAAATGTGTTAAATGCTCGAAAACATGAAAATCCATGCTTAGCAAGTTGTTCCATGTCACATATGATCGAATACAATCAAAATCAATGTTCCGTGTCAAACGTGTGCTTTATGCTCTGAAAAGGCGTTAGAAACAGTTTGAAGGCGCTCCTGCGCTCGGAAAGCTGTTTTCATACACTCGTTGAAACAAAGTGTGTTTTCCCACTCGGAACAAGTGCATATCACAATACTTTGTTGAAAACTCGTTTCGGACGTGCTTTTACAGTTAAAATGACAAATAGGATGAAAATGTGTTAAAAGCTCGAAAACATGAAAACCCATGCTTAGAAAGTTGTTACATGTCACTTATGCTCGAATGCACTCATAATCAATGTTCCTTGTAAAACGTTTCCTTTATGCTCTGAAAAGGCGTTAGAACCAGTTTGAAGGCGCTCCTGCGCTAGGAAAGCAGTTTTCATGGACTCGGTGACACAAAGTGTGTTTGCCCACTCGGAACAAGTGCATATCACAATACTTTGTTGAAAACTCGTTTCGGACGTGCTTTTACAGTTAAAATGAAAACCAGGATGAAAATGTGTTAAATGCTCGAAAACATGAAAATCCATGCTTAGCAAGTTGTTCCATGTCACATATGGTCGAATGCGCTCATTTCACTTAAAATCAATGTTCCTTGTCAAACGTGTGCTTTATGCTCTGAAAAGGCGTTAGAAACAGTTTGAAGGCGCTCCTGCGCTCGGAAAGCTGTTTTCATACACTCGTTGAAACAAAGTGTGTTTTCCCACTCGGAACAAGTGCATATCACAATACTTTGTTGAAAACTCGTTTCGGACGTGCTTTTACAGTTAAAATGACAAATAGGATGAAAATGTGTTAAAAGCTCGAAAACATGAAAACCCATGCTTAGAAAGTTGTTACATGTCACATATGCTCGAATGCACTCATTTCACTCAAAATCAATGTTCCTTGTAAAACGTTTCCTTTATGCTCTGAAAAGGCGTTAGAACCAGTTTGAAGGCGCTCCTGCGCTAGGAAAGCAGTTTCCATGCACTCGGTGACACAAAGTGTGTTTGCCCACTCTGAACAAGTGTGGGAAAATGACAACCAAGATGAAAATGTGTTAAATGCTCGAAAACATGAAAATGCATGCTTAGAAAGTTGTGACATGTCACATATGCTCGAATGCACTCATTTCACTGAAAATCAATGTTCCTTGTCGAGCCTTTGCTTTATGCTCTGAAAAGGCGTTAGAAACAGGCTGAAGGCGCTCCTGCGCTAGGAAAGCTGTTTTCATGCACTCGGTGACACAAAGTGTGTTTTCCCACTCTGAAAAGTGCATACCACAATACTTTGTTGAAGACTCGTTTCAGACGTGCTTTTACAGTTAAAATGACAAATCTGATGAAAATGTGTTGAAAGCTCGAAAACATGAAAATCCATGCTTAGCAAGTTGTTACATGTCACATATGGTCGAATGCACTCATTTCACTTAAAATCAATGTTCCTTGTCAAACGTGTGCTCTATGCTCTGAAAAGGCGTTAGAAACAGGCTGAAGGCGCGCCTGCGCCAGGAAAGCTGTTTTCATGCACTCGCTGTCACAAAGTGTGTTTTCCCACTCTGAACAAGTGCAAATCACAATACACTCTAAAAAATAATGGGGCCAGTACTGGTTCGTCAGGGTGATGCCATAGAAGAACCTTTTTCAGGGCTTCAAAGAACTGTTCATGCAACAGTTCTTTAAAGAACCATTTAAACCATTTGTTTGAGCAGTGAAGACAGATTTGTGTAAACATGGCCTATGTGCATTGACCAGCAAATGGTAAGAGAATGCCAGGCTCTGAAGAACCATTTCCAATGTGAAGAACCTTTCGCATAATGTAATGGTTCATCACAGAGTTTTGACTCTCCATGGAACCATCCAGAGATTTGAAGAACCACTGAAGCACCTTTATTTTTTAGAGTGTACTTTGTTGAAAACTCGTTTCAGAAGTGCTTTTACAGTTAAAATGACAACCAGGATGAAAATGTGTTAAATGCTCGAAAACATGAAAATCCATGCTTAGCAAGTTGTTCCATGTCACATATGATCGAATACAATCATTTCACTCAAAATCAATGTTCCGTGTCAAACGTGTGCTTTATGCTCTGAAAAGGCGTTAGAAACAGTTTGAAGGCGCTCCTGCGCTCGGAAAGCTGTTTTCATACACTCGTTGAAACAAAGTGTGTTTGCCCACTCGGAACAAGTGCATATCACAATACTTTGTTGAAAACTCGTTTCGGACGTGCTTTTACAGTTAAAATGACAAATAGGATGAAAATGTGTTAAAAGCTCGAAAACATGAAAACCCATGCTTAGAAAGTTGTTACATGTCACATATGCTCGAATGCACTCATTTCACTCAAAATCAATGTTCCTTGTAAAACGTTTCCTTTATGCTCTGAAAAGGCGTTAGAACCAGTTTGAAGGCGCTCCTGCGCTAGGAAAGCAGTTTTCATGCACTCGGTGACACAAAGTGTGTTTGCCCACTCTGAACAAGTGTGGGAAAATGACAACCAGGATGAAAATGTGTTAAATGCTCGAAAACATGAAAATCCATGTTTAGAAAGTTGTTCCATGTCACATATGATCGAATACAATCAAAATCAATGTTCCGTGTCAAACGTGTGCTTTATGCTCTGAAAAGGCGTTAGAAACAGTTTGAAGGCGCTCCTGCGCTCGGAAAGCTGTTTTCATACACTCGTTGAAACAAAGTGTGTTTTCCCACTCGGAACAAGTGCATATCACAATACTTTGTTGAAAACTCGTTTCGGACGTGCTTTTACAGTTAAAATGACAAATAGGATGAAAATGTGTTAAAAGCTCGAAAACATGAAAACCCATGCTTAGAAAGTTGTTACATGTCACTTATGCTCGAATGCACTCATAATCAATGTTCCTTGTAAAACGTTTCCTTTATGCTCTGAAAAGGCGTTAGAACCAGTTTGAAGGCGCTCCTGCGCTAGGAAAGCAGTTTTCATGCACTCGGTGACACAAAGTGTGTTTGCCCACTCTGAACAAGTGTGGGAAAATGACAACCAGGATGAAAATGTGTTAAATGCTCGAAAACATGAAAATCCATGCTTAGCAAGTTGTTACATGTCACATATGGTCGAATGCACTCATTTCACTTAAAATCAATGTTCCTTGTCAAACGTGTGCTCTATGCTCTGAAAAGGCGTTAGAAACAGGCTGAAGGCGCGCCTGCGCCAGGAAAGCTGTTTTCATGCACTCGCTGTCACAAAGTGTGTTTTCCCACTCTGAACAAGTGCAAATCACAATACACTCTAAAAAATAATGGGGCCAGTACTGGTTCGTCAGGGTGATGCCATAGAAGAACCTTTTTCAGGGCTTCAAAGAACTGTTCATGCAACAGTTCTTTAAAGAACCATTTAAACCATTTGTTTGAGCAGTGAAGACAGATTTGTGTAAACATGGCCTATGTGCATTGACCAGCAAATGGTAAGAGAATGCCAGGCTCTGAAGAACCATTTCCAATGTGAAGAACCTTTCGCATAATGTAATGGTTCATCACAGAGTTTTGACTCTCCATGGAACCATCCAGAGATTTGAAGAACCACTGAAGCACCTTTATTTTTTAGAGTGTACTTTGTTGAAAACTCGTTTCAGAAGTGCTTTTACAGTTAAAATGACAACCAGGATGAAAATGTGTTAAATGCTCGAAAACATGAAAATCCATGCTTAGCAAGTTGTTCCATGTCACATATGATCGAATACAATCATTTCACTCAAAATCAATGTTCCGTGTCAAACGTGTGCTTTATGCTCTGAAAAGGCGTTAGAAACAGTTTGAAGGCGCTCCTGCGCTCGGAAAGCTGTTTTCATACACTCGTTGAAACAAAGTGTGTTTGCCCACTCGGAACAAGTGCATATCACAATACTTTGTTGAAAACTCGTTTCGGACGTGCTTTTACAGTTAAAATGACAAATAGGATGAAAATGTGTTAAAAGCTCGAAAACATGAAAACCCATGCTTAGAAAGTTGTTACATGTCACATATGCTCGAATGCACTCATTTCACTCAAAATCAATGTTCCTTGTAAAACGTTTCCTTTATGCTCTGAAAAGGCATTAGAACCAGTTTGAAGGCGCTCCTGCGCTAGGAAAGCAGTTTTCATGCACTCGGTGACACAAAGTGTGTTTGCCCACTCTGAACAAGTGTGGGAAAATGACAACCAGGATGAAAATGTGTTAAATGCTCGAAAACATGAAAATCCATGTTTAGAAAGTTGTTCCATGTCACATATGATCGAATACAATCAAAATCAATGTTCCGTGTCAAACGTGTGCTTTATGCTCTGAAAAGGCGTTAGAAACAGTTTGAAGGCGCTCCTGCGCTCGGAAAGCTGTTTTCATACACTCGTTGAAACAAAGTGTGTTTTCCCACTCGGAACAAGTGCATATCACAATACTTTGTTGAAAACTCGTTTCGGACGTGCTTTTACAGTTAAAATGACAAATAGGATGAAAATGTGTTAAAAGCTCGAAAACATGAAAACCCATGCTTAGAAAGTTGTTACATGTCACTTATGCTCGAATGCACTCATAATCAATGTTCCTTGTAAAACGTTTCCTTTATGCTCTGAAAAGGCGTTAGAACCAGTTTGAAGGCGCTCCTGCGCTAGGAAAGCAGTTTTCATGCACTCGGTGACACAAAGTGTGTTTGCCCACTCTGAACAAGTGTGGGAAAATGACAACCAGGATGAAAATGTGTTAAATGCTCGAAAACATGAAAATCCATGCTTAGCAAGTTGTTCCATGTCACATATGATCGAATACAATCAAAATCAATGTTCCGTGTCAAACGTGTGCTTTATGCTCTGAAAAGGCGTTAGAAACAGTTTGAAGGCGCTCCTGCGCTCGGAAAGCTGTTTTCATACACTCGTTGAAACAAAGTGTGTTTTCCCACTCGGAACAAGTGCATATCACAATACTTTGTTGAAAACTCGTTTCGGACGTGCTTTTACAGTTAAAATGACAAATAGGATGAAAATGTGTTAAAAGCTCGAAAACATGAAAACCCATGCTTAGAAAGTTGTTACATGTCACTTATGCTCGAATGCACTCATAATCAATGTTCCTTGTAAAACGTTTCCTTTATGCTCTGAAAAGGCGTTAGAACCAGTTTGAAGGCGCTCCTGCGCTAGGAAAGCAGTTTTCATGCACTCGGTGACACAAAGTGTGTTTGCCCACTCGGAACAAGTGCATATCACAATACTTTGTTGAAAACTCGTTTCGGACGTGCTTTTACAGTTAAAATGAAAACCAGGATGAAAATGTGTTAAATGCTCGAAAACATGAAAATCCATGCTTAGCAAGTTGTTCCATGTCACATATGGTCGAATGCGCTCATTTCACTTAAAATCAATGTTCCTTGTCAAACGTGTGCTTTATGCTCTGAAAAGGCGTTAGAAACAGTTTGAAGGCGCTCCTGCGCTCGGAAAGCTGTTTTCATACACTCGTTGAAACAAAGTGTGTTTTCCCACTCGGAACAAGTGCATATCACAATACTTTGTTGAAAACTCGTTTCGGACGTGCTTTTACAGTTAAAATGACAAATAGGATGAAAATGTGTTAAAAGCTCGAAAACATGAAAACCCATGCTTAGAAAGTTGTTACATGTCACATATGCTCGAATGCACTCATTTCACTCAAAATCAATGTTCCTTGTAAAACGTTTCCTTTATGCTCTGAAAAGGCGTTAGAACCAGTTTGAAGGCGCTCCTGCGCTAGGAAAGCAGTTTCCATGCACTCGGTGACACAAAGTGTGTTTGCCCACTCTGAACAAGTGTGGGAAAATGACAACCAAGATGAAAATGTGTTAAATGCTCGAAAACATGAAAATGCATGCTTAGAAAGTTGTGACATGTCACATATGCTCGAATGCGCTCATTTCACTGAAAATCAATGTTCCTTGTTGAGCCTTTGCTTTATGCTCTGAAAAGGCGTTAGAAACAGGCTGAAGGCGCTCCTGCGCTAGGAAAGCTGTTTTCATGCACTCGGTGACACAAAGTGTGTTTTCCCACTCTGAAAAGTGCATACCACAATACTTTGTTGAAGACTCGTTTCAGACGTGCTTTTACAGTTAAAATGACAAATCTGATGAAAATGTGTTGAAAGCTCGAAAACATGAAAATCCATGCTTAGCAAGTTGTTACATGTCACATATGGTCGAATGCACTCATTTCACTTAAAATCAATGTTCCTTGTCAAACGTGTGCTCTATGCTCTGAAAAGGCGTTAGAAACAGGCTGAAGGCGCGCCTGCGCCAGGAAAGCTGTTTTCATGCACTCGCTGTCACAAAGTGTGTTTTCCCACTCTGAACAAGTGCAAATCACAATACACTCTAAAAAATAATGGGGCCAGTACTGGTTCGTCAGGGTGATGCCATAGAAGAACCTTTTTCAGGGCTTCAAAGAACTGTTCATGCAACAGTTCTTTAAAGAACCATTTAAACCATTTGTTTGAGCAGTGAAGACAGATTTGTGTAAACATGGCCTATGTGCATTGACCAGCAAATGGTAAGAGAATGCCAGGCTCTGAAGAACCATTTCCAATGTGAAGAACCTTTCGCATAATGTAATGGTTCATCACAGAGTTTTGACTCTCCATGGAACCATCCAGAGATTTGAAGAACCACTGAAGCACCTTTATTTTTTAGAGTGTACTTTGTTGAAAACTCGTTTCAGAAGTGCTTTTACAGTTAAAATGACAACCAGGATGAAAATGTGTTAAATGCTCGAAAACATGAAAATCCATGCTTAGCAAGTTGTTCCATGTCACATATGATCGAATACAATCATTTCACTCAAAATCAATGTTCCGTGTCAAACGTGTGCTTTATGCTCTGAAAAGGCGTTAGAAACAGTTTGAAGGCGCTCCTGCGCTCGGAAAGCTGTTTTCATACACTCGTTGAAACAAAGTGTGTTTGCCCACTCGGAACAAGTGCATATCACAATACTTTGTTGAAAACTCGTTTCGGACGTGCTTTTACAGTTAAAATGACAAATAGGATGAAAATGTGTTAAAAGCTCGAAAACATGAAAACCCATGCTTAGAAAGTTGTTACATGTCACATATGCTCGAATGCACTCATTTCACTCAAAATCAATGTTCCTTGTAAAACGTTTCCTTTATGCTCTGAAAAGGCGTTAGAACCAGTTTGAAGGCGCTCCTGCGCTAGGAAAGCAGTTTTCATGCACTCGGTGACACAAAGTGTGTTTGCCCACTCTGAACAAGTGTGGGAAAATGACAACCAGGATGAAAATGTGTTAAATGCTCGAAAACATGAAAATCCATGTTTAGAAAGTTGTTCCATGTCACATATGATCGAATACAATCAAAATCAATGTTCCGTGTCAAACGTGTGCTTTATGCTCTGAAAAGGCGTTAGAAACAGTTTGAAGGCGCTCCTGCGCTCGGAAAGCTGTTTTCATACACTCGTTGAAACAAAGTGTGTTTTCCCACTCGGAACAAGTGCATATCACAATACTTTGTTGAAAACTCGTTTCGGACGTGCTTTTACAGTTAAAATGACAAATAGGATGAAAATGTGTTAAAAGCTCGAAAACATGAAAACCCATGCTTAGAAAGTTGTTACATGTCACTTATGCTCGAATGCACTCATAATCAATGTTCCTTGTAAAACGTTTCCTTTATGCTCTGAAAAGGCGTTAGAACCAGTTTGAAGGCGCTCCTGCGCTAGGAAAGCAGTTTTCATGCACTCGGTGACACAAAGTGTGTTTGCCCACTCTGAACAAGTGTGGGAAAATGACAACCAGGATGAAAATGTGTTAAATGCTCGAAAACATGAAAATCCATGCTTAGCAAGTTGTTACATGTCACATATGGTCGAATGCACTCATTTCACTTAAAATCAATGTTCCTTGTCAAACGTGTGCTCTATGCTCTGAAAAGGCGTTAGAAACAGGCTGAAGGCGCGCCTGCGCCAGGAAAGCTGTTTTCATGCACTCGCTGTCACAAAGTGTGTTTTCCCACTCTGAACAAGTGCAAATCACAATACACTCTAAAAAATAATGGGGCCAGTACTGGTTCGTCAGGGTGATGCCATAGAAGAACCTTTTTCAGGGCTTCAAAGAACTGTTCATGCAACAGTTCTTTAAAGAACCATTTAAACCATTTGTTTGAGCAGTGAAGACAGATTTGTGTAAACATGGCCTATGTGCATTGACCAGCAAATGGTAAGAGAATGCCAGGCTCTGAAGAACCATTTCCAATGTGAAGAACCTTTCGCATAATGTAATGGTTCATCACAGAGTTTTGACTCTCCATGGAACCATCCAGAGATTTGAAGAACCACTGAAGCACCTTTATTTTTTAGAGTGTACTTTGTTGAAAACTCGTTTCAGAAGTGCTTTTACAGTTAAAATGACAACCAGGATGAAAATGTGTTAAATGCTCGAAAACATGAAAATCCATGCTTAGCAAGTTGTTCCATGTCACATATGATCGAATACAATCATTTCACTCAAAATCAATGTTCCGTGTCAAACGTGTGCTTTATGCTCTGAAAAGGCGTTAGAAACAGTTTGAAGGCGCTCCTGCGCTCGGAAAGCTGTTTTCATACACTCGTTGAAACAAAGTGTGTTTGCCCACTCGGAACAAGTGCATATCACAATACTTTGTTGAAAACTCGTTTCGGACGTGCTTTTACAGTTAAAATGACAAATAGGATGAAAATGTGTTAAAAGCTCGAAAACATGAAAACCCATGCTTAGAAAGTTGTTACATGTCACTTATGCTCGAATGCACTCATAATCAATGTTCCTTGTAAAACGTTTCCTTTATGCTCTGAAAAGGCGTTAGAACCAGTTTGAAGGCGCTCCTGCGCTAGGAAAGCAGTTTTCATGCACTCGGTGACACAAAGTGTGTTTGCCCACTCTGAACAAGTGTGGGAAAATGACAACCAGGATGAAAATGTGTTAAATGCTCGAAAACATGAAAATCCATGCTTAGCAAGTTGTTCCATGTCACATATGATCGAATACAATCAAAATCAATGTTCCGTGTCAAACGTGTGCTTTATGCTCTGAAAAGGCGTTAGAAACAGTTTGAAGGCGCTCCTGCGCTCGGAAAGCTGTTTTCATACACTCGTTGAAACAAAGTGTGTTTTCCCACTCGGAACAAGTGCATATCACAATACTTTGTTGAAAACTCGTTTCGGACGTGCTTTTACAGTTAAAATGACAAATAGGATGAAAATGTGTTAAAAGCTCGAAAACATGAAAACCCATGCTTAGAAAGTTGTTACATGTCACTTATGCTCGAATGCACTCATAATCAATGTTCCTTGTAAAACGTTTCCTTTATGCTCTGAAAAGGCGTTAGAACCAGTTTGAAGGCGCTCCTGCGCTAGGAAAGCAGTTTTCATGCACTCGGTGACACAAAGTGTGTTTGCCCACTCTGAACAAGTGTGGGAAAATGACAACCAGGATGAAAATGTGTTAAATGCTCGAAAACATGAAAATCCATGCTTAGCAAGTTGTTCCATGTCACATATGATCGAATACAATCAAAATCAATGTTCCGTGTCAAACGTGTGCTTTATGCTCTGAAAAGGCGTTAGAAACAGTTTGAAGGCGCTCCTGCGCTCGGAAAGCTGTTTTCATACACTCGTTGAAACAGTGTGTTTTCCCACTCGGAACAAGTGCATATCACAATACTTTGTTGAAAACTCGTTTCGGACGTGCTTTTACAGTTAAAATGACAAATAGGATGAAAATGTGTTAAAAGCTCGAAAACATGAAAACCCATGCTTAGAAAGTTGTTACATGTCACATATGCTCGAATGCACTCATTTCACTCATAATCAATGTTCCTTGTAAAACGTTTCCTTTATGCTCTGAAAAGGCGTTAGAACCAGTTTGAAGGCGCTCCTGCGCTAGGAAAGCAGTTTTCATGCACTCGGTGACACAAAGTGTGTTTGCCCACTCTGAACAAGTGTGGGAAAATGACAACCAGGATGAAAATGTGTTAAATGCTCGAAAACATGAAAATCCATGCTTAGCAAGTTGTTACATGTCACATATGGTCGAATGCACTCATTTCACTTAAAATCAATGTTCCTTGTCAAACGTGTGCTCTATGCTCTGAAAAGGCGTTAGAAACAGGCTGAAGGCGCGCCTGCGCCAGGAAAGCTGTTTTCATGCACTCGCTGTCACAAAGTGTGTTTTCCCACTCTGAACAAGTGCAAATCACAATACACTCTAAAAAATAATGGGGCCAGTACTGGTTCGTCAGGGTGATGCCATAGAAGAACCTTTTTCAGGGCTTCAAAGAACTGTTCATGCAACAGTTCTTTAAAGAACCATTTAAACCATTTGTTTGAGCAGTGAAGACAGATTTGTGTAAACATGGCCTATGTGCATTGACCAGCAAATGGTAAGAGAATGCCAGGCTCTGAAGAACCATTTCCAATGTGAAGAACCTTTCGCATAATGTAATGGTTCATCACAGAGTTTTGACTCTCCATGGAACCATCCAGAGATTTGAAGAACCACTGAAGCACCTTTATTTTTTAGAGTGTACTTTGTTGAAAACTCGTTTCAGAAGTGCTTTTACAGTTAAAATGACAACCAGGATGAAAATGTGTTAAATGCTCGAAAACATGAAAATCCATGCTTAGCAAGTTGTTCCATGTCACATATGATCGAATACAATCATTTCACTCAAAATCAATGTTCCGTGTCAAACGTGTGCTTTATGCTCTGAAAAGGCGTTAGAAACAGTTTGAAGGCGCTCCTGCGCTCGGAAAGCTGTTTTCATACACTCGTTGAAACAAAGTGTGTTTTCCCACTCGGAACAAGTGCATATCACAATACTTTGTTGAAAACTCGTTTCGGACGTGCTTTTACAGTTAAAATGACAAATAGGATGAAAATGTGTTAAAAGCTCGAAAACATGAAAACCCATGCTTAGAAAGTTGTTACATGTCACATATGCTCGAATGCACTCATTTCACTCAAAATCAATGTTCCTTGTAAAACGTTTCCTTTATGCTCTGAAAAGGCGTTAGAACCAGTTTGAAGGCGCTCCTGCGCTAGGAAAGCAGTTTTCATGCACTTGGTGACACAAAGTGTGTTTGCCCACTCTGAACAAGTGTGGGAAAATGACAACCAGGATGAAAATGTGTTAAATGCTCGAAAACATGAAAATCCATGTTTAGAAAGTTGTTCCATGTCACATATGATC
Organism: Neoarius graeffei; assembly: GCF_027579695.1. NCBI lineage: Eukaryota > Metazoa > Chordata > Actinopteri > Siluriformes > Ariidae > Neoarius > Neoarius graeffei. The sequence goes on from NC_083573.1 coordinate 21,986,158, forward strand.
GAATACAATCAAAATCAATGTTCCGTGTCAAACGTGTGCTTTATGCTCTGAAAAGGCGTTAGAAACAGTTTGAAGGCGCTCCTGCGCTCGGAAAGCTGTTTTCATACACTCGTTGAAACAAAGTGTGTTTTCCCACTCGGAACAAGTGCATATCACAATACTTTGTTGAAAACTCGTTTCGGACGTGCTTTTACAGTTAAAATGAAAACCAGGATGAAAATGTGTTAAATGCTCGAAAACATGAAAATCCATGCTTAGCAAGTTGTTCCATGTCACATATGGTCGAATGCGCTCATTTCACTTAAAATCAATGTTCCTTGTCAAACGTGTGCTTTATGCTCTGAAAAGGCGTTAGAAACAGTTTGAAGGCGCTCCTGCGCTCGGAAAGCTGTTTTCATACACTCGTTGAAACAAAGTGTGTTTTCCCACTCGGAACAAGTGCATATCACAATACTTTGTTGAAAACTCGTTTCGGACGTGCTTTTACAGTTAAAATGACAAATAGGATGAAAATGTGTTAAAAGCTCGAAAACATGAAAACCCATGCTTAGAAAGTTGTTACATGTCACATATGCTCGAATGCACTCATAATCAATGTTCCTTGTAAAACGTTTCCTTTATGCTCTGAAAAGGCGTTAGAACCAGTTTGAAGGCGCTCCTGCGCTAGGAAAGCAGTTTTCATGGACTCGGTGACACAAAGTGTGTTTGCCCACTCGGAACAAGTGCATATCACAATACTTTGTTGAAAACTCGTTTCGGACGTGCTTTTACAGTTAAAATGAAAACCAGGATGAAAATGTGTTAAATGCTCGAAAACATGAAAATCCATGCTTAGCAAGTTGTTCCATGTCACATATGGTCGAATGCGCTCATTTCACTTAAAATCAATGTTCCTTGTCAAACGTGTGCTTTATGCTCTGAAAAGGCGTTAGAAACAGTTTGAAGGCGCTCCTGCGCTCGGAAAGCTGTTTTCATACACTCGTTGAAACAAAGTGTGTTTTCCCACTCGGAACAAGTGCATATCACAATACTTTGTTGAAAACTCGTTTCGGACGTGCTTTTACAGTTAAAATGACAAATAGGATGAAAATGTGTTAAAAGCTCGAAAACATGAAAACCCATGCTTAGAAAGTTGTTACATGTCACATATGCTCGAATGCACTCATTTCACTCATAATCAATGTTCCTTGTAAAACGTTTCCTTTATGCTCTGAAAAGGCGTTAGAACCAGTTTGAAGGCGCTCCTGCGCTAGGAAAGCAGTTTTCATGCACTCGGTGACACAAAGTGTGTTTGCCCACTCTGAACAAGTGTGGGAAAATGACAACCAGGATGAAAATGTGTTAAATGCTCGAAAACATGAAAATCCATGCTTAGCAAGTTGTTACATGTCACATATGGTCGAATGCACTCATTTCACTTAAAATCAATGTTCCTTGTCAAACGTGTGCTCTATGCTCTGAAAAGGCGTTAGAAACAGGCTGAAGGCGCGCCTGCGCCAGGAAAGCTGTTTTCATGCACTCGCTGTCACAAAGTGTGTTTTCCCACTCTGAACAAGTGCAAATCACAATACACTCTAAAAAATAATGGGGCCAGTACTGGTTCGTCAGGGTGATGCCATAGAAGAACCTTTTTCAGGGCTTCAAAGAACTGTTCATGCAACAGTTCTTTAAAGAACCATTTAAACCATTTGTTTGAGCAGTGAAGACAGATTTGTGTAAACATGGCCTATGTGCATTGACCAGCAAATGGTAAGAGAATGCCAGGCTCTGAAGAACCATTTCCAATGTGAAGAACCTTTCGCATAATGTAATGGTTCATCACAGAGTTTTGACTCTCCATGGAACCATCCAGAGATTTGAAGAACCACTGAAGCACCTTTATTTTTTAGAGTGTACTTTGTTGAAAACTCGTTTCAGAAGTGCTTTTACAGTTAAAATGACAACCAGGATGAAAATGTGTTAAATGCTCGAAAACATGAAAATCCATGCTTAGCAAGTTGTTCCATGTCACATATGATCGAATACAATCATTTCACTCAAAATCAATGTTCCGTGTCAAACGTGTGCTTTATGCTCTGAAAAGGCGTTAGAAACAGTTTGAAGGCGCTCCTGCGCTCGGAAAACTGTTTTCATACACTCGTTGAAACAAAGTGTGTTTTCCCACTCGGAACAAGTGCATATCACAATACTTTGTTGAAAACTCGTTTCGGACGTGCTTTTACAGTTAAAATGACAAATAGGATGAAAATGTGTTAAAAGCTCGAAAACATGAAAACCCATGCTTAGAAAGTTGTTACATGTCACATATGCTCGAATGCACTCATTTCACTCAAAATCAATGTTCCTTGTAAAACGTTTCCTTTATGCTCTGAAAAGGCGTTAGAACCAGTTTGAAGGCGCTCCTGCGCTAGGAAAGCATGCACTTGGTGACACAAAGTGTGTTTGCCCACTCTGAACAAGTGTGGGAAAATGACAACCAGGATGAAAATGTGTTAAATGCTCGAAAACATGAAAATCCATGTTTAGAAAGTTGTTCCATGTCACATATGATCGAATACAATCAAAATCAATGTTCCGTGTCAAACGTGTGCTTTATGCTCTGAAAAGGCGTTAGAAACAGTTTGAAGGCGCTCCTGCGCTCGGAAAGCTGTTTTCATACACTCGTTGAAACAAAGTGTGTTTTCCCACTCGGAACAAGTGCATATCACAATACTTTGTTGAAAACTCGTTTCGGACGTGCTTTTACAGTTAAAATGAAAACCAGGATGAAAATGTGTTAAATGCTCGAAAACATGAAAATCCATGCTTAGCAAGTTGTTCCATGTCACATATGGTCGAATGCGCTCATTTCACTTAAAATCAATGTTCCTTGTCAAACGTGTGCTTTATGCTCTGAAAAGGCGTTAGAAACAGTTTGAAGGCGCTCCTGCGCTCGGAAAGCTGTTTTCATACACTCGTTGAAACAAAGTGTGTTTTCCCACTCGGAACAAGTGCATATCACAATACTTTGTTGAAAACTCGTTTCGGACGTGCTTTTACAGTTAAAATGACAAATAGGATGAAAATGTGTTAAAAGCTCGAAAACATGAAAACCCATGCTTAGAAAGTTGTTACATGTCACATATGCTCGAATGCACTCATAATCAATGTTCCTTGTAAAACGTTTCCTTTATGCTCTGAAAAGGCGTTAGAACCAGTTTGAAGGCGCTCCTGCGCTAGGAAAGCAGTTTTCATGGACTCGGTGACACAAAGTGTGTTTGCCCACTCGGAACAAGTGCATATCACAATACTTTGTTGAAAACTCGTTTCGGACGTGCTTTTACAGTTAAAATGAAAACCAGAATGAAAATGTGTTAAATGCTCGAAAACATGAAAATCCATGCTTAGCAAGTTGTTCCATGTCACATATGGTCGAATGCGCTCATTTCACTTAAAATCAATGTTCCTTGTCAAACGTGTGCTTTATGCTCTGAAAAGGCGTTAGAAACAGGTTGAAGGCGCTCCTGCGCTCGGAAAGCTGTTTTCATACACTCGTTGAAACAAAGTGTGTTTTCCCACTCGGAACAAGTGCATATCACAATACTTTGTTGAAAACTCGTTTCGGACGTGCTTTTACAGTTAAAATGACAAATAGGATGAAAATGTGTTAAAAGCTCGAAAACATGAAAACCCATGCTTAGAAAGTTGTTACATGTCACATATGCTCGAATGCACTCATTTCACTCATAATCAATGTTCCTTGTAAAACGTTTCCTTTATGCTCTGAAAAGGCGTTAGAACCAGTTTGAAGGCGCTCCTGCGCTAGGAAAGCAGTTTTCATGCACTCGGTGACACAAAGTGTGTTTGCCCACTCTGAACAAGTGTGGGAAAATGACAACCAGGATGAAAATGTGTTAAATGCTCGAAAACATGAAAATCCATGCTTAGCAAGTTGTTACATGTCACATATGGTCGAATGCACTCATTTCACTTAAAATCAATGTTCCTTGTCAAACGTGTGCTCTATGCTCTGAAAAGGCGTTAGAAACAGGCTGAAGGCGCGCCTGCGCCAGGAAAGCTGTTTTCATGCACTCGCTGTCACAAAGTGTGTTTTCCCACTCTGAACAAGTGCAAATCACAATACACTCTAAAAAATAATGGGGCCAGTACTGGTTCGTCAGGGTGATGCCATAGAAGAACCTTTTTCAGGGCTTCAAAGAACTGTTCATGCAACAGTTCTTTAAAGAACCATTTAAACCATTTGTTTGAGCAGTGAAGACAGATTTGTGTAAACATGGCCTATGTGCATTGACCAGCAAATGGTAAGAGAATGCCAGGCTCTGAAGAACCATTTCCAATGTGAAGAACCTTTCGCATAATGTAATGGTTCATCACAGAGTTTTGACTCTCCATGGAACCATCCAGAGATTTGAAGAACCACTGAAGCACCTTTATTTTTTAGAGTGTACTTTGTTGAAAACTCGTTTCAGAAGTGCTTTTACAGTTAAAATGACAACCAGGATGAAAATGTGTTAAATGCTCGAAAACATGAAAATCCATGCTTAGCAAGTTGTTCCATGTCACATATGATCGAATACAATCATTTCACTCAAAATCAATGTTCCGTGTCAAACGTGTGCTTTATGCTCTGAAAAGGCGTTAGAAACAGTTTGAAGGCGCTCCTGCGCTCGGAAAACTGTTTTCATACACTCGTTGAAACAAAGTGTGTTTTCCCACTCGGAACAAGTGCATATCACAATACTTTGTTGAAAACTCGTTTCGGACGTGCTTTTACAGTTAAAATGACAAATAGGATGAAAATGTGTTAAAAGCTCGAAAACATGAAAACCCATGCTTAGAAAGTTGTTACATGTCACATATGCTCGAATGCACTCATTTCACTCAAAATCAATGTTCCTTGTAAAACGTTTCCTTTATGCTCTGAAAAGGCGTTAGAACCAGTTTGAAGGCGCTCCTGCGCTAGGAAAGCAGTTTTCATGCACTTGGTGACACAAAGTGTGTTTGCCCACTCTGAACAAGTGTGGGAAAATGACAACCAGGATGAAAATGTGTTAAATGCTCGAAAACATGAAAATCCATGTTTAGAAAGTTGTTCCATGTCACATATGATCGAATACAATCAAAATCAATGTTCCGTGTCAAACGTGTGCTTTATGCTCTGAAAAGGCGTTAGAAACAGTTTGAAGGCGCTCCTGCGCTCGGAAAGCTGTTTTCATACACTCGTTGAAACAAAGTGTGTTTTCCCACTCGGAACAAGTGCATATCACAATACTTTGTTGAAAACTCGTTTCGGACGTGCTTTTACAGTTAAAATGAAAACCAGGATGAAAATGTGTTAAATGCTCGAAAACATGAAAATCCATGCTTAGCAAGTTGTTCCATGTCACATATGATCGAATACAATCAAAATCAATGTTCCGTGTCAAACGTGTGCTTTATGCTCTGAAAAGGCGTTAGAAACAGTTTGAAGGCGCTCCTGCGCTCGGAAAGCTGTTTTCATACACTCGTTGAAACAGTGTGTTTTCCCACTCGGAACAAGTGCATATCACAATACTTTGTTGAAAACTCGTTTCGGACGTGCTTTTACAGTTAAAATGACAAATAGGATGAAAATGTGTTAAAAGCTCGAAAACATGAAAACCCATGCTTAGAAAGTTGTTACATGTCACATATGCTCGAATGCACTCATTTCACTCATAATCAATGTTCCTTGTAAAACGTTTCCTTTATGCTCTGAAAAGGCGTTAGAACCAGTTTGAAGGCGCTCCTGCGCTAGGAAAGCAGTTTTCATGCACTCGGTGACACAAAGTGTGTTTGCCCACTCTGAACAAGTGTGGGAAAATGACAACCAGGATGAAAATGTGTTAAATGCTCGAAAACATGAAAATCCATGCTTAGCAAGTTGTTACATGTCACATATGGTCGAATGCACTCATTTCACTTAAAATCAATGTTCCTTGTCAAACGTGTGCTCTATGCTCTGAAAAGGCGTTAGAAACAGGCTGAAGGCGCGCCTGCGCCAGGAAAGCTGTTTTCATGCACTCGCTGTCACAAAGTGTGTTTTCCCACTCTGAACAAGTGCAAATCACAATACACTCTAAAAAATAATGGGGCCAGTACTGGTTCGTCAGGGTGATGCCATAGAAGAACCTTTTTCAGGGCTTCAAAGAACTGTTCATGCAACAGTTCTTTAAAGAACCATTTAAACCATTTGTTTGAGCAGTGAAGACAGATTTGTGTAAACATGGCCTATGTGCATTGACCAGCAAATGGTAAGAGAATGCCAGGCTCTGAAGAACCATTTCCAATGTGAAGAACCTTTCGCATAATGTAATGGTTCATCACAGAGTTTTGACTCTCCATGGAACCATCCAGAGATTTGAAGAACCACTGAAGCACCTTTATTTTTTAGAGTGTACTTTGTTGAAAACTCGTTTCAGAAGTGCTTTTACAGTTAAAATGACAACCAGGATGAAAATGTGTTAAATGCTCGAAAACATGAAAATCCATGCTTAGCAAGTTGTTCCATGTCACATATGATCGAATACAATCATTTCACTCAAAATCAATGTTCCGTGTCAAACGTGTGCTTTATGCTCTGAAAAGGCGTTAGAAACAGTTTGAAGGCGCTCCTGCGCTCGGAAAGCTGTTTTCATACACTCGTTGAAACAAAGTGTGTTTTCCCACTCGGAACAAGTGCATATCACAATACTTTGTTGAAAACTCGTTTCGGACGTGCTTTTACAGTTAAAATGACAAATAGGATGAAAATGTGTTAAAAGCTCGAAAACATGAAAACCCATGCTTAGAAAGTTGTTACATGTCACATATGCTCGAATGCACTCATTTCACTCAAAATCAATGTTCCTTGTAAAACGTTTCCTTTATGCTCTGAAAAGGCGTTAGAACCAGTTTGAAGGCGCTCCTGCGCTAGGAAAGCAGTTTTCATGCACTTGGTGACACAAAGTGTGTTTGCCCACTCTGAACAAGTGTGGGAAAATGACAACCAGGATGAAAATGTGTTAAATGCTCGAAAACATGAAAATCCATGTTTAGAAAGTTGTTCCATGTCACATATGATCGAATACAATCAAAATCAATGTTCCGTGTCAAACGTGTGCTTTATGCTCTGAAAAGGCGTTAGAAACAGTTTGAAGGCGCTCCTGCGCTCGGAAAGCTGTTTTCATACACTCGTTGAAACAAAGTGTGTTTTCCCACTCGGAACAAGTGCATATCACAATACTTTGTTGAAAACTCGTTTCGGACGTGCTTTTACAGTTAAAATGAAAACCAGGATGAAAATGTGTTAAATGCTCGAAAACATGAAAATCCATGCTTAGCAAGTTGTTCCATGTCACATATGGTCGAATGCGCTCATTTCACTTAAAATCAATGTTCCTTGTCAAACGTGTGCTTTATGCTCTGAAAAGGCGTTAGAAACAGTTTGAAGGCGCTCCTGCGCTCGGAAAGCTGTTTTCATACACTCGTTGAAACAAAGTGTGTTTTCCCACTCGGAACAAGTGCATATCACAATACTTTGTTGAAAACTCGTTTCGGACGTGCTTTTACAGTTAAAATGACAAATAGGATGAAAATGTGTTAAAAGCTCGAAAACATGAAAACCCATGCTTAGAAAGTTGTTACATGTCACATATGCTCGAATGCACTCATAATCAATGTTCCTTGTAAAACGTTTCCTTTATGCTCTGAAAAGGCGTTAGAACCAGTTTGAAGGCGCTCCTGCGCTAGGAAAGCAGTTTTCATGGACTCGGTGACACAAAGTGTGTTTGCCCACTCGGAACAAGTGCATATCACAATACTTTGTTGAAAACTCGTTTCGGACGTGCTTTTACAGTTAAAATGAAAACCAGGATGAAAATGTGTTAAATGCTCGAAAACATGAAAATCCATGCTTAGCAAGTTGTTCCATGTCACATATGGTCGAATGCGCTCATTTCACTTAAAATCAATGTTCCTTGTCAAACGTGTGCTTTATGCTCTGAAAAGGCGTTAGAAACAGTTTGAAGGCGCTCCTGCGCTCGGAAAGCTGTTTTCATACACTCGTTGAAACAAAGTGTGTTTTCCCACTCGGAACAAGTGCATATCACAATACTTTGTTGAAAACTCGTTTCGGACGTGCTTTTACAGTTAAAATGACAAATAGGATGAAAATGTGTTAAAAGCTCGAAAACATGAAAACCCATGCTTAGAAAGTTGTTACATGTCACATATGCTCGAATGCACTCATTTCACTCATAATCAATGTTCCTTGTAAAACGTTTCCTTTATGCTCTGAAAAGGCGTTAGAACCAGTTTGAAGGCGCTCCTGCGCTAGGAAAGCAGTTTTCATGCACTCGGTGACACAAAGTGTGTTTGCCCACTCTGAACAAGTGTGGGAAAATGACAACCAGGATGAAAATGTGTTAAATGCTCGAAAACATGAAAATCCATGCTTAGCAAGTTGTTACATGTCACATATGGTCGAATGCACTCATTTCACTTAAAATCAATGTTCCTTGTCAAACGTGTGCTCTATGCTCTGAAAAGGCGTTAGAAACAGGCTGAAGGCGCGCCTGCGCCAGGAAAGCTGTTTTCATGCACTCGCTGTCACAAAGTGTGTTTTCCCACTCTGAACAAGTGCAAATCACAATACACTCTAAAAAATAATGGGGCCAGTACTGGTTCGTCAGGGTGATGCCATAGAAGAACCTTTTTCAGGGCTTCAAAGAACTGTTCATGCAACAGTTCTTTAAAGAACCATTTAAACCATTTGTTTGAGCAGTGAAGACAGATTTGTGTAAACATGGCCTATGTGCATTGACCAGCAAATGGTAAGAGAATGCCAGGCTCTGAAGAACCATTTCCAATGTGAAGAACCTTTCGCATAATGTAATGGTTCATCACAGAGTTTTGACTCTCCATGGAACCATCCAGAGATTTGAAGAACCACTGAAGCACCTTTATTTTTTAGAGTGTACTTTGTTGAAAACTCGTTTCAGAAGTGCTTTTACAGTTAAAATGACAACCAGGATGAAAATGTGTTAAATGCTCGAAAACATGAAAATCCATGCTTAGCAAGTTGTTCCATGTCACATATGATCGAATACAATCATTTCACTCAAAATCAATGTTCCGTGTCAAACGTGTGTTTTATGCTCTGAAAAGGCGTTAGAAACAGTTTGAAGGCGCTCCTGCGCTCGGAAAACTGTTTTCATACACTCGTTGAAACAAAGTGTGTTTTCCCACTCGGAACAAGTGCATATCACAATACTTTGTTGAAAACTCGTTTCGGACGTGCTTTTACAGTTAAAATGACAAATAGGATGAAAATGTGTTAAAAGCTCGAAAACATGAAAACCCATGCTTAGAAAGTTGTTACATGTCACATATGCTCGAATGCACTCATTTCACTCAAAATCAATGTTCCTTGTAAAACGTTTCCTTTATGCTCTGAAAAGGCGTTAGAACCAGTTTGAAGGCGCTCCTGCGCTAGGAAAGCAGTTTTCATGCACTTGGTGACACAAAGTGTGTTTGCCCACTCTGAACAAGTGTGGGAAAATGACAACCAGGATGAAAATGTGTTAAATGCTCGAAAACATGAAAATCCATGTTTAGAAAGTTGTTCCATGTCACATATGATCGAATACAATCAAAATCAATGTTCCGTGTCAAACGTGTGCTTTATGCTCTGAAAAGGCGTTAGAAACAGTTTGAAGGCGCTCCTGCGCTCGGAAAGCTGTTTTCATACACTCGTTGAAACAAAGTGTGTTTTCCCACTCGGAACAAGTGCATATCACAATACTTTGTTGAAAACTCGTTTCGGACGTGCTTTTACAGTTAAAATGAAAACCAGGATGAAAATGTGTTAAATGCTCGAAAACATGAAAATCCATGCTTAGCAAGTTGTTCCATGTCACATATGGTCGAATGCGCTCATTTCACTTAAAATCAATGTTCCTTGTCAAACGTGTGCTTTATGCTCTGAAAAGGCGTTAGAAACAGTTTGAAGGCGCTCCTGCGCTCGGAAAGCTGTTTTCATACACTCGTTGAAACAAAGTGTGTTTTCCCACTCGGAACAAGTGCATATCACAATACTTTGTTGAAAACTCGTTTCGGACGTGCTTTTACAGTTAAAATGACAAATAGGATGAAAATGTGTTAAAAGCTCGAAAACATGAAAACCCATGCTTAGAAAGTTGTTACATGTCACATATGCTCGAATGCACTCATAATCAATGTTCCTTGTAAAACGTTTCCTTTATGCTCTGAAAAGGCGTTAGAACCAGTTTGAAGGCGCTCCTGCGCTAGGAAAGCAGTTTTCATGGACTCGGTGACACAAAGTGTGTTTGCCCACTCGGAACAAGTGCATATCACAATACTTTGTTGAAAACTCGTTTCGGACGTGCTTTTACAGTTAAAATGAAAACCAGGATGAAAATGTGTTAAATGCTCGAAAACATGAAAATCCATGCTTAGCAAGTTGTTCCATGTCACATATGGTCGAATGCGCTCATTTCACTTAAAATCAATGTTCCTTGTCAAACGTGTGCTTTATGCTCTGAAAAGGCGTTAGAAACAGTTTGAAGGCGCTCCTGCGCTCGGAAAGCTGTTTTCATACACTCGTTGAAACAAAGTGTGTTTTCCCACTCGGAACAAGTGCATATCACAATACTTTGTTGAAAACTCGTTTCGGACGTGCTTTTACAGTTAAAATGACAAATAGGATGAAAATGTGTTAAAAGCTCGAAAACATGAAAACCCATGCTTAGAAAGTTGTTACATGTCACATATGCTCGAATGCACTCATTTCACTCATAATCAATGTTCCTTGTAAAACGTTTCCTTTATGCTCTGAAAAGGCGTTAGAACCAGTTTGAAGGCGCTCCTGCGCTAGGAAAGCAGTTTTCATGCACTCGGTGACACAAAGTGTGTTTGCCCACTCTGAACAAGTGTGTGAAAATGACAACCAGGATGAAAATGTGTTAAATGCTCGAAAACATGAAAATCCATGCTTAGCAAGTTGTTACATGTCACATATGGTCGAATGCACTCATTTCACTTAAAATCAATGTTCCTTGTCAAACGTGTGCTCTATGCTCTGAAAAGGCGTTAGAAACAGGCTGAAGGCGCGCCTGCGCCAGGAAAGCTGTTTTCATGCACTCGCTGTCACAAAGTGTGTTTTCCCACTCTGAACAAGTGCAAATCACAATACACTCTAAAAAATAATGGGGCCAGTACTGGTTCGTCAGGGTGATGCCATAGAAGAACCTTTTTCAGGGCTTCAAAGAACTGTTCATGCAACAGTTCTTTAAAGAACCATTTAAACCATTTGTTTGAGCAGTGAAGACAGATTTGTGTAAACATGGCCTATGTGCATTGACCAGCAAATGGTAAGAGAATGCCAGGCTCTGAAGAACCATTTCCAATGTGAAGAACCTTTCGCATAATGTAATGGTTCATCACAGAGTTTTGACTCTCCATGGAACCATCCAGAGATTTGAAGAACCACTGAAGCACCTTTATTTTTTAGAGTGTACTTTGTTGAAAACTCGTTTCAGAAGTGCTTTTACAGTTAAAATGACAACCAGGATGAAAATGTGTTAAATGCTCGAAAACATGAAAATCCATGCTTAGCAAGTTGTTCCATGTCACATATGATCGAATACAATCATTTCACTCAAAATCAATGTTCCGTGTCAAACGTGTGCTTTATGCTCTGAAAAGGCGTTAGAAACAGTTTGAAGGCGCTCCTGCGCTCGGAAAACTGTTTTCATACACTCGTTGAAACAAAGTGTGTTTTCCCACTCGGAACAAGTGCATATCACAATACTTTGTTGAAAACTCGTTTCGGACGTGCTTTTACAGTTAAAATGACAAATAGGATGAAAATGTGTTAAAAGCTCGAAAACATGAAAACCCATGCTTAGAAAGTTGTTACATGTCACATATGCTCGAATGCACTCATTTCACTCAAAATCAATGTTCCTTGTAAAACGTTTCCTTTATGCTCTGAAAAGGCGTTAGAACCAGTTTGAAGGCGCTCCTGCGCTAGGAAAGCAGTTTTCATGCACTTGGTGACACAAAGTGTGTTTGCCCACTCTGAACAAGTGTGGGAAAATGACAACCAGGATGAAAATGTGTTAAATGCTCGAAAACATGAAAATCCATGTTTAGAAAGTTGTTCCATGTCACATATGATCGAATACAATCAAAATCAATGTTCCGTGTCAAACGTGTGCTTTATGCTCTGAAAAGGCGTTAGAAACAGTTTGAAGGCGCTCCTGCGCTCGGAAAGCTGTTTTCATACACTCGTTGAAACAAAGTGTGTTTTCCCACTCGGAACAAGTGCATATCACAATACTTTGTTGAAAACTCGTTTCGGACGTGCTTTTACAGTTAAAATGAAAACCAGGATGAAAATGTGTTAAATGCTCGAAAACATGAAAATCCATGCTTAGCAAGTTGTTCCATGTCACATATGGTCGAATGCGCTCATTTCACTTAAAATCAATGTTCCTTGTCAAACGTGTGCTTTATGCTCTGAAAAGGCGTTAGAAACAGTTTGAAGGCGCTCCTGCGCTCGGAAAGCTGTTTTCATACACTCGTTGAAACAAAGTGTGTTTTCCCACTCGGAACAAGTGCATATCACAATACTTTGTTGAAAACTCGTTTCGGACGTGCTTTTACAGTTAAAATGACAAATAGGATGAAAATGTGTTAAAAGCTCGAAAACATGAAAACCCATGCTTAGAAAGTTGTTACATGTCACATATGCTCGAATGCACTCATTTCACTCAAAATCAATGTTCCTTGTAAAACGTTTCCTTTATGCTCTGAAAAGGCGTTAGAACCAGTTTGAAGGCGCTCCTGCGCTAGGAAAGCAGTTTCCATGCACTCGGTGACACAAAGTGTGTTTGCCCACTCTGAACAAGTGTGGGAAAATGACAACCAAGATGAAAATGTGTTAAATGCTCGAAAACATGAAAATGCATGCTTAGAAAGTTGTGACATGTCACATATGCTCGAATGCGCTCATTTCACTGAAAATCAATGTTCCTTGTCGAGCCTTTGCTTTATGCTCTGAAAAGGCGTTAGAAACAGGCTGAAGGCGCTCCTGCGCTAGGAAAGCTGTTTTCATGCACTCGGTGACACAAAGTGTGTTTTCCCACTCTGAAAAGTGCATACCACAATACTTTGTTGAAGACTCGTTTCAGACGTGCTTTTACAGTTAAAATGACAAATCGGATGAAAATGTGTTGAAAGCTCGAAAACATGAAAATCCATGCTTAGCAAGTTGTTACATGTCACATATGGTCGAATGCACTCATTTCACTTAAAATCAATGTTCCTTGTCAAACGTGTGCTCTATGCTCTGAAAAGGCGTTAGAAACAGGCTGAAGGCGCGCCTGCGCCAGGAAAGCTGTTTTCATGCACTCGCTGTCACAAAGTGTGTTTTCCCACTCTGAACAAGTGCAAATCACAATACACTCTAAAAAATAATGGGGCCAGTACTGGTTCGTCAGGGTGATGCCATAGAAGAACCTTTTTCAGGGCTTCAAAGAACTGTTCATGCAACAGTTCTTTAAAGAACCATTTAAACCATTTGTTTGAGCAGTGAAGACAGATTTGTGTAAACATGGCCTATGTGCATTGACCAGCAAATGGTAAGAGAATGCCAGGCTCTGAAGAACCATTTCCAATGTGAAGAACCTTTCGCATAATGTAATGGTTCATCACAGAGTTTTGACTCTCCATGGAACCATCCAGAGATTTGAAGAACCACTGAAGCACCTTTATTTTTTAGAGTGTACTTTGTTGAAAACTCGTTTCAGAAGTGCTTTTACAGTTAAAATGACAACCAGGATGAAAATGTGTTAAATGCTCGAAAACATGAAAATCCATGCTTAGCAAGTTGTTCCATGTCACATATGATCGAATACAATCATTTCACTCAAAATCAATGTTCCGTGTCAAACGTGTGCTTTATGCTCTGAAAAGGCGTTAGAAACAGTTTGAAGGCGCTCCTGCGCTCGGAAAGCTGTTTTCATACACTCGTTGAAACAAAGTGTGTTTTCCCACTCGGAACAAGTGCATATCACAATACTTTGTTGAAAACTCGTTTCGGACGTGCTTTTACAGTTAAAATGACAAATAGGATGAAAATGTGTTAAAAGCTCGAAAACATGAAAACCCATGCTTAGAAAGTTGTTACATGTCACATATGCTCGAATGCACTCATTTCACTCAAAATCAATGTTCCTTGTAAAACGTTTCCTTTATGCTCTGAAAAGGCGTTAGAACCAGTTTGAAGGCGCTCCTGCGCTAGGAAAGCAGTTTTCATGCACTCGGTGACACAAAGTGTGTTTGCCCACTCTGAACAAGTGTGGGAAAATGACAACCAGGATGAAAATGTGTTAAATGCTCGAAAACATGAAAATCCATGCTTAGCAAGTTGTTCCATGTCACATATGATCGAATACAATCAAAATCAATGTTCCGTGTCAAACGTGTGCTTTATGCTCTGAAAAGGCGTTAGAAACAGTTTGAAGGCGCTCCTGCGCTCGGAAAGCTGTTTTCATACACTCGTTGAAACAAAGTGTGTTTTCCCACTCGGAACAAGTGCATATCACAATACTTTGTTGAAAACTCGTTTCGGACGTGCTTTTACAGTTAAAATGACAAATAGGATGAAAATGTGTTAAAAGCTCGAAAACATGAAAACCCATGCTTAGAAAGTTGTTACATGTCACATATGCTCGAATGCACTCATAATCAATGTTCCTTGTAAAACGTTTCCTTTATGCTCTGAAAAGGCGTTAGAACCAGTTTGAAGGCGCTCCTGCGCTAGGAAAGCAGTTTTCATGGACTCGGTGACACAAAGTGTGTTTGCCCACTCGGAACAAGTGCATATCACAATACTTTGTTGAAAACTCGTTTCGGACGTGCTTTTACAGTTAAAATGACAACCAGGATGAAAATGTGTTAAATGCTCGAAAACATGAAAATCCATGCTTAGCAAGTTGTTCCATGTCACATATGGTCGAATGCGCTCATTTCACTTAAAATCAATGTTCCTTGTCAAACGTTTGCTTTATGCTCTGAAAAGGCGTTAGAAACAGTTTGAAGGCGCTCCTGCGCTCGGAAAGCTGTTTTCATACACTCGTTGAAACAAAGTGTGTTTTCCCACTCGGAACAAGTGCATATCACAATACTTTGTTGAAAACTCGTTTCGGACGTGCTTTTACAGTTAAAATGACAAATAGGATGAAAATGTGTTAAAAGCTCGAAAACATGAAAACCCATGCTTAGAAAGTTGTTACATGTCACATATGCTCGAATGCACTCATAATCAATGTTCCTTGTAAAACGTTTCCTTTATGCTCTGAAAAGGCGTTAGAACCAGTTTGAAGGCGCTCCTGCGCTAGGAAAGCAGTTTCCATGCACTCGGTGACACAAAGTGTGTTTGCCCACTCTGAACAAGTGTGGGAAAATGACAACCAAGATGAAAATGTGTTAAATGCTCGAAAACATGAAAATGCATGCTTAGAAAGTTGTGACATGTCACATATGCTCGAATGCGCTCATTTCACTTAAAATCAATGTTCCTTGTCGAGCCTTTGCTTTATGCTCTGAAAAGGCGTTAGAAACAGGCTGAAGGCGCTCCTGCGCTAGGAAAGCTGTTTTCATGCACTCGGTGACACAAAGTGTGTTTTCCCACTCTGAAAAGTGCATACCACAATACTTTGTTGAAGACTCGTTTCAGACGTGCTTTTACAGTTAAAATGACAAATCGGATGAAAATGTGTTGAAAGCTCGAAAACATGAAAATCCATGCTTAGCAAGTTGTTACATGTCACATATGGTCGAATGCACTCATTTCACTTAAAATCAATGTTCCTTGTCAAACGTGTGCTCTATGCTCTGAAAAGGCGTTAGAAACAGGCTGAAGGCGCGCCTGCGCCAGGAAAGCTGTTTTCATGCACTCGCTGTCACAAAGTGTGTTTTCCCACTCTGAACAAGTGCAAATCACAATACACTCTAAAAAATAATGGGGCCAGTACTGGTTCGTCAGGGTGATGCCATAGAAGAACCTTTTTCAGGGCTTCAAAGAACTGTTCATGCAACAGTTCTTTAAAGAACCATTTAAACCATTTGTTTGAGCAGTGAAGACAGATTTGTGTAAACATGGCCTATGTGCATTGACCAGCAAATGGTAAGAGAATGCCAGGCTCTGAAGAACCATTTCCAATGTGAAGAACCTTTCGCATAATGTAATGGTTCATCACAGAGTTTTGACTCTCCATGGAACCATCCAGAGATTTGAAGAACCACTGAAGCACCTTTATTTTTTAGAGTGTACTTTGTTGAAAACTCGTTTCAGAAGTGCTTTTACTGTTAAAATGACAACCAGGATGAATATGTGTTAAATGCTCGAAAACATGAAAATCCATGCTTAGCAAGTTGTTCCATGTCACATATGATCGAATACAATCATTTCACTCAAAATCAATGTTCCGTGTCAAACGTGTGCTTTATGCTCTGAAAAGGCGTTAGAAACAGTTTGAAGGCGCTCCTGCGCTCGGAAAGCTGTTTTCATACACTCGTTGAAACAAAGTGTGTTTGCCCACTCGGAACAAGTGCATATCACAATACTTTGTTGAAAACTCGTTTCGGACGTGCTTTTACAGTTAAAATAACAAATAGGATGAAAATGTGTTAAAAGCTCGAAAACATGAAAACCCATGCTTAGAAAGTTGTTACATGTCACATATGCTCGAATGCACTCATTTCACTCAAAATCAATGTTCCTTGTAAAACGTTTCCTTTATGCTCTGAAAAGGCGTTAGAACCAGTTTGAAGGCGCTCCTGCGCTAGGAAAGCAGTTTTCATGCACTCGGTGACACAAAGTGTGTTTGCCCACTCTGAACAAGTGTGGGAAAATGACAACCAGGATGAAAATGTGTTAAATGCTCGAAAACATGAAAATCCATGCTTAGCAAGTTGTTCCATGTCACATATGATCGAATACAATCAAAATCAATGTTCCGTGTCAAACGTGTGCTTTATGCTCTGAAAAGGCGTTAGAAACAGTTTGAAGGCGCTCCTGCGCTCGGAAAGCTGTTTTCATACACTCGTTGAAACAAAGTGTGTTTTCCCACTCGGAACAAGTGCATATCACAATACTTTGTTGAAAACTCGTTTCGGACGTGCTTTTACAGTTAAAATGACAAATAGGATGAAAATGTGTTAAAAGCTCGAAAACATGAAAACCCATGCTTAGAAAGTTGTTACATGTCACATATGCTCGAATGCACTCATTTCACTCAAAATCAATGTTCCTTGTAAAACGTTTCCTTTATGCTCTGAAAAGGCGTTAGAACCAGTTTGAAGGCGCTCCTGCGCTAGGAAAGCAGTTTCCATGCACTCGGTGACACAAAGTGTGTTTGCCCACTCTGAACAAGTGTGGGAAAATGACAACCAAGATGAAAATGTGTTAAATGCTCGAAAACATGAAAATGCATGCTTAGAAAGTTGTGACATGTCACATATGCTCGAATGCGCTCATTTCACTGAAAATCAATGTTCCTTGTCGAGCCTTTGCTTTATGCTCTGAAAAGGCGTTAGAAACAGGCTGAAGGCGCTCCTGCGCTAGGAAAGCTGTTTTCATGCACTCGGTGACACAAAGTGTGTTTTCCCACTCTGAAAAGTGCATACCACAATACTTTGTTGAAGACTCGTTTCAGACGTGCTTTTACAGTTAAAATGACAAATCGGATGAAAATGTGTTGAAAGCTCGAAAACATGAAAATCCATGCTTAGCAAGTTGTTACATGTCACATATGGTCGAATGCACTCATTTCACTTAAAATCAATGTTCCTTGTCAAACGTGTGCTCTATGCTCTGAAAAGGCGTTAGAAACAGGCTGAAGGCGCGCCTGCGCCAGGAAAGCTGTTTTCATGCACTCGCTGTCACAAAGTGTGTTTTCCCACTCTGAACAAGTGCAAATCACAATACACTCTAAAAAATAATGGGGCCAGTACTGGTTCGTCAGGGTGATGCCATAGAAGAACCTTTTTCAGGGCTTCAAAGAACTGTTCATGCAACAGTTCTTTAAAGAACCATTTAAACCATTTGTTTGAGCAGTGAAGACAGATTTGTGTAAACATGGCCTATGTGCATTGACCAGCAAATGGTAAGAGAATGCCAGGCTCTGAAGAACCATTTCCAATGTGAAGAACCTTTCGCATAATGTAATGGTTCATCACAGAGTTTTGACTCTCCATGGAACCATCCAGAGATTTGAAGAACCACTGAAGCACCTTTATTTTTTAGAGTGTACTTTGTTGAAAACTCGTTTCAGAAGTGCTTTTACAGTTAAAATGACAACCAGGATGAAAATGTGTTAAATGCTCGAAAACATGAAAATCCATGCTTAGCAAGTTGTTCCATGTCACATATGATCGAATACAATCATTTCACTCAAAATCAATGTTCCGTGTCAAACGTGTGCTTTATGCTCTGAAAAGGCGTTAGAAACAGTTTGAAGGCGCTCCTGCGCTCGGAAAGCTGTTTTCATACACTCGTTGAAACAAAGTGTGTTTGCCCACTCGGAACAAGTGCATATCACAATACTTTGTTGAAAACTCGTTTCGGACGTGCTTTTACAGTTAAAATAACAAATAGGATGAAAATGTGTTAAAAGCTCGAAAACATGAAAACCCATGCTTAGAAAGTTGTTACATGTCACATATGCTCGAATGCACTCATTTCACTCAAAATCAATGTTCCTTGTAAAACGTTTCCTTTATGCTCTGAAAAGGCGTTAGAACCAGTTTGAAGGCGCTCCTGCGCTAGGAAAGCAGTTTTCATGCACTCGGTGACACAAAGTGTGTTTGCCCACTCTGAACAAGTGTGGGAAAATGACAACCAGGATGAAAATGTGTTAAATGCTCGAAAACATGAAAATCCATGCTTAGCAAGTTGTTCCATGTCACATATGATCGAATACAATCAAAATCAATGTTCCGTGTCAAACGTGTGCTTTATGCTCTGAAAAGGCGTTAGAAACAGTTTGAAGGCGCTCCTGCGCTCGGAAAGCTGTTTTCATACACTCGTTGAAACAAAGTGTGTTTTCCCACTCGGAACAAGTGCATATCACAATACTTTGTTGAAAACTCGTTTCGGACGTGCTTTTACAGTTAAAATGACAAATAGGATGAAAATGTGTTAAAAGCTCGAAAACATGAAAACCCATGCTTAGAAAGTTGTTACATGTCACATATGCTCGAATGCACTCATAATCAATGTTCCTTGTAAAACGTTTCCTTTATGCTCTGAAAAGGCGTTAGAACCAGTTTGAAGGCGCTCCTGCGCTAGGAAAGCAGTTTTCATGGACTCGGTGACACAAAGTGTGTTTGCCCACTCGGAACAAGTGCATATCACAATACTTTGTTGAAAACTCGTTTCGGACGTGCTTTTACAGTTAAAATGACAACCAGGATGAAAATGTGTTAAATGCTCGAAAACATGAAAATCCATGCTTGGCAAGTTGTTCCATGTCACATATGGTCGAATGCGCTCATTTCACTTAAAATCAATGTTCCTTGTCAAACGTTTGCTTTATGCTCTGAAAAGGCGTTAGAAACAGTTTGAAGGCGCTCCTGCGCTCGGAAAGCTGTTTTCATACACTCGTTGAAACAAAGTGTGTTTTCCCACTCGGAACAAGTGCATATCACAATACTTTGTTGAAAACTCGTTTCGGACGTGCTTTTACAGTTAAAATGACAAATAGGATGAAAATGTGTTAAAAGCTCGAAAACATGAAAACCCATGCTTAGAAAGTTGTTACATGTCACATATGCTCGAATGCACTCATAATCAATGTTCCTTGTAAAACGTTTCCTTTATGCTCTGAAAAGGCGTTAGAACCAGTTTGAAGGCGCTCCTGCGCTAGGAAAGCAGTTTTCATGGACTCGGTGACACAAAGTGTGTTTGCCCACTCGGAACAAGTGCATATCACAATACTTTGTTGAAAACTCGTTTCGGACGTGCTTTTACAGTTAAAATGAAAACCAGGATGAAAATGTGTTAAATGCTCGAAAACATGAAAATCCATGCTTAGCAAGTTGTTCCATGTCACATATGGTCGAATCCGCTCATTTCACTTAAAATCAATGTTCCTTGTCAAACGTGTGCTTTATGCTCTGAAAGGGCGTTAGAAACAGTTTGAAGGCGCTCCTGCGCTCGGAAAGCTGTTTTCATACACTCGTTGAAACAAAGTGTGTTTTCCCACTCGGAACAAGTGCATATCACAATACTTTGTTGAAAACTCGTTTCGGACGTGCTTTTACAGTTAAAATGACAAATAGGATGAAAATGTGTTAAAAGCTCGAAAACATGAAAACCCATGCTTAGAAAGTTGTTACATGTCACATATGCTCGAATGCACTCATTTCACTCAAAATCAATGTTCCTTGTAAAACGTTTCCTTTATGCTCTGAAAAGGCGTTAGAACCAGTTTGAAGGCGCTCCTGCGCTAGGAAAGCAGTTTTCATGCACTCGGTGACACAAAGTGTGTTTGCCCACTCTGAACAAGTGTGGGAAAATGACAACCAGGATGAAAATGTGTTAAATGCTCGAAAACATGAAAATCCATGCTTAGCAAGTTGTTCCATGTCACATATGATCGAATACAATCAAAATCAATGTTCCGTGTCAAACGTGTGCTTTATGCTCTGAAAAGGCGTTAGAAACAGTTTGAAGGCGCTCCTGCGCTCGGAAAGCTGTTTTCATACACTCGTTGAAACAAAGTGTGTTTGCCCACTCGGAACAAGTGCATATCACAATACTTTGTTGAAAACTCGTTTCGGACGTGCTTTTACAGTTAAAATGACAAATAGGATGAAAATGTGTTAAAAGCTCGAAAACATGAAAACCCATGCTTAGAAAGTTGTTACATGTCACATATGCTCGAATGCACTCATAATCAATGTTCCTTGTAAAACGTTTCCTTTATGCTCTGAAAAGGCGTTAGAACCAGTTTGAAGGCGCTCCTGCGCTAGGAAAGCAGTTTTCATGGACTCGGTGACACAAAGTGTGTTTGCCCACTCGGAACAAGTGCATATCACAATACTTTGTTGAAAACTCGTTTCGGACGTGCTTTTACAGTTAAAATGACAACCAGGATGAAAATGTGTTAAATGCTCGAAAACATGAAAATCCATGCTTAGCAAGTTGTTCCATGTCACATATGGTCGAATGCGCTCATTTCACTTAAAATCAATGTTCCTTGTCAAACGTTTGCTTTATGCTCTGAAAAGGCGTTAGAAACAGTTTGAAGGCGCTCCTGCGCTCGGAAAGCTGTTTTCATACACTCGTTGAAACAAAGTGTGTTTTCCCACTCGGAACAAGTGCATATCACAATACTTTGTTGAAAACTCGTTTCGGACGTGCTTTTACAGTTAAAATGACAAATAGGATGAAAATGTGTTAAAAGCTCGAAAACATGAAAACCCATGCTTAGAAAGTTGTTACATGTCACATATGCTCGAATGCACTCATAATCAATGTTCCTTGTAAAACGTTTCCTTTATGCTCTGAAAAGGCGTTAGAACCAGTTTGAAGGCGCTCCTGCGCTAGGAAAGCAGTTTTCATGGACTCGGTGACACAAAGTGTGTTTGCCCACTCGGAACAAGTGCATATCACAATACTTTGTTGAAAACTCGTTTCGGACGTGCTTTTACAGTTAAAATGAAAACCAGTATGAAAATGTGTTAAATGCTCGAAAACATGAAAATCCATGCTTAGCAAGTTGTTCCATGTCACATATGGTCGAATGCGCTCATTTCACTTAAAATCAATGTTCCTTGTCAAACGTGTGCTTTATGCTCTGAAAGGGCGTTAGAAACAGTTTGAAGGCGCTCCTGCGCTCGGAAAGCTGTTTTCATACACTCGTTGAAACAAAGTGTGTTTTCCCACTCGGAACAAGTGCATATCACAATACTTTGTTGAAAACTCGTTTCGGACGTGCTTTTACAGTTAAAATGACAAATAGGATGAAAATGTGTTAAAAGCTCGAAAACATGAAAACCCATGCTTAGAAAGTTGTTACATGTCACATATGCTCGAATGCACTCATTTCACTCAAAATCAATGTTCCTTGTAAAACGTTTCCTTTATGCTCTGAAAAGGCGTTAGAACCAGTTTGAAGGCGCTCCTGCGCTAGGAAAGCAGTTTTCATGGACTCGGTGACACAAAGTGTGTTTGCCCACTCGGAACAAGTGCATATCACAATACTTTGTTGAAAACTCGTTTCGGACGTGCTTTTACAGTTAAAATGACAACCAGGATGAAAATGTGTTAAATGCTCGAAAACATGAAAATCCATGCTTAGCAAGTTGTTCCATGTCACATATGGTCGAATGCGCTCATTTCACTTAAAATCAATGTTCCTTGTCAAACGTTTGCTTTATGCTCTGAAAAGGCGTTAGAAACAGTTTGAAGGCGCTCCTGCGCTCGGAAAGCTGTTTTCATACACTCGTTGAAACAAAGTGTGTTTTCCCACTCGGAACAAGTGCATATCACAATACTTTGTTGAAAACTCGTTTCGGACGTGCTTTTACAGTTAAAATGACAAATAGGATGAAAATGTGTTAAAAGCTCGAAAACATGAAAACCCATGCTTAGAAAGTTGTTACATGTCACATATGCTCGAATGCACTCATAATCAATGTTCCTTGTAAAACGTTTCCTTTATGCTCTGAAAAGGCGTTAGAACCAGTTTGAAGGCGCTCCTGCGCTAGGAAAGCAGTTTTCATGGACTCGGTGACACAAAGTGTGTTTGCCCACTCGGAACAAGTGCATATCACAATACTTTGTTG
Source organism: Neoarius graeffei (assembly GCF_027579695.1). Classification (NCBI taxonomy): domain Eukaryota; kingdom Metazoa; phylum Chordata; class Actinopteri; order Siluriformes; family Ariidae; genus Neoarius; species Neoarius graeffei. The sequence goes on from NC_083573.1 coordinate 22,009,039, forward strand.
AAAACTCGTTTCGGACGTGCTTTTACAGTTAAAATGAAAACCAGTATGAAAATGTGTTAAATGCTCGAAAACATGAAAATCCATGCTTAGCAAGTTGTTCCATGTCACATATGGTCGAATGCGCTCATTTCAGTTAAAATCAATGTTCCTTGTCAAACGTGTGCTTTATGCTCTGAAAGGGCGTTAGAAACAGTTTGAAGGCGCTCCTGCGCTCGGAAAGCTGTTTTCATACACTCGTTGAAACAAAGTGTGTTTTCCCACTCGGAACAAGTGCATATCACAATACTTTGTTGAAAACTCGTTTCGGACGTGCTTTTACAGTTAAAATGACAAATAGGATGAAAATGTGTTAAAAGCTCGAAAACATGAAAACCCATGCTTAGAAAGTTGTTACATGTCACATATGCTCGAATGCACTCATTTCACTCAAAATCAATGTTCCTTGTAAAACGTTTCCTTTATGCTCTGAAAAGGCGTTAGAACCAGTTTGAAGGCGCTCCTGCGCTAGGAAAGCAGTTTTCATGGACTCGGTGACACAAAGTGTGTTTGCCCACTCGGAACAAGTGCATATCACAATACTTTGTTGAAAACTCGTTTCGGACGTGCTTTTACAGTTAAAATGACAAATAGGATGAAAATGTGTTAAAAGCTCGAAAACATGAAAACCCATGCTTAGAAAGTTGTTACATGTCACTTATGCTCGAATGCACTCATAATCAATGTTCCTTGTAAAACGTTTCCTTTATGCTCTGAAAAGGCGTTAGAACCAGTTTGAAGGCGCTCCTGCGCTAGGAAAGCAGTTTTCATGGACTCGGTGACACAAAGTGTGTTTGCCCACTCGGAACAAGTGCATATCACAATACTTTGTTGAAAACTCGTTTCGGACGTGCTTTTACAGTTAAAATGAAAACCAGGATGAAAATGTGTTAAATGCTCGAAAACATGAAAATCCATGCTTAGCAAGTTGTTCCATGTCACATATGGTCGAATGCGCTCATTTCACTTAAAATCAATGTTCCTTGTCAAACGTGTGCTTTATGCTCTGAAAAGGCGTTAGAAACAGTTTGAAGGCGCTCCTGCGCTCGGAAAGCTGTTTTCATACACTCGTTGAAACAAAGTGTGTTTTCCCACTCGGAACAAGTGCATATCACAATACTTTGTTGAAAACTCGTTTCGGACGTGCTTTTACAGTTAAAATGACAAATAGGATGAAAATGTGTTAAAAGCTCGAAAACATGAAAACCCATGCTTAGAAAGTTGTTACATGTCACATATGCTCGAATGCACTCATTTCACTCAAAATCAATGTTCCTTGTAAAACGTTTCCTTTATGCTCTGAAAAGGCGTTAGAACCAGTTTGAAGGCGCTCCTGCGCTAGGAAAGCAGTTTCCATGCACTCGGTGACACAAAGTGTGTTTGCCCACTCTGAACAAGTGTGGGAAAATGACAACCAAGATGAAAATGTGTTAAATGCTCGAAAACATGAAAATGCATGCTTAGAAAGTTGTGACATGTCACATATGCTCGAATGCGCTCATTTCACTGAAAATCAATGTTCCTTGTCGAGCCTTTGCTTTATGCTCTGAAAAGGCGTTAGAAACAGGCTGAAGGCGCTCCTGCGCTAGGAAAGCTGTTTTCATGCACTCGGTGACACAAAGTGTGTTTTCCCACTCTGAAAAGTGCATACCACAATACTTTGTTGAAGACTCGTTTCAGACGTGCTTTTACAGTTAAAATGACAAATCTGATGAAAATGTGTTGAAAGCTCGAAAACATGAAAATCCATGCTTAGCAAGTTGTTACATGTCACATATGGTCGAATGCACTCATTTCACTTAAAATCAATGTTCCTTGTCAAACGTGTGCTCTATGCTCTGAAAAGGCGTTAGAAACAGGCTGAAGGCGCGCCTGCGCCAGGAAAGCTGTTTTCATGCACTCGCTGTCACAAAGTGTGTTTTCCCACTCTGAACAAGTGCAAATCACAATACACTCTAAAAAATAATGGGGCCAGTACTGGTTCGTCAGGGTGATGCCATAGAAGAACCTTTTTCAGGGCTTCAAAGAACTGTTCATGCAACAGTTCTTTAAAGAACCATTTAAACCATTTGTTTGAGCAGTGAAGACAGATTTGTGTAAACATGGCCTATGTGCATTGACCAGCAAATGGTAAGAGAATGCCAGGCTCTGAAGAACCATTTCCAATGTGAAGAACCTTTCGCATAATGTAATGGTTCATCACAGAGTTTTGACTCTCCATGGAACCATCCAGAGATTTGAAGAACCACTGAAGCACCTTTATTTTTTAGAGTGTACTTTGTTGAAAACTCGTTTCAGAAGTGCTTTTACAGTTAAAATGACAACCAGGATGAAAATGTGTTAAATGCTCGAAAACATGAAAATCCATGCTTAGCAAGTTGTTCCATGTCACATATGATCGAATACAATCATTTCACTCAAAATCAATGTTCCGTGTCAAACGTGTGCTTTATGCTCTGAAAAGGCGTTAGAAACAGTTTGAAGGCGCTCCTGCGCTCGGAAAGCTGTTTTCATACACTCGTTGAAACAAAGTGTGTTTGCCCACTCGGAACAAGTGCATATCACAATACTTTGTTGAAAACTCGTTTCGGACGTGCTTTTACAGTTAAAATGAAAACCAGGATGAAAATGTGTTAAATGCTCGAAAACATGAAAATCCATGCTTAGCAAGTTGTTCCATGTCACATATGGTCGAATGCGCTCATTTCACTTAAAATCAATGTTCCTTGTCAAACGTGTGCTTTATGCTCTGAAAAGGCGTTAGAAACAGTTTGAAGGCGCTCCTGCGCTCGGAAAGCTGTTTTCATACACTCGTTGAAACAAAGTGTGTTTTCCCACTCGGAACAAGTGCATATCACAATACTTTGTTGAAAACTCGTTTCGGACGTGCTTTTACAGTTAAAATGACAAATAGGATGAAAATGTGTTAAAAGCTCGAAAACATGAAAACCCATGCTTAGAAAGTTGTTACATGTCACATATGCTCGAATGCACTCATTTCACTCAAAATCAATGTTCCTTGTAAAACGTTTCCTTTATGCTCTGAAAAGGCGTTAGAACCAGTTTGAAGGCGCTCCTGCGCTAGGAAAGCAGTTTCCATGCACTCGGTGACACAAAGTGTGTTTGCCCACTCTGAACAAGTGTGGGAAAATGACAACCAAGATGAAAATGTGTTAAATGCTCGAAAACATGAAAATGCATGCTTAGAAAGTTGTGACATGTCACATATGCTCGAATGCGCTCATTTCACTGAAAATCAATGTTCCTTGTCGAGCCTTTGCTTTATGCTCTGAAAAGGCGTTAGAAACAGGCTGAAGGCGCTCCTGCGCTAGGAAAGCTGTTTTCATGCACTCGGTGACACAAAGTGTGTTTTCCCACTCTGAAAAGTGCATACCACAATACTTTGTTGAAGACTCGTTTCAGACGTGCTTTTACAGTTAAAATGACAAATCTGATGAAAATGTGTTGAAAGCTCGAAAACATGAAAATCCATGCTTAGCAAGTTGTTACATGTCACATATGGTCGAATGCACTCATTTCACTTAAAATCAATGTTCCTTGTCAAACGTGTGCTCTATGCTCTGAAAAGGCGTTAGAAACAGGCTGAAGGCGCGCCTGCGCCAGGAAAGCTGTTTTCATGCACTCGCTGTCACAAAGTGTGTTTTCCCACTCTGAACAAGTGCAAATCACAATACACTCTAAAAAATAATGGGGCCAGTACTGGTTCGTCAGGGTGATGCCATAGAAGAACCTTTTTCAGGGCTTCAAAGAACTGTTCATGCAACAGTTCTTTAAAGAACCATTTAAACCATTTGTTTGAGCAGTGAAGACAGATTTGTGTAAACATGGCCTATGTGCATTGACCAGCAAATGGTAAGAGAATGCCAGGCTCTGAAGAACCATTTCCAATGTGAAGAACCTTTCGCATAATGTAATGGTTCATCACAGAGTTTTGACTCTCCATGGAACCATCCAGAGATTTGAAGAACCACTGAAGCACCTTTATTTTTTAGAGTGTACTTTGTTGAAAACTCGTTTCAGAAGTGCTTTTACAGTTAAAATGACAACCAGGATGAAAATGTGTTAAATGCTCGAAAACATGAAAATCCATGCTTAGCAAGTTGTTCCATGTCACATATGATCGAATACAATCATTTCACTCAAAATCAATGTTCCGTGTCAAACGTGTGCTTTATGCTCTGAAAAGGCGTTAGAAACAGTTTGAAGGCGCTCCTGCGCTCGGAAAGCTGTTTTCATACACTCGTTGAAACAAAGTGTGTTTGCCCACTCGGAACAAGTGCATATCACAATACTTTGTTGAAAACTCGTTTCGGACGTGCTTTTACAGTTAAAATGACAAATAGGATGAAAATGTGTTAAAAGCTCGAAAACATGAAAACCCATGCTTAGAAAGTTGTTACATGTCACATATGCTCGAATGCACTCATTTCACTCAAAATCAATGTTCCTTGTAAAACGTTTCCTTTATGCTCTGAAAAGGCGTTAGAACCAGTTTGAAGGCGCTCCTGCGCTAGGAAAGCAGTTTTCATGCACTCGGTGACACAAAGTGTGTTTGCCCACTCTGAACAAGTGTGGGAAAATGACAACCAGGATGAAAATGTGTTAAATGCTCGAAAACATGAAAATCCATGTTTAGAAAGTTGTTCCATGTCACATATGATCGAATACAATCAAAATCAATGTTCCGTGTCAAACGTGTGCTTTATGCTCTGAAAAGGCGTTAGAAACAGTTTGAAGGCGCTCCTGCGCTCGGAAAGCTGTTTTCATACACTCGTTGAAACAAAGTGTGTTTTCCCACTCGGAACAAGTGCATATCACAATACTTTGTTGAAAACTCGTTTCGGACGTGCTTTTACAGTTAAAATGAAAACCAGGATGAAAATGTGTTAAATGCTCGAAAACATGAAAATCCATGCTTAGCAAGTTGTTCCATGTCACATATGGTCGAATGCGCTCATTTCACTTAAAATCAATGTTCCTTGTCAAACGTGTGCTTTATGCTCTGAAAAGGCGTTAGAAACAGTTTGAAGGCGCTCCTGCGCTCGGAAAGCTGTTTTCATACACTCGTTGAAACAAAGTGTGTTTTCCCACTCGGAACAAGTGCATATCACAATACTTTGTTGAAAACTCGTTTCGGACGTGCTTTTACAGTTAAAATGACAAATAGGATGAAAATGTGTTAAAAGCTCGAAAACATGAAAACCCATGCTTAGAAAGTTGTTACATGTCACATATGCTCGAATGCACTCATTTCACTCAAAATCAATGTTCCTTGTAAAACGTTTCCTTTATGCTCTGAAAAGGCGTTAGAACCAGTTTGAAGGCGCTCCTGCGCTAGGAAAGCAGTTTCCATGCACTCGGTGACACAAAGTGTGTTTGCCCACTCTGAACAAGTGTGGGAAAATGACAACCAAGATGAAAATGTGTTAAATGCTCGAAAACATGAAAATGCATGCTTAGAAAGTTGTGACATGTCACATATGCTCGAATGCGCTCATTTCACTGAAAATCAATGTTCCTTGTCGAGCCTTTGCTTTATGCTCTGAAAAGGCGTTAGAAACAGGCTGAAGGCGCTCCTGCGCTAGGAAAGCTGTTTTCATGCACTCGGTGACACAAAGTGTGTTTTCCCACTCTGAAAAGTGCATACCACAATACTTTGTTGAAGACTCGTTTCAGACGTGCTTTTACAGTTAAAATGACAAATCGGATGAAAATGTGTTGAAAGCTCGAAAACATGAAAATCCATGCTTAGCAAGTTGTTACATGTCACATATGGTCGAATGCACTCATTTCACTTAAAATCAATGTTCCTTGTCAAACGTGTGCTCTATGCTCTGAAAAGGCGTTAGAAACAGGCTGAAGGCGCGCCTGCGCCAGGAAAGCTGTTTTCATGCACTCGCTGTCACAAAGTGTGTTTTCCCACTCTGAACAAGTGCAAATCACAATACACTCTAAAAAATAATGGGGCCAGTACTGGTTCGTCAGGGTGATGCCATAGAAGAACCTTTTTCAGGGCTTCAAAGAACTGTTCATGCAACAGTTCTTTAAAGAACCATTTAAACCATTTGTTTGAGCAGTGAAGACAGATTTGTGTAAACATGGCCTATGTGCATTGACCAGCAAATGGTAAGAGAATGCCAGGCTCTGAAGAACCATTTCCAATGTGAAGAACCTTTCGCATAATGTAATGGTTCATCACAGAGTTTTGACTCTCCATGGAACCATCCAGAGATTTGAAGAACCACTGAAGCACCTTTATTTTTTAGAGTGTACTTTGTTGAAAACTCGTTTCAGAAGTGCTTTTACAGTTAAAATGACAACCAGGATGAAAATGTGTTAAATGCTCGAAAACATGAAAATCCATGCTTAGCAAGTTGTTCCATGTCACATATGATCGAATACAATCAAAATCAATGTTCCGTGTCAAACGTGTGCTTTATGCTCTGAAAAGGCGTTAGAAACAGTTTGAAGGCGCTCCTGCGCTCGGAAAGCTGTTTTCATACACTCGTTGAAACAAAGTGTGTTTTCCCACTCGGAACAAGTGCATATCACAATACTTTGTTGAAAACTCGTTTCGGACGTGCTTTTACAGTTAAAATGACAAATAGGATGAAAATGTGTTAAAAGCTCGAAAACATGAAAACCCATGCTTAGAAAGTTGTTACATGTCACATATGCTCGAATGCACTCATAATCAATGTTCCTTGTAAAACGTTTCCTTTATGCTCTGAAAAGGCGTTAGAACCAGTTTGAAGGCGCTCCTGCGCTAGGAAAGCAGTTTTCATGGACTCGGTGACACAAAGTGTGTTTTCCCACTCGGAACAAGTGCATATCACAATACTTTGTTGAAAACTCGTTTCGGACGTGCTTTTACAGTTAAAATGACAAATAGGATGAAAATGTGTTAAAAGCTCGAAAACATGAAAACCCATGCTTAGAAAGTTGTTACATGTCACATATGCTCGAATGCACTCATAATCAATGTTCCTTGTAAAACGTTTCCTTTATGCTCTGAAAAGGCGTTAGAACCAGTTTGAAGGCGCTCCTGCGCTAGGAAAGCAGTTTTCATGGACTCGGTGACACAAAGTGTGTTTGCCCACTCGGAACAAGTGCATATCACAATACTTTGTTGAAAACTCGTTTCGGACGTGCTTTTACAGTTAAAATGAAAACCAGGATGAAAATGTGTTAAATGCTCGAAAACATGAAAATCCATGCTTAGCAAGTTGTTCCATGTCACATATGGTCGAATGCGCTCATTTCACTTAAAATCAATGTTCCTTGTCAAACGTGTGCTTTATGCTCTGAAAAGGCGTTAGAAACAGTTTGAAGGCGCTCCTGCGCTCGGAAAGCTGTTTTCATACACTCGTTGAAACAAAGTGTGTTTTCCCACTCGGAACAAGTGCATATCACAATACTTTGTTGAAAACTCGTTTCGGACGTGCTTTTACAGTTAAAATGACAAATAGGATGAAAATGTGTTAAAAGCTCGAAAACATGAAAACCCATGCTTAGAAAGTTGTTACATGTCACATATGCTCGAATGCACTCATTTCACTCATAATCAATGTTCCTTGTAAAACGTTTCCTTTATGCTCTGAAAAGGCGTTAGAACCAGTTTGAAGGCGCTCCTGCGCTAGGAAAGCAGTTTTCATGCACTCGGTGACACAAAGTGTGTTTGCCCACTCTGAACAAGTGTGGGAAAATGACAACCAGGATGAAAATGTGTTAAATGCTCGAAAACATGAAAATCCATGCTTAGCAAGTTGTTACATGTCACATATGGTCGAATGCACTCATTTCACTTAAAATCAATGTTCCTTGTCAAACGTGTGCTCTATGCTCTGAAAAGGCGTTAGAAACAGGCTGAAGGCGCGCCTGCGCCAGGAAAGCTGTTTTCATGCACTCGCTGTCACAAAGTGTGTTTTCCCACTCTGAACAAGTGCAAATCACAATACACTCTAAAAAATAATGGGGCCAGTACTGGTTCGTCAGGGTGATGCCATAGAAGAACCTTTTTCAGGGCTTCAAAGAACTGTTCATGCAACAGTTCTTTAAAGAACCATTTAAACCATTTGTTTGAGCAGTGAAGACAGATTTGTGTAAACATGGCCTATGTGCATTGACCAGCAAATGGTAAGAGAATGCCAGGCTCTGAAGAACCATTTCCAATGTGAAGAACCTTTCGCATAATGTAATGGTTCATCACAGAGTTTTGACTCTCCATGGAACCATCCAGAGATTTGAAGAACCACTGAAGCACCTTTATTTTTTAGAGTGTACTTTGTTGAAAACTCGTTTCAGAAGTGCTTTTACAGTTAAAATGACAACCAGGATGAAAATGTGTTAAATGCTCGAAAACATGAAAATCCATGCTTAGCAAGTTGTTCCATGTCACATATGATCGAATACAATCATTTCACTCAAAATCAATGTTCCGTGTCAAACGTGTGCTTTATGCTCTGAAAAGGCGTTAGAAACAGTTTGAAGGCGCTCCTGCGCTCGGAAAGCTGTTTTCATACACTCGTTGAAACAAAGTGTGTTTTCCCACTCGGAACAAGTGCATATCACAATACTTTGTTGAAAACTCGTTTCGGACGTGCTTTTACAGTTAAAATGACAAATAGGATGAAAATGTGTTAAAAGCTCGAAAACATGAAAACCCATGCTTAGAAAGTTGTTACATGTCACATATGCTCGAATGCACTCATTTCACTCAAAATCAATGTTCCTTGTAAAACGTTTCCTTTATGCTCTGAAAAGGCGTTAGAACCAGTTTGAAGGCGCTCCTGCGCTAGGAAAGCAGTTTTCATGCACTTGGTGACACAAAGTGTGTTTGCCCACTCTGAACAAGTGTGGGAAAATGACAACCAGGATGAAAATGTGTTAAATGCTCGAAAACATGAAAATCCATGTTTAGAAAGTTGTTCCATGTCACATATGATCGAATACAATCAAAATCAATGTTCCGTGTCAAACGTGTGCTTTATGCTCTGAAAAGGCGTTAGAAACAGTTTGAAGGCGCTCCTGCGCTCGGAAAGCTGTTTTCATACACTCGTTGAAACAAAGTGTGTTTTCCCACGCGGAACAAGTGCATATCACAATACTTTGTTGAAAACTCGTTTCGGACGTGCTTTTACAGTTAAAATGAAAACCAGGATGAAAATGTGTTAAATGCTCGAAAACATGAAAATCCATGCTTAGCAAGTTGTTCCATGTCACATATGGTCGAATGCGCTCATTTCACTTAAAATCAATGTTCCTTGTCAAACGTGTGCTTTATGCTCTGAAAAGGCGTTAGAAACAGTTTGAAGGCGCTCCTGCGCTCGGAAAGCTGTTTTCATACACTCGTTGAAACAAAGTGTGTTTTCCCACTCGGAACAAGTGCATATCACAATACTTTGTTGAAAACTCGTTTCGGACGTGCTTTTACAGTTAAAATGACAAATAGGATGAAAATGTGTTAAAAGCTCGAAAACATGAAAACCCATGCTTAGAAAGTTGTTACATGTCACATATGCTCGAATGCACTCATTTCACTCAAAATCAATGTTCCTTGTAAAACGTTTCCTTTATGCTCTGAAAATTCGTTAGAACCAGTTTGAAGGCGCTCCTGCGCTAGGAAAGCAGTTTCCATGCACTCGGTGACACAAAGTGTGTTTGCCCACTCTGAACAAGTGTGGGAAAATGACAACCAAGATGAAAATGTGTTAAATGCTCGAAAACATGAAAATGCATGCTTAGAAAGTTGTGACATGTCACATATGCTCGAATGCGCTCATTTCACTGAAAATCAATGTTCCTTGTCGAGCCTTTGCTTTATGCTCTGAAAAGGCGTTAGAAACAGGCTGAAGGCGCTCCTGCGCTAGGAAAGCTGTTTTCATGCACTCGGTGACACAAAGTGTGTTTTCCCACTCTGAAAAGTGCATACCACAATACTTTGTTGAAGACTCGTTTCAGACGTGCTTTTACAGTTAAAATGACAAATCGGATGAAAATGTGTTGAAAGCTCGAAAACATGAAAATCCATGCTTAGCAAGTTGTTACATGTCACATATGGTCGAATGCACTCATTTCACTTAAAATCAATGTTCCTTGTCAAACGTGTGCTCTATGCTCTGAAAAGGCGTTAGAAACAGGCTGAAGGCGCGCCTGCGCCAGGAAAGCTGTTTTCATGCACTCGCTGTCACAAAGTGTGTTTTCCCACTCTGAACAAGTGCAAATCACAATACACTCTAAAAAATAATGGGGCCAGTACTGGTTCGTCAGGGTGATGCCATAGAAGAACCTTTTTCAGGGCTTCAAAGAACTGTTCATGCAACAGTTCTTTAAAGAACCATTTAAACCATTTGTTTGAGCAGTGAAGACAGATTTGTGTAAACATGGCCTATGTGCATTGACCAGCAAATGGTAAGAGAATGCCAGGCTCTGAAGAACCATTTCCAATGTGAAGAACCTTTCGCATAATGTAATGGTTCATCACAGAGTTTTGACTCTCCATGGAACCATCCAGAGATTTGAAGAACCACTGAAGCACCTTTATTTTTTAGAGTGTACTTTGTTGAAAACTCGTTTCAGAAGTGCTTTTACAGTTAAAATGACAACCAGGATGAAAATGTGTTAAATGCTCGAAAACATGAAAATCCATGCTTAGCAAGTTGTTCCATGTCACATATGATCGAATACAATCATTTCACTCAAAATCAATGTTCCGTGTCAAACGTGTGCTTTATGCTCTGAAAAGGCGTTAGAAACAGTTTGAAGGCGCTCCTGCGCTCGGAAAGCTGTTTTCATACACTCGTTGAAACAAAGTGTGTTTGCCCACTCGGAACAAGTGCATATCACAATACTTTGTTGAAAACTCGTTTCGGACGTGCTTTTACAGTTAAAATAACAAATAGGATGAAAATGTGTTAAAAGCTCGAAAACATGAAAACCCATGCTTAGAAAGTTGTTACATGTCACATATGCTCGAATGCACTCATTTCACTCAAAATCAATGTTCCTTGTAAAACGTTTCCTTTATGCTCTGAAAAGGCGTTAGAACCAGTTTGAAGGCGCTCCTGCGCTAGGAAAGCAGTTTTCATGCACTCGGTGACACAAAGTGTGTTTGCCCACTCTGAACAAGTGTGGGAAAATGACAACCAGGATGAAAATGTGTTAAATGCTCGAAAACATGAAAATCCATGCTTAGCAAGTTGTTCCATGTCACATATGATCGAATACAATCAAAATCAATGTTCCGTGTCAAACGTGTGCTTTATGCTCTGAAAAGGCGTTAGAAACAGTTTGAAGGCGCTCCTGCGCTCGGAAAGCTGTTTTCATACACTCGTTGAAACAAAGTGTGTTTTCCCACTCGGAACAAGTGCATATCACAATACTTTGTTGAAAACTCGTTTCGGACGTGCTTTTACAGTTAAAATGACAAATAGGATGAAAATGTGTTAAAAGCTCGAAAACATGAAAACCCATGCTTAGAAAGTTGTTACATGTCACATATGCTCGAATGCACTCATAATCAATGTTCCTTGTAAAACGTTTCCTTTATGCTCTGAAAAGGCGTTAGAACCAGTTTGAAGGCGCTCCTGCGCTAGGAAAGCAGTTTTCATGGACTCGGTGACACAAAGTGTGTTTGCCCACTCGGAACAAGTGCATATCACAATACTTTGTTGAAAACTCGTTTCGGACGTGCTTTTACAGTTAAAATGACAACCAGGATGAAAATGTGTTAAATGCTCGAAAACATGAAAATCCATGCTTGGCAAGTTGTTCCATGTCACATATGGTCGAATGCGCTCATTTCACTTAAAATCAATGTTCCTTGTCAAACGTTTGCTTTATGCTCTGAAAAGGCGTTAGAAACAGTTTGAAGGCGCTCCTGCGCTCGGAAAGCTGTTTTCATACACTCGTTGAAACAAAGTGTGTTTTCCCACTCGGAACAAGTGCATATCACAATACTTTGTTGAAAACTCGTTTCGGACGTGCTTTTACAGTTAAAATGACAAATAGGATGAAAATGTGTTAAAAGCTCGAAAACATGAAAACCCATGCTTAGAAAGTTGTTACATGTCACATATGCTCGAATGCACTCATAATCAATGTTCCTTGTAAAACGTTTCCTTTATGCTCTGAAAAGGCGTTAGAACCAGTTTGAAGGCGCTCCTGCGCTAGGAAAGCAGTTTTCATGGACTCGGTGACACAAAGTGTGTTTGCCCACTCGGAACAAGTGCATATCACAATACTTTGTTGAAAACTCGTTTCGGACGTGCTTTTACAGTTAAAATGAAAACCAGGATGAAAATGTGTTAAATGCTCGAAAACATGAAAATCCATGCTTAGCAAGTTGTTCCATGTCACATATGGTCGAATGCGCTCATTTCACTTAAAATCAATGTTCCTTGTCAAACGTGTGCTTTATGCTCTGAAAGGGCGTTAGAAACAGTTTGAAGGCGCTCCTGCGCTCGGAAAGCTGTTTTCATACACTCGTTGAAACAAAGTGTGTTTTCCCACTCGGAACAAGTGCATATCACAATACTTTGTTGAAAACTCGTTTCGGACGTGCTTTTACAGTTAAAATGACAAATAGGATGAAAATGTGTTAAAAGCTCGAAAACATGAAAACCCATGCTTAGAAAGTTGTTACATGTCACATATGCTCGAATGCACTCATTTCACTCAAAATCAATGTTCCTTGTAAAACGTTTCCTTTATGCTCTGAAAAGGCGTTAGAACCAGTTTGAAGGCGCTCCTGCGCTAGGAAAGCAGTTTTCATGCACTCGGTGACACAAAGTGTGTTTGCCCACTCTGAACAAGTGTGGGAAAATGACAACCAGGATGAAAATGTGTTAAATGCTCGAAAACATGAAAATCCATGCTTAGCAAGTTGTTCCATGTCACATATGATCGAATACAATCAAAATCAATGTTCCGTGTCAAACGTGTGCTTTATGCTCTGAAAAGGCGTTAGAAACAGTTTGAAGGCGCTCCTGCGCTCGGAAAGCTGTTTTCATACACTCGTTGAAACAAAGTGTGTTTTCCCACTCGGAACAAGTGCATATCACAATACTTTGTTGAAAACTCGTTTCGGACGTGCTTTTACAGTTAAAATGACAAATAGGATGAAAATGTGTTAAAAGCTCGAAAACATGAAAACCCATGCTTAGAAAGTTGTTACATGTCACATATGCTCGAATGCACTCATAATCAATGTTCCTTGTAAAACGTTTCCTTTATGCTCTGAAAAGGCGTTAGAACCAGTTTGAAGGCGCTCCTGCGCTAGGAAAGCAGTTTTCATGGACTCGGTGACACAAAGTGTGTTTGCCCACTCGGAACAAGTGCATATCACAATACTTTGTTGAAAACTCGTTTCGGACGTGCTTTTACAGTTAAAATGAAAACCAGGATGAAAATGTGTTAAATGCTCGAAAACATGAAAATCCATGCTTAGCAAGTTGTTCCATGTCACATATGGTCGAATGCGCTCATTTCACTTAAAATCAATGTTCCTTGTCAAACGTGTGCTTTATGCTCTGAAAGGGCGTTAGAAACAGTTTGAAGGCGCTCCTGCGCTCGGAAAGCTGTTTTCATACACTCGTTGAAACAAAGTGTGTTTTCCCACTCGGAACAAGTGCATATCACAATACTTTGTTGAAAACTCGTTTCGGACGTGCTTTTACAGTTAAAATGACAAATAGGATGAAAATGTGTTAAAAGCTCGAAAACATGAAAACCCATGCTTAGAAAGTTGTTACATGTCACATATGCTCGAATGCACTCATTTCACTCAAAATCAATGTTCCTTGTAAAACGTTTCCTTTATGCTCTGAAAAGGCGTTAGAACCAGTTTGAAGGCGCTCCTGCGCTAGGAAAGCAGTTTTCATGCACTCGGTGACACAAAGTGTGTTTGCCCACTCTGAACAAGTGTGGGAAAATGACAACCAGGATGAAAATGTGTTAAATGCTCGAAAACATGAAAATCCATGCTTAGCAAGTTGTTCCATGTCACATATGATCGAATACAATCAAAATCAATGTTCCGTGTCAAACGTGTGCTTTATGCTCTGAAAAGGCGTTAGAAACAGTTTGAAGGCGCTCCTGCGCTCGGAAAGCTGTTTTCATACACTCGTTGAAACAAAGTGTGTTTTCCCACTCGGAACAAGTGCATATCACAATACTTTGTTGAAAACTCGTTTCGGACGTGCTTTTACAGTTAAAATGACAAATAGGATGAAAATGTGTTAAAAGCTCGAAAACATGAAAACCCATGCTTAGAAAGTTGTTACATGTCACATATGCTCGAATGCACTCATAATCAATGTTCCTTGTAAAACGTTTCCTTTATGCTCTGAAAAGGCGTTAGAACCAGTTTGAAGGCGCTCCTGCGCTAGGAAAGCAGTTTTCATGGACTCGGTGACACAAAGTGTGTTTGCCCACTCGGAACAAGTGCATATCACAATACTTTGTTGAAAACTCGTTTCGGACGTGCTTTTACAGTTAAAATGACAACCAGGATGAAAATGTGTTAAATGCTCGAAAACATGAAAATCCATGCTTAGCAAGTTGTTCCATGTCACATATGGTCGAATGCGCTCATTTCACTTAAAATCAATGTTCCTTGTCAAACGTTTGCTTTATGCTCTGAAAAGGCGTTAGAAACAGTTTGAAGGCGCTCCTGCGCTCGGAAAGCTGTTTTCATACACTCGTTGAAACAAAGTGTGTTTTCCCACTCGGAACAAGTGCATATCACAATACTTTGTTGAAAACTCGTTTCGGACGTGCTTTTACAGTTAAAATGACAAATAGGATGAAAATGTGTTAAAAGCTCGAAAACATGAAAACCCATGCTTAGAAAGTTGTTACATGTCACATATGCTCGAATGCACTCATTTCACTCAAAATCAATGTTCCTTGTAAAACGTTTCCTTTATGCTCTGAAAAGGCGTTAGAACCAGTTTGAAGGCGCTCCTGCGCTAGGAAAGCAGTTTTCATGGACTCGGTGACACAAAGTGTGTTTGCCCACTCGGAACAAGTGCATATCACAATACTTTGTTGAAAACTCGTTTCGGACGTGCTTTTACAGTTAAAATGACAACCAGGATGAAAATGTGTTAAATGCTCGAAAACATGAAAATCCATGCTTAGCAAGTTGTTCCATGTCACATATGGTCGAATGCGCTCATTTCACTTAAAATCAATGTTCCTTGTCAAACGTTTGCTTTATGCTCTGAAAAGGCGTTAGAAACAGTTTGAAGGCGCTCCTGCGCTCGGAAAGCTGTTTTCATACACTCGTTGAAACAAAGTGTGTTTTCCCACTCGGAACAAGTGCATATCACAATACTTTGTTGAAAACTCGTTTCGGACGTGCTTTTACAGTTAAAATGACAAATAGGATGAAAATGTGTTAAAAGCTCGAAAACATGAAAACCCATGCTTAGAAAGTTGTTACATGTCACATATGCTCGAATGCACTCATAATCAATGTTCCTTGTAAAACGTTTCTTTTATGCTCTGAAAAGGCGTTAGAACCAGTTTGAAGGCGCTCCTGCGCTAGGAAAGCAGTTTTCATGGACTCGGTGACACAAAGTGTGTTTGCCCACTCGGAACAAGTGCATATCACAATACTTTGTTGAAAACTCGTTTCGGACGTGCTTTTACAGTTAAAATGAAAACCAGTATGAAAATGTGTTAAATGCTCGAAAACATGAAAATCCATGCTTAGCAAGTTGTTCCATGTCACATATGGTCGAATGCGCTCATTTCACTTAAAATCAATGTTCCTTGTCAAACGTGTGCTTTATGCTCTGAAAGGGCGTTAGAAACAGTTTGAAGGCGCTCCTGCGCTCGGAAAGCTGTTTTCATACACTCGTTGAAACAAAGTGTGTTTTCCCACTCGGAACAAGTGCATATCACAATACTTTGTTGAAAACTCGTTTCGGACGTGCTTTTACAGTTAAAATGACAAATAGGATGAAAATGTGTTAAAAGCTCGAAAACATGAAAACCCATGCTTAGAAAGTTGTTACATGTCACATATGCTCGAATGCACTCATTTCACTCAAAATCAATGTTCCTTGTAAAACGTTTCCTTTATGCTCTGAAAAGGCGTTAGAACCAGTTTGAAGGCGCTCCTGCGCTAGGAAAGCAGTTTTCATGCACTCGGTGACACAAAGTGTGTTTGCCCACTCTGAACAAGTGTGGGAAAATGACAACCAGGATGAAAATGTGTTAAATGCTCGAAAACATGAAAATCCATGCTTAGCAAGTTGTTCCATGTCACATATGATCGAATACAATCAAAATCAATGTTCCGTGTCAAACGTGTGCTTTATGCTCTGAAAAGGCGTTAGAAACAGTTTGAAGGCGCTCCTGCGCTCGGAAAGCTGTTTTCATACACTCGTTGAAACAAAGTGTGTTTTCCCACTCGGAACAAGTGCATATCACAATACTTTGTTGAAAACTCGTTTCGGACGTGCTTTTACAGTTAAAATGACAAATAGGATGAAAATGTGTTAAAAGCTCGAAAACATGAAAACCCATGCTTAGAAAGTTGTTACATGTCACATATGCTCGAATGCACTCATAATCAATGTTCCTTGTAAAACGTTTCCTTTATGCTCTGAAAAGGCGTTAGAACCAGTTTGAAGGCGCTCCTGCGCTAGGAAAGCAGTTTTCATGGACTCGGTGACACAAAGTGTGTTTGCCCACTCGGAACAAGTGCATATCACAATACTTTGTTGAAAACTCGTTTCGGACGTGCTTTTACAGTTAAAATGAAAACCAGGATGAAAATGTGTTAAATGCTCGAAAACATGAAAATCCATGCTTAGCAAGTTGTTCCATGTCACATATGGTCGAATGCGCTCATTTCACTTAAAATCAATGTTCCTTGTCAAACGTGTGCTTTATGCTCTGAAAGGGCGTTAGAAACAGTTTGAAGGCGCTCCTGCGCTCGGAAAGCTGTTTTCATACACTCGTTGAAACAAAGTGTGTTTTCCCACTCGGAACAAGTGCATATCACAATACTTTGTTGAAAACTCGTTTCGGACGTGCTTTTACAGTTAAAATGACAAATAGGATGAAAATGTGTTAAAAGCTCGAAAACATGAAAACCCATGCTTAGAAAGTTGTTACATGTCACATATGCTCGAATGCACTCATTTCACTCAAAATCAATGTTCCTTGTAAAACGTTTCCTTTATGCTCTGAAAAGGCGTTAGAACCAGTTTGAAGGCGCTCCTGCGCTAGGAAAGCAGTTTTCATGCACTCGGTGACACAAAGTGTGTTTGCCCACTCTGAACAAGTGTGGGAAAATGACAACCAGGATGAAAATGTGTTAAATGCTCGAAAACATGAAAATCCATGCTTAGCAAGTTGTTCCATGTCACATATGATCGAATACAATCAAAATCAATGTTCCGTGTCAAACGTGTGCTTTATGCTCTGAAAAGGCGTTAGAAACAGTTTGAAGGCGCTCCTGCGCTCGGAAAGCTGTTTTCATACACTCGTTGAAACAAAGTGTGTTTTCCCACTCGGAACAAGTGCATATCACAATACTTTGTTGAAAACTCGTTTCGGACGTGCTTTTACAGTTAAAATGACAAATAGGATGAAAATGTGTTAAAAGCTCGAAAACATGAAAACCCATGCTTAGAAAGTTGTTACATGTCACATATGCTCGAATGCACTCATAATCAATGTTCCTTGTAAAACGTTTCCTTTATGCTCTGAAAAGGCGTTAGAACCAGTTTGAAGGCGCTCCTGCGCTAGGAAAGCAGTTTTCATGGACTCGGTGACACAAAGTGTGTTTGCCCACTCGGAACAAGTGCATATCACAATACTTTGTTGAAAACTCGTTTCGGACGTGCTTTTACAGTTAAAATGACAACCAGGATGAAAATGTGTTAAATGCTCGAAAACATGAAAATCCATGCTTAGCAAGTTGTTCCATGTCACATATGGTCGAATGCGCTCATTTCACTTAAAATCAATGTTCCTTGTCAAACGTTTGCTTTATGCTCTGAAAAGGCGTTAGAAACAGTTTGAAGGCGCTCCTGCGCTCGGAAAGCTGTTTTCATACACTCGTTGAAACAAAGTGTGTTTTCCCACTCGGAACAAGTGCATATCACAATACTTTGTTGAAAACTCGTTTCGGACGTGCTTTTACAGTTAAAATGACAAATAGGATGAAAATGTGTTAAAAGCTCGAAAACATGAAAACCCATGCTTAGAAAGTTGTTACATGTCACATATGCTCGAATGCACTCATAATCAATGTTCCTTGTAAAACGTTTCTTTTATGCTCTGAAAAGGCGTTAGAACCAGTTTGAAGGCGCTCCTGCGCTAGGAAAGCAGTTTTCATGGACTCGGTGACACAAAGTGTGTTTGCCCACTCGGAACAAGTGCATATCACAATACTTTGTTGAAAACTCGTTTCGGACGTGCTTTTACAGTTAAAATGAAAACCAGTATGAAAATGTGTTAAATGCTCGAAAACATGAAAATCCATGCTTAGCAAGTTGTTCCATGTCACATATGGTCGAATGCGCTCATTTCACTTAAAATCAATGTTCCTTGTCAAACGTGTGCTTTATGCTCTGAAAGGGCGTTAGAAACAGTTTGAAGGCGCTCCTGCGCTCGGAAAGCTGTTTTCATACACTCGTTGAAACAAAGTGTGTTTTCCCACTCGGAACAAGTGCATATCACAATACTTTGTTGAAAACTCGTTTCGGACGTGCTTTTACAGTTAAAATGACAAATAGGATGAAAATGTGTTAAAAGCTCGAAAACATGAAAACCCATGCTTAGAAAGTTGTTACATGTCACATATGCTCGAATGCACTCATTTCACTCAAAATCAATGTTCCTTGTAAAACGTTTCCTTTATGCTCTGAAAAGGCGTTAGAACCAGTTTGAAGGCGCTCCTGCGCTAGGAAAGCAGTTTTCATGCACTCGGTGACACAAAGTGTGTTTGCCCACTCTGAACAAGTGTGGGAAAATGACAACCAGGATGAAAATGTGTTAAATGCTCGAAAACATGAAAATCCATGCTTAGCAAGTTGTTCCATGTCACATATGATCGAATACAATCAAAATCAATGTTCCGTGTCAAACGTGTGCTTTATGCTCTGAAAAGGCGTTAGAAACAGTTTGAAGGCGCTCCTGCGCTCGGAAAGCTGTTTTCATACACTCGTTGAAACAAAGTGTGTTTTCCCACTCGGAACAAGTGCATATCACAATACTTTGTTGAAAACTCGTTTCGGACGTGCTTTTACAGTTAAAATGACAAATAGGATGAAAATGTGTTAAAAGCTCGAAAACATGAAAACCCATGCTTAGAAAGTTGTTACATGTCACATATGCTCGAATGCACTCATAATCAATGTTCCTTGTAAAACGTTTCCTTTATGCTCTGAAAAGGCGTTAGAACCAGTTTGAAGGCGCTCCTGCGCTAGGAAAGCAGTTTTCATGGACTCGGTGACACAAAGTGTGTTTGCCCACTCGGAACAAGTGCATATCACAATACTTTGTTGAAAACTCGTTTCGGACGTGCTTTTACAGTTAAAATGAAAACCAGGATGAAAATGTGTTAAATGCTCGAAAACATGAAAATCCATGCTTAGCAAGTTGTTCCATGTCACATATGGTCGAATGCGCTCATTTCACTTAAAATCAATGTTCCTTGTCAAACGTGTGCTTTATGCTCTGAAAGGGCGTTAGAAACAGTTTGAAGGCGCTCCTGCGCTCGGAAAGCTGTTTTCATACACTCGTTGAAACAAAGTGTGTTTTCCCACTCGGAACAAGTGCATATCACAATACTTTGTTGAAAACTCGTTTCGGACGTGCTTTTACAGTTAAAATGACAAATAGGATGAAAATGTGTTAAAAGCTCGAAAACATGAAAACCCATGCTTAGAAAGTTGTTACATGTCACATATGCTCGAATGCACTCATTTCACTCAAAATCAATGTTCCTTGTAAAACGTTTCCTTTATGCTCTGAAAAGGCGTTAGAACCAGTTTGAAGGCGCTCCTGCGCTAGGAAAGCAGTTTTCATGCACTCGGTGACACAAAGTGTGTTTGCCCACTCTGAACAAGTGTGGGAAAATGACAACCAGGATGAAAATGTGTTAAATGCTCGAAAACATGAAAATCCATGCTTAGCAAGTTGTTCCATGTCACATATGATCGAATACAATCAAAATCAATGTTCCGTGTCAAACGTGTGCTTTATGCTCTGAAAAGGCGTTAGAAACAGTTTGAAGGCGCTCCTGCGCTCGGAAAGCTGTTTTCATACACTCGTTGAAACAAAGTGTGTTTTCCCACTCGGAACAAGTGCATATCACAATACTTTGTTGAAAACTCGTTTCGGACGTGCTTTTACAGTTAAAATGACAAATAGGATGAAAATGTGTTAAAAGCTCGAAAACATGAAAACCCATGCTTAGAAAGTTGTTACATGTCACATATGCTCGAATGCACTCATAATCAATGTTCCTTGTAAAACGTTTCCTTTATGCTCTGAAAAGGCGTTAGAACCAGTTTGAAGGCGCTCCTGCGCTAGGAAAGCAGTTTTCATGGACTCGGTGACACAAAGTGTGTTTGCCCACTCGGAACAAGTGCATATCACAATACTTTGTTGAAAACTCGTTTCGGACGTGCTTTTACAGTTAAAATGAAAACCAGGATGAAAATGTGTTAAATGCTCGAAAACATGAAAATCCATGCTTAGCAAGTTGTTCCATGTCACATATGGTCGAATGCGCTCATTTCACTTAAAATCAATGTTCCTTGTCAAACGTGTGCTTTATGCTCTGAAAGGGCGTTAGAAACAGTTTGAAGGCGCTCCTGCGCTCGGAAAGCTGTTTTCATACACTCGTTGAAACAAAGTGTGTTTTCCCACTCGGAACAAGTGCATATCACAATACTTTGTTGAAAACTCGTTTCGGACGTGCTTTTACAGTTAAAATGACAAATAGGATGAAAATGTGTTAAAAGCTCGAAAACATGAAAACCCATGCTTAGAAAGTTGTTACATGTCACATATGCTCGAATGCACTCATTTCACTCAAAATCAATGTTCCTTGTAAAACGTTTCCTTTATGCTCTGAAAAGGCGTTAGAACCAGTTTGAAGGCGCTCCTGCGCTAGGAAAGCAGTTTTCATGCACTCGGTGACACAAAGTGTGTTTGCCCACTCTGAACAAGTGTGGGAAAATGACAACCAGGATGAAAATGTGTTAAATGCTCGAAAACATGAAAATCCATGCTTAGCAAGTTGTTCCATGTCACATATGATCGAATACAATCAAAATCAATGTTCCGTGTCAAACGTGTGCTTTATGCTCTGAAAAGGCGTTAGAAACAGTTTGAAGGCGCTCCTGCGCTCGGAAAGCTGTTTTCATACACTCGTTGAAACAAAGTGTGTTTTCCCACTCGGAACAAGTGCATATCACAATACTTTGTTGAAAACTCGTTTCGGACGTGCTTTTACAGTTAAAATGACAAATAGGATGAAAATGTGTTAAAAGCTCGAAAACATGAAAACCCATGCTTAGAAAGTTGTTACATGTCACATATGCTCGAATGCACTCCTAATCAATGTTCCTTGTAAAACGTTTCCTTTATGCTCTGAAAAGGCGTTAGAACCAGTTTGAAGGCGCTCCTGCGCTAGGAAAGCAGTTTTCATGGACTCGGTGACACAAAGTGTGTTTGCCCACTCGGAACAAGTGCATATCACAATACTTTGTTGAAAACTCGTTTCGGACGTGCTTTTACAGTTAAAATGACAACCAGGATGAAAATGTGTTAAATGCTCGAAAACATGAAAATCCATGCTTAGCAAGTTGTTCCATGTCACATATGGTCGAATGCGCTCATTTCACTTAAAATCAATGTTCCTTGTCAAACGTTTGCTTTATGCTCTGAAAAGGCGTTAGAAACAGTTTGAAGGCGCTCCTGCGCTCGGAAAGCTGTTTTCATACACTCGTTGAAACAAAGTGTGTTTTCCCACTCGGAACAAGTGCATATCACAATACTTTGTTGAAAACTCGTTTCGGACGTGCTTTTACAGTTAAAATGACAAATAGGATGAAAATGTGTTAAAAGCTCGAAAACATGAAAACCCATGCTTAGAAAGTTGTTACATGTCACATATGCTCGAATGCACTCATAATCAATGTTCCTTGTAAAACGTTTCTTTTATGCTCTGAAAAGGCGTTAGAACCAGTTTGAAGGCGCTCCTGCGCTAGGAAAGCAGTTTTCATGGACTCGGTGACACAAAGTGTGTTTGCCCACTCGGAACAAGTGCATATCACAATACTTTGTTGAAAACTCGTTTCGGACGTGCTTTTACAGTTAAAATGAAAACCAGTATGAAAATGTGTTAAATGCTCGAAAACATGAAAATCCATGCTTAGCAAGTTGTTCCATGTCACATATGGTCGAATGCGCTCATTTCACTTAAAATCAATGTTCCTTGTCAATCGTGTGCTTTATGCTCTGAAAGGGCGTTAGAAACAGTTTGAAGGCGCTCCTGCGCTCGGAAAGCTGTTTTCATACACTCGTTGAAACAAAGTGTGTTTTCCCACTCGGAACAAGTGCATATCACAATACTTTGTTGAAAACTCGTTTCGGACGTGCTTTTACAGTTAAAATGACAAATAGGATGAAAATGTGTTAAAAGCTCGAAAACATGAAAACCCATGCTTAGAAAGTTGTTACATGTCACATATGCTCGAATGCACTCATTTCACTCAAAATCAATGTTCCTTGTAAAACGTTTCCTTTATGCTCTGAAAAGGCGTTAGAACCAGTTTGAAGGCGCTCCTGCGCTAGGAAAGCAGTTTTCATGGACTCGGTGACACAAAGTGTGTTTGCCCACTCGGAACAAGTGCATATCACAATACTTTGTTGAAAACTCGTTTCGGACGTGCTTTTACAGTTAAAATGAAAACCAGTATGAAAATGTGTTAAATGCTCGAAAACATGAAAATCCATGCTTAGCAAGTTGTTCCATGTCACATATGGTCGAATGCGCTCATTTCACTTAAAATCAATGTTCCTTGTCAATCGTGTGCTTTATGCTCTGAAAGGGCGTTAGAAACAGTTTGAAGGCGCTCCTGCGCTCGGAAAGCTGTTTTCATACACTCGTTGAAACAAAGTGTGTTTTCCCACTCGGAACAAGTGCATATCACAATACTTTGTTGAAAACTCGTTTCGGACGTGCTTTTACAGTTAAAATGACAAATAGGATGAAAATGTGTTAAAAGCTCGAAAACATGAAAACCCATGCTTAGAAAGTTGTTACATGTCACATATGCTCGAATGCACTCATTTCACTCAAAATCAATGTTCCTTGTAAAACGTTTCCTTTATGCTCTGAAAAGGCGTTAGAACCAGTTTGAAGGCGCTCCTGCGCTAGGAAAGCAGTTTTCATGGACTCGGTGACACAAAGTGTGTTTGCCCACTCGGAACAAGTGCATATCACAATACTTTGTTGAAAACTCGTTTCGGACGTGCTTTTACAGTTAAAATGACAACCAGGATGAAAATGTGTTAAATGCTCGAAAACATGAAAATCCATGCTTAGCAAGTTGTTCCATGTCACATATGGTCGAATGCGCTCATTTCACTTAAAATCAATGTTCCTTGTCAAACGTTTGCTTTATGCTCTGAAAAGGCGTTAGAAACAGTTTGAAGGCGCTCCTGCGCTCGGAAAGCTGTTTTCATACACTCGTTGAAACAAAGTGTGTTTTCCCACTCGGAACAAGTGCATATCACAATACTTTGTTGAAAACTCGTTTCGGACGTGCTTTTACAGTTAAAATGACAAATAGGATGAAAATGTGTTAAAAGCTCGAAAACATGAAAACCCATGCTTAGAAAGTTGTTACATGTCACATATGCTCGAATGCACTCATAATCAATGTTCCTTGTAAAACGTTTCCTTTATGCTCTGAAAAGGCGTTAGAACCAGTTTGAAGGCGCTCCTGCGCTAGGAAAGCAGTTTTCATGGACTCGGTGACACAAAGTGTGTTTGCCCACTCGGAACAAGTGCATATCACAATACTTTGTTGAAAACTCGTTTCGGACGTGCTTTTACAGTTAAAATGAAAACCAGGATGAAAATGTGTTAAATGCTCGAAAACATGAAAATCCATGCTTAGCAAGTTGTTCCATGTCACATATGGTCGAATGCGCTCATTTCACTTAAAATCAATGTTCCTTGTCAAACGTGTGCTTTATGCTCTGAAAGGGCGTTAGAAACAGTTTGAAGGCGCTCCTGCGCTCGGAAAGCTGTTTTCATACACTCGTTGAAACAAAGTGTGTTTTCCCACTCGGAACAAGTGCATATCACAATACTTTGTTGAAAACTCGTTTCGGACGTGCTTTTACAGTTAAAATGACAAATAGGATGAAAATGTGTTAAAAGCTCGAAAACATGAAAACCCATGCTTAGAAAGTTGTTACATGTCACATATGCTCGAATGCACTCATTTCACTCAAAATCAATGTTCCTTGTAAAACGTTTCCTTTATGCTCTGAAAAGGCGTTAGAACCAGTTTGAAGGCGCTCCTGCGCTAGGAAAGCAGTTTTCATGCACTCGGTGACACAAAGTGTGTTTGCCCACTCTGAACAAGTGTGGGAAAATGACAACCAGGATGAAAATGTGTTAAATGCTCGAAAACATGAAAATCCATGCTTAGCAAGTTGTTCCATGTCACATATGATCGAATACAATCAAAATCAATGTTCCGTGTCAAACGTGTGCTTTATGCTCTGAAAAGGCGTTAGAAACAGTTTGAAGGCGCTCCTGCGCTCGGAAAGCTGTTTTCATACACTCGTTGAAACAAAGTGTGTTTTCCCACTCGGAACAAGTGCATATCACAATACTTTGTTGAAAACTCGTTTCGGACGTGCTTTTACAGTTAAAATGACAAATAGGATGAAAATGTGTTAAAAGCTCGAAAACATGAAAACCCATGCTTAGAAAGTTGTTACATGTCACATATGCTCGAATGCACTCATAATCAATGTTCCTTGTAAAACGTTTCCTTTATGCTCTGAAAAGGCGTTAGAACCAGTTTGAAGGCGCTCCTGCGCTAGGAAAGCAGTTTTCATGGACTCGGTGACACAAAGTGTGTTTGCCCACTCGGAACAAGTGCATATCACAATACTTTGTTGAAAACTCGTTTCGGACGTGCTTTTACAGTTAAAATGACAAATAGGATGAAAATGTGTTAAAAGCTCGAAAACATGAAAACCCATGCTTAGAAAGTTGTTACATGTCACATATGCTCGAATGCACTCATTTCACTCAAAATCAATGTTCCTTGTAAAACGTTTCCTTTATGCTCTGAAAAGGCGTTAGAACCAGTTTGAAGGCGCTCCTGCGCTAGGAAAGCAGTTTTCATGCACTCGGTGACACAAAGTGTGTTTGCCCACTCTGAACAAGTGTGGGAAAATGACAACCAGGATGAAAATGTGTTAAATGCTCGAAAACATGAAAATCCATGCTTAGCAAGTTGTTCCATGTCACATATGATCGAATACAATCAAAATCAATGTTCCGTGTCAAACGTGTGCTTTATGCTCTGAAAAGGCGTTAGAAACAGTTTGAAGGCGCTCCTGCGCTCGGAAAGCTGTTTTCATACACTCGTTGAAACAAAGTGTGTTTTCCCACTCGGAACAAGTGCATATCACAATACTTTGTTGAAAACTCGTTTCGGACGTGCTTTTACAGTTAAAATGACAAATAGGATGAAAATGTGTTAAAAGCTCGAAAACATGAAAACCCATGCTTAGAAAGTTGTTACATGTCACATATGCTCGAATGCACTCATAATCAATGTTCCTTGTAAAACGTTTCCTTTATGCTCTGAAAAGGCGTTAGAACCAGTTTGAAGGCGCTCCTGCGCTAGGAAAGCAGTTTTCATGGACTCGGTGACACAAAGTGTGTTTGCCCACTCGGAACAAGTGCATATCACAATACTTTGTTGAAAACTCGTTTCGGACGTGCTTTTACAGTTAAAATGACAACCAGGATGAAAATGTGTTAAATGCTCGAAAACATGAAAATCCATGCTTAGCAAGTTGTTCCATGTCACATATGGTCGAATGCGCTCATTTCACTTAAAATCAATGTTCCTTGTCAAACGTTTGCTTTATGCTCTGAAAAGGCGTTAGAAACAGTTTGAAGGCGCTCCTGCGCTCGGAAAGCTGTTTTCATACACTCGTTGAAACAAAGTGTGTTTTCCCACTCGGAACAAGTGCATATCACAATACTTTGTTGAAAACTCGTTTCGGACGTGCTTTTACAGTTAAAATGACAAATAGGATGAAAATGTGTTAAAAGCTCGAAAACATGAAAACCCATGCTTAGAAAGTTGTTACATGTCACATATGCTCGAATGCACTCATAATCAATGTTCCTTGTAAAACGTTTCCTTTATGCTCTGAAAAGGCGTTAGAACCAGTTTGAAGGCGCTCCTGCGCTAGGAAAGCAGTTTTCATGGACTCGGTGACACAAAGTGTGTTTGCCCACTCGGAACAAGTGCATATCACAATACTTTGTTGAAAACTCGTTTCGGACGTGCTTTTACAGTTAAAATGAAAACCAGGATGAAAATGTGTTAAATGCTCGAAAACATGAAAATCCATGCTTAGCAAGTTGTTCCATGTCACATATGGTCGAATGCGCTCATTTCACTTAAAATCAATGTTCCTTGTCAAACGTGTGCTTTATGCTCTGAAAGGGCGTTAGAAACAGTTTGAAGGCGCTCCTGCGCTCGGAAAGCTGTTTTCATACACTCGTTGAAACAAAGTGTGTTTTCCCACTCGGAACAAGTGCATATCACAATACTTTGTTGAAAACTCGTTTCGGACGTGCTTTTACAGTTAAAATGACAAATAGGATGAAAATGTGTTAAAAGCTCGAAAACATGAAAACCCATGCTTAGAAAGTTGTTACATGTCACATATGCTCGAATGCACTCATAATCAATGTTCCTTGTAAAACGTTTCCTTTATGCTCTGAAAAGGCGTTAGAACCAGTTTGAAGGCGCTCCTGCGCTAGGAAAGCAGTTTTCATGGACTCGGTGACACAAAGTGTGTTTGCCCACTCTGAACAAGTGTGGGAAAATGACAACCAGGATGAAAATGTGTTAAATGCTCGAAAACATGAAAATCCATGCTTAGCAAGTTGTTCCATGTCACATATGATCGAATACAATCAAAATCAATGTTCCGTGTCAAACGTGTGCTTTATGCTCTGAAAAGGCGTTAGAAACAGTTTGAAGGCGCTCCTGCGCTCGGAAAGCTGTTTTCATACACTCGTTGAAACAAAGTGTGTTTTCCCACTCGGAACAAGTGCATATCACAATACTTTGTTGAAAACTCGTTTCGGACGTGCTTTTACAGTTAAAATGACAAATAGGATGAAAATGTGTTAAAAGCTCGAAAACATGAAAACCCATGCTTAGAAAGTTGTTACATGTCACATATGCTCGAATGCACTCATAATCAATGTTCCTTGTAAAACGTTTCCTTTATGCTCTGAAAAGGCGTTAGAACCAGTTTGAAGGCGCTCCTGCGCTAGGAAAGCAGTTTTCATGGACTCGGTGACACAAAGTGTGTTTGCCCACTCGGAACAAGTGCATATCACAATACTTTGTTGAAAACTCGTTTCGGACGTGCTTTTACAGTTAAAATGAAAACCAGGATGAAAATGTGTTAAATGCTCGAAAACATGAAAATCCATGCTTAGCAAGTTGTTCCATGTCACATATGGTCGAATGCGCTCATTTCACTTAAAATCAATGTTCCTTGTCAAACGTGTGCTTTATGCTCTGAAAGGGCGTTAGAAACAGTTTGAAGGCGCTCCTGCGCTCGGAAAGCTGTTTTCATACACTCGTTGAAACAAAGTGTGTTTTCCCACTCGGAACAAGTGCATATCACAATACTTTGTTGAAAACTCGTTTCGGACGTGCTTTTACAGTTAAAATGACAAATAGGATGAAAATGTGTTAAAAGCTCGAAAACATGAAAACCCATGCTTAGAAAGTTGTTACATGTCACATATGCTCGAATGCACTCATTTCACTCAAAATCAATGTTCCTTGTAAAACGTTTCCTTTATGCTCTGAAAAGGCGTTAGAACCAGTTTGAAGGCGCTCCTGCGCTAGGAAAGCAGTTTTCATGCACTCGGTGACACAAAGTGTGTTTGCCCACTCTGAACAAGTGTGGGAAAATGACAACCAGGATGAAAATGTGTTAAATGCTCGAAAACATGAAAATCCATGCTTAGCAAGTTGTTCCATGTCACATATGATCGAATACAATCAAAATCAATGTTCCGTGTCAAACGTGTGCTTTATGCTCTGAAAAGGCGTTAGAAACAGTTTGAAGGCGCTCCTGCGCTCGGAAAGCTGTTTTCATACACTCGTTGAAACAAAGTGTGTTTTCCCACTCGGAACAAGTGCATATCACAATACTTTGTTGAAAACTCGTTTCGGACGTGCTTTTACAGTTAAAATGACAAATAGGATGAAAATGTGTTAAAAGCTCGAAAACATGAAAACCCATGCTTAGAAAGTTGTTACATGTCACATATGCTCGAATGCACTCATAATCAATGTTCCTTGTAAAACGTTTCCTTTATGCTCTGAAAAGGCGTTAGAACCAGTTTGAAGGCGCTCCTGCGCTAGGAAAGCAGTTTTCATGGACTCGGTGACACAAAGTGTGTTTGCCCACTCGGAACAAGTGCATATCACAATACTTTGTTGAAAACTCGTTTCGGACGTGCTTTTACAGTTAAAATGACAAATAGGATGAAAATGTGTTAAAAGCTCGAAAACATGAAAACCCATGCTTAGAAAGTTGTTACATGTCACATATGCTCGAATGCACTCATTTCACTCAAAATCAATGTTCCTTGTAAAACGTTTCCTTTATGCTCTGAAAAGGCGTTAGAACCAGTTTGAAGGCGCTCCTGCGCTAGGAAAGCAGTTTTCATGCACTCGGTGACACAAAGTGTGTTTGCCCACTCTGAACAAGTGTGGGAAAATGACAACCAGGATGAAAATGTGTTAAATGCTCGAAAACATGAAAATCCATGCTTAGCAAGTTGTTCCATGTCACATATGATCGAATACAATCAAAATCAATGTTCCGTGTCAAACGTGTGCTTTATGCTCTGAAAAGGCGTTAGAAACAGTTTGAAGGCGCTCCTGCGCTCGGAAAGCTGTTTTCATACACTCGTTGAAACAAAGTGTGTTTTCCCACTCGGAACAAGTGCATATCACAATACTTTGTTGAAAACTCGTTTCGGACGTGCTTTTACAGTTAAAATGACAAATAGGATGAAAATGTGTTAAAAGCTCGAAAACATGAAAACCCATGCTTAGAAAGTTGTTACATGTCACATATGCTCGAATGCACTCATAATCAATGTTCCTTGTAAAACGTTTCCTTTATGCTCTGAAAAGGCGTTAGAACCAGTTTGAAGGCGCTCCTGCGCTAGGAAAGCAGTTTTCATGGACTCGGTGACACAAAGTGTGTTTGCCCACTCGGAACAAGTGCATATCACAATACTTTGTTGAAAACTCGTTTCGGACGTGCTTTTACAGTTAAAATGACAACCAGGATGAAAATGTGTTAAATGCTCGAAAACATGAAAATCCATGCTTAGCAAGTTGTTCCATGTCACATATGGTCGAATGCGCTCATTTCACTTAAAATCAATGTTCCTTGTCAAACGTTTGCTTTATGCTCTGAAAAGGCGTTAGAAACAGTTTGAAGGCGCTCCTGCGCTCGGAAAGCTGTTTTCATACACTCGTTGAAACAAAGTGTGTTTTCCCACTCGGAACAAGTGCATATCACAATACTTTGTTGAAAACTCGTTTCGGACGTGCTTTTACAGTTAAAATGACAAATAGGATGAAAATGTGTTAAAAGCTCGAAAACATGAAAACCCATGCTTAGAAAGTTGTTACATGTCACATATGCTCGAATGCACTCATAATCAATGTTCCTTGTAAAACGTTTCCTTTATGCTCTGAAAAGGCGTTAGAACCAGTTTGAAGGCGCTCCTGCGCTAGGAAAGCAGTTTTCATGGACTCGGTGACACAAAGTGTGTTTGCCCACTCGGAACAAGTGCATATCACAATACTTTGTTGAAAACTCGTTTCGGACGTGCTTTTACAGTTAAAATGAAAACCAGGATGAAAATGTGTTAAATGCTCGAAAACATGAAAATCCATGCTTAGCAAGTTGTTCCATGTCACATATGGTCGAATGCGCTCATTTCACTTAAAATCAATGTTCCTTGTCAAACGTGTGCTTTATGCTCTGAAAGGGCGTTAGAAACAGTTTGAAGGCGCTCCTGCGCTCGGAAAGCTGTTTTCATACACTCGTTGAAACAAAGTGTGTTTTCCCACTCGGAACAAGTGCATATCACAATACTTTGTTGAAAACTCGTTTCGGACGTGCTTTTACAGTTAAAATGACAAATAGGATGAAAATGTGTTAAAAGCTCGAAAACATGAAAACCCATGCTTAGAAAGTTGTTACATGTCACATATGCTCGAATGCACTCATAATCAATGTTCCTTGTAAAACGTTTCCTTTATGCTCTGAAAAGGCGTTAGAACCAGTTTGAAGGCGCTCCTGCGCTAGGAAAGCAGTTTTCATGGACTCGGTGACACAAAGTGTGTTTGCCCACTCTGAACAAGTGTGGGAAAATGACAACCAGGATGAAAATGTGTTAAATGCTCGAAAACATGAAAATCCATGCTTAGCAAGTTGTTCCATGTCACATATGATCGAATACAATCAAAATCAATGTTCCGTGTCAAACGTGTGCTTTATGCTCTGAAAAGGCGTTAGAAACAGTTTGAAGGCGCTCCTGCGCTCGGAAAGCTGTTTTCATACACTCGTTGAAACAAAGTGTGTTTTCCCACTCGGAACAAGTGCATATCACAATACTTTGTTGAAAACTCGTTTCGGACGTGCTTTTACAGTTAAAATGACAAATAGGATGAAAATGTGTTAAAAGCTCGAAAACATGAAAACCCATGCTTAGAAAGTTGTTACATGTCACATATGCTCGAATGCACTCATAATCAATGTTCCTTGTAAAACGTTTCCTTTATGCTCTGAAAAGGCGTTAGAACCAGTTTGAAGGCGCTCCTGCGCTAGGAAAGCAGTTTTCATGGACTCGGTGACACAAAGTGTGTTTGCCCACTCGGAACAAGTGCATATCACAATACTTTGTTGAAAACTCGTTTCGGACGTGCTTTTACAGTTAAAATGAAAACCAGGATGAAAATGTGTTAAATGCTCGAAAACATGAAAATCCATGCTTAGCAAGTTGTTCCATGTCACATATGGTCGAATGCGCTCATTTCACTTAAAATCAATGTTCCTTGTCAAACGTGTGCTTTATGCTCTGAAAGGGCGTTAGAAACAGTTTGAAGGCGCTCCTGCGCTCGGAAAGCTGTTTTCATACACTCGTTGAAACAAAGTGTGTTTTCCCACTCGGAACAAGTGCATATCACAATACTTTGTTGAAAACTCGTTTCGGACGTGCTTTTACAGTTAAAATGACAAATAGGATGAAAATGTGTTAAAAGCTCGAAAACATGAAAACCCATGCTTAGAAAGTTGTTACATGTCACATATGCTCGAATGCACTCATTTCACTCAAAATCAATGTTCCTTGTAAAACGTTTCCTTTATGCTCTGAAAAGGCGTTAGAACCAGTTTGAAGGCGCTCCTGCGCTAGGAAAGCAGTTTTCATGCACTCGGTGACACAAAGTGTGTTTGCCCACTCTGAACAAGTGTGGGAAAATGACAACCAGGATGAAAATGTGTTAAATGCTCGAAAACATGAAAATCCATGCTTAGCAAGTTGTTCCATGTCACATATGATCGAATACAATCAAAATCAATGTTCCGTGTCAAACGTGTGCTTTATGCTCTGAAAAGGCGTTAGAAACAGTTTGAAGGCGCTCCTGCGCTCGGAAAGCTGTTTTCATACACTCGTTGAAACAAAGTGTGTTTTCCCACTCGGAACAAGTGCATATCACAATACTTTGTTGAAAACTCGTTTCGGACGTGCTTTTACAGTTAAAATGACAAATAGGATGAAAATGTGTTAAAAGCTCGAAAACATGAAAACCCATGCTTAGAAAGTTGTTACATGTCACATATGCTCGAATGCACTCATAATCAATGTTCCTTGTAAAACGTTTCCTTTATGCTCTGAAAAGGCGTTAGAACCAGTTTGAAGGCGCTCCTGCGCTAGGAAAGCAGTTTTCATGGACTCGGTGACACAAAGTGTGTTTGCCCACTCGGAACAAGTGCATATCACAATACTTTGTTGAAAACTCGTTTCGGACGTGCTTTTACAGTTAAAATGACAAATAGGATGAAAATGTGTTAAAAGCTCGAAAACATGAAAACCCATGCTTAGAAAGTTGTTACATGTCACATATGCTCGAATGCACTCATTTCACTCAAAATCAATGTTCCTTGTAAAACGTTTCCTTTATGCTCTGAAAAGGCGTTAGAACCAGTTTGAAGGCGCTCCTGCGCTAGGAAAGCAGTTTTCATGCACTCGGTGACACAAAGTGTGTTTGCCCACTCTGAACAAGTGTGGGAAAATGACAACCAGGATGAAAATGTGTTAAATGCTCGAAAACATGAAAATCCATGCTTAGCAAGTTGTTCCATGTCACATATGATCGAATACAATCAAAATCAATGTTCCGTGTCAAACGTGTGCTTTATGCTCTGAAAAGGCGTTAGAAACAGTTTGAAGGCGCTCCTGCGCTCGGAAAGCTGTTTTCATACACTCGTTGAAACAAAGTGTGTTTTCCCACTCGGAACAAGTGCATATCACAATACTTTGTTGAAAACTCGTTTCGGACGTGCTTTTACAGTTAAAATGACAAATAGGATGAAAATGTGTTAAAAGCTCGAAAACATGAAAACCCATGCTTAGAAAGTTGTTACATGTCACATATGCTCGAATGCACTCATAATCAATGTTCCTTGTAAAACGTTTCCTTTATGCTCTGAAAAGGCGTTAGAACCAGTTTGAAGGCGCTCCTGCGCTAGGAAAGCAGTTTTCATGGACTCGGTGACACAAAGTGTGTTTGCCCACTCGGAACAAGTGCATATCACAATACTTTGTTGAAAACTCGTTTCGGACGTGCTTTTACAGTTAAAATGACAACCAGGATGAAAATGTGTTAAATGCTCGAAAACATGAAAATCCATGCTTAGCAAGTTGTTCCATGTCACATATGGTCGAATGCGCTCATTTCACTTAAAATCAATGTTCCTTGTCAAACGTTTGCTTTATGCTCTGAAAAGGCGTTAGAAACAGTTTGAAGGCGCTCCTGCGCTCGGAAAGCTGTTTTCATACACTCGTTGAAACAAAGTGTGTTTTCCCACTCGGAACAAGTGCATATCACAATACTTTGTTGAAAACTCGTTTCGGACGTGCTTTTACAGTTAAAATGACAAATAGGATGAAAATGTGTTAAAAGCTCGAAAACATGAAAACCCATGCTTAGAAAGTTGTTACATGTCACATATGCTCGAATGCACTCATAATCAATGTTCCTTGTAAAACGTTTCCTTTATGCTCTGAAAAGGCGTTAGAACCAGTTTGAAGGCGCTCCTGCGCTAGGAAAGCAGTTTTCATGGACTCGGTGACACAAAGTGTGTTTGCCCACTCGGAACAAGTGCATATCACAATACTTTGTTGAAAACTCGTTTCGGACGTGCTTTTACAGTTAAAATGAAAACCAGGATGAAAATGTGTTAAATGCTCGAAAACATGAAAATCCATGCTTAGCAAGTTGTTCCATGTCACATATGGTCGAATGCGCTCATTTCACTTAAAATCAATGTTCCTTGTCAAACGTGTGCTTTATGCTCTGAAAGGGCGTTAGAAACAGTTTGAAGGCGCTCCTGCGCTCGGAAAGCTGTTTTCATACACTCGTTGAAACAAAGTGTGTTTTCCCACTCGGAACAAGTGCATATCACAATACTTTGTTGAAAACTCGTTTCGGACGTGCTTTTACAGTTAAAATGACAAATAGGATGAAAATGTGTTAAAAGCTCGAAAACATGAAAACCCATGCTTAGAAAGTTGTTACATGTCACATATGCTCGAATGCACTCATAATCAATGTTCCTTGTAAAACGTTTCCTTTATGCTCTGAAAAGGCGTTAGAACCAGTTTGAAGGCGCTCCTGCGCTAGGAAAGCAGTTTTCATGGACTCGGTGACACAAAGTGTGTTTGCCCACTCTGAACAAGTGTGGGAAAATGACAACCAGGATGAAAATGTGTTAAATGCTCGAAAACATGAAAATCCATGCTTAGCAAGTTGTTCCATGTCACATATGATCGAATACAATCAAAATCAATGTTCCGTGTCAAACGTGTGCTTTATGCTCTGAAAAGGCGTTAGAAACAGTTTGAAGGCGCTCCTGCGCTCGGAAAGCTGTTTTCATACACTCGTTGAAACAAAGTGTGTTTTCCCACTCGGAACAAGTGCATATCACAATACTTTGTTGAAAACTCGTTTCGGACGTGCTTTTACAGTTAAAATGACAAATAGGATGAAAATGTGTTAAAAGCTCGAAAACATGAAAACCCATGCTTAGAAAGTTGTTACATGTCACATATGCTCGAATGCACTCATAATCAATGTTCCTTGTAAAACGTTTCCTTTATGCTCTGAAAAGGCGTTAGAACCAGTTTGAAGGCGCTCCTGCGCTAGGAAAGCAGTTTTCATGGACTCGGTGACACAAAGTGTGTTTGCCCACTCGGAACAAGTGCATATCACAATACTTTGTTGAAAACTCGTTTCGGACGTGCTTTTACAGTTAAAATGAAAACCAGGATGAAAATGTGTTAAATGCTCGAAAACATGAAAATCCATGCTTAGCAAGTTGTTCCATGTCACATATAGTCGAATGCGCTCATTTCACTTAAAATCAATGTTCCTTGTCAAACGTGTGCTTTATGCTCTGAAAGGGCGTTAGAAACAGTTTGAAGGCGCTCCTGCGCTCGGAAAGCTGTTTTCATACACTCGTTGAAACAAAGTGTGTTTTCCCACTCGGAACAAGTGCATATCACAATACTTTGTTGAAAACTCGTTTCGGACGTGCTTTTACAGTTAAAATGACAAATAGGATGAAAATGTGTTAAAAGCTCGAAAACATGAAAACCCATGCTTAGAAAGTTGTTACATGTCACATATGCTCGAATGCACTCATAATCAATGTTCCTTGTAAAACGTTTCTTTTATGCTCTGAAAAGGCGTTAGAACCAGTTTGAAGGCGCTCCTGCGCTAGGAAAGCAGTTTTCATGGACTCGGTGACACAAAGTGTGTTTGCCCACTCGGAACAAGTGCATATCACAATACTTTGTTGAAAACTCGTTTCGGACGTGCTTTTACAGTTAAAATGAAAACCAGTATGAAAATGTGTTAAATGCTCGAAAACATGAAAATCCATGCTTAGCAAGTTGTTCCATGTCACATATGGTCGAATGCGCTCATTTCACTTAAAATCAATGTTCCTTGTCAAACGTGTGCTTTATGCTCTGAAAGGGCGTTAGAAACAGTTTGAAGGCGCTCCTGCGCTCGGAAAGCTGTTTTCATACACTCGTTGAAACAAAGTGTGTTTTCCCACTCGGAACAAGTGCATATCACAATACTTTGTTGAAAACTCGTTTCGGACGTGCTTTTACAGTTAAAATGACAAATAGGATGAAAATGTGTTAAAAGCTCGAAAACATGAAAACCCATGCTTAGAAAGTTGTTACATGTCACATATGCTCGAATGCACTCATTTCACTCAAAATCAATGTTCCTTGTAAAACGTTTCCTTTATGCTCTGAAAAGGCGTTAGAACCAGTTTGAAGGCGCTCCTGCGCTAGGAAAGCAGTTTTCATGGACTCGGTGACACAAAGTGTGTTTGCCCACTCGGAACAAGTGCATATCACAATACTTTGTTGAAAACTCGTTTCGGACGTGCTTTTACAGTTAAAATGACAAATAGGATGAAAATGTGTTAAAAGCTCGAAAACATGAAAACCCATGCTTAGAAAGTTGTTACATGTCACATATGCTCGAATGCACTCATAATCAATGTTCCTTGTAAAACGTTTCCTTTATGCTCTGAAAAGGCGTTAGAACCAGTTTGAAGGCGCTCCTGCGCTAGGAAAGCAGTTTTCATGGACTCGGTGACACAAAGTGTGTTTGCCCACTCGGAACAAGTGCATATCACAATACT
This sequence comes from Neoarius graeffei, assembly GCF_027579695.1. Taxonomy (NCBI): domain Eukaryota; kingdom Metazoa; phylum Chordata; class Actinopteri; order Siluriformes; family Ariidae; genus Neoarius; species Neoarius graeffei. Next base: position 22,045,405 of record NC_083573.1, read on the forward strand.
TTGTTGAAAACTCGTTTCGGACGTGCTTTTACAGTTAAAATGAAAACCAGGATGAAAATGTGTTAAATGCTCGAAAACATGAAAATCCATGCTTAGCAAGTTGTTCCATGTCACATATGGTCGAATGCGCTCATTTCACTTAAAATCAATGTTCCTTGTCAAACGTGTGCTTTATGCTCTGAAAGGGCGTTAGAAACAGTTTGAAGGCGCTCCTGCGCTCGGAAAGCTGTTTTCATACACTCGTTGAAACAAAGTGTGTTTTCCCACTCGGAACAAGTGCATATCACAATACTTTGTTGAAAACTCGTTTCGGACGTGCTTTTACAGTTAAAATGACAAATAGGATGAAAATGTGTTAAAAGCTCGAAAACATGAAAACCCATGCTTAGAAAGTTGTTACATGTCACATATGCTCGAATGCACTCATAATCAATGTTCCTTGTAAAACGTTTCCTTTATGCTCTGAAAAGGCGTTAGAACCAGTTTGAAGGCGCTCCTGCGCTAGGAAAGCAGTTTTCATGGACTCGGTGACACAAAGTGTGTTTGCCCACTCTGAACAAGTGTGGGAAAATGACAACCAGGATGAAAATGTGTTAAATGCTCGAAAACATGAAAATCCATGCTTAGCAAGTTGTTCCATGTCACATATGATCGAATACAATCAAAATCAATGTTCCGTGTCAAACGTGTGCTTTATGCTCTGAAAAGGCGTTAGAAACAGTTTGAAGGCGCTCCTGCGCTCGGAAAGCTGTTTTCATACACTCGTTGAAACAAAGTGTGTTTTCCCACTCGGAACAAGTGCATATCACAATACTTTGTTGAAAACTCGTTTCGGACGTGCTTTTACAGTTAAAATGACAAATAGGATGAAAATGTGTTAAAAGCTCGAAAACATGAAAACCCATGCTTAGAAAGTTGTTACATGTCACATATGCTCGAATGCACTCATAATCAATGTTCCTTGTAAAACGTTTCCTTTATGCTCTGAAAAGGCGTTAGAACCAGTTTGAAGGCGCTCCTGCGCTAGGAAAGCAGTTTTCATGGACTCGGTGACACAAAGTGTGTTTGCCCACTCGGAACAAGTGCATATCACAATACTTTGTTGAAAACTCGTTTCGGACGTGCTTTTACAGTTAAAATGAAAACCAGGATGAAAATGTGTTAAATGCTCGAAAACATGAAAATCCATGCTTAGCAAGTTGTTCCATGTCACATATAGTCGAATGCGCTCATTTCACTTAAAATCAATGTTCCTTGTCAAACGTGTGCTTTATGCTCTGAAAGGGCGTTAGAAACAGTTTGAAGGCGCTCCTGCGCTCGGAAAGCTGTTTTCATACACTCGTTGAAACAAAGTGTGTTTTCCCACTCGGAACAAGTGCATATCACAATACTTTGTTGAAAACTCGTTTCGGACGTGCTTTTACAGTTAAAATGACAAATAGGATGAAAATGTGTTAAAAGCTCGAAAACATGAAAACCCATGCTTAGAAAGTTGTTACATGTCACATATGCTCGAATGCACTCATAATCAATGTTCCTTGTAAAACGTTTCTTTTATGCTCTGAAAAGGCGTTAGAACCAGTTTGAAGGCGCTCCTGCGCTAGGAAAGCAGTTTTCATGGACTCGGTGACACAAAGTGTGTTTGCCCACTCGGAACAAGTGCATATCACAATACTTTGTTGAAAACTCGTTTCGGACGTGCTTTTACAGTTAAAATGAAAACCAGTATGAAAATGTGTTAAATGCTCGAAAACATGAAAATCCATGCTTAGCAAGTTGTTCCATGTCACATATGGTCGAATGCGCTCATTTCACTTAAAATCAATGTTCCTTGTCAAACGTGTGCTTTATGCTCTGAAAGGGCGTTAGAAACAGTTTGAAGGCGCTCCTGCGCTCGGAAAGCTGTTTTCATACACTCGTTGAAACAAAGTGTGTTTTCCCACTCGGAACAAGTGCATATCACAATACTTTGTTGAAAACTCGTTTCGGACGTGCTTTTACAGTTAAAATGACAAATAGGATGAAAATGTGTTAAAAGCTCGAAAACATGAAAACCCATGCTTAGAAAGTTGTTACATGTCACATATGCTCGAATGCACTCATTTCACTCAAAATCAATGTTCCTTGTAAAACGTTTCCTTTATGCTCTGAAAAGGCGTTAGAACCAGTTTGAAGGCGCTCCTGCGCTAGGAAAGCAGTTTTCATGGACTCGGTGACACAAAGTGTGTTTGCCCACTCGGAACAAGTGCATATCACAATACTTTGTTGAAAACTCGTTTCGGACGTGCTTTTACAGTTAAAATGACAACCAGGATGAAAATGTGTTAAATGCTCGAAAACATGAAAATCCATGCTTAGCAAGTTGTTCCATGTCACATATGGTCGAATGCGCTCATTTCACTTAAAATCAATGTTCCTTGTCAAACGTTTGCTTTATGCTCTGAAAAGGCGTTAGAAACAGTTTGAAGGCGCTCCTGCGCTCGGAAAGCTGTTTTCATACACTCGTTGAAACAAAGTGTGTTTTCCCACTCGGAACAAGTGCATATCACAATACTTTGTTGAAAACTCGTTTCGGACGTGCTTTTACAGTTAAAATGACAAATAGGATGAAAATGTGTTAAAAGCTCGAAAACATGAAAACCCATGCTTAGAAAGTTGTTACATGTCACATATGCTCGAATGCACTCATAATCAATGTTCCTTGTAAAACGTTTCCTTTATGCTCTGAAAAGGCGTTAGAACCAGTTTGAAGGCGCTCCTGCGCTAGGAAAGCAGTTTTCATGGACTCGGTGACACAAAGTGTGTTTGCCCACTCGGAACAAGTGCATATCACAATACTTTGTTGAAAACTCGTTTCGGACGTGCTTTTACAGTTAAAATGAAAACCAGGATGAAAATGTGTTAAATGCTCGAAAACATGAAAATCCATGCTTAGCAAGTTGTTCCATGTCACATATGGTCGAATGCGCTCATTTCACTTAAAATCAATGTTCCTTGTCAAACGTGTGCTTTATGCTCTGAAAGGGCGTTAGAAACAGTTTGAAGGCGCTCCTGCGCTCGGAAAGCTGTTTTCATACACTCGTTGAAACAAAGTGTGTTTTCCCACTCGGAACAAGTGCATATCACAATACTTTGTTGAAAACTCGTTTCGGACGTGCTTTTACAGTTAAAATGACAAATAGGATGAAAATGTGTTAAAAGCTCGAAAACATGAAAACCCATGCTTAGAAAGTTGTTACATGTCACATATGCTCGAATGCACTCATTTCACTCAAAATCAATGTTCCTTGTAAAACGTTTCCTTTATGCTCTGAAAAGGCGTTAGAACCAGTTTGAAGGCGCTCCTGCGCTAGGAAAGCAGTTTTCATGCACTCGGTGACACAAAGTGTGTTTGCCCACTCTGAACAAGTGTGGGAAAATGACAACCAGGATGAAAATGTGTTAAATGCTCGAAAACATGAAAATCCATGCTTAGCAAGTTGTTCCATGTCACATATGATCGAATACAATCAAAATCAATGTTCCGTGTCAAACGTGTGCTTTATGCTCTGAAAAGGCGTTAGAAACAGTTTGAAGGCGCTCCTGCGCTCGGAAAGCTGTTTTCATACACTCGTTGAAACAAAGTGTGTTTTCCCACTCGGAACAAGTGCATATCACAATACTTTGTTGAAAACTCGTTTCGGACGTGCTTTTACAGTTAAAATGACAAATAGGATGAAAATGTGTTAAAAGCTCGAAAACATGAAAACCCATGCTTAGAAAGTTGTTACATGTCACATATGCTCGAATGCACTCATAATCAATGTTCCTTGTAAAACGTTTCCTTTATGCTCTGAAAAGGCGTTAGAACCAGTTTGAAGGCGCTCCTGCGCTAGGAAAGCAGTTTTCATGGACTCGGTGACACAAAGTGTGTTTGCCCACTCGGAACAAGTGCATATCACAATACTTTGTTGAAAACTCGTTTCGGACGTGCTTTTACAGTTAAAATGACAAATAGGATGAAAATGTGTTAAAAGCTCGAAAACATGAAAACCCATGCTTAGAAAGTTGTTACATGTCACATATGCTCGAATGCACTCATTTCACTCAAAATCAATGTTCCTTGTAAAACGTTTCCTTTATGCTCTGAAAAGGCGTTAGAACCAGTTTGAAGGCGCTCCTGCGCTAGGAAAGCAGTTTTCATGCACTCGGTGACACAAAGTGTGTTTGCCCACTCTGAACAAGTGTGGGAAAATGACAACCAGGATGAAAATGTGTTAAATGCTCGAAAACATGAAAATCCATGCTTAGCAAGTTGTTCCATGTCACATATGATCGAATACAATCAAAATCAATGTTCCGTGTCAAACGTGTGCTTTATGCTCTGAAAAGGCGTTAGAAACAGTTTGAAGGCGCTCCTGCGCTCGGAAAGCTGTTTTCATACACTCGTTGAAACAAAGTGTGTTTTCCCACTCGGAACAAGTGCATATCACAATACTTTGTTGAAAACTCGTTTCGGACGTGCTTTTACAGTTAAAATGACAAATAGGATGAAAATGTGTTAAAAGCTCGAAAACATGAAAACCCATGCTTAGAAAGTTGTTACATGTCACATATGCTCGAATGCACTCATAATCAATGTTCCTTGTAAAACGTTTCCTTTATGCTCTGAAAAGGCGTTAGAACCAGTTTGAAGGCGCTCCTGCGCTAGGAAAGCAGTTTTCATGGACTCGGTGACACAAAGTGTGTTTGCCCACTCGGAACAAGTGCATATCACAATACTTTGTTGAAAACTCGTTTCGGACGTGCTTTTACAGTTAAAATGACAACCAGGATGAAAATGTGTTAAATGCTCGAAAACATGAAAATCCATGCTTAGCAAGTTGTTCCATGTCACATATGGTCGAATGCGCTCATTTCACTTAAAATCAATGTTCCTTGTCAAACGTTTGCTTTATGCTCTGAAAAGGCGTTAGAAACAGTTTGAAGGCGCTCCTGCGCTCGGAAAGCTGTTTTCATACACTCGTTGAAACAAAGTGTGTTTTCCCACTCGGAACAAGTGCATATCACAATACTTTGTTGAAAACTCGTTTCGGACGTGCTTTTACAGTTAAAATGACAAATAGGATGAAAATGTGTTAAAAGCTCGAAAACATGAAAACCCATGCTTAGAAAGTTGTTACATGTCACATATGCTCGAATGCACTCATAATCAATGTTCCTTGTAAAACGTTTCCTTTATGCTCTGAAAAGGCGTTAGAACCAGTTTGAAGGCGCTCCTGCGCTAGGAAAGCAGTTTTCATGGACTCGGTGACACAAAGTGTGTTTGCCCACTCGGAACAAGTGCATATCACAATACTTTGTTGAAAACTCGTTTCGGACGTGCTTTTACAGTTAAAATGAAAACCAGGATGAAAATGTGTTAAATGCTCGAAAACATGAAAATCCATGCTTAGCAAGTTGTTCCATGTCACATATGGTCGAATGCGCTCATTTCACTTAAAATCAATGTTCCTTGTCAAACGTGTGCTTTATGCTCTGAAAGGGCGTTAGAAACAGTTTGAAGGCGCTCCTGCGCTCGGAAAGCTGTTTTCATACACTCGTTGAAACAAAGTGTGTTTTCCCACTCGGAACAAGTGCATATCACAATACTTTGTTGAAAACTCGTTTCGGACGTGCTTTTACAGTTAAAATGACAAATAGGATGAAAATGTGTTAAAAGCTCGAAAACATGAAAACCCATGCTTAGAAAGTTGTTACATGTCACATATGCTCGAATGCACTCATAATCAATGTTCCTTGTAAAACGTTTCCTTTATGCTCTGAAAAGGCGTTAGAACCAGTTTGAAGGCGCTCCTGCGCTAGGAAAGCAGTTTTCATGGACTCGGTGACACAAAGTGTGTTTGCCCACTCTGAACAAGTGTGGGAAAATGACAACCAGGATGAAAATGTGTTAAATGCTCGAAAACATGAAAATCCATGCTTAGCAAGTTGTTCCATGTCACATATGATCGAATACAATCAAAATCAATGTTCCGTGTCAAACGTGTGCTTTATGCTCTGAAAAGGCGTTAGAAACAGTTTGAAGGCGCTCCTGCGCTCGGAAAGCTGTTTTCATACACTCGTTGAAACAAAGTGTGTTTTCCCACTCGGAACAAGTGCATATCACAATACTTTGTTGAAAACTCGTTTCGGACGTGCTTTTACAGTTAAAATGACAAATAGGATGAAAATGTGTTAAAAGCTCGAAAACATGAAAACCCATGCTTAGAAAGTTGTTACATGTCACATATGCTCGAATGCACTCATAATCAATGTTCCTTGTAAAACGTTTCCTTTATGCTCTGAAAAGGCGTTAGAACCAGTTTGAAGGCGCTCCTGCGCTAGGAAAGCAGTTTTCATGGACTCGGTGACACAAAGTGTGTTTGCCCACTCGGAACAAGTGCATATCACAATACTTTGTTGAAAACTCGTTTCGGACGTGCTTTTACAGTTAAAATGAAAACCAGGATGAAAATGTGTTAAATGCTCGAAAACATGAAAATCCATGCTTAGCAAGTTGTTCCATGTCACATATAGTCGAATGCGCTCATTTCACTTAAAATCAATGTTCCTTGTCAAACGTGTGCTTTATGCTCTGAAAGGGCGTTAGAAACAGTTTGAAGGCGCTCCTGCGCTCGGAAAGCTGTTTTCATACACTCGTTGAAACAAAGTGTGTTTTCCCACTCGGAACAAGTGCATATCACAATACTTTGTTGAAAACTCGTTTCGGACGTGCTTTTACAGTTAAAATGACAAATAGGATGAAAATGTGTTAAAAGCTCGAAAACATGAAAACCCATGCTTAGAAAGTTGTTACATGTCACATATGCTCGAATGCACTCATAATCAATGTTCCTTGTAAAACGTTTCTTTTATGCTCTGAAAAGGCGTTAGAACCAGTTTGAAGGCGCTCCTGCGCTAGGAAAGCAGTTTTCATGGACTCGGTGACACAAAGTGTGTTTGCCCACTCGGAACAAGTGCATATCACAATACTTTGTTGAAAACTCGTTTCGGACGTGCTTTTACAGTTAAAATGAAAACCAGTATGAAAATGTGTTAAATGCTCGAAAACATGAAAATCCATGCTTAGCAAGTTGTTCCATGTCACATATGGTCGAATGCGCTCATTTCACTTAAAATCAATGTTCCTTGTCAAACGTGTGCTTTATGCTCTGAAAGGGCGTTAGAAACAGTTTGAAGGCGCTCCTGCGCTCGGAAAGCTGTTTTCATACACTCGTTGAAACAAAGTGTGTTTTCCCACTCGGAACAAGTGCATATCACAATACTTTGTTGAAAACTCGTTTCGGACGTGCTTTTACAGTTAAAATGACAAATAGGATGAAAATGTGTTAAAAGCTCGAAAACATGAAAACCCATGCTTAGAAAGTTGTTACATGTCACATATGCTCGAATGCACTCATTTCACTCAAAATCAATGTTCCTTGTAAAACGTTTCCTTTATGCTCTGAAAAGGCGTTAGAACCAGTTTGAAGGCGCTCCTGCGCTAGGAAAGCAGTTTTCATGGACTCGGTGACACAAAGTGTGTTTGCCCACTCGGAACAAGTGCATATCACAATACTTTGTTGAAAACTCGTTTCGGACGTGCTTTTACAGTTAAAATGACAAATAGGATGAAAATGTGTTAAAAGCTCGAAAACATGAAAACCCATGCTTAGAAAGTTGTTACATGTCACATATGCTCGAATGCACTCATAATCAATGTTCCTTGTAAAACGTTTCCTTTATGCTCTGAAAAGGCGTTAGAACCAGTTTGAAGGCGCTCCTGCGCTAGGAAAGCAGTTTTCATGGACTCGGTGACACAAAGTGTGTTTGCCCACTCGGAACAAGTGCATATCACAATACTTTGTTGAAAACTCGTTTCGGACGTGCTTTTACAGTTAAAATGAAAACCAGGATGAAAATGTGTTAAATGCTCGAAAACATGAAAATCCATGCTTAGCAAGTTGTTCCATGTCACATATGGTCGAATGCGCTCATTTCACTTAAAATCAATGTTCCTTGTCAAACGTGTGCTTTATGCTCTGAAAGGGCGTTAGAAACAGTTTGAAGGCGCTCCTGCGCTCGGAAAGCTGTTTTCATACACTCGTTGAAACAAAGTGTGTTTTCCCACTCGGAACAAGTGCATATCACAATACTTTGTTGAAAACTCGTTTCGGACGTGCTTTTACAGTTAAAATGACAAATAGGATGAAAATGTGTTAAAAGCTCGAAAACATGAAAACCCATGCTTAGAAAGTTGTTACATGTCACATATGCTCGAATGCACTCATAATCAATGTTCCTTGTAAAACGTTTCCTTTATGCTCTGAAAAGGCGTTAGAACCAGTTTGAAGGCGCTCCTGCGCTAGGAAAGCAGTTTTCATGGACTCGGTGACACAAAGTGTGTTTGCCCACTCTGAACAAGTGTGGGAAAATGACAACCAGGATGAAAATGTGTTAAATGCTCGAAAACATGAAAATCCATGCTTAGCAAGTTGTTCCATGTCACATATGATCGAATACAATCAAAATCAATGTTCCGTGTCAAACGTGTGCTTTATGCTCTGAAAAGGCGTTAGAAACAGTTTGAAGGCGCTCCTGCGCTCGGAAAGCTGTTTTCATACACTCGTTGAAACAAAGTGTGTTTTCCCACTCGGAACAAGTGCATATCACAATACTTTGTTGAAAACTCGTTTCGGACGTGCTTTTACAGTTAAAATGACAAATAGGATGAAAATGTGTTAAAAGCTCGAAAACATGAAAACCCATGCTTAGAAAGTTGTTACATGTCACATATGCTCGAATGCACTCATAATCAATGTTCCTTGTAAAACGTTTCCTTTATGCTCTGAAAAGGCGTTAGAACCAGTTTGAAGGCGCTCCTGCGCTAGGAAAGCAGTTTTCATGGACTCGGTGACACAAAGTGTGTTTGCCCACTCGGAACAAGTGCATATCACAATACTTTGTTGAAAACTCGTTTCGGACGTGCTTTTACAGTTAAAATGAAAACCAGGATGAAAATGTGTTAAATGCTCGAAAACATGAAAATCCATGCTTAGCAAGTTGTTCCATGTCACATATAGTCGAATGCGCTCATTTCACTTAAAATCAATGTTCCTTGTCAAACGTGTGCTTTATGCTCTGAAAGGGCGTTAGAAACAGTTTGAAGGCGCTCCTGCGCTCGGAAAGCTGTTTTCATACACTCGTTGAAACAAAGTGTGTTTTCCCACTCGGAACAAGTGCATATCACAATACTTTGTTGAAAACTCGTTTCGGACGTGCTTTTACAGTTAAAATGACAAATAGGATGAAAATGTGTTAAAAGCTCGAAAACATGAAAACCCATGCTTAGAAAGTTGTTACATGTCACATATGCTCGAATGCACTCATAATCAATGTTCCTTGTAAAACGTTTCTTTTATGCTCTGAAAAGGCGTTAGAACCAGTTTGAAGGCGCTCCTGCGCTAGGAAAGCAGTTTTCATGGACTCGGTGACACAAAGTGTGTTTGCCCACTCGGAACAAGTGCATATCACAATACTTTGTTGAAAACTCGTTTCGGACGTGCTTTTACAGTTAAAATGAAAACCAGTATGAAAATGTGTTAAATGCTCGAAAACATGAAAATCCATGCTTAGCAAGTTGTTCCATGTCACATATGGTCGAATGCGCTCATTTCACTTAAAATCAATGTTCCTTGTCAAACGTGTGCTTTATGCTCTGAAAGGGCGTTAGAAACAGTTTGAAGGCGCTCCTGCGCTCGGAAAGCTGTTTTCATACACTCGTTGAAACAAAGTGTGTTTTCCCACTCGGAACAAGTGCATATCACAATACTTTGTTGAAAACTCGTTTCGGACGTGCTTTTACAGTTAAAATGACAAATAGGATGAAAATGTGTTAAAAGCTCGAAAACATGAAAACCCATGCTTAGAAAGTTGTTACATGTCACATATGCTCGAATGCACTCATTTCACTCAAAATCAATGTTCCTTGTAAAACGTTTCCTTTATGCTCTGAAAAGGCGTTAGAACCAGTTTGAAGGCGCTCCTGCGCTAGGAAAGCAGTTTTCATGGACTCGGTGACACAAAGTGTGTTTGCCCACTCGGAACAAGTGCATATCACAATACTTTGTTGAAAACTCGTTTCGGACGTGCTTTTACAGTTAAAATGACAACCAGGATGAAAATGTGTTAAATGCTCGAAAACATGAAAATCCATGCTTAGCAAGTTGTTCCATGTCACATATGGTCGAATGCGCTCATTTCACTTAAAATCAATGTTCCTTGTCAAACGTTTGCTTTATGCTCTGAAAAGGCGTTAGAAACAGTTTGAAGGCGCTCCTGCGCTCGGAAAGCTGTTTTCATACACTCGTTGAAACAAAGTGTGTTTTCCCACTCGGAACAAGTGCATATCACAATACTTTGTTGAAAACTCGTTTCGGACGTGCTTTTACAGTTAAAATGACAAATAGGATGAAAATGTGTTAAAAGCTCGAAAACATGAAAACCCATGCTTAGAAAGTTGTTACATGTCACATATGCTCGAATGCACTCATAATCAATGTTCCTTGTAAAACGTTTCCTTTATGCTCTGAAAAGGCGTTAGAACCAGTTTGAAGGCGCTCCTGCGCTAGGAAAGCAGTTTTCATGGACTCGGTGACACAAAGTGTGTTTGCCCACTCGGAACAAGTGCATATCACAATACTTTGTTGAAAACTCGTTTCGGACGTGCTTTTACAGTTAAAATGAAAACCAGGATGAAAATGTGTTAAATGCTCGAAAACATGAAAATCCATGCTTAGCAAGTTGTTCCATGTCACATATGGTCGAATGCGCTCATTTCACTTAAAATCAATGTTCCTTGTCAAACGTGTGCTTTATGCTCTGAAAGGGCGTTAGAAACAGTTTGAAGGCGCTCCTGCGCTCGGAAAGCTGTTTTCATACACTCGTTGAAACAAAGTGTGTTTTCCCACTCGGAACAAGTGCATATCACAATACTTTGTTGAAAACTCGTTTCGGACGTGCTTTTACAGTTAAAATGACAAATAGGATGAAAATGTGTTAAAAGCTCGAAAACATGAAAACCCATGCTTAGAAAGTTGTTACATGTCACATATGCTCGAATGCACTCATTTCACTCAAAATCAATGTTCCTTGTAAAACGTTTCCTTTATGCTCTGAAAAGGCGTTAGAACCAGTTTGAAGGCGCTCCTGCGCTAGGAAAGCAGTTTTCATGCACTCGGTGACACAAAGTGTGTTTGCCCACTCTGAACAAGTGTGGGAAAATGACAACCAGGATGAAAATGTGTTAAATGCTCGAAAACATGAAAATCCATGCTTAGCAAGTTGTTCCATGTCACATATGATCGAATACAATCAAAATCAATGTTCCGTGTCAAACGTGTGCTTTATGCTCTGAAAAGGCGTTAGAAACAGTTTGAAGGCGCTCCTGCGCTCGGAAAGCTGTTTTCATACACTCGTTGAAACAAAGTGTGTTTTCCCACTCGGAACAAGTGCATATCACAATACTTTGTTGAAAACTCGTTTCGGACGTGCTTTTACAGTTAAAATGACAAATAGGATGAAAATGTGTTAAAAGCTCGAAAACATGAAAACCCATGCTTAGAAAGTTGTTACATGTCACATATGCTCGAATGCACTCATAATCAATGTTCCTTGTAAAACGTTTCCTTTATGCTCTGAAAAGGCGTTAGAACCAGTTTGAAGGCGCTCCTGCGCTAGGAAAGCAGTTTTCATGGACTCGGTGACACAAAGTGTGTTTGCCCACTCGGAACAAGTGCATATCACAATACTTTGTTGAAAACTCGTTTCGGACGTGCTTTTACAGTTAAAATGACAACCAGGATGAAAATGTGTTAAATGCTCGAAAACATGAAAATCCATGCTTAGCAAGTTGTTCCATGTCACATATGGTCGAATGCGCTCATTTCACTTAAAATCAATGTTCCTTGTCAAACGTTTGCTTTATGCTCTGAAAAGGCGTTAGAAACAGTTTGAAGGCGCTCCTGCGCTCGGAAAGCTGTTTTCATACACTCGTTGAAACAAAGTGTGTTTTCCCACTCGGAACAAGTGCATATCACAATACTTTGTTGAAAACTCGTTTCGGACGTGCTTTTACAGTTAAAATGACAAATAGGATGAAAATGTGTTAAAAGCTCGAAAACATGAAAACCCATGCTTAGAAAGTTGTTACATGTCACATATGCTCGAATGCACTCATTTCACTCAAAATCAATGTTCCTTGTAAAACGTTTCCTTTATGCTCTGAAAAGGCGTTAGAACCAGTTTGAAGGCGCTCCTGCGCTAGGAAAGCAGTTTTCATGGACTCGGTGACACAAAGTGTGTTTGCCCACTCGGAACAAGTGCATATCACAATACTTTGTTGAAAACTCGTTTCGGACGTGCTTTTACAGTTAAAATGACAAATAGGATGAAAATGTGTTAAAAGCTCGAAAACATGAAAACCCATGCTTAGAAAGTTGTTACATGTCACATATGCTCGAATGCACTCATTTCACTCAAAATCAATGTTCCTTGTCAAACGTGTGCTTTATGCTCTGAAAGGGCGTTAGAAACAGTTTGAAGGCGCTCCTGCGCTCGGAAAGCTGTTTTCATACACTCGTTGAAACAAAGTGTGTTTTCCCACTCGGAACAAGTGCATATCACAATACTTTGTTGAAAACTCGTTTCGGACGTGCTTTTACAGTTAAAATGACAAATAGGATGAAAATGTGTTAAAAGCTCGAAAACATGAAAACCCATGCTTAGAAAGTTGTTACATGTCACATATGCTCGAATGCACTCATAATCAATGTTCCTTGTAAAACGTTTCCTTTATGCTCTGAAAAGGCGTTAGAACCAGTTTGAAGGCGCTCCTGCGCTAGGAAAGCAGTTTTCATGGACTCGGTGACACAAAGTGTGTTTGCCCACTCGGAACAAGTGCATATCACAATACTTTGTTGAAAACTCGTTTCGGACGTGCTTTTACAGTTAAAATGACAACCAGGATGAAAATGTGTTAAATGCTCGAAAACATGAAAATCCATGCTTAGCAAGTTGTTCCATGTCACATATGGTCGAATGCGCTCATTTCACTTAAAATCAATGTTCCTTGTCAAACGTTTGCTTTATGCTCTGAAAAGGCGTTAGAAACAGTTTGAAGGCGCTCCTGCGCTCGGAAAGCTGTTTTCATACACTCGTTCAAACAAAGTGTGTTTTCCCACTCGGAACAAGTGCATATCACAATACTTTGTTGAAAACTCGTTTCGGACGTGCTTTTACAGTTAAAATGACAAATAGGATGAAAATGTGTTAAAAGCTCGAAAACATGAAAACCCATGCTTAGAAAGTTGTTACATGTCACATATGCTCGAATGCACTCATAATCAATGTTCCTTGTAAAACGTTTCCTTTATGCTCTGAAAAGGCGTTAGAACCAGTTTGAAGGCGCTCCTGCGCTAGGAAAGCAGTTTTCATGGACTCGGTGACACAAAGTGTGTTTGCCCACTCGGAACAAGTGCATATCACAATACTTTGTTGAAAACTCGTTTCGGACGTGCTTTTACAGTTAAAATGAAAACCAGGATGAAAATGTGTTAAATGCTCGAAAACATGAAAATCCATGCTTAGCAAGATGTTCCATGTCACATATGGTCGAATGCGCTCATTTCACTTAAAATCAATGTTCCTTGTCAAACGTGTGCTTTATGCTCTGAAAGGGCGTTAGAAACAGTTTGAAGGCGCTCCTGCGCTCGGAAAGCTGTTTTCATACACTCGTTGAAACAAAGTGTGTTTTCCCACTCGGAACAAGTGCATATCACAATACTTTGTTGAAAACTCGTTTCGGACGTGCTTTTACAGTTAAAATGACAAATAGGATGAAAATGTGTTAAAAGCTCGAAAACATGAAAACCCATGCTTAGAAAGTTGTTACATGTCACATATGCTCGAATGCACTCATTTCACTCAAAATCAATGTTCCTTGTAAAACGTTTCCTTTATGCTCTGAAAAGGCGTTAGAACCAGTTTGAAGGCGCTCCTGCGCTAGGAAAGCAGTTTTCATGCACTCGGTGACACAAAGTGTGTTTGCCCACTCTGAACAAGTGTGGGAAAATGACAACCAGGATGAAAATGTGTTAAATGCTCGAAAACATGAAAATCCATGCTTAGCAAGTTGTTCCATGTCACATATGATCGAATACAATCAAAATCAATGTTCCGTGTCAAACGTGTGCTTTATGCTCTGAAAAGGCGTTAGAAACAGTTTGAAGGCGCTCCTGCGCTCGGAAAGCTGTTTTCATACACTCGTTGAAACAAAGTGTGTTTTCCCACTCGGAACAAGTGCATATCACAATACTTTGTTGAAAACTCGTTTCGGACGTGCTTTTACAGTTAAAATGACAAATAGGATGAAAATGTGTTAAAAGCTCGAAAACATGAAAACCCATGCTTAGAAAGTTGTTACATGTCACATATGCTCGAATGCACTCATAATCAATGTTCCTTGTAAAACGTTTCCTTTATGCTCTGAAAAGGCGTTAGAACCAGTTTGAAGGCGCTCCTGCGCTAGGAAAGCAGTTTTCATGGACTCGGTGACACAAAGTGTGTTTGCCCACTCGGAACAAGTGCATATCACAATACTTTGTTGAAAACTCGTTTCGGACGTGCTTTTACAGTTAAAATGACAACCAGGATGAAAATGTGTTAAATGCTCGAAAACATGAAAATCCATGCTTAGCAAGTTGTTCCATGTCACATATGGTCGAATGCGCTCATTTCACTTAAAATCAATGTTCCTTGTCAAACGTTTGCTTTATGCTCTGAAAAGGCGTTAGAAACAGTTTGAAGGCGCTCCTGCGCTCGGAAAGCTGTTTTCATACACTCGTTGAAACAAAGTGTGTTTTCCCACTCGGAACAAGTGCATATCACAATACTTTGTTGAAAACTCGTTTCGGACGTGCTTTTACAGTTAAAATGACAAATAGGATGAAAATGTGTTAAAAGCTCGAAAACATGAAAACCCATGCTTAGAAAGTTGTTACATGTCACATATGCTCGAATGCACTCATTTCACTCAAAATCAATGTTCCTTGTAAAACGTTTCCTTTATGCTCTGAAAAGGCGTTAGAACCAGTTTGAAGGCGCTCCTGCGCTAGGAAAGCAGTTTTCATGGACTCGGTGACACAAAGTGTGTTTGCCCACTCGGAACAAGTGCATATCACAATACTTTGTTGAAAACTCGTTTCGGACGTGCTTTTACAGTTAAAATGACAAATAGGATGAAAATGTGTTAAAAGCTCGAAAACATGAAAACCCATGCTTAGAAAGTTGTTACATGTCACATATGCTCGAATGCACTCATTTCACTCAAAATCAATGTTCCTTGTCAAACGTGTGCTTTATGCTCTGAAAGGGCGTTAGAAACAGTTTGAAGGCGCTCCTGCGCTCGGAAAGCTGTTTTCATACACTCGTTGAAACAAAGTGTGTTTTCCCACTCGGAACAAGTGCATATCACAATACTTTGTTGAAAACTCGTTTCGGACGTGCTTTTACAGTTAAAATGACAAATAGGATGAAAATGTGTTAAAAGCTCGAAAACATGAAAACCCATGCTTAGAAAGTTGTTACATGTCACATATGCTCGAATGCACTCATAATCAATGTTCCTTGTAAAACGTTTCCTTTATGCTCTGAAAAGGCGTTAGAACCAGTTTGAAGGCGCTCCTGCGCTAGGAAAGCAGTTTTCATGGACTCGGTGACACAAAGTGTGTTTGCCCACTCGGAACAAGTGCATATCACAATACTTTGTTGAAAACTCGTTTCGGACGTGCTTTTACAGTTAAAATGACAACCAGGATGAAAATGTGTTAAATGCTCGAAAACATGAAAATCCATGCTTAGCAAGTTGTTCCATGTCACATATGGTCGAATGCGCTCATTTCACTTAAAATCAATGTTCCTTGTCAAACGTTTGCTTTATGCTCTGAAAAGGCGTTAGAAACAGTTTGAAGGCGCTCCTGCGCTCGGAAAGCTGTTTTCATACACTCGTTCAAACAAAGTGTGTTTTCCCACTCGGAACAAGTGCATATCACAATACTTTGTTGAAAACTCGTTTCGGACGTGCTTTTACAGTTAAAATGACAAATAGGATGAAAATGTGTTAAAAGCTCGAAAACATGAAAACCCATGCTTAGAAAGTTGTTACATGTCACATATGCTCGAATGCACTCATAATCAATGTTCCTTGTAAAACGTTTCCTTTATGCTCTGAAAAGGCGTTAGAACCAGTTTGAAGGCGCTCCTGCGCTAGGAAAGCAGTTTTCATGGACTCGGTGACACAAAGTGTGTTTGCCCACTCGGAACAAGTGCATATCACAATACTTTGTTGAAAACTCGTTTCGGACGTGCTTTTACAGTTAAAATGAAAACCAGGATGAAAATGTGTTAAATGCTCGAAAACATGAAAATCCATGCTTAGCAAGATGTTCCATGTCACATATGGTCGAATGCGCTCATTTCACTTAAAATCAATGTTCCTTGTCAAACGTGTGCTTTATGCTCTGAAAGGGCGTTAGAAACAGTTTGAAGGCGCTCCTGCGCTCGGAAAGCTGTTTTCATACACTCGTTGAAACAAAGTGTGTTTTCCCACTCGGAACAAGTGCATATCACAATACTTTGTTGAAAACTCGTTTCGGACGTGCTTTTACAGTTAAAATGACAAATAGGATGAAAATGTGTTAAAAGCTCGAAAACATGAAAACCCATGCTTAGAAAGTTGTTACATGTCACATATGCTCGAATGCACTCATTTCACTCAAAATCAATGTTCCTTGTAAAACGTTTCCTTTATGCTCTGAAAAGGCGTTAGAACCAGTTTGAAGGCGCTCCTGCGCTAGGAAAGCAGTTTTCATGCACTCGGTGACACAAAGTGTGTTTGCCCACTCTGAACAAGTGTGGGAA
Organism: Neoarius graeffei; assembly: GCF_027579695.1. Lineage (NCBI taxonomy): Eukaryota > Metazoa > Chordata > Actinopteri > Siluriformes > Ariidae > Neoarius > Neoarius graeffei. Next base: position 22,062,403 of record NC_083573.1, read on the forward strand.
AATGACAACCAGGATGAAAATGTGTTAAATGCTCGAAAACATGAAAATCCATGCTTAGCAAGTTGTTCCATGTCACATATGATCGAATACAATCAAAATCAATGTTCCGTGTCAAACGTGTGCTTTATGCTCTGAAAAGGCGTTAGAAACAGTTTGAAGGCGCTCCTGCGCTCGGAAAGCTGTTTTCATACACTCGTTGAAACAAAGTGTGTTTTCCCACTCGGACCAAGTGCATATCACAATACTTTGTTGAAAACTCGTTTCGGACGTGCTTTTACAGTTAAAATGACAAATAGGATGAAAATGTGTTAAAAGCTCGAAAACATGAAAACCCATGCTTAGAAAGTTGTTACATGTCACATATGCTCGAATGCACTCATAATCAATGTTCCTTGTAAAACGTTTCCTTTATGCTCTGAAAAGGCGTTAGAACCAGTTTGAAGGCGCTCCTGCGCTAGGAAAGCAGTTTTCATGGACTCGGTGACACAAAGTGTGTTTGCCCACTCGGAACAAGTGCATATCACAATACTTTGTTGAAAACTCGTTTCGGACGTGCTTTTACAGTTAAAATGACAAATAGGATGAAAATGTGTTAAAAGCTCGAAAACATGAAAACCCATGCTTAGAAAGTTGTTACATGTCACATATGCTCGAATGCACTCATTTCACTCAAAATCAATGTTCCTTGTAAAACGTTTCCTTTATGCTCTGAAAAGGCGTTAGAACCAGTTTGAAGGCGCTCCTGCGCTAGGAAAGCAGTTTTCATGCACTCGGTGACACAAAGTGTGTTTGCCCACTCTGAACAAGTGTGGGAAAATGACAACCAGGATGAAAATGTGTTAAATGCTCGAAAACATGAAAATCCATGTTTAGAAAGTTGTTCCATGTCACATATGATCGAATACAATCAAAATCAATGTTCCGTGTCAAACGTGTGCTTTATGCTCTGAAAAGGCGTTAGAAACAGTTTGAAGGCGCTCCTGCGCTCGGAAAGCTGTTTTCATACACTCGTTGAAACAAAGTGTGTTTTCCCACTCGGAACAAGTGCATATCACAATACTTTGTTGAAAACTCGTTTCGGACGTGCTTTTACAGTTAAAATGACAAATAGGATGAAAATGTGTTAAAAGCTCGAAAACGTGAAAACCCATGCTTAGAAAGTTGTTACATGTCACATATGCTCGAATGCACTCATAATCAATGTTCCTTGTAAAACGTTTCCTTTATGCTCTGAAAAGGCGTTAGAACCAGTTTGAAGGCGCTCCTGCGCTAGGAAAGCAGTTTTCATGGACTCGGTGACACAAAGTGTGTTTGCCCACTCGGAACAAGTGCATATCACAATACTTTGTTGAAAACTCGTTTCGGACGTGCTTTTACAGTTAAAATGACAACCAGGATGAAAATGTGTTAAATGCTCGAAAACATGAAAATCCATGCTTAGCAAGTTGTTCCATGTCACATATGGTCGAATGCGCTCATTTCACTTAAAATCAATGTTCCTTGTCAAACGTTTGCTTTATGCTCTGAAAAGGCGTTAGAAACAGTTTGAAGGCGCTCCTGCGCTCGGAAAGCTGTTTTCATACACTCGTTGAAACAAAGTGTGTTTTCCCACTCGGAACAAGTGCATATCACAATACTTTGTTGAAAACTCGTTTCGGACGTGCTTTTACAGTTAAAATGACAAATAGGATGAAAATGTGTTAAAAGCTCGAAAACATGAAAACCCATGCTTAGAAAGTTGTTACATGTCACATATGCTCGAATGCACTCATTTCACTCAAAATCAATGTTCCTTGTAAAACGTTTCCTTTATGCTCTGAAAAGGCGTTAGAACCAGTTTGAAGGCGCTCCTGCGCTAGGAAAGCAGTTTTCATGGACTCGGTGACACAAAGTGTGTTTGCCCACTCGGAACAAGTGCATATCACAATACTTTGTTGAAAACTCGTTTCGGACGTGCTTTTACAGTTAAAATGACAACCAGGATGAAAATGTGTTAAATGCTCGAAAACATGAAAATCCATGCTTAGCAAGTTGTTCCATGTCACATATGGTCGAATGCGCTCATTTCACTTAAAATCAATGTTCCTTGTCAAACGTTTGCTTTATGCTCTGAAAAGGCGTTAGAACCAGTTTGAAGGCGCTCCTGCGCTAGGAAAGCAGTTTTCATGCACTCGGTGACACAAAGTGTGTTTGCCCACTCTGAACAAGTGTGGGAAAATGACAACCAGGATGAAAATGTGTTAAATGCTCGAAAACATGAAAATCCATGCTTAGCAAGTTGTTCCATGTCACATATGATCGAATACAATCAAAATCAATGTTCCGTGTCAAACGTGTGCTTTATGCTCTGAAAAGGCGTTAGAAACAGTTTGAAGGCGCTCCTGCGCTCGGAATGCTGTTTTCATACACTCGTTGAAACAAAGTGTGTTTTCCCACTCGGAACAAGTGCATATCACAATACTTTGTTGAAAACTCGTTTCGGACGTGCTTTTACAGTTAAAATGACAAATAGGATGAAAATGTGTTAAAAGCTCGAAAACGTGAAAACCCATGCTTAGAAAGTTGTTACATGTCACATATGCTCGAATGCACTCATAATCAATGTTCCTTGTAAAACGTTTCCTTTATGCTCTGAAAAGGCGTTAGAACCAGTTTGAAGGCGCTCCTGCGCTAGGAAAGCAGTTTTCATGGACTCGGTGACACAAAGTGTGTTTGCCCACTCGGAACAAGTGCATATCACAATACTTTGTTGAAAACTCGTTTCGGACGTGCTTTTACAGTTAAAATGACAACCAGGATGAAAATGTGTTAAATGCTCGAAAACATGAAAATCCATGCTTAGCAAGTTGTTCCATGTCACATATGGTCGAATGCGCTCATTTCACTTAAAATCAATGTTCCTTGTCAAACGTTTGCTTTATGCTCTGAAAAGGCGTTAGAAACAGTTTGAAGGCGCTCCTGCGCTCGGAAAGCTGTTTTCATACACTCGTTGAAACAAAGTGTGTTTTCCCACTCGGAACAAGTGCATATCACAATACTTTGTTGAAAACTCGTTTCGGACGTGCTTTTACAGTTAAAATGACAAATAGGATGAAAATGTGTTAAAAGCTCGAAAACATGAAAACCCATGCTTAGAAAGTTGTTACATGTCACATATGCTCGAATGCACTCATAATCAATGTTCCTTGTAAAACGTTTCCTTTATGCTCTGAAAAGGCGTTAGAACCAGTTTGAAGGCGCTCCTGCGCTAGGAAAGCAGTTTTCATGGACTCGGTGACACAAAGTGTGTTTGCCCACTCGGAACAAGTGCATATCACAATACTTTGTTGAAAACTCGTTTCGGACGTGCTTTTACAGTTAAAATGAAAACCAGGATGAAAATGTGTTAAATGCTCGAAAACATGAAAATCCATGCTTAGCAAGTTGTTCCATGTCACATATGGTCGAATGCGCTCATTTCACTTAAAATCAATGTTCCTTGTCAAACGTTTGCTTTATGCTCTGAAAAGGCGTTAGAAACAGTTTGAAGGCGCTCCTGCGCTCGGAAAGCTGTTTTCATACACTCGTTGAAACAAAGTGTGTTTTCCCACTCGGAACAAGTGCATATCACAATACTTTGTTGAAAACTCGTTTCGGACGTGCTTTTACAGTTAAAATGACAAATAGGATGAAAATGTGTTAAAAGCTCGAAAACATGAAAACCCATGCTTAGAAAGTTGTTACATGTCACATATGCTCGAATGCACTCATAATCAATGTTCCTTGTAAAACGTTTCCTTTATGCTCTGAAAAGGCGTTAGAACCAGTTTGAAGGCGCTCCTGCGCTAGGAAAGCAGTTTTCATGGACTCGGTGACACAAAGTGTGTTTGCCCACTCGGAACAAGTGCATATCACAATACTTTGTTGAAAACTCGTTTCGGACGTGCTTTTACAGTTAAAATGAAAACCAGGATGAAAATGTGTTAAATGCTCGAAAACATGAAAATCCATGCTTAGCAAGTTGTTCCATGTCACATATGATCGAATACAATCAAAATCAATGTTCCGTGTCAAACGTGTGCTTTATGCTCTGAAAAGGCGTTAGAAACAGTTTGAAGGCGCTCCTGCGCTCGGAAAGCTGTTTTCATACACTCGTTGAAACAAAGTGTGTTTTCCCACTCGGAACAAGTGCATATCACAATACTTTGTTGAAAACTCGTTTCGGACGTGCTTTTACAGTTAAAATGACAAATAGGATGAAAATGTGTTAAAAGCTCGAAAACATGAAAACCCATGCTTAGAAAGTTGTTACATGTCACATATGCTCGAATGCACTCATAATCAATGTTCCTTGTAAAACGTTTCCTTTATGCTCTGAAAAGGCGTTAGAACCAGTTTGAAGGCGCTCCTGCGCTAGGAAAGCAGTTTTCATGGACTCGGTGACACAAAGTGTGTTTGCCCACTCGGAACAAGTGCATATCACAATACTTTGTTGAAAACTCGTTTCGGACGTGCTTTTACAGTTAAAATGACAACCAGGATGAAAATGTGTTAAATGCTCGAAAACATGAAAATCCATGCTTAGCAAGTTGTTCCATGTCACATATGGTCGAATGCGCTCATTTCACTTAAAATCAATGTTCCTTGTCAAACGTTTGCTTTATGCTCTGAAAAGGCGTTAGAAACAGTTTGAAGGCGCTCCTGCGCTCGGAAAGCTGTTTTCATACACTCGTTGAAACAAAGTGTGTTTTCCCACTCGGAACAAGTGCATATCACAATACTTTGTTGAAAACTCGTTTCGGACGTGCTTTTACAGTTAAAATGACAAATAGGATGAAAATGTGTTAAAAGCTCGAAAACATGAAAACCCATGCTTAGAAAGTTGTTACATGTCACATATGCTCGAATGCACTCATTTCACTCAAAATCAATGTTCCTTGTAAAACGTTTCCTTTATGCTCTGAAAAGGCGTTAGAACCAGTTTGAAGGCGCTCCTGCGCTAGGAAAGCAGTTTTCATGGACTCGGTGACACAAAGTGTGTTTGCCCACTCGGAACAAGTGCATATCACAATACTTTGTTGAAAACTCGTTTCGGACGTGCTTTTACAGTTAAAATGACAAATAGGATGAAAATGTGTTAAAAGCTCGAAAACATGAAAACCCATGCTTAGAAAGTTGTTACATGTCACATATGCTCGAATGCACTCATTTCACTCAAAATCAATGTTCCTTGTCAAACGTGTGCTTTATGCTCTGAAAGGGCGTTAGAAACAGTTTGAAGGCGCTCCTGCGCTCGGAAAGCTGTTTTCATACACTCGTTGAAACAAAGTGTGTTTTCCCACTCGGAACAAGTGCATATCACAATACTTTGTTGAAAACTCGTTTCGGACGTGCTTTTACAGTTAAAATGACAAATAGGATGAAAATGTGTTAAAAGCTCGAAAACATGAAAACCCATGCTTAGAAAGTTGTTACATGTCACATATGCTCGAATGCACTCATAATCAATGTTCCTTGTAAAACGTTTCCTTTATGCTCTGAAAAGGCGTTAGAACCAGTTTGAAGGCGCTCCTGCGCTAGGAAAGCAGTTTTCATGCACTCGGTGACACAAAGTGTGTTTGCCCACTCTGAACAAGTGTGGGAAAATGACAACCAGGATGAAAATGTGTTAAATGCTCGAAAACATGAAAATCCATGCTTAGCAAGTTGTTCCATGTCACATATGATCGAATACAATCAAAATCAATGTTCCGTGTCAAACGTGTGCTTTATGCTCTGAAAAGGCGTTAGAAACAGTTTGAAGGCGCTCCTGCGCTCGGAAAGCTGTTTTCATACACTCGTTGAAACAAAGTGTGTTTTCCCACTCGGACCAAGTGCATATCACAATACTTTGTTGAAAACTCGTTTCGGACGTGCTTTTACAGTTAAAATGACAAATAGGATGAAAATGTGTTAAAAGCTCGAAAACATGAAAACCCATGCTTAGAAAGTTGTTACATGTCACATATGCTCGAATGCACTCATAATCAATGTTCCTTGTAAAACGTTTCCTTTATGCTCTGAAAAGGCGTTAGAACCAGTTTGAAGGCGCTCCTGCGCTAGGAAAGCAGTTTTCATGGACTCGGTGACACAAAGTGTGTTTGCCCACTCGGAACAAGTGCATATCACAATACTTTGTTGAAAACTCGTTTCGGACGTGCTTTTACAGTTAAAATGACAAATAGGATGAAAATGTGTTAAAAGCTCGAAAACATGAAAACCCATGCTTAGAAAGTTGTTACATGTCACATATGCTCGAATGCACTCATTTCACTCAAAATCAATGTTCCTTGTAAAACGTTTCCTTTATGCTCTGAAAAGGCGTTAGAACCAGTTTGAAGGCGCTCCTGCGCTAGGAAAGCAGTTTTCATGCACTCGGTGACACAAAGTGTGTTTGCCCACTCTGAACAAGTGTGGGAAAATGACAACCAGGATGAAAATGTGTTAAATGCTCGAAAACATGAAAATCCATGCTTAGCAAGTTGTTCCATGTCACATATGATCGAATACAATCAAAATCAATGTTCCGTGTCAAACGTGTGCTTTATGCTCTGAAAAGGCGTTAGAAACAGTTTGAAGGCGCTCCTGCGCTCGGAAAGCTGTTTTCATACACTCGTTGAAACAAAGTGTGTTTTCCCACTCGGAACAAGTGCATATCACAATACTTTGTTGAAAACTCGTTTCGGACGTGCTTTTACAGTTAAAATGACAAATAGGATGAAAATGTGTTAAAAGCTCGAAAACGTGAAAACCCATGCTTAGAAAGTTGTTACATGTCACATATGCTCGAATGCACTCATAATCAATGTTCCTTGTAAAACGTTTCCTTTATGCTCTGAAAAGGCGTTAGAACCAGTTTGAAGGCGCTCCTGCGCTAGGAAAGCAGTTTTCATGGACTCGGTGACACAAAGTGTGTTTGCCCACTCGGAACAAGTGCATATCACAATACTTTGTTGAAAACTCGTTTCGGACGTGCTTTTACAGTTAAAATGACAACCAGGATGAAAATGTGTTAAATGCTCGAAAACATGAAAATCCATGCTTAGCAAGTTGTTCCATGTCACATATGGTCGAATGCGCTCATTTCACTTAAAATCAATGTTCCTTGTCAAACGTTTGCTTTATGCTCTGAAAAGGCGTTAGAAACAGTTTGAAGGCGCTCCTGCGCTCGGAAAGCTGTTTTCATACACTCGTTGAAACAAAGTGTGTTTTCCCACTCGGAACAAGTGCATATCACAATACTTTGTTGAAAACTCGTTTCGGACGTGCTTTTACAGTTAAAATGACAAATAGGATGAAAATGTGTTAAAAGCTCGAAAACATGAAAACCCATGCTTAGAAAGTTGTTACATGTCACATATGCTCGAATGCACTCATTTCACTCAAAATCAATGTTCCTTGTAAAACGTTTCCTTTATGCTCTGAAAAGGCGTTAGAACCAGTTTGAAGGCGCTCCTGCGCTAGGAAAGCAGTTTTCATGGACTCGGTGACACAAAGTGTGTTTGCCCACTCGGAACAAGTGCATATCACAATACTTTGTTGAAAACTCGTTTCGGACGTGCTTTTACAGTTAAAATGACAACCAGGATGAAAATGTGTTAAATGCTCGAAAACATGAAAATCCATGCTTAGCAAGTTGTTCCATGTCACATATGGTCGAATGCGCTCATTTCACTTAAAATCAATGTTCCTTGTCAAACGTTTGCTTTATGCTCTGAAAAGGCGTTAGAACCAGTTTGAAGGCGCTCCTGCGCTAGGAAAGCAGTTTTCATGCACTCGGTGACACAAAGTGTGTTTGCCCACTCTGAACAAGTGTGGGAAAATGACAACCAGGATGAAAATGTGTTAAATGCTCGAAAACATGAAAATCCATGCTTAGCAAGTTGTTCCATGTCACATATGATCGAATACAATCAAAATCAATGTTCCGTGTCAAACGTGTGCTTTATGCTCTGAAAAGGCGTTAGAAACAGTTTGAAGGCGCTCCTGCGCTCGGAATGCTGTTTTCATACACTCGTTGAAACAAAGTGTGTTTTCCCACTCGGAACAAGTGCATATCACAATACTTTGTTGAAAACTCGTTTCGGACGTGCTTTTACAGTTAAAATGACAAATAGGATGAAAATGTGTTAAAAGCTCGAAAACGTGAAAACCCATGCTTAGAAAGTTGTTACATGTCACATATGCTCGAATGCACTCATAATCAATGTTCCTTGTAAAACGTTTCCTTTATGCTCTGAAAAGGCGTTAGAACCAGTTTGAAGGCGCTCCTGCGCTAGGAAAGCAGTTTTCATGGACTCGGTGACACAAAGTGTGTTTGCCCACTCGGAACAAGTGCATATCACAATACTTTGTTGAAAACTCGTTTCGGACGTGCTTTTACAGTTAAAATGACAACCAGGATGAAAATGTGTTAAATGCTCGAAAACATGAAAATCCATGCTTAGCAAGTTGTTCCATGTCACATATGGTCGAATGCGCTCATTTCACTTAAAATCAATGTTCCTTGTCAAACGTTTGCTTTATGCTCTGAAAAGGCGTTAGAAACAGTTTGAAGGCGCTCCTGCGCTCGGAAAGCTGTTTTCATACACTCGTTGAAACAAAGTGTGTTTTCCCACTCGGAACAAGTGCATATCACAATACTTTGTTGAAAACTCGTTTCGGACGTGCTTTTACAGTTAAAATGACAAATAGGATGAAAATGTGTTAAAAGCTCGAAAACATGAAAACCCATGCTTAGAAAGTTGTTACATGTCACATATGCTCGAATGCACTCATAATCAATGTTCCTTGTAAAACGTTTCCTTTATGCTCTGAAAAGGCGTTAGAACCAGTTTGAAGGCGCTCCTGCGCTAGGAAAGCAGTTTTCATGGACTCGGTGACACAAAGTGTGTTTGCCCACTCGGAACAAGTGCATATCACAATACTTTGTTGAAAACTCGTTTCGGACGTGCTTTTACAGTTAAAATGAAAACCAGGATGAAAATGTGTTAAATGCTCGAAAACATGAAAATCCATGCTTAGCAAGTTGTTCCATGTCACATATGGTCGAATGCGCTCATTTCACTTAAAATCAATGTTCCTTGTCAAACGTTTGCTTTATGCTCTGAAAAGGCGTTAGAAACAGTTTGAAGGCGCTCCTGCGCTCGGAAAGCTGTTTTCATACACTCGTTGAAACAAAGTGTGTTTTCCCACTCGGAACAAGTGCATATCACAATACTTTGTTGAAAACTCGTTTCGGACGTGCTTTTACAGTTAAAATGACAAATAGGATGAAAATGTGTTAAAAGCTCGAAAACATGAAAACCCATGCTTAGAAAGTTGTTACATGTCACATATGCTCGAATGCACTCATTTCACTCAAAATCAATGTTCCTTGTAAAACGTTTCCTTTATGCTCTGAAAAGGCGTTAGAACCAGTTTGAAGGCGCTCCTGCGCTAGGAAAGCAGTTTTCATGGACTCGGTGACACAAAGTGTGTTTGCCCACTCGGAACAAGTGCATATCACAATACTTTGTTGAAAACTCGTTTCGGACGTGCTTTTACAGTTAAAATGACAAATAGGATGAAAATGTGTTAAAAGCTCGAAAACATGAAAACCCATGCTTAGAAAGTTGTTACATGTCACATATGCTCGAATGCACTCATTTCACTCAAAATCAATGTTCCTTGTCAAACGTGTGCTTTATGCTCTGAAAGGGCGTTAGAAACAGTTTGAAGGCGCTCCTGCGCTCGGAAAGCTGTTTTCATACACTCGTTGAAACAAAGTGTGTTTTCCCACTCGGAACAAGTGCATATCACAATACTTTGTTGAAAACTCGTTTCGGACGTGCTTTTACAGTTAAAATGACAAATAGGATGAAAATGTGTTAAAAGCTCGAAAACATGAAAACCCATGCTTAGAAAGTTGTTACATGTCACATATGCTCGAATGCACTCATAATCAATGTTCCTTGTAAAACGTTTCCTTTATGCTCTGAAAAGGCGTTAGAACCAGTTTGAAGGCGCTCCTGCGCTAGGAAAGCAGTTTTCATGGACTCGGTGACACAAAGTGTGTTTGCCCACTCGGAACAAGTGCATATCACAATACTTTGTTGAAAACTCGTTTCGGACGTGCTTTTACAGTTAAAATGACAACCAGGATGAAAATGTGTTAAATGCTCGAAAACATGAAAATCCATGCTTAGCAAGTTGTTCCATGTCACATATGGTCGAATGCGCTCATTTCACTTAAAATCAATGTTCCTTGTCAAACGTTTGCTTTATGCTCTGAAAAGGCGTTAGAAACAGTTTGAAGGCGCTCCTGCGCTCGGAAAGCTGTTTTCATACACTCGTTCAAACAAAGTGTGTTTTCCCACTCGGAACAAGTGCATATCACAATACTTTGTTGAAAACTCGTTTCGGACGTGCTTTTACAGTTAAAATGACAAATAGGATGAAAATGTGTTAAAAGCTCGAAAACATGAAAACCCATGCTTAGAAAGTTGTTACATGTCACATATGCTCGAATGCACTCATAATCAATGTTCCTTGTAAAACGTTTCCTTTATGCTCTGAAAAGGCGTTAGAACCAGTTTGAAGGCGCTCCTGCGCTAGGAAAGCAGTTTTCATGGACTCGGTGACACAAAGTGTGTTTGCCCACTCGGAACAAGTGCATATCACAATACTTTGTTGAAAACTCGTTTCGGACGTGCTTTTACAGTTAAAATGAAAACCAGGATGAAAATGTGTTAAATGCTCGAAAACATGAAAATCCATGCTTAGCAAGATGTTCCATGTCACATATGGTCGAATGCGCTCATTTCACTTAAAATCAATGTTCCTTGTCAAACGTGTGCTTTATGCTCTGAAAGGGCGTTAGAAACAGTTTGAAGGCGCTCCTGCGCTCGGAAAGCTGTTTTCATACACTCGTTGAAACAAAGTGTGTTTTCCCACTCGGAACAAGTGCATATCACAATACTTTGTTGAAAACTCGTTTCGGACGTGCTTTTACAGTTAAAATGACAAATAGGATGAAAATGTGTTAAAAGCTCGAAAACATGAAAACCCATGCTTAGAAAGTTGTTACATGTCACATATGCTCGAATGCACTCATTTCACTCAAAATCAATGTTCCTTGTAAAACGTTTCCTTTATGCTCTGAAAAGGCGTTAGAACCAGTTTGAAGGCGCTCCTGCGCTAGGAAAGCAGTTTTCATGCACTCGGTGACACAAAGTGTGTTTGCCCACTCTGAACAAGTGTGGGAAAATGACAACCAGGATGAAAATGTGTTAAATGCTCGAAAACATGAAAATCCATGCTTAGCAAGTTGTTCCATGTCACATATGATCGAATACAATCAAAATCAATGTTCCGTGTCAAACGTGTGCTTTATGCTCTGAAAAGGCGTTAGAAACAGTTTGAAGGCGCTCCTGCGCTCGGAAAGCTGTTTTCATACACTCGTTGAAACAAAGTGTGTTTTCCCACTCGGACCAAGTGCATATCACAATACTTTGTTGAAAACTCGTTTCGGACGTGCTTTTACAGTTAAAATGACAAATAGGATGAAAATGTGTTAAAAGCTCGAAAACATGAAAACCCATGCTTAGAAAGTTGTTACATGTCACATATGCTCGAATGCACTCATAATCAATGTTCCTTGTAAAACGTTTCCTTTATGCTCTGAAAAGGCGTTAGAACCAGTTTGAAGGCGCTCCTGCGCTAGGAAAGCAGTTTTCATGGACTCGGTGACACAAAGTGTGTTTGCCCACTCGGAACAAGTGCATATCACAATACTTTGTTGAAAACTCGTTTCGGACGTGCTTTTACAGTTAAAATGACAAATAGGATGAAAATGTGTTAAAAGCTCGAAAACATGAAAACCCATGCTTAGAAAGTTGTTACATGTCACATATGCTCGAATGCACTCATTTCACTCAAAATCAATGTTCCTTGTAAAACGTTTCCTTTATGCTCTGAAAAGGCGTTAGAACCAGTTTGAAGGCGCTCCTGCGCTAGGAAAGCAGTTTTCATGCACTCGGTGACACAAAGTGTGTTTGCCCACTCTGAACAAGTGTGGGAAAATGACAACCAGGATGAAAATGTGTTAAATGCTCGAAAACATGAAAATCCATGTTTAGAAAGTTGTTCCATGTCACATATGATCGAATACAATCAAAATCAATGTTCCGTGTCAAACGTGTGCTTTATGCTCTGAAAAGGCGTTAGAAACAGTTTGAAGGCGCTCCTGCGCTCGGAAAGCTGTTTTCATACACTCGTTGAAACAAAGTGTGTTTTCCCACTCGGAACAAGTGCATATCACAATACTTTGTTGAAAACTCGTTTCGGACGTGCTTTTACAGTTAAAATGACAAATAGGATGAAAATGTGTTAAAAGCTCGAAAACGTGAAAACCCATGCTTAGAAAGTTGTTACATGTCACATATGCTCGAATGCACTCATAATCAATGTTCCTTGTAAAACGTTTCCTTTATGCTCTGAAAAGGCGTTAGAACCAGTTTGAAGGCGCTCCTGCGCTAGGAAAGCAGTTTTCATGGACTCGGTGACACAAAGTGTGTTTGCCCACTCGGAACAAGTGCATATCACAATACTTTGTTGAAAACTCGTTTCGGACGTGCTTTTACAGTTAAAATGACAACCAGGATGAAAATGTGTTAAATGCTCGAAAACATGAAAATCCATGCTTAGCAAGTTGTTCCATGTCACATATGGTCGAATGCGCTCATTTCACTTAAAATCAATGTTCCTTGTCAAACGTTTGCTTTATGCTCTGAAAAGGCGTTAGAAACAGTTTGAAGGCGCTCCTGCGCTCGGAAAGCTGTTTTCATACACTCGTTGAAACAAAGTGTGTTTTCCCACTCGGAACAAGTGCATATCACAATACTTTGTTGAAAACTCGTTTCGGACGTGCTTTTACAGTTAAAATGACAAATAGGATGAAAATGTGTTAAAAGCTCGAAAACATGAAAACCCATGCTTAGAAAGTTGTTACATGTCACATATGCTCGAATGCACTCATTTCACTCAAAATCAATGTTCCTTGTAAAACGTTTCCTTTATGCTCTGAAAAGGCGTTAGAACCAGTTTGAAGGCGCTCCTGCGCTAGGAAAGCAGTTTTCATGGACTCGGTGACACAAAGTGTGTTTGCCCACTCGGAACAAGTGCATATCACAATACTTTGTTGAAAACTCGTTTCGGACGTGCTTTTACAGTTAAAATGACAACCAGGATGAAAATGTGTTAAATGCTCGAAAACATGAAAATCCATGCTTAGCAAGTTGTTCCATGTCACATATGGTCGAATGCGCTCATTTCACTTAAAATCAATGTTCCTTGTCAAACGTTTGCTTTATGCTCTGAAAAGGCGTTAGAACCAGTTTGAAGGCGCTCCTGCGCTAGGAAAGCAGTTTTCATGCACTCGGTGACACAAAGTGTGTTTGCCCACTCTGAACAAGTGTGGGAAAATGACAACCAGGATGAAAATGTGTTAAATGCTCGAAAACATGAAAATCCATGCTTAGCAAGTTGTTCCATGTCACATATGATCGAATACAATCAAAATCAATGTTCCGTGTCAAACGTGTGCTTTATGCTCTGAAAAGGCGTTAGAAACAGTTTGAAGGCGCTCCTGCGCTCGGAATGCTGTTTTCATACACTCGTTGAAACAAAGTGTGTTTTCCCACTCGGAACAAGTGCATATCACAATACTTTGTTGAAAACTCGTTTCGGACGTGCTTTTACAGTTAAAATGACAAATAGGATGAAAATGTGTTAAAAGCTCGAAAACGTGAAAACCCATGCTTAGAAAGTTGTTACATGTCACATATGCTCGAATGCACTCATAATCAATGTTCCTTGTAAAACGTTTCCTTTATGCTCTGAAAAGGCGTTAGAACCAGTTTGAAGGCGCTCCTGCGCTAGGAAAGCAGTTTTCAGGTGACACAAAGTGTGTTTGCCCACTCGGAACAAGTGCATATCACAATACTTTGTTGAAAACTCGTTTCGGACGTGCTTTTACAGTTAAAATGACAACCAGGATGAAAATGTGTTAAATGCTCGAAAACATGAAAATCCCATGCTTAGCAAGTTGTTCCATGTCACATATGGTCGAATGCGCTCATTTCACTTAAAATCAATGTTCCTTGTCAAAACGTTTGCTTTATGCTCTGAAAAGGCGTTAGAAACAGTTTGAAGGCGCTCCTGCGCTCGGAAAGCTGTTTTCATACACTCGTTGAAACAAAGTGTGTTTTTCCCACTCGGAACAAGTGCATATCACAATACTTTGTTGAAAACTCGTTTCGGACGTGCTTTTACAGTTAAAATGACAAATAGGATGAAAATGTGTTAAAAGCTCGAAAACATGAAAACCCATGCTTAGAAAGTTGTTACATGTCACATATGCTCGAATGCACTCATAATCAATGTTCCTTGTAAAACGTTTCCTTTATGCTCTGAAAAGGCGTTAGAACCAGTTTGAAGGCGCTCCTGCGCTAGGAAAGCAGTTTTCATGGACTCGGTGACACAAAGTGTGTTTGCCCACTCGGAACAAGTGCATATCACAATACTTTGTTGAAAACTCGTTTCGGACGTGCTTTTACAGTTAAAATGAAAACCAGGATGAAAATGTGTTAAATGCTCGAAAACATGAAAATCCATGCTTAGCAAGTTGTTCCATGTCACATATGGTCGAATGCGCTCATTTCACTTAAAATCAATGTTCCTTGTCAAACGTTTGCTTTATGCTCTGAAAAGGCGTTAGAAACAGTTTGAAGGCGCTCCTGCGCTCGGAAAGCTGTTTTCATACACTCGTTGAAACAAAGTGTGTTTTCCCACTCGGAAACAAGTGCATATCACAATACTTTGTTGAAAACTCGTTTCGGACGTGCTTTTACAGTTAAAATGACAAATAGGATGAAAATGTGTTAAAAGCTCGAAAACATGAAAACCCATGCTTAGAAAGTTGTTACATGTCACATATGCTCGAATGCACTCATAATCAATGTTCCTTGTAAAACGTTTCCTTTATGCTCTGAAAAGGCGTTAGAACCAGTTTGAAGGCGCTCCTGCGCTAGGAAAGCAGTTTTCATGGACTCGGTGACACAAAGTGTGTTTGCCCACTCGGAACAAGTGCATATCACAATACTTTGTTGAAAACTCGTTTCGGACGTGCTTTTACAGTTAAAATGAAAACCAGGATGAAAATGTGTTAAATGCTCGAAAACATGAAAATCCATGCTTAGCAAGTTGTTCCATGTCACATATGATCGAATACAATCAAAATCAATGTTCCGTGTCAAACGTGTGCTTTATGCTCTGAAAAGGCGTTAGAAACAGTTTGAAGGCGCTCCTGCGCTCGGAAAGCTGTTTTCATACACTCGTTGAAACAAAGTGTGTTTTCCCACTCGGAACAAGTGCATATCACAATACTTTGTTGAAAAAAACTCGTTTCGGACGTGCTTTTACAGTTAAAATGACAAATAGGATGAAAATGTGTTAAAAGCTCGAAAACATGAAAACCCATGCTTAGAAAGTTGTTACATGTCACATATGCTCGAATGCACTCATAATCAATGTTCCTTGTAAAACGTTTCCTTTATGCTCTGAAAAGGCGTTAGAACCAGTTTGAAGGCGCTCCTGCGCTAGGAAAGCAGTTTTCATGGACTCGGTGACACAAAGTGTGTTTGCCCACTCGGAACAAGTGTATATCACAATACTTTGTTGAAAACTCGTTTCGGACGTGCTTTTACAGTTAAAATGACAACCAGGATGAAAATGTGTTAAATGCTCGAAAACATGAAAATCCATGCTTAGCAAGTTGTTCCATGTCACATATGGTCGAATGCGCTCATTTCACTTAAAATCAATGTTCCTTGTCAAACGTTTGCTTTATGCTCTGAAAAGGCGTTAGAAACAGTTTGAAGGCGCTCCTGCGCTCGGAAAGCTGTTTTCATACACTCGTTGAAACAAAGTGTGTTTTCCCACTCGGAACAAGTGCATATCACAATACTTTGTTGAAAACTCGTTTCGGACGTGCTTTTACAGTTAAAATGACAAATAGGATGAAAATGTGTTAAAAGCTCGAAAACATGAAAACCCATGCTTAGAAAGTTGTTACATGTCACATATGCTCGAATGCACTCATTTCACTCAAAATCAATGTTCCTTGTAAAACGTTTCCTTTATGCTCTGAAAAGGCGTTAGAACCAGTTGAAGGCGCTCCTGCGCTAGGAAAGCAGTTTTTCATGGACTCGGTGACACAAAGTGTGTTTGCCCACTCGGAACAAGTGCATATCACAATACTTTGTTGAAAACTCGTTTCGGACGTGCTTTTACAGTTAAAATGACAAATAGGATGAAAATGTGTTAAAAGCTCGAAAACATGAAAACCCATGCTTAGAAAGTTGTTACATGTCACATATGCTCGAATGCACTCATTTCACTCAAAATCAATGTTCCTTGTCAAACGTGTGCTTTATGCTCTGAAAGGGCGTTAGAAACAGTTTGAAGGCGCTCCTGCGCTCGGAAAGCTGTTTTCATACACTCGTTGAAACAAAGTGTGTTTTCCCACTCGGAACAAGTGCATATCACAATACTTTGTTGAAAACTCGTTTCGGACGTGCTTTTACAGTTAAAATGACAAATAGGATGAAAATGTGTTAAAAGCTCGAAAACATGAAAACCCATGCTTAGAAAGTTGTTACATGTCACATATGCTCGAATGCACTCATAATCAATGTTCCTTGTAAAACGTTTCCTTTATGCTCTGAAAAGGCGTTAGAACCAGTTTGAAGGCGCTCCTGCGCTAGGAAAGCAGTTTTCATGCACTCGGTGACACAAAGTGTGTTTGCCCACTCTGAACAAGTGTGGGAAAATGACAACCAGGATGAAAATGTGTTAAATGCTCGAAAACATGAAAATCCATGCTTAGCAAGTTGTTCCATGTCACATATGATCGAATACAATCAAAATCAATGTTCCGTGTCAAACGTGTGCTTTATGCTCTGAAAAGGCGTTAGAAACAGTTTGAAGGCGCTCCTGCGCTCGGAAAGCTGTTTTCATACACTCGTTGAAACAAAGTGTGTTTTCCCACTCGGACCAAGTGCATATCACAATACTTTGTTGAAAACTCGTTTCGGACGTGCTTTTACAGTTAAAATGACAAATAGGATGAAAATGTGTTAAAAGCTCGAAAACATGAAAACCCATGCTTAGAAAGTTGTTACATGTCACATATGCTCGAATGCACTCATAATCAATGTTCCTTGTAAAACGTTTCCTTTATGCTCTGAAAAGGCGTTAGAACCAGTTTGAAGGCGCTCCTGCGCTAGGAAAGCAGTTTTCATGGACTCGGTGACACAAAGTGTGTTTGCCCACTCGGAACAAGTGCATATCACAATACTTTGTTGAAAACTCGTTTCGGACGTGCTTTTACAGTTAAAATGACAAATAGGATGAAAATGTGTTAAAAGCTCGAAAACATGAAAACCCATGCTTAGAAAGTTGTTACATGTCACATATGCTCGAATGCACTCATTTCACTCAAAATCAATGTTCCTTGTAAAACGTTTCCTTTATGCTCTGAAAAGGCGTTAGAACCAGTTTGAAGGCGCTCCTGCGCTAGGAAAGCAGTTTTCATGCACTCGGTGACACAAAGTGTGTTTGCCCACTCTGAACAAGTGTGGGAAAATGACAACCAGGATGAAAATGTGTTAAATGCTCGAAAACATGAAAATCCATGCTTAGCAAGTTGTTCCATGTCACATATGATCGAATACAATCAAAATCAATGTTCCGTGTCAAACGTGTGCTTTATGCTCTGAAAAGGCGTTAGAAACAGTTTGAAGGCGCTCCTGCGCTCGGAAAGCTGTTTTCATACACTCGTTGAAACAAAGTGTGTTTTCCCACTCGGAACAAGTGCATATCACAATACTTTGTTGAAAACTCGTTTCGGACGTGCTTTTACAGTTAAAATGACAAATAGGATGAAAATGTGTTAAAAGCTCGAAAACGTGAAAACCCATGCTTAGAAAGTTGTTACATGTCACATATGCTCGAATGCACTCATAATCAATGTTCCTTGTAAAACGTTTCCTTTATGCTCTGAAAAGGCGTTAGAACCAGTTTGAAGGCGCTCCTGCGCTAGGAAAGCAGTTTTCATGGACTCGGTGACACAAAGTGTGTTTGCCCACTCGGAACAAGTGCATATCACAATACTTTGTTGAAAACTCGTTTCGGACGTGCTTTTACAGTTAAAATGACAACCAGGATGAAAATGTGTTAAATGCTCGAAAACATGAAAATCCATGCTTAGCAAGTTGTTCCATGTCACATATGGTCGAATGCGCTCATTTCACTTAAAATCAATGTTCCTTGTCAAACGTTTGCTTTATGCTCTGAAAAGGCGTTAGAAACAGTTTGAAGGCGCTCCTGCGCTCGGAAAGCTGTTTTCATACACTCGTTGAAACAAAGTGTGTTTTCCCACTCGGAACAAGTGCATATCACAATACTTTGTTGAAAACTCGTTTCGGACGTGCTTTTACAGTTAAAATGACAAATAGGATGAAAATGTGTTAAAAGCTCGAAAACATGAAAACCCATGCTTAGAAAGTTGTTACATGTCACATATGCTCGAATGCACTCATTTCACTCAAAATCAATGTTCCTTGTAAAACGTTTCCTTTATGCTCTGAAAAGGCGTTAGAACCAGTTTGAAGGCGCTCCTGCGCTAGGAAAGCAGTTTTCATGGACTCGGTGACACAAAGTGTGTTTGCCCACTCGGAACAAGTGCATATCACAATACTTTGTTGAAAACTCGTTTCGGACGTGCTTTTACAGTTAAAATGACAACCAGGATGAAAATGTGTTAAATGCTCGAAAACATGAAAATCCATGCTTAGCAAGTTGTTCCATGTCACATATGGTCGAATGCGCTCATTTCACTTAAAATCAATGTTCCTTGTCAAACGTTTGCTTTATGCTCTGAAAAGGCGTTAGAACCAGTTTGAAGGCGCTCCTGCGCTAGGAAAGCAGTTTTCATGCACTCGGTGACACAAAGTGTGTTTGCCCACTCTGAACAAGTGTGGGAAAATGACAACCAGGATGAAAATGTGTTAAATGCTCGAAAACATGAAAATCCATGCTTAGCAAGTTGTTCCATGTCACATATGATCGAATACAATCAAAATCAATGTTCCGTGTCAAACGTGTGCTTTATGCTCTGAAAAGGCGTTAGAAACAGTTTGAAGGCGCTCCTGCGCTCGGAATGCTGTTTTCATACACTCGTTGAAACAAAGTGTGTTTTCCCACTCGGAACAAGTGCATATCACAATACTTTGTTGAAAACTCGTTTCGGACGTGCTTTTACAGTTAAAATGACAAATAGGATGAAAATGTGTTAAAAGCTCGAAAACGTGAAAACCCATGCTTAGAAAGTTGTTACATGTCACATATGCTCGAATGCACTCATAATCAATGTTCCTTGTAAAACGTTTCCTTTATGCTCTGAAAAGGCGTTAGAACCAGTTTGAAGGCGCTCCTGCGCTAGGAAAGCAGTTTTCATGGACTCGGTGACACAAAGTGTGTTTGCCCACTCGGAACAAGTGCATATCACAATACTTTGTTGAAAACTCGTTTCGGACGTGCTTTTACAGTTAAAATGACAACCAGGATGAAAATGTGTTAAATGCTCGAAAACATGAAAATCCATGCTTAGCAAGTTGTTCCATGTCACATATGGTCGAATGCGCTCATTTCACTTAAAATCAATGTTCCTTGTCAAACGTTTGCTTTATGCTCTGAAAAGGCGTTAGAAACAGTTTGAAGGCGCTCCTGCGCTCGGAAAGCTGTTTTCATACACTCGTTGAAACAAAGTGTGTTTTCCCACTCGGAACAAGTGCATATCACAATACTTTGTTGAAAACTCGTTTCGGACGTGCTTTTACAGTTAAAATGACAAATAGGATGAAAATGTGTTAAAAGCTCGAAAACATGAAAACCCATGCTTAGAAAGTTGTTACATGTCACATATGCTCGAATGCACTCATAATCAATGTTCCTTGTAAAACGTTTCCTTTATGCTCTGAAAAGGCGTTAGAACCAGTTTGAAGGCGCTCCTGCGCTAGGAAAGCAGTTTTCATGGACTCGGTGACACAAAGTGTGTTTGCCCACTCGGAACAAGTGCATATCACAATACTTTGTTGAAAACTCGTTTCGGACGTGCTTTTACAGTTAAAATGAAAACCAGGATGAAAATGTGTTAAATGCTCGAAAACATGAAAATCCATGCTTAGCAAGTTGTTCCATGTCACATATGGTCGAATGCGCTCATTTCACTTAAAATCAATGTTCCTTGTCAAACGTTTGCTTTATGCTCTGAAAAGGCGTTAGAAACAGTTTGAAGGCGCTCCTGCGCTCGGAAAGCTGTTTTCATACACTCGTTGAAACAAAGTGTGTTTTCCCACTCGGAACAAGTGCATATCACAATACTTTGTTGAAAACTCGTTTCGGACGTGCTTTTACAGTTAAAATGACAAATAGGATGAAAATGTGTTAAAAGCTCGAAAACATGAAAACCCATGCTTAGAAAGTTGTTACATGTCACATATGCTCGAATGCACTCATAATCAATGTTCCTTGTAAAACGTTTCCTTTATGCTCTGAAAAGGCGTTAGAACCAGTTTGAAGGCGCTCCTGCGCTAGGAAAGCAGTTTTCATGGACTCGGTGACACAAAGTGTGTTTGCCCACTCGGAACAAGTGCATATCACAATACTTTGTTGAAAACTCGTTTCGGACGTGCTTTTACAGTTAAAATGAAAACCAGGATGAAAATGTGTTAAATGCTCGAAAACATGAAAATCCATGCTTAGCAAGTTGTTCCATGTCACATATGATCGAATACAATCAAAATCAATGTTCCGTGTCAAACGTGTGCTTTATGCTCTGAAAAGGCGTTAGAAACAGTTTGAAGGCGCTCCTGCGCTCGGAAAGCTGTTTTCATACACTCGTTGAAACAAAGTGTGTTTTCCCACTCGGAACAAGTGCATATCACAATACTTTGTTGAAAACTCGTTTCGGACGTGCTTTTACAGTTAAAATGACAAATAGGATGAAAATGTGTTAAAAGCTCGAAAACATGAAAACCCATGCTTAGAAAGTTGTTACATGTCACATATGCTCGAATGCACTCATAATCAATGTTCCTTGTAAAACGTTTCCTTTATGCTCTGAAAAGGCGTTAGAACCAGTTTGAAGGCGCTCCTGCGCTAGGAAAGCAGTTTTCATGGACTCGGTGACACAAAGTGTGTTTGCCCACTCGGAACAAGTGCATATCACAATACTTTGTTGAAAACTCGTTTCGGACGTGCTTTTACAGTTAAAATGACAACCAGGATGAAAATGTGTTAAATGCTCGAAAACATGAAAATCCATGCTTAGCAAGTTGTTCCATGTCACATATGGTCGAATGCGCTCATTTCACTTAAAATCAATGTTCCTTGTCAAACGTTTGCTTTATGCTCTGAAAAGGCGTTAGAAACAGTTTGAAGGCGCTCCTGCGCTCGGAAAGCTGTTTTCATACACTCGTTGAAACAAAGTGTGTTTTCCCACTCGGAACAAGTGCATATCACAATACTTTGTTGAAAACTCGTTTCGGACGTGCTTTTACAGTTAAAATGACAAATAGGATGAAAATGTGTTAAAAGCTCGAAAACATGAAAACCCATGCTTAGAAAGTTGTTACATGTCACATATGCTCGAATGCACTCATTTCACTCAAAATCAATGTTCCTTGTAAAACGTTTCCTTTATGCTCTGAAAAGGCGTTAGAACCAGTTTGAAGGCGCTCCTGCGCTAGGAAAGCAGTTTTCATGGACTCGGTGACACAAAGTGTGTTTGCCCACTCGGAACAAGTGCATATCACAATACTTTGTTGAAAACTCGTTTCGGACGTGCTTTTACAGTTAAAATGACAAATAGGATGAAAATGTGTTAAAAGCTCGAAAACATGAAAACCCATGCTTAGAAAGTTGTTACATGTCACATATGCTCGAATGCACTCATTTCACTCAAAATCAATGTTCCTTGTCAAACGTGTGCTTTATGCTCTGAAAGGGCGTTAGAAACAGTTTGAAGGCGCTCCTGCGCTCGGAAAGCTGTTTTCATACACTCGTTGAAACAAAGTGTGTTTTCCCACTCGGAACAAGTGCATATCACAATACTTTGTTGAAAACTCGTTTCGGACGTGCTTTTACAGTTAAAATGACAAATAGGATGAAAATGTGTTAAAAGCTCGAAAACATGAAAACCCATGCTTAGAAAGTTGTTACATGTCACATATGCTCGAATGCACTCATAATCAATGTTCCTTGTAAAACGTTTCCTTTATGCTCTGAAAAGGCGTTAGAACCAGTTTGAAGGCGCTCCTGCGCTAGGAAAGCAGTTTTCATGCACTCGGTGACACAAAGTGTGTTTGCCCACTCTGAACAAGTGTGGGAAAATGACAACCAGGATGAAAATGTGTTAAATGCTCGAAAACATGAAAATCCATGCTTAGCAAGTTGTTCCATGTCACATATGATCGAATACAATCAAAATCAATGTTCCGTGTCAAACGTGTGCTTTATGCTCTGAAAAGGCGTTAGAAACAGTTTGAAGGCGCTCCTGCGCTCGGAAAGCTGTTTTCATACACTCGTTGAAACAAAGTGTGTTTTCCCACTCGGACCAAGTGCATATCACAATACTTTGTTGAAAACTCGTTTCGGACGTGCTTTTACAGTTAAAATGACAAATAGGATGAAAATGTGTTAAAAGCTCGAAAACATGAAAACCCATGCTTAGAAAGTTGTTACATGTCACATATGCTCGAATGCACTCATAATCAATGTTCCTTGTAAAACGTTTCCTTTATGCTCTGAAAAGGCGTTAGAACCAGTTTGAAGGCGCTCCTGCGCTAGGAAAGCAGTTTTCATGGACTCGGTGACACAAAGTGTGTTTGCCCACTCGGAACAAGTGCATATCACAATACTTTGTTGAAAACTCGTTTCGGACGTGCTTTTACAGTTAAAATGACAAATAGGATGAAAATGTGTTAAAAGCTCGAAAACATGAAAACCCATGCTTAGAAAGTTGTTACATGTCACATATGCTCGAATGCACTCATTTCACTCAAAATCAATGTTCCTTGTAAAACGTTTCCTTTATGCTCTGAAAAGGCGTTAGAACCAGTTTGAAGGCGCTCCTGCGCTAGGAAAGCAGTTTTCATGCACTCGGTGACACAAAGTGTGTTTGCCCACTCTGAACAAGTGTGGGAAAATGACAACCAGGATGAAAATGTGTTAAATGCTCGAAAACATGAAAATCCATGCTTAGCAAGTTGTTCCATGTCACATATGATCGAATACAATCAAAATCAATGTTCCGTGTCAAACGTGTGCTTTATGCTCTGAAAAGGCGTTAGAAACAGTTTGAAGGCGCTCCTGCGCTCGGAAAGCTGTTTTCATACACTCGTTGAAACAAAGTGTGTTTTCCCACTCGGAACAAGTGCATATCACAATACTTTGTTGAAAACTCGTTTCGGACGTGCTTTTACAGTTAAAATGACAAATAGGATGAAAATGTGTTAAAAGCTCGAAAACGTGAAAACCCATGCTTAGAAAGTTGTTACATGTCACATATGCTCGAATGCACTCATAATCAATGTTCCTTGTAAAACGTTTCCTTTATGCTCTGAAAAGGCGTTAGAACCAGTTTGAAGGCGCTCCTGCGCTAGGAAAGCAGTTTTCATGGACTCGGTGACACAAAGTGTGTTTGCCCACTCGGAACAAGTGCATATCACAATACTTTGTTGAAAACTCGTTTCGGACGTGCTTTTACAGTTAAAATGACAACCAGGATGAAAATGTGTTAAATGCTCGAAAACATGAAAATCCATGCTTAGCAAGTTGTTCCATGTCACATATGGTCGAATGCGCTCATTTCACTTAAAATCAATGTTCCTTGTCAAACGTTTGCTTTATGCTCTGAAAAGGCGTTAGAAACAGTTTGAAGGCGCTCCTGCGCTCGGAAAGCTGTTTTCATACACTCGTTGAAACAAAGTGTGTTTTCCCACTCGGAACAAGTGCATATCACAATACTTTGTTGAAAACTCGTTTCGGACGTGCTTTTACAGTTAAAATGACAAATAGGATGAAAATGTGTTAAAAGCTCGAAAACATGAAAACCCATGCTTAGAAAGTTGTTACATGTCACATATGCTCGAATGCACTCATTTCACTCAAAATCAATGTTCCTTGTAAAACGTTTCCTTTATGCTCTGAAAAGGCGTTAGAACCAGTTTGAAGGCGCTCCTGCGCTAGGAAAGCAGTTTTCATGGACTCGGTGACACAAAGTGTGTTTGCCCACTCGGAACAAGTGCATATCACAATACTTTGTTGAAAACTCGTTTCGGACGTGCTTTTACAGTTAAAATGACAACCAGGATGAAAATGTGTTAAATGCTCGAAAACATGAAAATCCATGCTTAGCAAGTTGTTCCATGTCACATATGGTCGAATGCGCTCATTTCACTTAAAATCAATGTTCCTTGTCAAACGTTTGCTTTATGCTCTGAAAAGGCGTTAGAACCAGTTTGAAGGCGCTCCTGCGCTAGGAAAGCAGTTTTCATGCACTCGGTGACACAAAGTGTGTTTGCCCACTCTGAACAAGTGTGGGAAAATGACAACCAGGATGAAAATGTGTTAAATGCTCGAAAACATGAAAATCCATGCTTAGCAAGTTGTTCCATGTCACATATGATCGAATACAATCAAAATCAATGTTCCGTGTCAAACGTGTGCTTTATGCTCTGAAAAGGCGTTAGAAACAGTTTGAAGGCGCTCCTGCGCTCGGAATGCTGTTTTCATACACTCGTTGAAACAAAGTGTGTTTTCCCACTCGGAACAAGTGCATATCACAATACTTTGTTGAAAACTCGTTTCGGACGTGCTTTTACAGTTAAAATGACAAATAGGATGAAAATGTGTTAAAAGCTCGAAAACGTGAAAACCCATGCTTAGAAAGTTGTTACATGTCACATATGCTCGAATGCACTCATAATCAATGTTCCTTGTAAAACGTTTCCTTTATGCTCTGAAAAGGCGTTAGAACCAGTTTGAAGGCGCTCCTGCGCTAGGAAAGCAGTTTTCATGGACTCGGTGACACAAAGTGTGTTTGCCCACTCGGAACAAGTGCATATCACAATACTTTGTTGAAAACTCGTTTCGGACGTGCTTTTACAGTTAAAATGACAACCAGGATGAAAATGTGTTAAATGCTCGAAAACATGAAAATCCATGCTTAGCAAGTTGTTCCATGTCACATATGGTCGAATGCGCTCATTTCACTTAAAATCAATGTTCCTTGTCAAACGTTTGCTTTATGCTCTGAAAAGGCGTTAGAAACAGTTTGAAGGCGCTCCTGCGCTCGGAAAGCTGTTTTCATACACTCGTTGAAACAAAGTGTGTTTTCCCACTCGGAACAAGTGCATATCACAATACTTTGTTGAAAACTCGTTTCGGACGTGCTTTTACAGTTAAAATGACAAATAGGATGAAAATGTGTTAAAAGCTCGAAAACATGAAAACCCATGCTTAGAAAGTTGTTACATGTCACATATGCTCGAATGCACTCATAATCAATGTTCCTTGTAAAACGTTTCCTTTATGCTCTGAAAAGGCGTTAGAACCAGTTTGAAGGCGCTCCTGCGCTAGGAAAGCAGTTTTCATGGACTCGGTGACACAAAGTGTGTTTGCCCACTCGGAACAAGTGCATATCACAATACTTTGTTGAAAACTCGTTTCGGACGTGCTTTTACAGTTAAAATGAAAACCAGGATGAAAATGTGTTAAATGCTCGAAAACATGAAAATCCATGCTTAGCAAGTTGTTCCATGTCACATATGATCGAATACAATCAAAATCAATGTTCCGTGTCAAACGTGTGCTTTATGCTCTGAAAAGGCGTTAGAAACAGTTTGAAGGCGCTCCTGCGCTCGGAAAGCTGTTTTCATACACTCGTTGAAACAAAGTGTGTTTTCCCACTCGGAACAAGTGCATATCACAATACTTTGTTGAAAACTCGTTTCGGACGTGCTTTTACAGTTAAAATGACAAATAGGATGAAAATGTGTTAAAAGCTCGAAAACATGAAAACCCATGCTTAGAAAGTTGTTACATGTCACATATGCTCGAATGCACTCATAATCAATGTTCCTTGTAAAACGTTTCCTTTATGCTCTGAAAAGGCGTTAGAACCAGTTTGAAGGCGCTCCTGCGCTAGGAAAGCAGTTTTCATGGACTCGGTGACACAAAGTGTGTTTGCCCACTCGGAACAAGTGCATATCACAATACTTTGTTGAAAACTCGTTTCGGACGTGCTTTTACAGTTAAAATGACAACCAGGATGAAAATGTGTTAAATGCTCGAAAACATGAAAATCCATGCTTAGCAAGTTGTTCCATGTCACATATGGTCGAATGCGCTCATTTCACTTAAAATCAATGTTCCTTGTCAAACGTTTGCTTTATGCTCTGAAAAGGCGTTAGAAACAGTTTGAAGGCGCTCCTGCGCTCGGAAAGCTGTTTTCATACACTCGTTGAAACAAAGTGTGTTTTCCCACTCGGAACAAGTGCATATCACAATACTTTGTTGAAAACTCGTTTCGGACGTGCTTTTACAGTTAAAATGACAAATAGGATGAAAATGTGTTAAAAGCTCGAAAACATGAAAACCCATGCTTAGAAAGTTGTTACATGTCACATATGCTCGAATGCACTCATTTCACTCAAAATCAATGTTCCTTGTAAAACGTTTCCTTTATGCTCTGAAAAGGCGTTAGAACCAGTTTGAAGGCGCTCCTGCGCTAGGAAAGCAGTTTTCATGGACTCGGTGACACAAAGTGTGTTTGCCCACTCGGAACAAGTGCATATCACAATACTTTGTTGAAAACTCGTTTCGGACGTGCTTTTACAGTTAAAATGACAAATAGGATGAAAATGTGTTAAAAGCTCGAAAACATGAAAACCCATGCTTAGAAAGTTGTTACATGTCACATATGCTCGAATGCACTCATTTCACTCAAAATCAATGTTCCTTGTCAAACGTGTGCTTTATGCTCTGAAAGGGCGTTAGAAACAGTTTGAAGGCGCTCCTGCGCTCGGAAAGCTGTTTTCATACACTCGTTGAAACAAAGTGTGTTTTCCCACTCGGAACAAGTGCATATCACAATACTTTGTTGAAAACTCGTTTCGGACGTGCTTTTACAGTTAAAATGACAAATAGGATGAAAATGTGTTAAAAGCTCGAAAACATGAAAACCCATGCTTAGAAAGTTGTTACATGTCACATATGCTCGAATGCACTCATAATCAATGTTCCTTGTAAAACGTTTCCTTTATGCTCTGAAAAGGCGTTAGAACCAGTTTGAAGGCGCTCCTGCGCTAGGAAAGCAGTTTTCATGCACTCGGTGACACAAAGTGTGTTTGCCCACTCTGAACAAGTGTGGGAAAATGACAACCAGGATGAAAATGTGTTAAATGCTCGAAAACATGAAAATCCATGCTTAGCAAGTTGTTCCATGTCACATATGATCGAATACAATCAAAATCAATGTTCCGTGTCAAACGTGTGCTTTATGCTCTGAAAAGGCGTTAGAAACAGTTTGAAGGCGCTCCTGCGCTCGGAAAGCTGTTTTCATACACTCGTTGAAACAAAGTGTGTTTTCCCACTCGGACCAAGTGCATATCACAATACTTTGTTGAAAACTCGTTTCGGACGTGCTTTTACAGTTAAAATGACAAATAGGATGAAAATGTGTTAAAAGCTCGAAAACATGAAAACCCATGCTTAGAAAGTTGTTACATGTCACATATGCTCGAATGCACTCATAATCAATGTTCCTTGTAAAACGTTTCCTTTATGCTCTGAAAAGGCGTTAGAACCAGTTTGAAGGCGCTCCTGCGCTAGGAAAGCAGTTTTCATGGACTCGGTGACACAAAGTGTGTTTGCCCACTCGGAACAAGTGCATATCACAATACTTTGTTGAAAACTCGTTTCGGACGTGCTTTTACAGTTAAAATGACAAATAGGATGAAAATGTGTTAAAAGCTCGAAAACATGAAAACCCATGCTTAGAAAGTTGTTACATGTCACATATGCTCGAATGCACTCATTTCACTCAAAATCAATGTTCCTTGTAAAACGTTTCCTTTATGCTCTGAAAAGGCGTTAGAACCAGTTTGAAGGCGCTCCTGCGCTAGGAAAGCAGTTTTCATGCACTCGGTGACACAAAGTGTGTTTGCCCACTCTGAACAAGTGTGGGAAAATGACAACCAGGATGAAAATGTGTTAAATGCTCGAAAACATGAAAATCCATGCTTAGCAAGTTGTTCCATGTCACATATGATCGAATACAATCAAAATCAATGTTCCGTGTCAAACGTGTGCTTTATGCTCTGAAAAGGCGTTAGAAACAGTTTGAAGGCGCTCCTGCGCTCGGAAAGCTGTTTTCATACACTCGTTGAAACAAAGTGTGTTTTCCCACTCGGAACAAGTGCATATCACAATACTTTGTTGAAAACTCGTTTCGGACGTGCTTTTACAGTTAAAATGACAAATAGGATGAAAATGTGTTAAAAGCTCGAAAACGTGAAAACCCATGCTTAGAAAGTTGTTACATGTCACATATGCTCGAATGCACTCATAATCAATGTTCCTTGTAAAACGTTTCCTTTATGCTCTGAAAAGGCGTTAGAACCAGTTTGAAGGCGCTCCTGCGCTAGGAAAGCAGTTTTCATGGACTCGGTGACACAAAGTGTGTTTGCCCACTCGGAACAAGTGCATATCACAATACTTTGTTGAAAACTCGTTTCGGACGTGCTTTTACAGTTAAAATGACAACCAGGATGAAAATGTGTTAAATGCTCGAAAACATGAAAATCCATGCTTAGCAAGTTGTTCCATGTCACATATGGTCGAATGCGCTCATTTCACTTAAAATCAATGTTCCTTGTCAAACGTTTGCTTTATGCTCTGAAAAGGCGTTAGAAACAGTTTGAAGGCGCTCCTGCGCTCGGAAAGCTGTTTTCATACACTCGTTGAAACAAAGTGTGTTTTCCCACTCGGAACAAGTGCATATCACAATACTTTGTTGAAAACTCGTTTCGGACGTGCTTTTACAGTTAAAATGACAAATAGGATGAAAATGTGTTAAAAGCTCGAAAACATGAAAACCCATGCTTAGAAAGTTGTTACATGTCACATATGCTCGAATGCACTCATTTCACTCAAAATCAATGTTCCTTGTAAAACGTTTCCTTTATGCTCTGAAAAGGCGTTAGAACCAGTTTGAAGGCGCTCCTGCGCTAGGAAAGCAGTTTTCATGGACTCGGTGACACAAAGTGTGTTTGCCCACTCGGAACAAGTGCATATCACAATACTTTGTTGAAAACTCGTTTCGGACGTGCTTTTACAGTTAAAATGACAACCAGGATGAAAATGTGTTAAATGCTCGAAAACATGAAAATCCATGCTTAGCAAGTTGTTCCATGTCACATATGGTCGAATGCGCTCATTTCACTTAAAATCAATGTTCCTTGTCAAACGTTTGCTTTATGCTCTGAAAAGGCGTTAGAACCAGTTTGAAGGCGCTCCTGCGCTAGGAAAGCAGTTTTCATGCACTCGGTGACACAAAGTGTGTTTGCCCACTCTGAACAAGTGTGGGAAAATGACAACCAGGATGAAAATGTGTTAAATGCTCGAAAACATGAAAATCCATGCTTAGCAAGTTGTTCCATGTCACATATGATCGAATACAATCAAAATCAATGTTCCGTGTCAAACGTGTGCTTTATGCTCTGAAAAGGCGTTAGAAACAGTTTGAAGGCGCTCCTGCGCTCGGAATGCTGTTTTCATACACTCGTTGAAACAAAGTGTGTTTTCCCACTCGGAACAAGTGCATATCACAATACTTTGTTGAAAACTCGTTTCGGACGTGCTTTTACAGTTAAAATGACAAATAGGATGAAAATGTGTTAAAAGCTCGAAAACGTGAAAACCCATGCTTAGAAAGTTGTTACATGTCACATATGCTCGAATGCACTCATAATCAATGTTCCTTGTAAAACGTTTCCTTTATGCTCTGAAAAGGCGTTAGAACCAGTTTGAAGGCGCTCCTGCGCTAGGAAAGCAGTTTTCATGGACTCGGTGACACAAAGTGTGTTTGCCCACTCGGAACAAGTGCATATCACAATACTTTGTTGAAAACTCGTTTCGGACGTGCTTTTACAGTTAAAATGACAACCAGGATGAAAATGTGTTAAATGCTCGAAAACATGAAAATCCATGCTTAGCAAGTTGTTCCATGTCACATATGGTCGAATGCGCTCATTTCACTTAAAATCAATGTTCCTTGTCAAACGTTTGCTTTATGCTCTGAAAAGGCGTTAGAAACAGTTTGAAGGCGCTCCTGCGCTCGGAAAGCTGTTTTCATACACTCGTTGAAACAAAGTGTGTTTTCCCACTCGGAACAAGTGCATATCACAATACTTTGTTGA
This sequence comes from Neoarius graeffei, assembly GCF_027579695.1. Lineage (NCBI taxonomy): Eukaryota > Metazoa > Chordata > Actinopteri > Siluriformes > Ariidae > Neoarius > Neoarius graeffei. The sequence continues at coordinate 22,093,005 of NC_083573.1, forward strand.
AAACTCGTTTCGGACGTGCTTTTACAGTTAAAATGACAAATAGGATGAAAATGTGTTAAAAGCTCGAAAACATGAAAACCCATGCTTAGAAAGTTGTTACATGTCACATATGCTCGAATGCACTCATAATCAATGTTCCTTGTAAAACGTTTCCTTTATGCTCTGAAAAGGCGTTAGAACCAGTTTGAAGGCGCTCCTGCGCTAGGAAAGCAGTTTTCATGGACTCGGTGACACAAAGTGTGTTTGCCCACTCGGAACAAGTGCATATCACAATACTTTGTTGAAAACTCGTTTCGGACGTGCTTTTACAGTTAAAATGAAAACCAGGATGAAAATGTGTTAAATGCTCGAAAACATGAAAATCCATGCTTAGCAAGTTGTTCCATGTCACATATGGTCGAATGCGCTCATTTCACTTAAAATCAATGTTCCTTGTCAAACGTTTGCTTTATGCTCTGAAAAGGCGTTAGAAACAGTTTGAAGGCGCTCCTGCGCTCGGAAAGCTGTTTTCATACACTCGTTGAAACAAAGTGTGTTTTCCCACTCGGAACAAGTGCATATCACAATACTTTGTTGAAAACTCGTTTCGGACGTGCTTTTACAGTTAAAATGACAAATAGGATGAAAATGTGTTAAAAGCTCGAAAACATGAAAACCCATGCTTAGAAAGTTGTTACATGTCACATATGCTCGAATGCACTCATAATCAATGTTCCTTGTAAAACGTTTCCTTTATGCTCTGAAAAGGCGTTAGAACCAGTTTGAAGGCGCTCCTGCGCTAGGAAAGCAGTTTTCATGGACTCGGTGACACAAAGTGTGTTTGCCCACTCGGAACAAGTGCATATCACAATACTTTGTTGAAAACTCGTTTCGGACGTGCTTTTACAGTTAAAATGAAAACCAGGATGAAAATGTGTTAAATGCTCGAAAACATGAAAATCCATGCTTAGCAAGTTGTTCCATGTCACATATGGTCGAATGCGCTCATTTCACTTAAAATCAATGTTCCTTGTCAAACGTGTGCTTTATGCTCTGAAAGGGCGTTAGAAACAGTTTGAAGGCGCTCCTGCGCTCGGAAAGCTGTTTTCATACACTCGTTGAAACAAAGTGTGTTTTCCCACTCGGAACAAGTGCATATCACAATACTTTGTTGAAAACTCGTTTCGGACGTGCTTTTACAGTTAAAATGACAAATAGGATGAAAATGTGTTAAAAGCTCGAAAACATGAAAACCCATGCTTAGAAAGTTGTTACATGTCACATATGCTCGAATGCACTCATTTCACTCAAAATCAATGTTCCTTGTAAAACGTTTCCTTGATGCTCTGAAAAGGCGTTAGAACCAGTTTGAAGGCGCTCCTGCGCTAGGAAAGCAGTTTTCATGCACTCGGTGACACAAAGTGTGTTTGCCCACTCTGAACAAGTGTGGGAAAATGACAACCAGGATGAAAATGTGTTAAATGCTCGAAAACATGAAAATCCATGCTTAGCAAGTTGTTCCATGTCACATATGATCGAATACAATCAAAATCAATGTTCCGTGTCAAACGTGTGCTTTATGCTCTGAAAAGGCGTTAGAAACAGTTTGAAGGCGCTCCTGCGCTCGGAAAGCTGTTTTCATACACTCGTTGAAAGAAAGTGTGTTTTCCCACTCGGAACAAGTGCATATCACAATACTTTGTTGAAAACTCGTTTCGGACGTGCTTTTACAGTTAAAATGACAAATAGGATGAAAATGTGTTAAAAGCTCGAAAACATGAAAACCCATGCTTAGAAAGTTGTTACATGTCACATATGCTCGAATGCACTCATAATCAATGTTCCTTGTAAAACGTTTCCTTTATGCTCTGAAAAGGCGTTAGAACCAGTTTGAAGGCGCTCCTGCGCTAGGAAAGCAGTTTTCATGGACTCGGTGACACAAAGTGTGTTTGCCCACTCGGAACAAGTGCATATCACAATACTTTGTTGAAAACTCGTTTCGGACGTGCTTTTACAGTTAAAATGACAAATAGGATGAAAATGTGTTAAAAGCTCGAAAACATGAAAACCCATGCTTAGAAAGTTGTTACATGTCACATATGCTCGAATGCACTCATTTCACTCAAAATCAATGTTCCTTGTAAAACGTTTCCTTTATGCTCTGAAAAGGCGTTAGAACCAGTTTGAAGGCGCTCCTGCGCTAGGAAAGCAGTTTTCATGCACTCGGTGACACAAAGTGTGTTTGCCCACTCTGAACAAGTGTGGGAAAATGACAACCAGGATGAAAATGTGTTAAATGCTCGAAAACATGAAAATCCATGCTTAGCAAGTTGTTCCATGTCACATATGATCGAATACAATCAAAATCAATGTTCCGTGTCAAACGTGTGCTTTATGCTCTGAAAAGGCGTTAGAAACAGTTTGAAGGCGCTCCTGCGCTCGGAAAGCTGTTTTCATACACTCGTTGAAACAAAGTGTGTTTTCCCACTCGGAACAAGTGCATATCACAATACTTTGTTGAAAACTCGTTTCGGACGTGCTTTTACAGTTAAAATGACAAATAGGATGAAAATGTGTTAAAAGCTCGAAAACGTGAAAACCCATGCTTAGAAAGTTGTTACATGTCACATATGCTCGAATGCACTCATAATCAATGTTCCTTGTAAAACGTTTCCTTTATGCTCTGAAAAGGCGTTAGAACCAGTTTGAAGGCGCTCCTGCGCTAGGAAAGCAGTTTTCATGGACTCGGTGACACAAAGTGTGTTTGCCCACTCGGAACAAGTGCATATCACAATACTTTGTTGAAAACTCGTTTCGGACGTGCTTTTACAGTTAAAATGACAAATAGGATGAAAATGTGTTAAAAGCTCGAAAACATGAAAACCCATGCTTAGAAAGTTGTTACATGTCACATATGCTCGAATGCACTCATTTCACTCAAAATCAATGTTCCTTGTAAAACGTTTCCTTTATGCTCTGAAAAGGCGTTAGAACCAGTTTGAAGGCGCTCCTGCGCTAGGAAAGCAGTTTTCATGCACTCGGTGACACAAAGTGTGTTTGCCCACTCTGAACAAGTGTGGGAAAATGACAACCAGGATGAAAATGTGTTAAATGCTCGAAAACATGAAAATCCATGCTTAGCAAGTTGTTCCATGTCACATATGATCGAATACAATCAAAATCAATGTTCCGTGTCAAACGTGTGCTTTATGCTCTGAAAAGGCGTTAGAAACAGTTTGAAGGCGCTCCTGCGCTCGGAAAGCTGTTTTCATACACTCGTTGAAACAAAGTGTGTTTTCCCACTCGGAACAAGTGCATATCACAATACTTTGTTGAAAACTCGTTTCGGACGTGCTTTTACAGTTAAAATGACAAATAGGATGAAAATGTGTTAAAAGCTCGAAAACGTGAAAACCCATGCTTAGAAAGTTGTTACATGTCACATATGCTCGAATGCACTCATAATCAATGTTCCTTGTAAAACGTTTCCTTTATGCTCTGAAAAGGCGTTAGAACCAGTTTGAAGGCGCTCCTGCGCTAGGAAAGCAGTTTTCATGGACTCGGTGACACAAAGTGTGTTTGCCCACTCGGAACAAGTGCATATCACAATACTTTGTTGAAAACTCGTTTCGGACGTGCTTTTACAGTTAAAATGACAAATAGGATGAAAATGTGTTAAAAGCTCGAAAACATGAAAACCCATGCTTAGAAAGTTGTTACATGTCACATATGCTCGAATGCACTCATTTCACTCAAAATCAATGTTCCTTGTAAAACGTTTCCTTTATGCTCTGAAAAGGCGTTAGAACCAGTTTGAAGGCGCTCCTGCGCTAGGAAAGCAGTTTTCATGCACTCGGTGACACAAAGTGTGTTTGCCCACTCTGAACAAGTGTGGGAAAATGACAACCAGGATGAAAATGTGTTAAATGCTCGAAAACATGAAAATCCATGCTTAGCAAGTTGTTCCATGTCACATATGATCGAATACAATCAAAATCAATGTTCCGTGTCAAACGTGTGCTTTATGCTCTGAAAAGGCGTTAGAAACAGTTTGAAGGCGCTCCTGCGCTCGGAAAGCTGTTTTCATACACTCGTTGAAACAAAGTGTGTTTTCCCACTCGGAACAAGTGCATATCACAATACTTTGTTGAAAACTCGTTTCGGACGTGCTTTTACAGTTAAAATGACAAATAGGATGAAAATGTGTTAAAAGCTCGAAAACGTGAAAACCCATGCTTAGAAAGTTGTTACATGTCACATATGCTCGAATGCACTCATAATCAATGTTCCTTGTAAAACGTTTCCTTTATGCTCTGAAAAGGCGTTAGAACCAGTTTGAAGGCGCTCCTGCGCTAGGAAAGCAGTTTTCATGGACTCGGTGACACAAAGTGTGTTTGCCCACTCGGAACAAGTGCATATCACAATACTTTGTTGAAAACTCGTTTCGGACGTGCTTTTACAGTTAAAATGACAACCAGGATGAAAATGTGTTAAATGCTCGAAAACATGAAAATCCATGCTTAGCAAGTTGTTCCATGTCACATATGGTCGAATGCGCTCATTTCACTTAAAATCAATGTTCCTTGTCAAACGTTTGCTTTATGCTCTGAAAAGGCGTTAGAAACAGTTTGAAGGCGCTCCTGCGCTCGGAAAGCTGTTTTCATACACTCGTTGAAACAAAGTGTGTTTTCCCACTCGGAACAAGTGCATATCACAATACTTTGTTGAAAACTCGTTTCGGACGTGCTTTTACAGTTAAAATGACAAATAGGATGAAAATGTGTTAAAAGCTCGAAAACATGAAAACCCATGCTTAGAAAGTTGTTACATGTCACATATGCTCGAATGCACTCATAATCAATGTTCCTTGTAAAACGTTTCCTTTATGCTCTGAAAAGGCGTTAGAACCAGTTTGAAGGCGCTCCTGCGCTAGGAAAGCAGTTTTCATGGACTCGGTGACACAAAGTGTGTTTGCCCACTCGGAACAAGTGCATATCACAATACTTTGTTGAAAACTCGTTTCGGACGTGCTTTTACAGTTAAAATGACAACCAGGATGAAAATGTGTTAAATGCTCGAAAACATGAAAATCCATGCTTAGCAAGTTGTTCCATGTCACATATGGTCGAATGCGCTCATTTCACTTAAAATCAATGTTCCTTGTCAAACGTTTGCTTTATGCTCTGAAAAGGCGTTAGAAACAGTTTGAAGGCGCTCCTGCGCTCGGAAAGCTGTTTTCATACACTCGTTGAAACAAAGTGTGTTTTCCCACTCGGAACAAGTGCATATCACAATACTTTGTTGAAAACTCGTTTCGGACGTGCTTTTACAGTTAAAATGACAAATAGGATGAAAATGTGTTAAAAGCTCGAAAACATGAAAACCCATGCTTAGAAAGTTGTTACATGTCACATATGCTCGAATGCACTCATAATCAATGTTCCTTGTAAAACGTTTCCTTTATGCTCTGAAAAGGCGTTAGAACCAGTTTGAAGGCGCTCCTGCGCTAGGAAAGCAGTTTTCATGGACTCGGTGACACAAAGTGTGTTTGCCCACTCGGAACAAGTGCATATCACAATACTTTGTTGAAAACTCGTTTCGGACGTGCTTTTACAGTTAAAATGAAAACCAGGATGAAAATGTGTTAAATGCTCGAAAACATGAAAATCCATGCTTAGCAAGTTGTTCCATGTCACATATGGTCGAATGCGCTCATTTCACTTAAAATCAATGTTCCTTGTCAAACGTGTGCTTTATGCTCTGAAAGGGCGTTAGAAACAGTTTGAAGGCGCTCCTGCGCTCGGAAAGCTGTTTTCATACACTCGTTGAAACAAAGTGTGTTTTCCCACTCGGAACAAGTGCATATCACAATACTTTGTTGAAAACTCGTTTCGGACGTGCTTTTACAGTTAAAATGACAAATAGGATGAAAATGTGTTAAAAGCTCGAAAACATGAAAACCCATGCTTAGAAAGTTGTTACATGTCACATATGCTCGAATGCACTCATTTCACTCAAAATCAATGTTCCTTGTAAAACGTTTCCTTTATGCTCTGAAAAGGCGTTAGAACCAGTTTGAAGGCGCTCCTGCGCTAGGAAAGCAGTTTTCATGCACTCGGTGACACAAAGTGTGTTTGCCCACTCTGAACAAGTGTGGGAAAATGACAACCAGGATGAAAATGTGTTAAATGCTCGAAAACATGAAAATCCATGCTTAGCAAGTTGTTCCATGTCACATATGATCGAATACAATCAAAATCAATGTTCCGTGTCAAACGTGTGCTTTATGCTCTGAAAAGGCGTTAGAAACAGTTTGAAGGCGCTCCTGCGCTCGGAAAGCTGTTTTCATACACTCGTTGAAACAAAGTGTGTTTTCCCACTCGGAACAAGTGCATATCACAATACTTTGTTGAAAACTCGTTTCGGACGTGCTTTTACAGTTAAAATGACAAATAGGATGAAAATGTGTTAAAAGCTCGAAAACGTGAAAACCCATGCTTAGAAAGTTGTTACATGTCACATATGCTCGAATGCACTCATAATCAATGTTCCTTGTAAAACGTTTCCTTTATGCTCTGAAAAGGCGTTAGAACCAGTTTGAAGGCGCTCCTGCGCTAGGAAAGCAGTTTTCATGGACTCGGTGACACAAAGTGTGTTTGCCCACTCGGAACAAGTGCATATCACAATACTTTGTTGAAAACTCGTTTCGGACGTGCTTTTACAGTTAAAATGACAAATAGGATGAAAATGTGTTAAAAGCTCGAAAACATGAAAACCCATGCTTAGAAAGTTGTTACATGTCACATATGCTCGAATGCACTCATTTCACTCAAAATCAATGTTCCTTGTAAAACGTTTCCTTTATGCTCTGAAAAGGCGTTAGAACCAGTTTGAAGGCGCTCCTGCGCTAGGAAAGCAGTTTTCATGCACTCGGTGACACAAAGTGTGTTTGCCCACTCTGAACAAGTGTGGGAAAATGACAACCAGGATGAAAATGTGTTAAATGCTCGAAAACATGAAAATCCATGCTTAGCAAGTTGTTCCATGTCACATATGATCGAATACAATCAAAATCAATGTTCCGTGTCAAACGTGTGCTTTATGCTCTGAAAAGGCGTTAGAAACAGTTTGAAGGCGCTCCTGCGCTCGGAAAGCTGTTTTCATACACTCGTTGAAACAAAGTGTGTTTTCCCACTCGGAACAAGTGCATATCACAATACTTTGTTGAAAACTCGTTTCGGACGTGCTTTTACAGTTAAAATGACAAATAGGATGAAAATGTGTTAAAAGCTCGAAAACGTGAAAACCCATGCTTAGAAAGTTGTTACATGTCACATATGCTCGAATGCACTCATAATCAATGTTCCTTGTAAAACGTTTCCTTTATGCTCTGAAAAGGCGTTAGAACCAGTTTGAAGGCGCTCCTGCGCTAGGAAAGCAGTTTTCATGGACTCGGTGACACAAAGTGTGTTTGCCCACTCGGAACAAGTGCATATCACAATACTTTGTTGAAAACTCGTTTCGGACGTGCTTTTACAGTTAAAATGACAACCAGGATGAAAATGTGTTAAATGCTCGAAAACATGAAAATCCATGCTTAGCAAGTTGTTCCATGTCACATATGGTCGAATGCGCTCATTTCACTTAAAATCAATGTTCCTTGTCAAACGTTTGCTTTATGCTCTGAAAAGGCGTTAGAAACAGTTTGAAGGCGCTCCTGCGCTCGGAAAGCTGTTTTCATACACTCGTTGAAACAAAGTGTGTTTTCCCACTCGGAACAAGTGCATATCACAATACTTTGTTGAAAACTCGTTTCGGACGTGCTTTTACAGTTAAAATGACAAATAGGATGAAAATGTGTTAAAAGCTCGAAAACATGAAAACCCATGCTTAGAAAGTTGTTACATGTCACATATGCTCGAATGCACTCATAATCAATGTTCCTTGTAAAACGTTTCCTTTATGCTCTGAAAAGGCGTTAGAACCAGTTTGAAGGCGCTCCTGCGCTAGGAAAGCAGTTTTCATGGACTCGGTGACACAAAGTGTGTTTGCCCACTCGGAACAAGTGCATATCACAATACTTTGTTGAAAACTCGTTTCGGACGTGCTTTTACAGTTAAAATGACAACCAGGATGAAAATGTGTTAAATGCTCGAAAACATGAAAATCCATGCTTAGCAAGTTGTTCCATGTCACATATGGTCGAATGCGCTCATTTCACTTAAAATCAATGTTCCTTGTCAAACGTTTGCTTTATGCTCTGAAAAGGCGTTAGAAACAGTTTGAAGGCGCTCCTGCGCTCGGAAAGCTGTTTTCATACACTCGTTGAAACAAAGTGTGTTTTCCCACTCGGAACAAGTGCATATCACAATACTTTGTTGAAAACTCGTTTCGGACGTGCTTTTACAGTTAAAATGACAAATAGGATGAAAATGTGTTAAAAGCTCGAAAACATGAAAACCCATGCTTAGAAAGTTGTTACATGTCACATATGCTCGAATGCACTCATAATCAATGTTCCTTGTAAAACGTTTCCTTTATGCTCTGAAAAGGCGTTAGAACCAGTTTGAAGGCGCTCCTGCGCTAGGAAAGCAGTTTTCATGGACTCGGTGACACAAAGTGTGTTTGCCCACTCGGAACAAGTGCATATCACAATACTTTGTTGAAAACTCGTTTCGGACGTGCTTTTACAGTTAAAATGACAACCAGGATGAAAATGTGTTAAATGCTCGAAAACATGAAAATCCATGCTTAGCAAGTTGTTCCATGTCACATATGGTCGAATGCGCTCATTTCACTTAAAATCAATGTTCCTTGTCAAACGTTTGCTTTATGCTCTGAAAAGGCGTTAGAAACAGTTTGAAGGCGCTCCTGCGCTCGGAAAGCTGTTTTCATACACTCGTTGAAACAAAGTGTGTTTTCCCACTCGGAACAAGTGCATATCACAATACTTTGTTGAAAACTCGTTTCGGACGTGCTTTTACAGTTAAAATGACAAATAGGATGAAAATGTGTTAAAAGCTCGAAAACATGAAAACCCATGCTTAGAAAGTTGTTACATGTCACATATGCTCGAATGCACTCATAATCAATGTTCCTTGTAAAACGTTTCCTTTATGCTCTGAAAAGGCGTTAGAACCAGTTTGAAGGCGCTCCTGCGCTAGGAAAGCAGTTTTCATGGACTCGGTGACACAAAGTGTGTTTGCCCACTCGGAACAAGTGCATATCACAATACTTTGTTGAAAACTCGTTTCGGACGTGCTTTTACAGTTAAAATGAAAACCAGGATGAAAATGTGTTAAATGCTCGAAAACATGAAAATCCATGCTTAGCAAGTTGTTCCATGTCACATATGGTCGAATGCGCTCATTTCACTTAAAATCAATGTTCCTTGTCAAACGTGTGCTTTATGCTCTGAAAGGGCGTTAGAAACAGTTTGAAGGCGCTCCTGCGCTCGGAAAGCTGTTTTCATACACTCGTTGAAACAAAGTGTGTTTTCCCACTCGGAACAAGTGCATATCACAATACTTTGTTGAAAACTCGTTTCGGACGTGCTTTTACAGTTAAAATGACAAATAGGATGAAAATGTGTTAAAAGCTCGAAAACATGAAAACCCATGCTTAGAAAGTTGTTACATGTCACATATGCTCGAATGCACTCATTTCACTCAAAATCAATGTTCCTTGTAAAACGTTTCCTTTATGCTCTGAAAAGGCGTTAGAACCAGTTTGAAGGCGCTCCTGCGCTAGGAAAGCAGTTTTCATGCACTCGGTGACACAAAGTGTGTTTGCCCACTCTGAACAAGTGTGGGAAAATGACAACCAGGATGAAAATGTGTTAAATGCTCGAAAACATGAAAATCCATGCTTAGCAAGTTGTTCCATGTCACATATGATCGAATACAATCAAAATCAATGTTCCGTGTCAAACGTGTGCTTTATGCTCTGAAAAGGCGTTAGAAACAGTTTGAAGGCGCTCCTGCGCTCGGAAAGCTGTTTTCATACACTCGTTGAAACAAAGTGTGTTTTCCCACTCGGAACAAGTGCATATCACAATACTTTGTTGAAAACTCGTTTCGGACGTGCTTTTACAGTTAAAATGACAAATAGGATGAAAATGTGTTAAAAGCTCGAAAACATGAAAACCCATGCTTAGAAAGTTGTTACATGTCACATATGCTCGAATGCACTCATAATCAATGTTCCTTGTAAAACGTTTCCTTTATGCTCTGAAAAGGCGTTAGAACCAGTTTGAAGGCGCTCCTGCGCTAGGAAAGCAGTTTTCATGGACTCGGTGACACAAAGTGTGTTTGCCCACTCGGAACAAGTGCATATCACAATACTTTGTTGAAAACTCGTTTCGGACGTGCTTTTACAGTTAAAATGACAAATAGGATGAAAATGTGTTAAAAGCTCGAAAACATGAAAACCCATGCTTAGAAAGTTGTTACATGTCACATATGCTCGAATGCACTCATTTCACTCAAAATCAATGTTCCTTGTAAAACGTTTCCTTTATGCTCTGAAAAGGCGTTAGAACCAGTTTGAAGGCGCTCCTGCGCTAGGAAAGCAGTTTTCATGCACTCGGTGACACAAAGTGTGTTTGCCCACTCTGAACAAGTGTGGGAAAATGACAACCAGGATGAAAATGTGTTAAATGCTCGAAAACATGAAAATCCATGCTTAGCAAGTTGTTCCATGTCACATATGATCGAATACAATCAAAATCAATGTTCCGTGTCAAACGTGTGCTTTATGCTCTGAAAAGGCGTTAGAAACAGTTTGAAGGCGCTCCTGCGCTCGGAAAGCTGTTTTCATACACTCGTTGAAACAAAGTGTGTTTTCCCACTCGGAACAAGTGCATATCACAATACTTTGTTGAAAACTCGTTTCGGACGTGCTTTTACAGTTAAAATGACAAATAGGATGAAAATGTGTTAAAAGCTCGAAAACGTGAAAACCCATGCTTAGAAAGTTGTTACATGTCACATATGCTCGAATGCACTCATAATCAATGTTCCTTGTAAAACGTTTCCTTTATGCTCTGAAAAGGCGTTAGAACCAGTTTGAAGGCGCTCCTGCGCTAGGAAAGCAGTTTTCATGGACTCGGTGACACAAAGTGTGTTTGCCCACTCGGAACAAGTGCATATCACAATACTTTGTTGAAAACTCGTTTCGGACGTGCTTTTACAGTTAAAATGAAAACCAGGATGAAAATGTGTTAAATGCTCGAAAACATGAAAATCCATGCTTAGCAAGTTGTTCCATGTCACATATGGTCGAATGCGCTCATTTCACTTAAAATCAATGTTCCTTGTCAAACGTGTGCTTTATGCTCTGAAAGGGCGTTAGAAACAGTTTGAAGGCGCTCCTGCGCTCGGAAAGCTGTTTTCATACACTCGTTGAAACAAAGTGTGTTTTCCCACTCGGAACAAGTGCATATCACAATACTTTGTTGAAAACTCGTTTCGGACGTGCTTTTACAGTTAAAATGACAAATAGGATGAAAATGTGTTAAAAGCTCGAAAACATGAAAACCCATGCTTAGAAAGTTGTTACATGTCACATATGCTCGAATGCACTCATTTCACTCAAAATCAATGTTCCTTGTAAAACGTTTCCTTTATGCTCTGAAAAGGCGTTAGAACCAGTTTGAAGGCGCTCCTGCGCTAGGAAAGCAGTTTTCATGCACTCGGTGACACAAAGTGTGTTTGCCCACTCTGAACAAGTGTGGGAAAATGACAACCAGGATGAAAATGTGTTAAATGCTCGAAAACATGAAAATCCATGCTTAGCAAGTTGTTCCATGTCACATATGATCGAATACAATCAAAATCAATGTTCCGTGTCAAACGTGTGCTTTATGCTCTGAAAAGGCGTTAGAAACAGTTTGAAGGCGCTCCTGCGCTCGGAAAGCTGTTTTCATACACTCGTTGAAACAAAGTGTGTTTTCCCACTCGGAACAAGTGCATATCACAATACTTTGTTGAAAACTCGTTTCGGACGTGCTTTTACAGTTAAAATGACAAATAGGATGAAAATGTGTTAAAAGCTCGAAAACATGAAAACCCATGCTTAGAAAGTTGTTACATGTCACATATGCTCGAATGCACTCATAATCAATGTTCCTTGTAAAACGTTTCCTTTATGCTCTGAAAAGGCGTTAGAACCAGTTTGAAGGCGCTCCTGCGCTAGGAAAGCAGTTTTCATGGACTCGGTGACACAAAGTGTGTTTGCCCACTCGGAACAAGTGCATATCACAATACTTTGTTGAAAACTCGTTTCGGACGTGCTTTTACAGTTAAAATGACAAATAGGATGAAAATGTGTTAAAAGCTCGAAAACATGAAAACCCATGCTTAGAAAGTTGTTACATGTCACATATGCTCGAATGCACTCATTTCACTCAAAATCAATGTTCCTTGTAAAACGTTTCCTTTATGCTCTGAAAAGGCGTTAGAACCAGTTTGAAGGCGCTCCTGCGCTAGGAAAGCAGTTTTCATGCACTCGGTGACACAAAGTGTGTTTGCCCACTCTGAACAAGTGTGGGAAAATGACAACCAGGATGAAAATGTGTTAAATGCTCGAAAACATGAAAATCCATGCTTAGCAAGTTGTTCCATGTCACATATGATCGAATACAATCAAAATCAATGTTCCGTGTCAAACGTGTGCTTTATGCTCTGAAAAGGCGTTAGAAACAGTTTGAAGGCGCTCCTGCGCTCGGAAAGCTGTTTTCATACACTCGTTGAAACAAAGTGTGTTTTCCCACTCGGAACAAGTGCATATCACAATACTTTGTTGAAAACTCGTTTCGGACGTGCTTTTACAGTTAAAATGACAAATAGGATGAAAATGTGTTAAAAGCTCGAAAACGTGAAAACCCATGCTTAGAAAGTTGTTACATGTCACATATGCTCGAATGCACTCATAATCAATGTTCCTTGTAAAACGTTTCCTTTATGCTCTGAAAAGGCGTTAGAACCAGTTTGAAGGCGCTCCTGCGCTAGGAAAGCAGTTTTCATGGACTCGGTGACACAAAGTGTGTTTGCCCACTCGGAACAAGTGCATATCACAATACTTTGTTGAAAACTCGTTTCGGACGTGCTTTTACAGTTAAAATGAAAACCAGGATGAAAATGTGTTAAATGCTCGAAAACATGAAAATCCATGCTTAGCAAGTTGTTCCATGTCACATATGGTCGAATGCGCTCATTTCACTTAAAATCAATGTTCCTTGTCAAACGTGTGCTTTATGCTCTGAAAGGGCGTTAGAAACAGTTTGAAGGCGCTCCTGCGCTCGGAAAGCTGTTTTCATACACTCGTTGAAACAAAGTGTGTTTTCCCACTCGGAACAAGTGCATATCACAATACTTTGTTGAAAACTCGTTTCGGACGTGCTTTTACAGTTAAAATGACAAATAGGATGAAAATGTGTTAAAAGCTCGAAAACATGAAAACCCATGCTTAGAAAGTTGTTACATGTCACATATGCTCGAATGCACTCATTTCACTCAAAATCAATGTTCCTTGTAAAACGTTTCCTTTATGCTCTGAAAAGGCGTTAGAACCAGTTTGAAGGCGCTCCTGCGCTAGGAAAGCAGTTTTCATGGACTCGGTGACACAAAGTGTGTTTGCCCACTCGGAACAAGTGCATATCACAATACTTTGTTGAAAACTCGTTTCGGACGTGCTTTTACAGTTAAAATGACAACCAGGATGAAAATGTGTTAAATGCTCGAAAACATGAAAATCCATGCTTAGCAAGTTGTTCCATGTCACATATGGTCGAATGCGCTCATTTCACTTAAAATCAATGTTCCTTGTCAAACGTTTGCTTTATGCTCTGAAAAGGCGTTAGAAACAGTTTGAAGGCGCTCCTGCGCTCGGAAAGCTGTTTTCATACACTCGTTGAAACAAAGTGTGTTTTCCCACTCGGAACAAGTGCATATCACAATACTTTGTTGAAAACTCGTTTCGGACGTGCTTTTACAGTTAAAATGACAAATAGGATGAAAATGTGTTAAAAGCTCGAAAACATGAAAACCCATGCTTAGAAAGTTGTTACATGTCACATATGCTCGAATGCACTCATAATCAATGTTCCTTGTAAAACGTTTCCTTTATGCTCTGAAAAGGCGTTAGAACCAGTTTGAAGGCGCTCCTGCGCTAGGAAAGCAGTTTTCATGGACTCGGTGACACAAAGTGTGTTTGCCCACTCGGAACAAGTGCATATCACAATACTTTGTTGAAAACTCGTTTCGGACGTGCTTTTACAGTTAAAATGAAAACCAGGATGAAAATGTGTTAAATGCTCGAAAACATGAAAATCCATGCTTAGCAAGTTGTTCCATGTCACATATGGTCGAATGCGCTCATTTCACTTAAAATCAATGTTCCTTGTCAAACGTGTGCTTTATGCTCTGAAAGGGCGTTAGAAACAGTTTGAAGGCGCTCCTGCGCTCGGAAAGCTGTTTTCATACACTCGTTGAAACAAAGTGTGTTTTCCCACTCGGAACAAGTGCATATCACAATACTTTGTTGAAAACTCGTTTCGGACGTGCTTTTACAGTTAAAATGACAAATAGGATGAAAATGTGTTAAAAGCTCGAAAACATGAAAACCCATGCTTAGAAAGTTGTTACATGTCACATATGCTCGAATGCACTCATTTCACTCAAAATCAATGTTCCTTGTAAAACGTTTCCTTTATGCTCTGAAAAGGCGTTAGAACCAGTTTGAAGGCGCTCCTGCGCTAGGAAAGCAGTTTTCATGGACTCGGTGACACAAAGTGTGTTTGCCCACTCGGAACAAGTGCATATCACAATACTTTGTTGAAAACTCGTTTCGGACGTGCTTTTACAGTTAAAATGACAACCAGGATGAAAATGTGTTAAATGCTCGAAAACATGAAAATCCATGCTTAGCAAGTTGTTCCATGTCACATATGGTCGAATGCGCTCATTTCACTTAAAATCAATGTTCCTTGTCAAACGTTTGCTTTATGCTCTGAAAAGGCGTTAGAAACAGTTTGAAGGCGCTCCTGCGCTCGGAAAGCTGTTTTCATACACTCGTTGAAACAAAGTGTGTTTTCCCACTCGGAACAAGTGCATATCACAATACTTTGTTGAAAACTCGTTTCGGACGTGCTTTTACAGTTAAAATGACAAATAGGATGAAAATGTGTTAAAAGCTCGAAAACATGAAAACCCATGCTTAGAAAGTTGTTACATGTCACATATGCTCGAATGCACTCATAATCAATGTTCCTTGTAAAACGTTTCCTTTATGCTCTGAAAAGGCGTTAGAACCAGTTTGAAGGCGCTCCTGCGCTAGGAAAGCAGTTTTCATGGACTCGGTGACACAAAGTGTGTTTTCCCACTCGGAACAAGTGCATATCACAATACTTTGTTGAAAACTCGTTTCGGACGTGCTTTTACAGTTAAAATGAAAACCAGGATGAAAATGTGTTAAATGCTCGAAAACATGAAAATCCATGCTTAGCAAGTTGTTCCATGTCACATATGGTCGAATGCGCTCATTTCACTTAAAATCAATGTTCCTTGTCAAACGTGTGCTTTATGCTCTGAAAGGGCGTTAGAAACAGTTTGAAGGCGCTCCTGCGCTCGGAAAGCTGTTTTCATACACTCGTTGAAACAAAGTGTGTTTTCCCACTCGGAACAAGTGCATATCACAATACTTTGTTGAAAACTCGTTTCGGACGTGCTTTTACAGTTAAAATGACAAATAGGATGAAAATGTGTTAAAAGCTCGAAAACATGAAAACCCATGCTTAGAAAGTTGTTACATGTCACATATGCTCGACTGCACTCATTTCACTCAAAATCAATGTTCCTTGTAAAACGTTTCCTTTATGCTCTGAAAAGGCGTTAGAACCAGTTTGAAGGCGCTCCTGCGCTAGGAAAGCAGTTTTCATGCACTCGGTGACACAAAGTGTGTTTGCCCACTCTGAACAAGTGTGGGAAAATGACAACCAGGATGAAAATGTGTTAAATGCTCGAAAACATGAAAATCCATGCTTAGCAAGTTGTTCCATGTCACATATGATCGAATACAATCAAAATCAATGTTCCGTGTCAAACGTGTGCTTTATGCTCTGAAAAGGCGTTAGAAACAGTTTGAAGGCGCTCCTGCGCTCGGAAAGCTGTTTTCATACACTCGTTGAAACAAAGTGTGTTTTCCCACTCGGAACAAGTGCATATCACAATACTTTGTTGAAAACTCGTTTCGGACGTGCTTTTACAGTTAAAATGACAAATAGGATGAAAATGTGTTAAAAGCTCGAAAACGTGAAAACCCATGCTTAGAAAGTTGTTACATGTCACATATGCTCGAATGCACTCATAATCAATGTTCCTTGTAAAACGTTTCCTTTATGCTCTGAAAAGGCGTTAGAACCAGTTTGAAGGCGCTCCTGCGCTAGGAAAGCAGTTTTCATGGACTCGGTGACACAAAGTGTGTTTGCCCACTCGGAACAAGTGCATATCACAATACTTTGTTGAAAACTCGTTTCGGACGTGCTTTTACAGTTAAAATGAAAACCAGGATGAAAATGTGTTAAATGCTCGAAAACATGAAAATCCATGCTTAGCAAGTTGTTCCATGTCACATATGGTCGAATGCGCTCATTTCACTTAAAATCAATGTTCCTTGTCAAACGTGTGCTTTATGCTCTGAAAGGGCGTTAGAAACAGTTTGAAGGCGCTCCTGCGCTCGGAAAGCTGTTTTCATACACTCGTTGAAACAAAGTGTGTTTTCCCACTCGGAACAAGTGCATATCACAATACTTTGTTGAAAACTCGTTTCGGACGTGCTTTTACAGTTAAAATGACAAATAGGATGAAAATGTGTTAAAAGCTCGAAAACATGAAAACCCATGCTTAGAAAGTTGTTACATGTCACATATGCTCGAATGCACTCATTTCACTCAAAATCAATGTTCCTTGTAAAACGTTTCCTTTATGCTCTGAAAAGGCGTTAGAACCAGTTTGAAGGCGCTCCTGCGCTAGGAAAGCAGTTTTCATGGACTCGGTGACACAAAGTGTGTTTGCCCACTCGGAACAAGTGCATATCACAATACTTTGTTGAAAACTCGTTTCGGACGTGCTTTTACAGTTAAAATGACAACCAGGATGAAAATGTGTTAAATGCTCGAAAACATGAAAATCCATGCTTAGCAAGTTGTTCCATGTCACATATGGTCGAATGCGCTCATTTCACTTAAAATCAATGTTCCTTGTCAAACGTTTGCTTTATGCTCTGAAAAGGCGTTAGAAACAGTTTGAAGGCGCTCCTGCGCTCGGAAAGCTGTTTTCATACACTCGTTGAAACAAAGTGTGTTTTCCCACTCGGAACAAGTGCATATCACAATACTTTGTTGAAAACTCGTTTCGGACGTGCTTTTACAGTTAAAATGACAAATAGGATGAAAATGTGTTAAAAGCTCGAAAACATGAAAACCCATGCTTAGAAAGTTGTTACATGTCACATATGCTCGAATGCACTCATAATCAATGTTCCTTGTAAAACGTTTCCTTTATGCTCTGAAAAGGCGTTAGAACCAGTTTGAAGGCGCTCCTGCGCTAGGAAAGCAGTTTTCATGGACTCGGTGACACAAAGTGTGTTTGCCCACTCGGAACAAGTGCATATCACAATACTTTGTTGAAAACTCGTTTCGGACGTGCTTTTACAGTTAAAATGAAAACCAGGATGAAAATGTGTTAAATGCTCGAAAACATGAAAATCCATGCTTAGCAAGTTGTTCCATGTCACATATGGTCGAATGCGCTCATTTCACTTAAAATCAATGTTCCTTGTCAAACGTGTGCTTTATGCTCTGAAAGGGCGTTAGAAACAGTTTGAAGGCGCTCCTGCGCTCGGAAAGCTGTTTTCATACACTCGTTGAAACAAAGTGTGTTTTCCCACTCGGAACAAGTGCATATCACAATACTTTGTTGAAAACTCGTTTCGGACGTGCTTTTACAGTTAAAATGACAAATAGGATGAAAATGTGTTAAAAGCTCGAAAACATGAAAACCCATGCTTAGAAAGTTGTTACATGTCACATATGCTCGAATGCACTCATTTCACTCAAAATCAATGTTCCTTGTAAAACGTTTCCTTTATGCTCTGAAAAGGCGTTAGAACCAGTTTGAAGGCGCTCCTGCGCTAGGAAAGCAGTTTTCATGGACTCGGTGACACAAAGTGTGTTTGCCCACTCGGAACAAGTGCATATCACAATACTTTGTTGAAAACTCGTTTCGGACGTGCTTTTACAGTTAAAATGACAACCAGGATGAAAATGTGTTAAATGCTCGAAAACATGAAAATCCATGCTTAGCAAGTTGTTCCATGTCACATATGGTCGAATGCGCTCATTTCACTTAAAATCAATGTTCCTTGTCAAACGTTTGCTTTATGCTCTGAAAAGGCGTTAGAAACAGTTTGAAGGCGCTCCTGCGCTCGGAAAGCTGTTTTCATACACTCGTTGAAACAAAGTGTGTTTTCCCACTCGGAACAAGTGCATATCACAATACTTTGTTGAAAACTCGTTTCGGACGTGCTTTTACAGTTAAAATGACAAATAGGATGAAAATGTGTTAAAAGCTCGAAAACATGAAAACCCATGCTTAGAAAGTTGTTACATGTCACATATGCTCGAATGCACTCATAATCAATGTTCCTTGTAAAACGTTTCCTTTATGCTCTGAAAAGGCGTTAGAACCAGTTTGAAGGCGCTCCTGCGCTAGGAAAGCAGTTTTCATGGACTCGGTGACACAAAGTGTGTTTTCCCACTCGGAACAAGTGCATATCACAATACTTTGTTGAAAACTCGTTTCGGACGTGCTTTTACAGTTAAAATGAAAACCAGGATGAAAATGTGTTAAATGCTCGAAAACATGAAAATCCATGCTTAGCAAGTTGTTCCATGTCACATATGGTCGAATGCGCTCATTTCACTTAAAATCAATGTTCCTTGTCAAACGTGTGCTTTATGCTCTGAAAGGGCGTTAGAAACAGTTTGAAGGCGCTCCTGCGCTCGGAAAGCTGTTTTCATACACTCGTTGAAACAAAGTGTGTTTTCCCACTCGGAACAAGTGCATATCACAATACTTTGTTGAAAACTCGTTTCGGACGTGCTTTTACAGTTAAAATGACAAATAGGATGAAAATGTGTTAAAAGCTCGAAAACATGAAAACCCATGCTTAGAAAGTTGTTACATGTCACATATGCTCGACTGCACTCATTTCACTCAAAATCAATGTTCCTTGTAAAACGTTTCCTTTATGCTCTGAAAAGGCGTTAGAACCAGTTTGAAGGCGCTCCTGCGCTAGGAAAGCAGTTTTCATGCACTCGGTGACACAAAGTGTGTTTGCCCACTCTGAACAAGTGTGGGAAAATGACAACCAGGATGAAAATGTGTTAAATGCTCGAAAACATGAAAATCCATGCTTAGCAAGTTGTTCCATGTCACATATGATCGAATACAATCAAAATCAATGTTCCGTGTCAAACGTGTGCTTTATGCTCTGAAAAGGCGTTAGAAACAGTTTGAAGGCGCTCCTGCGCTCGGAAAGCTGTTTTCATACACTCGTTGAAACAAAGTGTGTTTTCCCACTCGGAACAAGTGCATATCACAATACTTTGTTGAAAACTCGTTTCGGACGTGCTTTTACAGTTAAAATGACAAATAGGATGAAAATGTGTTAAAAGCTCGAAAACATGAAAACCCATGCTTAGAAAGTTGTTACATGTCACATATGCTCGAATGCACTCATAATCAATGTTCCTTGTAAAACGTTTCCTTTATGCTCTGAAAAGGCGTTAGAACCAGTTTGAAGGCGCTCCTGCGCTAGGAAAGCAGTTTTCATGGACTCGGTGACACAAAGTGTGTTTGCCCACTCGGAACAAGTGCATATCACAATACTTTGTTGAAAACTCGTTTCGGACGTGCTTTTACAGTTAAAATGACAAATAGGATGAAAATGTGTTAAAAGCTCGAAAACATGAAAACCCATGCTTAGAAAGTTGTTACATGTCACATATGCTCGAATGCACTCATTTCACTCAAAATCAATGTTCCTTGTAAAACGTTTCCTTTATGCTCTGAAAAGGCGTTAGAACCAGTTTGAAGGCGCTCCTGCGCTAGGAAAGCAGTTTTCATGCACTCGGTGACACAAAGTGTGTTTGCCCACTCTGAACAAGTGTGGGAAAATGACAACCAGGATGAAAATGTGTTAAATGCTCGAAAACATGAAAATCCATGCTTAGCAAGTTGTTCCATGTCACATATGATCGAATACAATCAAAATCAATGTTCCGTGTCAAACGTGTGCTTTATGCTCTGAAAAGGCGTTAGAAACAGTTTGAAGGCGCTCCTGCGCTCGGAAAGCTGTTTTCATACACTCGTTGAAACAAAGTGTGTTTTCCCACTCGGAACAAGTGCATATCACAATACTTTGTTGAAAACTCGTTTCGGACGTGCTTTTACAGTTAAAATGACAAATAGGATGAAAATGTGTTAAAAGCTCGAAAACGTGAAAACCCATGCTTAGAAAGTTGTTACATGTCACATATGCTCGAATGCACTCATAATCAATGTTCCTTGTAAAACGTTTCCTTTATGCTCTGAAAAGGCGTTAGAACCAGTTTGAAGGCGCTCCTGCGCTAGGAAAGCAGTTTTCATGGACTCGGTGACACAAAGTGTGTTTGCCCACTCGGAACAAGTGCATATCACAATACTTTGTTGAAAACTCGTTTCGGACGTGCTTTTACAGTTAAAATGACAACCAGGATGAAAATGTGTTAAATGCTCGAAAACATGAAAATCCATGCTTAGCAAGTTGTTCCATGTCACATATGGTCGAATGCGCTCATTTCACTTAAAATCAATGTTCCTTGTCAAACGTTTGCTTTATGCTCTGAAAAGGCGTTAGAAACAGTTTGAAGGCGCTCCTGCGCTCGGAAAGCTGTTTTCATACACTCGTTGAAACAAAGTGTGTTTTCCCACTCGGAACAAGTGCATATCACAATACTTTGTTGAAAACTCGTTTCGGACGTGCTTTTACAGTTAAAATGACAAATAGGATGAAAATGTGTTAAAAGCTCGAAAACATGAAAACCCATGCTTAGAAAGTTGTTACATGTCACATATGCTCGAATGCACTCATAATCAATGTTCCTTGTAAAACGTTTCCTTTATGCTCTGAAAAGGCGTTAGAACCAGTTTGAAGGCGCTCCTGCGCTAGGAAAGCAGTTTTCATGGACTCGGTGACACAAAGTGTGTTTGCCCACTCGGAACAAGTGCATATCACAATACTTTGTTGAAAACTCGTTTCGGACGTGCTTTTACAGTTAAAATGAAAACCAGGATGAAAATGTGTTAAATGCTCGAAAACATGAAAATCCATGCTTAGCAAGTTGTTCCATGTCACATATGGTCGAATGCGCTCATTTCACTTAAAATCAATGTTCCTTGTCAAACGTGTGCTTTATGCTCTGAAAGGGCGTTAGAAACAGTTTGAAGGCGCTCCTGCGCTCGGAAAGCTGTTTTCATACACTCGTTGAAACAAAGTGTGTTTTCCCACTCGGAACAAGTGCATATCACAATACTTTGTTGAAAACTCGTTTCGGACGTGCTTTTACAGTTAAAATGACAAATAGGATGAAAATGTGTTAAAAGCTCGAAAACATGAAAACCCATGCTTAGAAAGTTGTTACATGTCACATATGCTCGAATGCACTCATTTCACTCAAAATCAATGTTCCTTGTAAAACGTTTCCTTTATGCTCTGAAAAGGCGTTAGAACCAGTTTGAAGGCGCTCCTGCGCTAGGAAAGCAGTTTTCATGGACTCGGTGACACAAAGTGTGTTTGCCCACTCGGAACAAGTGCATATCACAATACTTTGTTGAAAACTCGTTTCGGACGTGCTTTTACAGTTAAAATGACAACCAGGATGAAAATGTGTTAAATGCTCGAAAACATGAAAATCCATGCTTAGCAAGTTGTTCCATGTCACATATGGTCGAATGCGCTCATTTCACTTAAAATCAATGTTCCTTGTCAAACGTTTGCTTTATGCTCTGAAAAGGCGTTAGAAACAGTTTGAAGGCGCTCCTGCGCTCGGAAAGCTGTTTTCATACACTCGTTGAAACAAAGTGTGTTTTCCCACTCGGAACAAGTGCATATCACAATACTTTGTTGAAAACTCGTTTCGGACGTGCTTTTACAGTTAAAATGACAAATAGGATGAAAATGTGTTAAAAGCTCGAAAACATGAAAACCCATGCTTAGAAAGTTGTTACATGTCACATATGCTCGAATGCACTCATAATCAATGTTCCTTGTAAAACGTTTCCTTTATGCTCTGAAAAGGCGTTAGAACCAGTTTGAAGGCGCTCCTGCGCTAGGAAAGCAGTTTTCATGGACTCGGTGACACAAAGTGTGTTTTCCCACTCGGAACAAGTGCATATCACAATACTTTGTTGAAAACTCGTTTCGGACGTGCTTTTACAGTTAAAATGAAAACCAGGATGAAAATGTGTTAAATGCTCGAAAACATGAAAATCCATGCTTAGCAAGTTGTTCCATGTCACATATGGTCGAATGCGCTCATTTCACTTAAAATCAATGTTCCTTGTCAAACGTGTGCTTTATGCTCTGAAAGGGCGTTAGAAACAGTTTGAAGGCGCTCCTGCGCTCGGAAAGCTGTTTTCATACACTCGTTGAAACAAAGTGTGTTTTCCCACTCGGAACAAGTGCATATCACAATACTTTGTTGAAAACTCGTTTCGGACGTGCTTTTACAGTTAAAATGACAAATAGGATGAAAATGTGTTAAAAGCTCGAAAACATGAAAACCCATGCTTAGAAAGTTGTTACATGTCACATATGCTCGACTGCACTCATTTCACTCAAAATCAATGTTCCTTGTAAAACGTTTCCTTTATGCTCTGAAAAGGCGTTAGAACCAGTTTGAAGGCGCTCCTGCGCTAGGAAAGCAGTTTTCATGCACTCGGTGACACAAAGTGTGTTTGCCCACTCTGAACAAGTGTGGGAAAATGACAACCAGGATGAAAATGTGTTAAATGCTCGAAAACATGAAAATCCATGCTTAGCAAGTTGTTCCATGTCACATATGATCGAATACAATCAAAATCAATGTTCCGTGTCAAACGTGTGCTTTATGCTCTGAAAAGGCGTTAGAAACAGTTTGAAGGCGCTCCTGCGCTCGGAAAGCTGTTTTCATACACTCGTTGAAACAAAGTGTGTTTTCCCACTCGGAACAAGTGCATATCACAATACTTTGTTGAAAACTCGTTTCGGACGTGCTTTTACAGTTAAAATGACAAATAGGATGAAAATGTGTTAAAAGCTCGAAAACATGAAAACCCATGCTTAGAAAGTTGTTACATGTCACATATGCTCGAATGCACTCATAATCAATGTTCCTTGTAAAACGTTTCCTTTATGCTCTGAAAAGGCGTTAGAACCAGTTTGAAGGCGCTCCTGCGCTAGGAAAGCAGTTTTCATGGACTCGGTGACACAAAGTGTGTTTGCCCACTCGGAACAAGTGCATATCACAATACTTTGTTGAAAACTCGTTTCGGACGTGCTTTTACAGTTAAAATGACAAATAGGATGAAAATGTGTTAAAAGCTCGAAAACATGAAAACCCATGCTTAGAAAGTTGTTACATGTCACATATGCTCGAATGCACTCATTTCACTCAAAATCAATGTTCCTTGTAAAACGTTTCCTTTATGCTCTGAAAAGGCGTTAGAACCAGTTTGAAGGCGCTCCTGCGCTAGGAAAGCAGTTTTCATGCACTCGGTGACACAAAGTGTGTTTGCCCACTCTGAACAAGTGTGGGAAAATGACAACCAGGATGAAAATGTGTTAAATGCTCGAAAACATGAAAATCCATGCTTAGCAAGTTGTTCCATGTCACATATGATCGAATACAATCAAAATCAATGTTCCGTGTCAAACGTGTGCTTTATGCTCTGAAAAGGCGTTAGAAACAGTTTGAAGGCGCTCCTGCGCTCGGAAAGCTGTTTTCATACACTCGTTGAAACAAAGTGTGTTTTCCCACTCGGAACAAGTGCATATCACAATACTTTGTTGAAAACTCGTTTCGGACGTGCTTTTACAGTTAAAATGACAAATAGGATGAAAATGTGTTAAAAGCTCGAAAACGTGAAAACCCATGCTTAGAAAGTTGTTACATGTCACATATGCTCGAATGCACTCATAATCAATGTTCCTTGTAAAACGTTTCCTTTATGCTCTGAAAAGGCGTTAGAACCAGTTTGAAGGCGCTCCTGCGCTAGGAAAGCAGTTTTCATGGACTCGGTGACACAAAGTGTGTTTGCCCACTCGGAACAAGTGCATATCACAATACTTTGTTGAAAACTCGTTTCGGACGTGCTTTTACAGTTAAAATGACAAATAGGATGAAAATGTGTTAAAAGCTCGAAAACATGAAAACCCATGCTTAGAAAGTTGTTACATGTCACATATGCTCGAATGCACTCATTTCACTCAAAATCAATGTTCCTTGTAAAACGTTTCCTTTATGCTCTG
Source organism: Neoarius graeffei (assembly GCF_027579695.1). Classification (NCBI taxonomy): domain Eukaryota; kingdom Metazoa; phylum Chordata; class Actinopteri; order Siluriformes; family Ariidae; genus Neoarius; species Neoarius graeffei. Next base: position 22,117,593 of record NC_083573.1, read on the forward strand.
AAAAGGCGTTAGAACCAGTTTGAAGGCGCTCCTGCGCTAGGAAAGCAGTTTTCATGCACTCGGTGACACAAAGTGTGTTTGCCCACTCTGAACAAGTGTGGGAAAATGACAACCAGGATGAAAATGTGTTAAATGCTCGAAAACATGAAAATCCATGCTTAGCAAGTTGTTCCATGTCACATATGATCGAATACAATCAAAATCAATGTTCCGTGTCAAACGTGTGCTTTATGCTCTGAAAAGGCGTTAGAAACAGTTTGAAGGCGCTCCTGCGCTCGGAAAGCTGTTTTCATACACTCGTTGAAACAAAGTGTGTTTTCCCACTCGGAACAAGTGCATATCACAATACTTTGTTGAAAACTCGTTTCGGACGTGCTTTTACAGTTAAAATGACAAATAGGATGAAAATGTGTTAAAAGCTCGAAAACGTGAAAACCCATGCTTAGAAAGTTGTTACATGTCACATATGCTCGAATGCACTCATAATCAATGTTCCTTGTAAAACGTTTCCTTTATGCTCTGAAAAGGCGTTAGAACCAGTTTGAAGGCGCTCCTGCGCTAGGAAAGCAGTTTTCATGGACTCGGTGACACAAAGTGTGTTTGCCCACTCGGAACAAGTGCATATCACAATACTTTGTTGAAAACTCGTTTCGGACGTGCTTTTACAGTTAAAATGACAACCAGGATGAAAATGTGTTAAATGCTCGAAAACATGAAAATCCATGCTTAGCAAGTTGTTCCATGTCACATATGGTCGAATGCGCTCATTTCACTTAAAATCAATGTTCCTTGTCAAACGTTTGCTTTATGCTCTGAAAAGGCGTTAGAAACAGTTTGAAGGCGCTCCTGCGCTCGGAAAGCTGTTTTCATACACTCGTTGAAACAAAGTGTGTTTTCCCACTCGGAACAAGTGCATATCACAATACTTTGTTGAAAACTCGTTTCGGACGTGCTTTTACAGTTAAAATGACAAATAGGATGAAAATGTGTTAAAAGCTCGAAAACATGAAAACCCATGCTTAGAAAGTTGTTACATGTCACATATGCTCGAATGCACTCATAATCAATGTTCCTTGTAAAACGTTTCCTTTATGCTCTGAAAAGGCGTTAGAACCAGTTTGAAGGCGCTCCTGCGCTAGGAAAGCAGTTTTCATGGACTCGGTGACACAAAGTGTGTTTGCCCACTCGGAACAAGTGCATATCACAATACTTTGTTGAAAACTCGTTTCGGACGTGCTTTTACAGTTAAAATGACAACCAGGATGAAAATGTGTTAAATGCTCGAAAACATGAAAATCCATGCTTAGCAAGTTGTTCCATGTCACATATGGTCGAATGCGCTCATTTCACTTAAAATCAATGTTCCTTGTCAAACGTTTGCTTTATGCTCTGAAAAGGCGTTAGAAACAGTTTGAAGGCGCTCCTGCGCTCGGAAAGCTGTTTTCATACACTCGTTGAAACAAAGTGTGTTTTCCCACTCGGAACAAGTGCATATCACAATACTTTGTTGAAAACTCGTTTCGGACGTGCTTTTACAGTTAAAATGACAAATAGGATGAAAATGTGTTAAAAGCTCGAAAACATGAAAACCCATGCTTAGAAAGTTGTTACATGTCACATATGCTCGAATGCACTCATAATCAATGTTCCTTGTAAAACGTTTCCTTTATGCTCTGAAAAGGCGTTAGAACCAGTTTGAAGGCGCTCCTGCGCTAGGAAAGCAGTTTTCATGGACTCGGTGACACAAAGTGTGTTTGCCCACTCGGAACAAGTGCATATCACAATACTTTGTTGAAAACTCGTTTCGGACGTGCTTTTACAGTTAAAATGAAAACCAGGATGAAAATGTGTTAAATGCTCGAAAACATGAAAATCCATGCTTAGCAAGTTGTTCCATGTCACATATGGTCGAATGCGCTCATTTCACTTAAAATCAATGTTCCTTGTCAAACGTGTGCTTTATGCTCTGAAAGGGCGTTAGAAACAGTTTGAAGGCGCTCCTGCGCTCGGAAAGCTGTTTTCATACACTCGTTGAAACAAAGTGTGTTTTCCCACTCGGAACAAGTGCATATCACAATACTTTGTTGAAAACTCGTTTCGGACGTGCTTTTACAGTTAAAATGACAAATAGGATGAAAATGTGTTAAAAGCTCGAAAACATGAAAACCCATGCTTAGAAAGTTGTTACATGTCACATATGCTCGAATGCACTCATTTCACTCAAAATCAATGTTCCTTGTAAAACGTTTCCTTTATGCTCTGAAAAGGCGTTAGAACCAGTTTGAAGGCGCTCCTGCGCTAGGAAAGCAGTTTTCATGGACTCGGTGACACAAAGTGTGTTTGCCCACTCGGAACAAGTGCATATCACAATACTTTGTTGAAAACTCGTTTCGGACGTGCTTTTACAGTTAAAATGACAACCAGGATGAAAATGTGTTAAATGCTCGAAAACATGAAAATCCATGCTTAGCAAGTTGTTCCATGTCACATATGGTCGAATGCGCTCATTTCACTTAAAATCAATGTTCCTTGTCAAACGTTTGCTTTATGCTCTGAAAAGGCGTTAGAAACAGTTTGAAGGCGCTCCTGCGCTCGGAAAGCTGTTTTCATACACTCGTTGAAACAAAGTGTGTTTTCCCACTCGGAACAAGTGCATATCACAATACTTTGTTGAAAACTCGTTTCGGACGTGCTTTTACAGTTAAAATGACAAATAGGATGAAAATGTGTTAAAAGCTCGAAAACATGAAAACCCATGCTTAGAAAGTTGTTACATGTCACATATGCTCGAATGCACTCATAATCAATGTTCCTTGTAAAACGTTTCCTTTATGCTCTGAAAAGGCGTTAGAACCAGTTTGAAGGCGCTCCTGCGCTAGGAAAGCAGTTTTCATGGACTCGGTGACACAAAGTGTGTTTGCCCACTCGGAACAAGTGCATATCACAATACTTTGTTGAAAACTCGTTTCGGACGTGCTTTTACAGTTAAAATGAAAACCAGGATGAAAATGTGTTAAATGCTCGAAAACATGAAAATCCATGCTTAGCAAGTTGTTCCATGTCACATATGGTCGAATGCGCTCATTTCACTTAAAATCAATGTTCCTTGTCAAACGTGTGCTTTATGCTCTGAAAGGGCGTTAGAAACAGTTTGAAGGCGCTCCTGCGCTCGGAAAGCTGTTTTCATACACTCGTTGAAACAAAGTGTGTTTTCCCACTCGGAACAAGTGCATATCACAATACTTTGTTGAAAACTCGTTTCGGACGTGCTTTTACAGTTAAAATGACAAATAGGATGAAAATGTGTTAAAAGCTCGAAAACATGAAAACCCATGCTTAGAAAGTTGTTACATGTCACATATGCTCGAATGCACTCATTTCACTCAAAATCAATGTTCCTTGTAAAACGTTTCCTTTATGCTCTGAAAAGGCGTTAGAACCAGTTTGAAGGCGCTCCTGCGCTAGGAAAGCAGTTTTCATGGACTCGGTGACACAAAGTGTGTTTGCCCACTCGGAACAAGTGCATATCACAATACTTTGTTGAAAACTCGTTTCGGACGTGCTTTTACAGTTAAAATGACAACCAGGATGAAAATGTGTTAAATGCTCGAAAACATGAAAATCCATGCTTAGCAAGTTGTTCCATGTCACATATGGTCGAATGCGCTCATTTCACTTAAAATCAATGTTCCTTGTCAAACGTTTGCTTTATGCTCTGAAAAGGCGTTAGAAACAGTTTGAAGGCGCTCCTGCGCTCGGAAAGCTGTTTTCATACACTCGTTGAAACAAAGTGTGTTTTCCCACTCGGAACAAGTGCATATCACAATACTTTGTTGAAAACTCGTTTCGGACGTGCTTTTACAGTTAAAATGACAAATAGGATGAAAATGTGTTAAAAGCTCGAAAACATGAAAACCCATGCTTAGAAAGTTGTTACATGTCACATATGCTCGAATGCACTCATAATCAATGTTCCTTGTAAAACGTTTCCTTTATGCTCTGAAAAGGCGTTAGAACCAGTTTGAAGGCGCTCCTGCGCTAGGAAAGCAGTTTTCATGGACTCGGTGACACAAAGTGTGTTTTCCCACTCGGAACAAGTGCATATCACAATACTTTGTTGAAAACTCGTTTCGGACGTGCTTTTACAGTTAAAATGAAAACCAGGATGAAAATGTGTTAAATGCTCGAAAACATGAAAATCCATGCTTAGCAAGTTGTTCCATGTCACATATGGTCGAATGCGCTCATTTCACTTAAAATCAATGTTCCTTGTCAAACGTGTGCTTTATGCTCTGAAAGGGCGTTAGAAACAGTTTGAAGGCGCTCCTGCGCTCGGAAAGCTGTTTTCATACACTCGTTGAAACAAAGTGTGTTTTCCCACTCGGAACAAGTGCATATCACAATACTTTGTTGAAAACTCGTTTCGGACGTGCTTTTACAGTTAAAATGACAAATAGGATGAAAATGTGTTAAAAGCTCGAAAACATGAAAACCCATGCTTAGAAAGTTGTTACATGTCACATATGCTCGACTGCACTCATTTCACTCAAAATCAATGTTCCTTGTAAAACGTTTCCTTTATGCTCTGAAAAGGCGTTAGAACCAGTTTGAAGGCGCTCCTGCGCTAGGAAAGCAGTTTTCATGCACTCGGTGACACAAAGTGTGTTTGCCCACTCTGAACAAGTGTGGGAAAATGACAACCAGGATGAAAATGTGTTAAATGCTCGAAAACATGAAAATCCATGCTTAGCAAGTTGTTCCATGTCACATATGATCGAATACAATCAAAATCAATGTTCCGTGTCAAACGTGTGCTTTATGCTCTGAAAAGGCGTTAGAAACAGTTTGAAGGCGCTCCTGCGCTCGGAAAGCTGTTTTCATACACTCGTTGAAACAAAGTGTGTTTTCCCACTCGGAACAAGTGCATATCACAATACTTTGTTGAAAACTCGTTTCGGACGTGCTTTTACAGTTAAAATGACAAATAGGATGAAAATGTGTTAAAAGCTCGAAAACATGAAAACCCATGCTTAGAAAGTTGTTACATGTCACATATGCTCGAATGCACTCATAATCAATGTTCCTTGTAAAACGTTTCCTTTATGCTCTGAAAAGGCGTTAGAACCAGTTTGAAGGCGCTCCTGCGCTAGGAAAGCAGTTTTCATGGACTCGGTGACACAAAGTGTGTTTGCCCACTCGGAACAAGTGCATATCACAATACTTTGTTGAAAACTCGTTTCGGACGTGCTTTTACAGTTAAAATGACAAATAGGATGAAAATGTGTTAAAAGCTCGAAAACATGAAAACCCATGCTTAGAAAGTTGTTACATGTCACATATGCTCGAATGCACTCATTTCACTCAAAATCAATGTTCCTTGTAAAACGTTTCCTTTATGCTCTGAAAAGGCGTTAGAACCAGTTTGAAGGCGCTCCTGCGCTAGGAAAGCAGTTTTCATGCACTCGGTGACACAAAGTGTGTTTGCCCACTCTGAACAAGTGTGGGAAAATGACAACCAGGATGAAAATGTGTTAAATGCTCGAAAACATGAAAATCCATGCTTAGCAAGTTGTTCCATGTCACATATGATCGAATACAATCAAAATCAATGTTCCGTGTCAAACGTGTGCTTTATGCTCTGAAAAGGCGTTAGAAACAGTTTGAAGGCGCTCCTGCGCTCGGAAAGCTGTTTTCATACACTCGTTGAAACAAAGTGTGTTTTCCCACTCGGAACAAGTGCATATCACAATACTTTGTTGAAAACTCGTTTCGGACGTGCTTTTACAGTTAAAATGACAAATAGGATGAAAATGTGTTAAAAGCTCGAAAACGTGAAAACCCATGCTTAGAAAGTTGTTACATGTCACATATGCTCGAATGCACTCATAATCAATGTTCCTTGTAAAACGTTTCCTTTATGCTCTGAAAAGGCGTTAGAACCAGTTTGAAGGCGCTCCTGCGCTAGGAAAGCAGTTTTCATGGACTCGGTGACACAAAGTGTGTTTGCCCACTCGGAACAAGTGCATATCACAATACTTTGTTGAAAACTCGTTTCGGACGTGCTTTTACAGTTAAAATGACAACCAGGATGAAAATGTGTTAAATGCTCGAAAACATGAAAATCCATGCTTAGCAAGTTGTTCCATGTCACATATGGTCGAATGCGCTCATTTCACTTAAAATCAATGTTCCTTGTCAAACGTTTGCTTTATGCTCTGAAAAGGCGTTAGAAACAGTTTGAAGGCGCTCCTGCGCTCGGAAAGCTGTTTTCATACACTCGTTGAAACAAAGTGTGTTTTCCCACTCGGAACAAGTGCATATCACAATACTTTGTTGAAAACTCGTTTCGGACGTGCTTTTACAGTTAAAATGACAAATAGGATGAAAATGTGTTAAAAGCTCGAAAACATGAAAACCCATGCTTAGAAAGTTGTTACATGTCACATATGCTCGAATGCACTCATTTCACTCAAAATCAATGTTCCTTGTAAAACGTTTCCTTTATGCTCTGAAAAGGCGTTAGAACCAGTTTGAAGGCGCTCCTGCGCTAGGAAAGCAGTTTTCATGCACTCGGTGACACAAAGTGTGTTTGCCCACTCTGAACAAGTGTGGGAAAATGACAACCAGGATGAAAATGTGTTAAATGCTCGAAAACATGAAAATCCATGCTTAGCAAGTTGTTCCATGTCACATATGATCGAATACAATCAAAATCAATGTTCCGTGTCAAACGTGTGCTTTATGCTCTGAAAAGGCGTTAGAAACAGTTTGAAGGCGCTCCTGCGCTCGGAAAGCTGTTTTCATACACTCGTTGAAACAAAGTGTGTTTTCCCACTCGGAACAAGTGCATATCACAATACTTTGTTGAAAACTCGTTTCGGACGTGCTTTTACAGTTAAAATGACAAATAGGATGAAAATGTGTTAAAAGCTCGAAAACATGAAAACCCATGCTTAGAAAGTTGTTACATGTCACATATGCTCGAATGCACTCATAATCAATGTTCCTTGTAAAACGTTTCCTTTATGCTCTGAAAAGGCGTTAGAACCAGTTTGAAGGCGCTCCTGCGCTAGGAAAGCAGTTTTCATGGACTCGGTGACACAAAGTGTGTTTGCCCACTCGGAACAAGTGCATATCACAATACTTTGTTGAAAACTCGTTTCGGACGTGCTTTTACAGTTAAAATGACAACCAGGATGAAAATGTGTTAAATGCTCGAAAACATGAAAATCCATGCTTAGCAAGTTGTTCCATGTCACATATGGTCGAATGCGCTCATTTCACTTAAAATCAATGTTCCTTGTCAAACGTTTGCTTTATGCTCTGAAAAGGCGTTAGAAACAGTTTGAAGGCGCTCCTGCGCTCGGAAAGCTGTTTTCATACACTCGTTGAAACAAAGTGTGTTTTCCCACTCGGAACAAGTGCATATCACAATACTTTGTTGAAAACTCGTTTCGGACGTGCTTTTACAGTTAAAATGACAAATAGGATGAAAATGTGTTAAAAGCTCGAAAACATGAAAACCCATGCTTAGAAAGTTGTTACATGTCACATATGCTCGAATGCACTCATAATCAATGTTCCTTGTAAAACGTTTCCTTTATGCTCTGAAAAGGCGTTAGAACCAGTTTGAAGGCGCTCCTGCGCTAGGAAAGCAGTTTTCATGCACTCGGTGACACAAAGTGTGTTTGCCCACTCGGAACAAGTGCATATCACAATACTTTGTTGAAAACTCGTTTCGGACGTGCTTTTACAGTTAAAATGAAAACCAGGATGAAAATGTGTTAAATGCTCGAAAACATGAAAATCCATGCTTAGCAAGTTGTTCCATGTCACATATGGTCGAATGCGCTCATTTCACTTAAAATCAATGTTCCTTGTCAAACGTGTGCTTTATGCTCTGAAAGGGCGTTAGAAACAGTTTGAAGGCGCTCCTGCGCTCGGAAAGCTGTTTTCATACACTCGTTGAAACAAAGTGTGTTTTCCCACTCGGAACAAGTGCATATCACAATACTTTGTTGAAAACTCGTTTCGGACGTGCTTTTACAGTTAAAATGACAAATAGGATGAAAATGTGTTAAAAGCTCGAAAACATGAAAACCCATGCTTAGAAAGTTGTTACATGTCACATATGCTCGAATGCACTCATAATCAATGTTCCTTGTAAAACGTTTCCTTTATGCTCTGAAAAGGCGTTAGAACCAGTTTGAAGGCGCTCCTGCGCTAGGAAAGCAGTTTTCATGGACTCGGTGACACAAAGTGTGTTTGCCCACTCGGAACAAGTGCATATCACAATACTTTGTTGAAAACTCGTTTCGGACGTGCTTTTACAGTTAAAATGAAAACCAGGATGAAAATGTGTTAAATGCTCGAAAACATGAAAATCCATGCTTAGCAAGTTGTTCCATGTCACATATGGTCGAATGCGCTCATTTCACTTAAAATCAATGTTCCTTGTCAAACGTGTGCTTTATGCTCTGAAAGGGCGTTAGAAACAGTTTGAAGGCGCTCCTGCGCTCGGAAAGCTGTTTTCATACACTCGTTGAAACAAAGTGTGTTTTCCCACTCGGAACAAGTGCATATCACAATACTTTGTTGAAAACTCGTTTCGGACGTGCTTTTACAGTTAAAATGACAAATAGGATGAAAATGTGTTAAAAGCTCGAAAACATGAAAACCCATGCTTAGAAAGTTGTTACATGTCACATATGCTCGAATGCACTCATAATCAATGTTCCTTGTAAAACGTTTCCTTTATGCTCTGAAAAGGCGTTAGAACCAGTTTGAAGGCGCTCCTGCGCTAGGAAAGCAGTTTTCATGGACTCGGTGACACAAAGTGTGTTTGCCCACTCGGAACAAGTGCATATCACAATACTTTGTTGAAAACTCGTTTCGGACGTGCTTTTACAGTTAAAATGAAAACCAGTATGAAAATGTGTTAAATGCTCGAAAACATGAAAATCCATGCTTAGCAAGTTGTTCCATGTCACATATGGTCGAATGCGCTCATTTCACTTAAAATCAATGTTCCTTGTCAAACGTGTGCTTTATGCTCTGAAAGGGCGTTAGAAACAGTTTGAAGGCGCTCCTGCGCTCGGAAAGCTGTTTTCATACACTCGTTGAAACAAAGTGTGTTTTCCCACTCGGAACAAGTGCATATCACAATACTTTGTTGAAAACTCGTTTCGGACGTGCTTTTACAGTTAAAATGACAAATAGGATGAAAATGTGTTAAAAGCTCGAAAACATGAAAACCCATGCTTAGAAAGTTGTTACATGTCACATATGCTCGAATGCACTCATTTCACTCAAAATCAATGTTCCTTGTAAAACGTTTCCTTTATGCTCTGAAAAGGCGTTAGAACCAGTTTGAAGGCGCTCCTGCGCTAGGAAAGCAGTTTTCATGGACTCGGTGACACAAAGTGTGTTTGCCCACTCGGAACAAGTGCATATCACAATACTTTGTTGAAAACTCGTTTCGGACGTGCTTTTACAGTTAAAATGACAACCAGGATGAAAATGTGTTAAATGCTCGAAAACATGAAAATCCATGCTTAGCAAGTTGTTCCATGTCACATATGGTCGAATGCGCTCATTTCACTTAAAATCAATGTTCCTTGTCAAACGTTTGCTTTATGCTCTGAAAAGGCGTTAGAAACAGTTTGAAGGCGCTCCTGCGCTCGGAAAGCTGTTTTCATACACTCGTTGAAACAAAGTGTGTTTTCCCACTCGGAACAAGTGCATATCACAATACTTTGTTGAAAACTCGTTTCGGACGTGCTTTTACAGTTAAAATGACAAATAGGATGAAAATGTGTTAAAAGCTCGAAAACATGAAAACCCATGCTTAGAAAGTTGTTACATGTCACATATGCTCGAATGCACTCATAATCAATGTTCCTTGTAAAACGTTTCCTTTATGCTCTGAAAAGGCGTTAGAACCAGTTTGAAGGCGCTCCTGCGCTAGGAAAGCAGTTTTCATGGACTCGGTGACACAAAGTGTGTTTGCCCACTCGGAACAAGTGCATATCACAATACTTTGTTGAAAACTCGTTTCGGACGTGCTTTTACAGTTAAAATGACAATTAGGATGAAAATGTGTTAAAAGCTCGAAAACATGAAAACCCATGCTTAGAAAGTTGTTACATGTCACATATGCTCGAATGCACTCATTTCACTCAAAATCAATGTTCCTTGTAAAACGTTTCCTTTATGCTCTGAAAAGGCGTTAGAACCAGTTTGAAGGCGCTCCTGCGCTAGGAAAGCAGTTTTCATGCACTCGGTGACACAAAGTGTGTTTGCCCACTCTGAACAAGTGTGGGAAAATGACAACCAGGATGAAAATGTGTTAAATGCTCGAAAACATGAAAATCCATGCTTAGCAAGTTGTTCCATGTCACATATGATCGAATACAATCAAAATCAATGTTCCGTGTCAAACGTGTGCTTTATGCTCTGAAAAGGCGTTAGAAACAGTTTGAAGGCGCTCCTGCGCTCGGAAAGCTGTTTTCATACACTCGTTGAAACAAAGTGTGTTTTCCCACTCGGAACAAGTGCATATCACAATACTTTGTTGAAAACTCGTTTCGGACGTGCTTTTACAGTTAAAATGACAAATAGGATGAAAATGTGTTAAAAGCTCGAAAACGTGAAAACCCATGCTTAGAAAGTTGTTACATGTCACATATGCTCGAATGCACTCATAATCAATGTTCCTTGTAAAACGTTTCCTTTATGCTCTGAAAAGGCGTTAGAACCAGTTTGAAGGCGCTCCTGCGCTAGGAAAGCAGTTTTCATGGACTCGGTGACACAAAGTGTGTTTGCCCACTCGGAACAAGTGCATATCACAATACTTTGTTGAAAACTCGTTTCGGACGTGCTTTTACAGTTAAAATGACAAATAGGATGAAAATGTGTTAAAAGCTCGAAAACATGAAAACCCATGCTTAGAAAGTTGTTACATGTCACATATGCTCGAATGCACTCATTTCACTCAAAATCAATGTTCCTTGTAAAACGTTTCCTTTATGCTCTGAAAAGGCGTTAGAACCAGTTTGAAGGCGCTCCTGCGCTAGGAAAGCAGTTTTCATGCACTCGGTGACACAAAGTGTGTTTGCCCACTCTGAACAAGTGTGGGAAAATGACAACCAGGATGAAAATGTGTTAAATGCTCGAAAACATGAAAATCCATGCTTAGCAAGTTGTTCCATGTCACATATGATCGAATACAATCAAAATCAATGTTCCGTGTCAAACGTGTGCTTTATGCTCTGAAAAGGCGTTAGAAACAGTTTGAAGGCGCTCCTGCGCTCGGAAAGCTGTTTTCATACACTCGTTGAAACAAAGTGTGTTTTCCCACTCGGAACAAGTGCATATCACAATACTTTGTTGAAAACTCGTTTCGGACGTGCTTTTACAGTTAAAATGACAAATAGGATGAAAATGTGTTAAAAGCTCGAAAACGTGAAAACCCATGCTTAGAAAGTTGTTACATGTCACATATGCTCGAATGCACTCATAATCAATGTTCCTTGTAAAACGTTTCCTTTATGCTCTGAAAAGGCGTTAGAACCAGTTTGAAGGCGCTCCTGCGCTAGGAAAGCAGTTTTCATGGACTCGGTGACACAAAGTGTGTTTGCCCACTCGGAACAAGTGCATATCACAATACTTTGTTGAAAACTCGTTTCGGACGTGCTTTTACAGTTAAAATGACAACCAGGATGAAAATGTGTTAAATGCTCGAAAACATGAAAATCCATGCTTAGCAAGTTGTTCCATGTCACATATGGTCGAATGCGCTCATTTCACTTAAAATCAATGTTCCTTGTCAAACGTTTGCTTTATGCTCTGAAAAGGCGTTAGAAACAGTTTGAAGGCGCTCCTGCGCTCGGAAAGCTGTTTTCATACACTCGTTGAAACAAAGTGTGTTTTCCCACTCGGAACAAGTGCATATCACAATACTTTGTTGAAAACTCGTTTCGGACGTGCTTTTACAGTTAAAATGACAAATAGGATGAAAATGTGTTAAAAGCTCGAAAACATGAAAACCCATGCTTAGAAAGTTGTTACATGTCACATATGCTCGAATGCACTCATAATCAATGTTCCTTGTAAAACGTTTCCTTTATGCTCTGAAAAGGCGTTAGAACCAGTTTGAAGGCGCTCCTGCGCTAGGAAAGCAGTTTTCATGGACTCGGTGACACAAAGTGTGTTTGCCCACTCGGAACAAGTGCATATCACAATACTTTGTTGAAAACTCGTTTCGGACGTGCTTTTACAGTTAAAATGACAACCAGGATGAAAATGTGTTAAATGCTCGAAAACATGAAAATCCATGCTTAGCAAGTTGTTCCATGTCACATATGGTCGAATGCGCTCATTTCACTTAAAATCAATGTTCCTTGTCAAACGTGTGCTTTATGCTCTGAAAGGGCGTTAGAAACAGTTTGAAGGCGCTCCTGCGCTCGGAAAGCTGTTTTCATACACTCGTTGAAACAAAGTGTGTTTTCCCACTCGGAACAAGTGCATATCACAATACTTTGTTGAAAACTCGTTTCGGACGTGCTTTTACAGTTAAAATGACAAATAGGATGAAAATGTGTTAAAAGCTCGAAAACATGAAAACCCATGCTTAGAAAGTTGTTACATGTCACATATGCTCGAATGCACTCATAATCAATGTTCCTTGTAAAACGTTTCCTTTATGCTCTGAAAAGGCGTTAGAACCAGTTTGAAGGCGCTCCTGCGCTAGGAAAGCAGTTTTCATGGACTCGGTGACACAAAGTGTGTTTGCCCACTCGGAACAAGTGCATATCACAATACTTTGTTGAAAACTCGTTTCGGACGTGCTTTTACAGTTAAAATGAAAACCAGTATGAAAATGTGTTAAATGCTCGAAAACATGAAAATCCATGCTTAGCAAGTTGTTCCATGTCACATATGGTCGAATGCGCTCATTTCACTTAAAATCAATGTTCCTTGTCAAACGTGTGCTTTATGCTCTGAAAGGGCGTTAGAAACAGTTTGAAGGCGCTCCTGCGCTCGGAAAGCTGTTTTCATACACTCGTTGAAACAAAGTGTGTTTTCCCACTCGGAACAAGTGCATATCACAATACTTTGTTGAAAACTCGTTTCGGACGTGCTTTTACAGTTAAAATGACAAATAGGATGAAAATGTGTTAAAAGCTCGAAAACATGAAAACCCATGCTTAGAAAGTTGTTACATGTCACATATGCTCGAATGCACTCATTTCACTCAAAATCAATGTTCCTTGTAAAACGTTTCCTTTATGCTCTGAAAAGGCGTTAGAACCAGTTTGAAGGCGCTCCTGCGCTAGGAAAGCAGTTTTCATGGACTCGGTGACACAAAGTGTGTTTGCCCACTCGGAACAAGTGCATATCACAATACTTTGTTGAAAACTCGTTTCGGACGTGCTTTTACAGTTAAAATGACAACCAGGATGAAAATGTGTTAAATGCTCGAAAACATGAAAATCCATGCTTAGCAAGTTGTTCCATGTCACATATGGTCGAATGCGCTCATTTCACTTAAAATCAATGTTCCTTGTCAAACGTTTGCTTTATGCTCTGAAAAGGCGTTAGAAACAGTTTGAAGGCGCTCCTGCGCTCGGAAAGCTGTTTTCATACACTCGTTGAAACAAAGTGTGTTTTCCCACTCGGAACAAGTGCATATCACAATACTTTGTTGAAAACTCGTTTCGGACGTGCTTTTACAGTTAAAATGACAAATAGGATGAAAATGTGTTAAAAGCTCGAAAACATGAAAACCCATGCTTAGAAAGTTGTTACATGTCACATATGCTCGAATGCACTCATAATCAATGTTCCTTGTAAAACGTTTCCTTTATGCTCTGAAAAGGCGTTAGAACCAGTTTGAAGGCGCTCCTGCGCTAGGAAAGCAGTTTTCATGGACTCGGTGACACAAAGTGTGTTTGCCCACTCGGAACAAGTGCATATCACAATACTTTGTTGAAAACTCGTTTCGGACGTGCTTTTACAGTTAAAATGAAAACCAGTATGAAAATGTGTTAAATGCTCGAAAACATGAAAATCCATGCTTAGCAAGTTGTTCCATGTCACATATGGTCGAATGCGCTCATTTCACTTAAAATCAATGTTCCTTGTCAAACGTGTGCTTTATGCTCTGAAAGGGCGTTAGAAACAGTTTGAAGGCGCTCCTGCGCTCGGAAAGCTGTTTTCATACACTCGTTGAAACAAAGTGTGTTTTCCCACTCGGAACAAGTGCATATCACAATACTTTGTTGAAAACTCGTTTCGGACGTGCTTTTACAGTTAAAATGACAAATAGGATGAAAATGTGTTAAAAGCTCGAAAACATGAAAACCCATGCTTAGAAAGTTGTTACATGTCACATATGCTCGAATGCACTCATTTCACTCAAAATCAATGTTCCTTGTAAAACGTTTCCTTTATGCTCTGAAAAGGCGTTAGAACCAGTTTGAAGGCGCTCCTGCGCTAGGAAAGCAGTTTTCATGGACTCGGTGACACAAAGTGTGTTTGCCCACTCGGAACAAGTGCATATCACAATACTTTGTTGAAAACTCGTTTCGGACGTGCTTTTACAGTTAAAATGACAACCAGGATGAAAATGTGTTAAATGCTCGAAAACATGAAAATCCATGCTTAGCAAGTTGTTCCATGTCACATATGGTCGAATGCGCTCATTTCACTTAAAATCAATGTTCCTTGTCAAACGTTTGCTTTATGCTCTGAAAAGGCGTTAGAAACAGTTTGAAGGCGCTCCTGCGCTCGGAAAGCTGTTTTCATACACTCGTTGAAACAAAGTGTGTTTTCCCACTCGGAACAAGTGCATATCACAATACTTTGTTGAAAACTCGTTTCGGACGTGCTTTTACAGTTAAAATGACAAATAGGATGAAAATGTGTTAAAAGCTCGAAAACATGAAAACCCATGCTTAGAAAGTTGTTACATGTCACATATGCTCGAATGCACTCATAATCAATGTTCCTTGTAAAACGTTTCCTTTATGCTCTGAAAAGGCGTTAGAACCAGTTTGAAGGCGCTCCTGCGCTAGGAAAGCAGTTTTCATGGACTCGGTGACACAAAGTGTGTTTGCCCACTCGGAACAAGTGCATATCACAATACTTTGTTGAAAACTCGTTTCGGACGTGCTTTTACAGTTAAAATGACAAATAGGATGAAAATGTGTTAAAAGCTCGAAAACATGAAAACCCATGCTTAGAAAGTTGTTACATGTCACATATGCTCGAATGCACTCATTTCACTCAAAATCAATGTTCCTTGTAAAACGTTTCCTTTATGCTCTGAAAAGGCGTTAGAACCAGTTTGAAGGCGCTCCTGCGCTAGGAAAGCAGTTTTCATGCACTCGGTGACACAAAGTGTGTTTGCCCACTCTGAACAAGTGTGGGAAAATGACAACCAGGATGAAAATGTGTTAAATGCTCGAAAACATGAAAATCCATGCTTAGCAAGTTGTTCCATGTCACATATGATCGAATACAATCAAAATCAATGTTCCGTGTCAAACGTGTGCTTTATGCTCTGAAAAGGCGTTAGAAACAGTTTGAAGGCGCTCCTGCGCTCGGAAAGCTGTTTTCATACACTCGTTGAAACAAAGTGTGTTTTCCCACTCGGAACAAGTGCATATCACAATACTTTGTTGAAAACTCGTTTCGGACGTGCTTTTACAGTTAAAATGACAAATAGGATGAAAATGTGTTAAAAGCTCGAAAACGTGAAAACCCATGCTTAGAAAGTTGTTACATGTCACATATGCTCGAATGCACTCATAATCAATGTTCCTTGTAAAACGTTTCCTTTATGCTCTGAAAAGGCGTTAGAACCAGTTTGAAGGCGCTCCTGCGCTAGGAAAGCAGTTTTCATGGACTCGGTGACACAAAGTGTGTTTGCCCACTCGGAACAAGTGCATATCACAATACTTTGTTGAAAACTCGTTTCGGACGTGCTTTTACAGTTAAAATGACAAATAGGATGAAAATGTGTTAAAAGCTCGAAAACATGAAAACCCATGCTTAGAAAGTTGTTACATGTCACATATGCTCGAATGCACTCATTTCACTCAAAATCAATGTTCCTTGTAAAACGTTTCCTTTATGCTCTGAAAAGGCGTTAGAACCAGTTTGAAGGCGCTCCTGCGCTAGGAAAGCAGTTTTCATGCACTCGGTGACACAAAGTGTGTTTGCCCACTCTGAACAAGTGTGGGAAAATGACAACCAGGATGAAAATGTGTTAAATGCTCGAAAACATGAAAATCCATGCTTAGCAAGTTGTTCCATGTCACATATGATCGAATACAATCAAAATCAATGTTCCGTGTCAAACGTGTGCTTTATGCTCTGAAAAGGCGTTAGAAACAGTTTGAAGGCGCTCCTGCGCTCGGAAAGCTGTTTTCATACACTCGTTGAAACAAAGTGTGTTTTCCCACTCGGAACAAGTGCATATCACAATACTTTGTTGAAAACTCGTTTCGGACGTGCTTTTACAGTTAAAATGACAAATAGGATGAAAATGTGTTAAAAGCTCGAAAACGTGAAAACCCATGCTTAGAAAGTTGTTACATGTCACATATGCTCGAATGCACTCATAATCAATGTTCCTTGTAAAACGTTTCCTTTATGCTCTGAAAAGGCGTTAGAACCAGTTTGAAGGCGCTCCTGCGCTAGGAAAGCAGTTTTCATGGACTCGGTGACACAAAGTGTGTTTGCCCACTCGGAACAAGTGCATATCACAATACTTTGTTGAAAACTCGTTTCGGACGTGCTTTTACAGTTAAAATGACAACCAGGATGAAAATGTGTTAAATGCTCGAAAACATGAAAATCCATGCTTAGCAAGTTGTTCCATGTCACATATGGTCGAATGCGCTCATTTCACTTAAAATCAATGTTCCTTGTCAAACGTTTGCTTTATGCTCTGAAAAGGCGTTAGAAACAGTTTGAAGGCGCTCCTGCGCTCGGAAAGCTGTTTTCATACACTCGTTGAAACAAAGTGTGTTTTCCCACTCGGAACAAGTGCATATCACAATACTTTGTTGAAAACTCGTTTCGGACGTGCTTTTACAGTTAAAATGACAAATAGGATGAAAATGTGTTAAAAGCTCGAAAACATGAAAACCCATGCTTAGAAAGTTGTTACATGTCACATATGCTCGAATGCACTCATAATCAATGTTCCTTGTAAAACGTTTCCTTTATGCTCTGAAAAGGCGTTAGAACCAGTTTGAAGGCGCTCCTGCGCTAGGAAAGCAGTTTTCATGGACTCGGTGACACAAAGTGTGTTTGCCCACTCGGAACAAGTGCATATCACAATACTTTGTTGAAAACTCGTTTCGGACGTGCTTTTACAGTTAAAATGAAAACCAGGATGAAAATGTGTTAAATGCTCGAAAACATGAAAATCCATGCTTAGCAAGTTGTTCCATGTCACATATGGTCGAATGCGCTCATTTCACTTAAAATCAATGTTCCTTGTCAAACGTGTGCTTTATGCTCTGAAAGGGCGTTAGAAACAGTTTGAAGGCGCTCCTGCGCTCGGAAAGCTGTTTTCATACACTCGTTGAAACAAAGTGTGTTTTCCCACTCGGAACAAGTGCATATCACAATACTTTGTTGAAAACTCGTTTCGGACGTGCTTTTACAGTTAAAATGACAAATAGGATGAAAATGTGTTAAAAGCTCGAAAACATGAAAACCCATGCTTAGAAAGTTGTTACATGTCACATATGCTCGAATGCACTCATAATCAATGTTCCTTGTAAAACGTTTCCTTTATGCTCTGAAAAGGCGTTAGAACCAGTTTGAAGGCGCTCCTGCGCTAGGAAAGCAGTTTTCATGGACTCGGTGACACAAAGTGTGTTTGCCCACTCGGAACAAGTGCATATCACAATACTTTGTTGAAAACTCGTTTCGGACGTGCTTTTACAGTTAAAATGAAAACCAGTATGAAAATGTGTTAAATGCTCGAAAACATGAAAATCCATGCTTAGCAAGTTGTTCCATGTCACATATGGTCGAATGCGCTCATTTCACTTAAAATCAATGTTCCTTGTCAAACGTGTGCTTTATGCTCTGAAAGGGCGTTAGAAACAGTTTGAAGGCGCTCCTGCGCTCGGAAAGCTGTTTTCATACACTCGTTGAAACAAAGTGTGTTTTCCCACTCGGAACAAGTGCATATCACAATACTTTGTTGAAAACTCGTTTCGGACGTGCTTTTACAGTTAAAATGACAAATAGGATGAAAATGTGTTAAAAGCTCGAAAACATGAAAACCCATGCTTAGAAAGTTGTTACATGTCACATATGCTCGAATGCACTCATTTCACTCAAAATCAATGTTCCTTGTAAAACGTTTCCTTTATGCTCTGAAAAGGCGTTAGAACCAGTTTGAAGGCGCTCCTGCGCTAGGAAAGCAGTTTTCATGGACTCGGTGACACAAAGTGTGTTTGCCCACTCGGAACAAGTGCATATCACAATACTTTGTTGAAAACTCGTTTCGGACGTGCTTTTACAGTTAAAATGACAACCAGGATGAAAATGTGTTAAATGCTCGAAAACATGAAAATCCATGCTTAGCAAGTTGTTCCATGTCACATATGGTCGAATGCGCTCATTTCACTTAAAATCAATGTTCCTTGTCAAACGTTTGCTTTATGCTCTGAAAAGGCGTTAGAAACAGTTTGAAGGCGCTCCTGCGCTCGGAAAGCTGTTTTCATACACTCGTTGAAACAAAGTGTGTTTTCCCACTCGGAACAAGTGCATATCACAATACTTTGTTGAAAACTCGTTTCGGACGTGCTTTTACAGTTAAAATGACAAATAGGATGAAAATGTGTTAAAAGCTCGAAAACATGAAAACCCATGCTTAGAAAGTTGTTACATGTCACATATGCTCGAATGCACTCATAATCAATGTTCCTTGTAAAACGTTTCCTTTATGCTCTGAAAAGGCGTTAGAACCAGTTTGAAGGCGCTCCTGCGCTAGGAAAGCAGTTTTCATGGACTCGGTGACACAAAGTGTGTTTTCCCACTCGGAACAAGTGCATATCACAATACTTTGTTGAAAACTCGTTTCGGACGTGCTTTTACAGTTAAAATGAAAACCAGGATGAAAATGTGTTAAATGCTCGAAAACATGAAAATCCATGCTTAGCAAGTTGTTCCATGTCACATATGGTCGAATGCGCTCATTTCACTTAAAATCAATGTTCCTTGTCAAACGTGTGCTTTATGCTCTGAAAGGGCGTTAGAAACAGTTTGAAGGCGCTCCTGCGCTCGGAAAGCTGTTTTCATACACTCGTTGAAACAAAGTGTGTTTTCCCACTCGGAACAAGTGCATATCACAATACTTTGTTGAAAACTCGTTTCGGACGTGCTTTTACAGTTAAAATGACAAATAGGATGAAAATGTGTTAAAAGCTCGAAAACATGAAAACCCATGCTTAGAAAGTTGTTACATGTCACATATGCTCGAATGCACTCATAATCAATGTTCCTTGTAAAACGTTTCCTTTATGCTCTGAAAAGGCGTTAGAACCAGTTTGAAGGCGCTCCTGCGCTAGGAAAGCAGTTTTCATGGACTCGGTGACACAAAGTGTGTTTGCCCACTCGGAACAAGTGCATATCACAATACTTTGTTGAAAACTCGTTTCGGACGTGCTTTTACAGTTAAAATGACAACCAGGATGAAAATGTGTTAAATGCTCGAAAACATGAAAATCCATGCTTAGCAAGTTGTTCCATGTCACATATGGTCGAATGCGCTCATTTCACTTAAAATCAATGTTCCTTGTCAAACGTTTGCTTTATGCTCTGAAAAGGCGTTAGAAACAGTTTGAAGGCGCTCCTGCGCTCGGAAAGCTGTTTTCATACACTCGTTGAAACAAAGTGTGTTTTCCCACTCGGAACAAGTGCATATCACAATACTTTGTTGAAAACTCGTTTCGGACGTGCTTTTACAGTTAAAATGACAAATAGGATGAAAATGTGTTAAAAGCTCGAAAACATGAAAACCCATGCTTAGAAAGTTGTTACATGTCACATATGCTCGAATGCACTCATAATCAATGTTCCTTGTAAAACGTTTCCTTTATGCTCTGAAAAGGCGTTAGAACCAGTTTGAAGGCGCTCCTGCGCTAGGAAAGCAGTTTTCATGGACTCGGTGACACAAAGTGTGTTTGCCCACTCGGAACAAGTGCATATCACAATACTTTGTTGAAAACTCGTTTCGGACGTGCTTTTACAGTTAAAATGAAAACCAGGATGAAAATGTGTTAAATGCTCGAAAACATGAAAATCCATGCTTAGCAAGTTGTTCCATGTCACATATGGTCGAATGCGCTCATTTCACTTAAAATCAATGTTCCTTGTCAAACGTGTGCTTTATGCTCTGAAAGGGCGTTAGAAACAGTTTGAAGGCGCTCCTGCGCTCGGAAAGCTGTTTTCATACACTCGTTGAAACAAAGTGTGTTTTCCCACTCGGAACAAGTGCATATCACAATACTTTGTTGAAAACTCGTTTCGGACGTGCTTTTACAGTTAAAATGACAAATAGGATGAAAATGTGTTAAAAGCTCGAAAACATGAAAACCCATGCTTAGAAAGTTGTTACATGTCACATATGCTCGAATGCACTCATTTCACTCAAAATCAATGTTCCTTGTAAAACGTTTCCTTTATGCTCTGAAAAGGCGTTAGAACCAGTTTGAAGGCGCTCCTGCGCTAGGAAAGCAGTTTTCATGCACTCGGTGACACAAAGTGTGTTTGCCCACTCTGAACAAGTGTGGGAAAATGACAACCAGGATGAAAATGTGTTAAATGCTCGAAAACATGAAAATCCATGCTTAGCAAGTTGTTCCATGTCACATATGATCGAATACAATCAAAATCAATGTTCCGTGTCAAACGTGTGCTTTATGCTCTGAAAAGGCGTTAGAAACAGTTTGAAGGCGCTCCTGCGCTCGGAAAGCTGTTTTCATACACTCGTTGAAACAAAGTGTGTTTTCCCACTCGGAACAAGTGCATATCACAATACTTTGTTGAAAACTCGTTTCGGACGTGCTTTTACAGTTAAAATGACAAATAGGATGAAAATGTGTTAAAAGCTCGAAAACATGAAAACCCATGCTTAGAAAGTTGTTACATGTCACATATGCTCGAATGCACTCATAATCAATGTTCCTTGTAAAACGTTTCCTTTATGCTCTGAAAAGGCGTTAGAACCAGTTTGAAGGCGCTCCTGCGCTAGGAAAGCAGTTTTCATGGACTCGGTGACACAAAGTGTGTTTGCCCACTCGGAACAAGTGCATATCACAATACTTTGTTGAAAACTCGTTTCGGACGTGCTTTTACAGTTAAAATGACAAATAGGATGAAAATGTGTTAAAAGCTCGAAAACATGAAAACCCATGCTTAGAAAGTTGTTACATGTCACATATGCTCGAATGCACTCATAATCAATGTTCCTTGTAAAACGTTTCCTTTATGCTCTGAAAAGGCGTTAGAACCAGTTTGAAGGCGCTCCTGCGCTAGGAAAGCAGTTTTCATGCACTCGGTGACACAAAGTGTGTTTGCCCACTCTGAACAAGTGTGGGAAAATGACAACCAGGATGAAAATGTGTTAAATGCTCGAAAACATGAAAATCCATGCTTAGCAAGTTGTTCCATGTCACATATGATCGAATACAATCAAAATCAATGTTCCGTGTCAAACGTGTGCTTTATGCTCTGAAAAGGCGTTAGAAACAGTTTGAAGGCGCTCCTGCGCTCGGAAAGCTGTTTTCATACACTCGTTGAAACAAAGTGTGTTTTCCCACTCGGAACAAGTGCATATCACTATACTTTGTTGAAAACTCGTTTCGGACGTGCTTTTACAGTTAAAATGACAAATAGGATGAAAATGTGTTAAAAGCTCGAAAACATGAAAACCCATGCTTAGAAAGTTGTTACATGTCACATATGCTCGAATGCACTCATAATCAATGTTCCTTGTAAAACGTTTCCTTTATGCTCTGAAAAGGCGTTAGAACCAGTTTGAAGGCGCTCCTGCGCTAGGAAAGCAGTTTTCATGGACTCGGTGACACAAAGTGTGTTTGCCCACTCGGAACAAGTGCATATCACAATACTTTGTTGAAAACTCGTTTCGGACGTGCTTTTACAGTTAAAATGAAAACCAGGATGAAAATGTGTTAAATGCTCGAAAACATGAAAATCCATGCTTAGCAAGTTGTTCCATGTCACATATGGTCGAATGCGCTCATTTCACTTAAAATCAATGTTCCTTGTCAAACGTGTGCTTTATGCTCTGAAAGGGCGTTAGAAACAGTTTGAAGGCGCTCCTGCGCTCGGAAAGCTGTTTTCATACACTCGTTGAAACAAAGTGTGTTTTCCCACTCGGAACAAGTGCATATCACAATACTTTGTTGAAAACTCGTTTCGGACGTGCTTTTACAGTTAAAATGACAAATAGGATGAAAATGTGTTAAAAGCTCGAAAACATGAAAACCCATGCTTAGAAAGTTGTTACATGTCACATATGCTCGAATGCACTCATTTCACTCAAAATCAATGTTCCTTGTAAAACGTTTCCTTTATGCTCTGAAAAGGCGTTAGAACCAGTTTGAAGGCGCTCCTGCGCTAGGAAAGCAGTTTTCATGCACTCGGTGACACAAAGTGTGTTTGCCCACTCTGAACAAGTGTGGGAAAATGACAACCAGGATGAAAATGTGTTAAATGCTCGAAAACATGAAAATCCATGCTTAGCAAGTTGTTCCATGTCACATATGATCGAATACAATCAAAATCAATGTTCCGTGTCAAACGTGTGCTTTATGCTCTGAAAAGGCGTTAGAAACAGTTTGAAGGCGCTCCTGCGCTCGGAAAGCTGTTTTCATACACTCGTTGAAACAAAGTGTGTTTTCCCACTCGGAACAAGTGCATATCACAATACTTTGTTGAAAACTCGTTTCGGACGTGCTTTTACAGTTAAAATGACAAATAGGATGAAAATGTGTTAAAAGCTCGAAAACATGAAAACCCATGCTTAGAAAGTTGTTACATGTCACATATGCTCGAATGCACTCATAATCAATGTTCCTTGTAAAACGTTTCCTTTATGCTCTGAAAAGGCGTTAGAACCAGTTTGAAGGCGCTCCTGCGCTAGGAAAGCAGTTTTCATGGACTCGGTGACACAAAGTGTGTTTGCCCACTCGGAACAAGTGCATATCACAATACTTTGTTGAAAACTCGTTTCGGACGTGCTTTTACAGTTAAAATGACAAATAGGATGAAAATGTGTTAAAAGCTCGAAAACATGAAAACCCATGCTTAGAAAGTTGTTACATGTCACATATGCTCGAATGCACTCATAATCAATGTTCCTTGTAAAACGTTTCCTTTATGCTCTGAAAAGGCGTTAGAACCAGTTTGAAGGCGCTCCTGCGCTAGGAAAGCAGTTTTCATGCACTCGGTGACACAAAGTGTGTTTGCCCACTCTGAACAAGTGTGGGAAAATGACAACCAGGATGAAAATGTGTTAAATGCTCGAAAACATGAAAATCCATGCTTAGCAAGTTGTTCCATGTCACATATGATCGAATACAATCAAAATCAATGTTCCGTGTCAAACGTGTGCTTTATGCTCTGAAAAGGCGTTAGAAACAGTTTGAAGGCGCTCCTGCGCTCGGAAAGCTGTTTTCATACACTCGTTGAAACAAAGTGTGTTTTCCCACTCGGAACAAGTGCATATCACAATACTTTGTTGAAAACTCGTTTCGGACGTGCTTTTACAGTTAAAATGACAAATAGGATGAAAATGTGTTAAAAGCTCGAAAACATGAAAACCCATGCTTAGAAAGTTGTTACATGTCACATATGCTCGAATGCACTCATAATCAATGTTCCTTGTAAAACGTTTCCTTTATGCTCTGAAAAGGCGTTAGAACCAGTTTGAAGGCGCTCCTGCGCTAGGAAAGCAGTTTTCATGGACTCGGTGACACAAAGTGTGTTTGCCCACTCGGAACAAGTGCATATCACAATACTTTGTTGAAAACTCGTTTCGGACGTGCTTTTACAGTTAAAATGAAAACCAGGATGAAAATGTGTTAAATGCTCGAAAACATGAAAATCCATGCTTAGCAAGTTGTTCCATGTCACATATGGTCGAATGCGCTCATTTCACTTAAAATCAATGTTCCTTGTCAAACGTGTGCTTTATGCTCTGAAAGGGCGTTAGAAACAGTTTGAAGGCGCTCCTGCGCTCGGAAAGCTGTTTTCATACACTCGTTGAAACAAAGTGTGTTTTCCCACTCGGAACAAGTGCATATCACAATACTTTGTTGAAAACTCGTTTCGGACGTGCTTTTACAGTTAAAATGACAAATAGGATGAAAATGTGTTAAAAGCTCGAAAACATGAAAACCCATGCTTAGAAAGTTGTTACATGTCACATATGCTCGAATGCACTCATAATCAATGTTCCTTGTAAAACGTTTCCTTTATGCTCTGAAAAGGCGTTAGAACCAGTTTGAAGGCGCTCCTGCGCTAGGAAAGCAGTTTTCATGGACTCGGTGACACAAAGTGTGTTTGCCCACTCGGAACAAGTGCATATCACAATACTTTGTTGAAAACTCGTTTCGGACGTGCTTTTACAGTTAAAATGAAAACCAGTATGAAAATGTGTTAAATGCTCGAAAACATGAAAATCCATGCTTAGCAAGTTGTTCCATGTCACATATGGTCGAATGCGCTCATTTCACTTAAAATCAATGTTCCTTGTCAAACGTGTGCTTTATGCTCTGAAAGGGCGTTAGAAACAGTTTGAAGGCGCTCCTGCGCTCGGAAAGCTGTTTTCATACACTCGTTGAAACAAAGTGTGTTTTCCCACTCGGAACAAGTGCATATCACAATACTTTGTTGAAAACTCGTTTCGGACGTGCTTTTACAGTTAAAATGACAAATAGGATGAAAATGTGTTAAAAGCTCGAAAACATGAAAACCCATGCTTAGAAAGTTGTTACATGTCACATATGCTCGAATGCACTCATTTCACTCAAAATCAATGTTCCTTGTAAAACGTTTCCTTTATGCTCTGAAAAGGCGTTAGAACCAGTTTGAAGGCGCTCCTGCGCTAGGAAAGCAGTTTTCATGGACTCGGTGACACAAAGTGTGTTTGCCCACTCGGAACAAGTGCATATCACAATACTTTGTTGAAAACTCGTTTCGGACGTGCTTTTACAGTTAAAATGACAACCAGGATGAAAATGTGTTAAATGCTCGAAAACATGAAAATCCATGCTTAGCAAGTTGTTCCATGTCACATATGGTCGAATGCGCTCATTTCACTTAAAATCAATGTTCCTTGTCAAACGTTTGCTTTATGCTCTGAAAAGGCGTTAGAAACAGTTTGAAGGCGCTCCTGCGCTCGGAAAGCTGTTTTCATACACTCGTTGAAACAAAGTGTGTTTTCCCACTCGGAACAAGTGCATATCACAATACTTTGTTGAAAACTCGTTTCGGACGTGCTTTTACAGTTAAAATGACAAATAGGATGAAAATGTGTTAAAAGCTCGAAAACATGAAAACCCATGCTTAGAAAGTTGTTACATGTCACATATGCTCGAATGCACTCATAATCAATGTTCCTTGTAAAACGTTTCCTTTATGCTCTGAAAAGGCGTTAGAACCAGTTTGAAGGCGCTCCTGCGCTAGGAAAGCAGTTTTCATGGACTCGGTGACACAAAGTGTGTTTTCCCACTCGGAACAAGTGCATATCACAATACTTTGTTGAAAACTCGTTTCGGACGTGCTTTTACAGTTAAAATGAAAACCAGGATGAAAATGTGTTAAATGCTCGAAAACATGAAAATCCATGCTTAGCAAGTTGTTCCATGTCACATATGGTCGAATGCGCTCATTTCACTTAAAATCAATGT
Organism: Neoarius graeffei; assembly: GCF_027579695.1. NCBI lineage: Eukaryota > Metazoa > Chordata > Actinopteri > Siluriformes > Ariidae > Neoarius > Neoarius graeffei. The sequence goes on from NC_083573.1 coordinate 22,143,563, forward strand.
TCCTTGTCAAACGTGTGCTTTATGCTCTGAAAGGGCGTTAGAAACAGTTTGAAGGCGCTCCTGCGCTCGGAAAGCTGTTTTCATACACTCGTTGAAACAAAGTGTGTTTTCCCACTCGGAACAAGTGCATATCACAATACTTTGTTGAAAACTCGTTTCGGACGTGCTTTTACAGTTAAAATGACAAATAGGATGAAAATGTGTTAAAAGCTCGAAAACATGAAAACCCATGCTTAGAAAGTTGTTACATGTCACATATGCTCGAATGCACTCATAATCAATGTTCCTTGTAAAACGTTTCCTTTATGCTCTGAAAAGGCGTTAGAACCAGTTTGAAGGCGCTCCTGCGCTAGGAAAGCAGTTTTCATGGACTCGGTGACACAAAGTGTGTTTGCCCACTCGGAACAAGTGCATATCACAATACTTTGTTGAAAACTCGTTTCGGACGTGCTTTTACAGTTAAAATGACAACCAGGATGAAAATGTGTTAAATGCTCGAAAACATGAAAATCCATGCTTAGCAAGTTGTTCCATGTCACATATGGTCGAATGCGCTCATTTCACTTAAAATCAATGTTCCTTGTCAAACGTTTGCTTTATGCTCTGAAAAGGCGTTAGAAACAGTTTGAAGGCGCTCCTGCGCTCGGAAAGCTGTTTTCATACACTCGTTGAAACAAAGTGTGTTTTCCCACTCGGAACAAGTGCATATCACAATACTTTGTTGAAAACTCGTTTCGGACGTGCTTTTACAGTTAAAATGACAAATAGGATGAAAATGTGTTAAAAGCTCGAAAACATGAAAACCCATGCTTAGAAAGTTGTTACATGTCACATATGCTCGAATGCACTCATAATCAATGTTCCTTGTAAAACGTTTCCTTTATGCTCTGAAAAGGCGTTAGAACCAGTTTGAAGGCGCTCCTGCGCTAGGAAAGCAGTTTTCATGGACTCGGTGACACAAAGTGTGTTTGCCCACTCGGAACAAGTGCATATCACAATACTTTGTTGAAAACTCGTTTCGGACGTGCTTTTACAGTTAAAATGAAAACCAGGATGAAAATGTGTTAAATGCTCGAAAACATGAAAATCCATGCTTAGCAAGTTGTTCCATGTCACATATGGTCGAATGCGCTCATTTCACTTAAAATCAATGTTCCTTGTCAAACGTGTGCTTTATGCTCTGAAAGGGCGTTAGAAACAGTTTGAAGGCGCTCCTGCGCTCGGAAAGCTGTTTTCATACACTCGTTGAAACAAAGTGTGTTTTCCCACTCGGAACAAGTGCATATCACAATACTTTGTTGAAAACTCGTTTCGGACGTGCTTTTACAGTTAAAATGACAAATAGGATGAAAATGTGTTAAAAGCTCGAAAACATGAAAACCCATGCTTAGAAAGTTGTTACATGTCACATATGCTCGAATGCACTCATTTCACTCAAAATCAATGTTCCTTGTAAAACGTTTCCTTTATGCTCTGAAAAGGCGTTAGAACCAGTTTGAAGGCGCTCCTGCGCTAGGAAAGCAGTTTTCATGCACTCGGTGACACAAAGTGTGTTTGCCCACTCTGAACAAGTGTGGGAAAATGACAACCAGGATGAAAATGTGTTAAATGCTCGAAAACATGAAAATCCATGCTTAGCAAGTTGTTCCATGTCACATATGATCGAATACAATCAAAATCAATGTTCCGTGTCAAACGTGTGCTTTATGCTCTGAAAAGGCGTTAGAAACAGTTTGAAGGCGCTCCTGCGCTCGGAAAGCTGTTTTCATACACTCGTTGAAACAAAGTGTGTTTTCCCACTCGGAACAAGTGCATATCACAATACTTTGTTGAAAACTCGTTTCGGACGTGCTTTTACAGTTAAAATGACAAATAGGATGAAAATGTGTTAAAAGCTCGAAAACATGAAAACCCATGCTTAGAAAGTTGTTACATGTCACATATGCTCGAATGCACTCATAATCAATGTTCCTTGTAAAACGTTTCCTTTATGCTCTGAAAAGGCGTTAGAACCAGTTTGAAGGCGCTCCTGCGCTAGGAAAGCAGTTTTCATGGACTCGGTGACACAAAGTGTGTTTGCCCACTCGGAACAAGTGCATATCACAATACTTTGTTGAAAACTCGTTTCGGACGTGCTTTTACAGTTAAAATGACAAATAGGATGAAAATGTGTTAAAAGCTCGAAAACATGAAAACCCATGCTTAGAAAGTTGTTACATGTCACATATGCTCGAATGCACTCATAATCAATGTTCCTTGTAAAACGTTTCCTTTATGCTCTGAAAAGGCGTTAGAACCAGTTTGAAGGCGCTCCTGCGCTAGGAAAGCAGTTTTCATGCACTCGGTGACACAAAGTGTGTTTGCCCACTCTGAACAAGTGTGGGAAAATGACAACCAGGATGAAAATGTGTTAAATGCTCGAAAACATGAAAATCCATGCTTAGCAAGTTGTTCCATGTCACATATGATCGAATACAATCAAAATCAATGTTCCGTGTCAAACGTGTGCTTTATGCTCTGAAAAGGCGTTAGAAACAGTTTGAAGGCGCTCCTGCGCTCGGAAAGCTGTTTTCATACACTCGTTGAAACAAAGTGTGTTTTCCCACTCGGAACAAGTGCATATCACTATACTTTGTTGAAAACTCGTTTCGGACGTGCTTTTACAGTTAAAATGACAAATAGGATGAAAATGTGTTAAAAGCTCGAAAACATGAAAACCCATGCTTAGAAAGTTGTTACATGTCACATATGCTCGAATGCACTCATAATCAATGTTCCTTGTAAAACGTTTCCTTTATGCTCTGAAAAGGCGTTAGAACCAGTTTGAAGGCGCTCCTGCGCTAGGAAAGCAGTTTTCATGGACTCGGTGACACAAAGTGTGTTTGCCCACTCGGAACAAGTGCATATCACAATACTTTGTTGAAAACTCGTTTCGGACGTGCTTTTACAGTTAAAATGAAAACCAGGATGAAAATGTGTTAAATGCTCGAAAACATGAAAATCCATGCTTAGCAAGTTGTTCCATGTCACATATGGTCGAATGCGCTCATTTCACTTAAAATCAATGTTCCTTGTCAAACGTGTGCTTTATGCTCTGAAAGGGCGTTAGAAACAGTTTGAAGGCGCTCCTGCGCTCGGAAAGCTGTTTTCATACACTCGTTGAAACAAAGTGTGTTTTCCCACTCGGAACAAGTGCATATCACAATACTTTGTTGAAAACTCGTTTCGGACGTGCTTTTACAGTTAAAATGACAAATAGGATGAAAATGTGTTAAAAGCTCGAAAACATGAAAACCCATGCTTAGAAAGTTGTTACATGTCACATATGCTCGAATGCACTCATTTCACTCAAAATCAATGTTCCTTGTAAAACGTTTCCTTTATGCTCTGAAAAGGCGTTAGAACCAGTTTGAAGGCGCTCCTGCGCTAGGAAAGCAGTTTTCATGCACTCGGTGACACAAAGTGTGTTTGCCCACTCTGAACAAGTGTGGGAAAATGACAACCAGGATGAAAATGTGTTAAATGCTCGAAAACATGAAAATCCATGCTTAGCAAGTTGTTCCATGTCACATATGATCGAATACAATCAAAATCAATGTTCCGTGTCAAACGTGTGCTTTATGCTCTGAAAAGGCGTTAGAAACAGTTTGAAGGCGCTCCTGCGCTCGGAAAGCTGTTTTCATACACTCGTTGAAACAAAGTGTGTTTTCCCACTCGGAACAAGTGCATATCACAATACTTTGTTGAAAACTCGTTTCGGACGTGCTTTTACAGTTAAAATGACAAATAGGATGAAAATGTGTTAAAAGCTCGAAAACATGAAAACCCATGCTTAGAAAGTTGTTACATGTCACATATGCTCGAATGCACTCATAATCAATGTTCCTTGTAAAACGTTTCCTTTATGCTCTGAAAAGGCGTTAGAACCAGTTTGAAGGCGCTCCTGCGCTAGGAAAGCAGTTTTCATGGACTCGGTGACACAAAGTGTGTTTGCCCACTCGGAACAAGTGCATATCACAATACTTTGTTGAAAACTCGTTTCGGACGTGCTTTTACAGTTAAAATGACAAATAGGATGAAAATGTGTTAAAAGCTCGAAAACATGAAAACCCATGCTTAGAAAGTTGTTACATGTCACATATGCTCGAATGCACTCATAATCAATGTTCCTTGTAAAACGTTTCCTTTATGCTCTGAAAAGGCGTTAGAACCAGTTTGAAGGCGCTCCTGCGCTAGGAAAGCAGTTTTCATGCACTCGGTGACACAAAGTGTGTTTGCCCACTCTGAACAAGTGTGGGAAAATGACAACCAGGATGAAAATGTGTTAAATGCTCGAAAACATGAAAATCCATGCTTAGCAAGTTGTTCCATGTCACATATGATCGAATACAATCAAAATCAATGTTCCGTGTCAAACGTGTGCTTTATGCTCTGAAAAGGCGTTAGAAACAGTTTGAAGGCGCTCCTGCGCTCGGAAAGCTGTTTTCATACACTCGTTGAAACAAAGTGTGTTTTCCCACTCGGAACAAGTGCATATCACAATACTTTGTTGAAAACTCGTTTCGGACGTGCTTTTACAGTTAAAATGACAAATAGGATGAAAATGTGTTAAAAGCTCGAAAACATGAAAACCCATGCTTAGAAAGTTGTTACATGTCACATATGCTCGAATGCACTCATAATCAATGTTCCTTGTAAAACGTTTCCTTTATGCTCTGAAAAGGCGTTAGAACCAGTTTGAAGGCGCTCCTGCGCTAGGAAAGCAGTTTTCATGGACTCGGTGACACAAAGTGTGTTTGCCCACTCGGAACAAGTGCATATCACAATACTTTGTTGAAAACTCGTTTCGGACGTGCTTTTACAGTTAAAATGAAAACCAGGATGAAAATGTGTTAAATGCTCGAAAACATGAAAATCCATGCTTAGCAAGTTGTTCCATGTCACATATGGTCGAATGCGCTCATTTCACTTAAAATCAATGTTCCTTGTCAAACGTGTGCTTTATGCTCTGAAAGGGCGTTAGAAACAGTTTGAAGGCGCTCCTGCGCTCGGAAAGCTGTTTTCATACACTCGTTGAAACAAAGTGTGTTTTCCCACTCGGAACAAGTGCATATCACAATACTTTGTTGAAAACTCGTTTCGGACGTGCTTTTACAGTTAAAATGACAAATAGGATGAAAATGTGTTAAAAGCTCGAAAACATGAAAACCCATGCTTAGAAAGTTGTTACATGTCACATATGCTCGAATGCACTCATTTCACTCAAAATCAATGTTCCTTGTAAAACGTTTCCTTTATGCTCTGAAAAGGCGTTAGAACCAGTTTGAAGGCGCTCCTGCGCTAGGAAAGCAGTTTTCATGCACTCGGTGACACAAAGTGTGTTTGCCCACTCTGAACAAGTGTGGGAAAATGACAACCAGGATGAAAATGTGTTAAATGCTCGAAAACATGAAAATCCATGCTTAGCAAGTTGTTCCATGTCACATATGATCGAATACAATCAAAATCAATGTTCCGTGTCAAACGTGTGCTTTATGCTCTGAAAAGGCGTTAGAAACAGTTTGAAGGCGCTCCTGCGCTCGGAAAGCTGTTTTCATACACTCGTTGAAACAAAGTGTGTTTTCCCACTCGGAACAAGTGCATATCACAATACTTTGTTGAAAACTCGTTTCGGACGTGCTTTTACAGTTAAAATGACAAATAGGATGAAAATGTGTTAAAAGCTCGAAAACATGAAAACCCATGCTTAGAAAGTTGTTACATGTCACATATGCTCGAATGCACTCATAATCAATGTTCCTTGTAAAACGTTTCCTTTATGCTCTGAAAAGGCGTTAGAACCAGTTTGAAGGCGCTCCTGCGCTAGGAAAGCAGTTTTCATGGACTCGGTGACACAAAGTGTGTTTGCCCACTCGGAACAAGTGCATATCACAATACTTTGTTGAAAACTCGTTTCGGACGTGCTTTTACAGTTAAAATGACAAATAGGATGAAAATGTGTTAAAAGCTCGAAAACATGAAAACCCATGCTTAGAAAGTTGTTACATGTCACATATGCTCGAATGCACTCATTTCACTCAAAATCAATGTTCCTTGTAAAACGTTTCCTTTATGCTCTGAAAAGGCGTTAGAACCAGTTTGAAGGCGCTCCTGCGCTAGGAAAGCAGTTTTCATGCACTCGGTGACACAAAGTGTGTTTGCCCACTCTGAACAAGTGTGGGAAAATGACAACCAGGATGAAAATGTGTTAAATGCTCGAAAACATGAAAATCCATGCTTAGCAAGTTGTTCCATGTCACATATGATCGAATACAATCAAAATCAATGTTCCGTGTCAAACGTGTGCTTTATGCTCTGAAAAGGCGTTAGAAACAGTTTGAAGGCGCTCCTGCGCTCGGAAAGCTGTTTTCATACACTCGTTGAAACAAAGTGTGTTTTCCCACTCGGAACAAGTGCATATCACAATACTTTGTTGAAAACTCGTTTCGGACGTGCTTTTACAGTTAAAATGACAAATAGGATGAAAATGTGTTAAAAGCTCGAAAACGTGAAAACCCATGCTTAGAAAGTTGTTACATGTCACATATGCTCGAATGCACTCATAATCAATGTTCCTTGTAAAACGTTTCCTTTATGCTCTGAAAAGGCGTTAGAACCAGTTTGAAGGCGCTCCTGCGCTAGGAAAGCAGTTTTCATGGACTCGGTGACACAAAGTGTGTTTGCCCACTCGGAACAAGTGCATATCACAATACTTTGTTGAAAACTCGTTTCGGACGTGCTTTTACAGTTAAAATGACAACCAGGATGAAAATGTGTTAAATGCTCGAAAACATGAAAATCCATGCTTAGCAAGTTGTTCCATGTCACATATGGTCGAATGCGCTCATTTCACTTAAAATCAATGTTCCTTGTCAAACGTTTGCTTTATGCTCTGAAAAGGCGTTAGAAACAGTTTGAAGGCGCTCCTGCGCTCGGAAAGCTGTTTTCATACACTCGTTGAAACAAAGTGTGTTTTCCCACTCGGAACAAGTGCATATCACAATACTTTGTTGAAAACTCGTTTCGGACGTGCTTTTACAGTTAAAATGACAAATAGGATGAAAATGTGTTAAAAGCTCGAAAACATGAAAACCCATGCTTAGAAAGTTGTTACATGTCACATATGCTCGAATGCACTCATAATCAATGTTCCTTGTAAAACGTTTCCTTTATGCTCTGAAAAGGCGTTAGAACCAGTTTGAAGGCGCTCCTGCGCTAGGAAAGCAGTTTTCATGGACTCGGTGACACAAAGTGTGTTTGCCCACTCGGAACAAGTGCATATCACAATACTTTGTTGAAAACTCGTTTCGGACGTGCTTTTACAGTTAAAATGAAAACCAGGATGAAAATGTGTTAAATGCTCGAAAACATGAAAATCCATGCTTAGCAAGTTGTTCCATGTCACATATGGTCGAATGCGCTCATTTCACTTAAAATCAATGTTCCTTGTCAAACGTGTGCTTTATGCTCTGAAAGGGCGTTAGAAACAGTTTGAAGGCGCTCCTGCGCTCGGAAAGCTGTTTTCATACACTCGTTGAAACAAAGTGTGTTTTCCCACTCGGAACAAGTGCATATCACAATACTTTGTTGAAAACTCGTTTCGGACGTGCTTTTACAGTTAAAATGACAAATAGGATGAAAATGTGTTAAAAGCTCGAAAACATGAAAACCCATGCTTAGAAAGTTGTTACATGTCACATATGCTCGAATGCACTCATAATCAATGTTCCTTGTAAAACGTTTCCTTTATGCTCTGAAAAGGCGTTAGAACCAGTTTGAAGGCGCTCCTGCGCTAGGAAAGCAGTTTTCATGGACTCGGTGACACAAAGTGTGTTTGCCCACTCGGAACAAGTGCATATCACAATACTTTGTTGAAAACTCGTTTCGGACGTGCTTTTACAGTTAAAATGAAAACCAGTATGAAAATGTGTTAAATGCTCGAAAACATGAAAATCCATGCTTAGCAAGTTGTTCCATGTCACATATGGTCGAATGCGCTCATTTCACTTAAAATCAATGTTCCTTGTCAAACGTGTGCTTTATGCTCTGAAAGGGCGTTAGAAACAGTTTGAAGGCGCTCCTGCGCTCGGAAAGCTGTTTTCATACACTCGTTGAAACAAAGTGTGTTTTCCCACTCGGAACAAGTGCATATCACAATACTTTGTTGAAAACTCGTTTCGGACGTGCTTTTACAGTTAAAATGACAAATAGGATGAAAATGTGTTAAAAGCTCGAAAACATGAAAACCCATGCTTAGAAAGTTGTTACATGTCACATATGCTCGAATGCACTCATTTCACTCAAAATCAATGTTCCTTGTCAAACGTGTGCTTTATGCTCTGAAAGGGCGTTAGAAACAGTTTGAAGGCGCTCCTGCGCTCGGAAAGCTGTTTTCATACACTCGTTGAAACAAAGTGTGTTTTCCCACTCGGAACAAGTGCATATCACAATACTTTGTTGAAAACTCGTTTCGGACGTGCTTTTACAGTTAAAATGACAAATAGGATGAAAATGTGTTAAAAGCTCGAAAACATGAAAACCCATGCTTAGAAAGTTGTTACATGTCACATATGCTCGAATGCACTCATTTCACTCAAAATCAATGTTCCTTGTAAAACGTTTCCTTTATGCTCTGAAAAGGCGTTAGAACCAGTTTGAAGGCGCTCCTGCGCTAGGAAAGCAGTTTTCATGCACTCGGTGACACAAAGTGTGTTTGCCCACTCTGAACAAGTGTGGGAAAATGACAACCAGGATGAAAATGTGTTAAATGCTCGAAAACATGAAAATCCATGCTTAGCAAGTTGTTCCATGTCACATATGATCGAATACAATCAAAATCAATGTTCCGTGTCAAACGTGTGCTTTATGCTCTGAAAAGGCGTTAGAAACAGTTTGAAGGCGCTCCTGCGCTCGGAAAGCTGTTTTCATACACTCGTTGAAACAAAGTGTGTTTTCCCACTCGGAACAAGTGCATATCACAATACTTTGTTGAAAACTCGTTTCGGACGTGCTTTTACAGTTAAAATGACAAATAGGATGAAAATGTGTTAAAAGCTCGAAAACATGAAAACCCATGCTTAGAAAGTTGTTACATGTCACATATGCTCGAATGCACTCATTTCACTCAAAATCAATGTTCCTTGTAAAACGTTTCCTTTATGCTCTGAAAAGGCGTTAGAACCAGTTTGAAGGCGCTCCTGCGCTAGGAAAGCAGTTTTCATGCACTCGGTGACACAAAGTGTGTTTGCCCACTCTGAACAAGTGTGGGAAAATGACAACCAGGATGAAAATGTGTTAAATGCTCGAAAACATGAAAATCCATGCTTAGCAAGTTGTTCCATGTCACATATGATCGAATACAATCAAAATCAATGTTCCGTGTCAAACGTGTGCTTTATGCTCTGAAAAGGCGTTAGAAACAGTTTGAAGGCGCTCCTGCGCTAGGAAAGCAGTTTTCATGGACTCGGTGACACAAAGTGTGTTTGCCCACTCGGAACAAGTGCATATCACAATACTTTGTTGAAAACTCGTTTCGGACGTGCTTTTACAGTTAAAATGACAACCAGGATGAAAATGTGTTAAATGCTCGAAAACATGAAAATCCATGCTTAGCAAGTTGTTCCATGTCACATATGGTCGAATGCGCTCATTTCACTTAAAATCAATGTTCCTTGTCAAACGTTTGCTTTATGCTCTGAAAAGGCGTTAGAAACAGTTTGAAGGCGCTCCTGCGCTCGGAAAGCTGTTTTCATACACTCGTTGAAACAAAGTGTGTTTTCCCACTCGGAACAAGTGCATATCACAATACTTTGTTGAAAACTCGTTTCGGACGTGCTTTTACAGTTAAAATGACAAATAGGATGAAAATGTGTTAAAAGCTCGAAAACATGAAAACCCATGCTTAGAAAGTTGTTACATGTCACATATGCTCGAATGCACTCATAATCAATGTTCCTTGTAAAACGTTTCCTTTATGCTCTGAAAAGGCGTTAGAACCAGTTTGAAGGCGCTCCTGCGCTAGGAAAGCAGTTTTCATGGACTCGGTGACACAAAGTGTGTTTGCCCACTCGGAACAAGTGCATATCACAATACTTTGTTGAAAACTCGTTTCGGACGTGCTTTTACAGTTAAAATGAAAACCAGGATGAAAATGTGTTAAATGCTCGAAAACATGAAAATCCATGCTTAGCAAGTTGTTCCATGTCACATATGGTCGAATGCGCTCATTTCACTTAAAATCAATGTTCCTTGTCAAACGTGTGCTTTATGCTCTGAAAGGGCGTTAGAAACAGTTTGAAGGCGCTCCTGCGCTCGGAAAGCTGTTTTCATACACTCGTTGAAACAAAGTGTGTTTTCCCACTCGGAACAAGTGCATATCACAATACTTTGTTGAAAACTCGTTTCGGACGTGCTTTTACAGTTAAAATGACAAATAGGATGAAAATGTGTTAAAAGCTCGAAAACATGAAAACCCATGCTTAGAAAGTTGTTACATGTCACATATGCTCGAATGCACTCATAATCAATGTTCCTTGTAAAACGTTTCCTTTATGCTCTGAAAAGGCGTTAGAACCAGTTTGAAGGCGCTCCTGCGCTAGGAAAGCAGTTTTCATGGACTCGGTGACACAAAGTGTGTTTGCCCACTCGGAACAAGTGCATATCACAATACTTTGTTGAAAACTCGTTTCGGACGTGCTTTTACAGTTAAAATGAAAACCAGGATGAAAATGTGTTAAATGCTCGAAAACATGAAAATCCATGCTTAGCAAGTTGTTCCATGTCACATATGGTCGAATGCGCTCATTTCACTTAAAATCAATGTTCCTTGTCAAACGTGTGCTTTATGCTCTGAAAGGGCGTTAGAAACAGTTTGAAGGCGCTCCTGCGCTCGGAAAGCTGTTTTCATACACTCGTTGAAACAAAGTGTGTTTTCCCACTCGGAACAAGTGCATATCACAATACTTTGTTGAAAACTCGTTTCGGACGTGCTTTTACAGTTAAAATGACAAATAGGATGAAAATGTGTTAAAAGCTCGAAAACATGAAAACCCATGCTTAGAAAGTTGTTACATGTCACATATGCTCGAATGCACTCATTTCACTCAAAATCAATGTTCCTTGTAAAACGTTTCCTTTATGCTCTGAAAAGGCGTTAGAACCAGTTTGAAGGCGCTCCTGCGCTAGGAAAGCAGTTTTCATGGACTCGGTGACACAAAGTGTGTTTGCCCACTCGGAACAAGTGCATATCACAATACTTTGTTGAAAACTCGTTTCGGACGTGCTTTTACAGTTAAAATGACAACCAGGATGAAAATGTGTTAAATGCTCGAAAACATGAAAATCCATGCTTAGCAAGTTGTTCCATGTCACATATGGTCGAATGCGCTCATTTCACTTAAAATCAATGTTCCTTGTCAAACGTTTGCTTTATGCTCTGAAAAGGCGTTAGAAACAGTTTGAAGGCGCTCCTGCGCTCGGAAAGCTGTTTTCATACACTCGTTGAAACAAAGTGTGTTTTCCCACTCGGAACAAGTGCATATCACAATACTTTGTTGAAAACTCGTTTCGGACGTGCTTTTACAGTTAAAATGACAAATAGGATGAAAATGTGTTAAAAGCTCGAAAACATGAAAACCCATGCTTAGAAAGTTGTTACATGTCACATATGCTCGAATGCACTCATAATCAATGTTCCTTGTAAAACGTTTCCTTTATGCTCTGAAAAGGCGTTAGAACCAGTTTGAAGGCGCTCCTGCGCTAGGAAAGCAGTTTTCATGGACTCGGTGACACAAAGTGTGTTTTCCCACTCGGAACAAGTGCATATCACAATACTTTGTTGAAAACTCGTTTCGGACGTGCTTTTACAGTTAAAATGAAAACCAGGATGAAAATGTGTTAAATGCTCGAAAACATGAAAATCCATGCTTAGCAAGTTGTTCCATGTCACATATGGTCGAATGCGCTCATTTCACTTAAAATCAATGTTCCTTGTCAAACGTGTGCTTTATGCTCTGAAAGGGCGTTAGAAACAGTTTGAAGGCGCTCCTGCGCTCGGAAAGCTGTTTTCATACACTCGTTGAAACAAAGTGTGTTTTCCCACTCGGAACAAGTGCATATCACAATACTTTGTTGAAAACTCGTTTCGGACGTGCTTTTACAGTTAAAATGACAAATAGGATGAAAATGTGTTAAAAGCTCGAAAACATGAAAACCCATGCTTAGAAAGTTGTTACATGTCACATATGCTCGACTGCACTCATTTCACTCAAAATCAATGTTCCTTGTAAAACGTTTCCTTTATGCTCTGAAAAGGCGTTAGAACCAGTTTGAAGGCGCTCCTGCGCTAGGAAAGCAGTTTTCATGCACTCGGTGACACAAAGTGTGTTTGCCCACTCTGAACAAGTGTGGGAAAATGACAACCAGGATGAAAATGTGTTAAATGCTCGAAAACATGAAAATCCATGCTTAGCAAGTTGTTCCATGTCACATATGATCGAATACAATCAAAATCAATGTTCCGTGTCAAACGTGTGCTTTATGCTCTGAAAAGGCGTTAGAAACAGTTTGAAGGCGCTCCTGCGCTCGGAAAGCTGTTTTCATACACTCGTTGAAACAAAGTGTGTTTTCCCACTCGGAACAAGTGCATATCACAATACTTTGTTGAAAACTCGTTTCGGACGTGCTTTTACAGTTAAAATGACAAATAGGATGAAAATGTGTTAAAAGCTCGAAAACATGAAAACCCATGCTTAGAAAGTTGTTACATGTCACATATGCTCGAATGCACTCATAATCAATGTTCCTTGTAAAACGTTTCCTTTATGCTCTGAAAAGGCGTTAGAACCAGTTTGAAGGCGCTCCTGCGCTAGGAAAGCAGTTTTCATGGACTCGGTGACACAAAGTGTGTTTGCCCACTCGGAACAAGTGCATATCACAATACTTTGTTGAAAACTCGTTTCGGACGTGCTTTTACAGTTAAAATGACAAATAGGATGAAAATGTGTTAAAAGCTCGAAAACATGAAAACCCATGCTTAGAAAGTTGTTACATGTCACATATGCTCGAATGCACTCATTTCACTCAAAATCAATGTTCCTTGTAAAACGTTTCCTTTATGCTCTGAAAAGGCGTTAGAACCAGTTTGAAGGCGCTCCTGCGCTAGGAAAGCAGTTTTCATGCACTCGGTGACACAAAGTGTGTTTGCCCACTCTGAACAAGTGTGGGAAAATGACAACCAGGATGAAAATGTGTTAAATGCTCGAAAACATGAAAATCCATGCTTAGCAAGTTGTTCCATGTCACATATGATCGAATACAATCAAAATCAATGTTCCGTGTCAAACGTGTGCTTTATGCTCTGAAAAGGCGTTAGAAACAGTTTGAAGGCGCTCCTGCGCTCGGAAAGCTGTTTTCATACACTCGTTGAAACAAAGTGTGTTTTCCCACTCGGAACAAGTGCATATCACAATACTTTGTTGAAAACTCGTTTCGGACGTGCTTTTACAGTTAAAATGACAAATAGGATGAAAATGTGTTAAAAGCTCGAAAACATGAAAACCCATGCTTAGAAAGTTGTTACATGTCACATATGCTCGAATGCACTCATAATCAATGTTCCTTGTAAAACGTTTCCTTTATGCTCTGAAAAGGCGTTAGAACCAGTTTGAAGGCGCTCCTGCGCTAGGAAAGCAGTTTTCATGGACTCGGTGACACAAAGTGTGTTTGCCCACTCGGAACAAGTGCATATCACAATACTTTGTTGAAAACTCGTTTCGGACGTGCTTTTACAGTTAAAATGAAAACCAGGATGAAAATGTGTTAAATGCTCGAAAACATGAAAATCCATGCTTAGCAAGTTGTTCCATGTCACATATGGTCGAATGCGCTCATTTCACTTAAAATCAATGTTCCTTGTCAAACGTGTGCTTTATGCTCTGAAAGGGCGTTAGAAACAGTTTGAAGGCGCTCCTGCGCTCGGAAAGCTGTTTTCATACACTCGTTGAAACAAAGTGTGTTTTCCCACTCGGAACAAGTGCATATCACAATACTTTGTTGAAAACTCGTTTCGGACGTGCTTTTACAGTTAAAATGACAAATAGGATGAAAATGTGTTAAAAGCTCGAAAACATGAAAACCCATGCTTAGAAAGTTGTTACATGTCACATATGCTCGAATGCACTCATTTCACTCAAAATCAATGTTCCTTGTAAAACGTTTCCTTTATGCTCTGAAAAGGCGTTAGAACCAGTTTGAAGGCGCTCCTGCGCTAGGAAAGCAGTTTTCATGCACTCGGTGACACAAAGTGTGTTTGCCCACTCTGAACAAGTGTGGGAAAATGACAACCAGGATGAAAATGTGTTAAATGCTCGAAAACATGAAAATCCATGCTTAGCAAGTTGTTCCATGTCACATATGATCGAATACAATCAAAATCAATGTTCCGTGTCAAACGTGTGCTTTATGCTCTGAAAAGGCGTTAGAAACAGTTTGAAGGCGCTCCTGCGCTCGGAAAGCTGTTTTCATACACTCGTTGAAACAAAGTGTGTTTTCCCACTCGGAACAAGTGCATATCACAATACTTTGTTGAAAACTCGTTTCGGACGTGCTTTTACAGTTAAAATGACAAATAGGATGAAAATGTGTTAAAAGCTCGAAAACATGAAAACCCATGCTTAGAAAGTTGTTACATGTCACATATGCTCGAATGCACTCATAATCAATGTTCCTTGTAAAACGTTTCCTTTATGCTCTGAAAAGGCGTTAGAACCAGTTTGAAGGCGCTCCTGCGCTAGGAAAGCAGTTTTCATGGACTCGGTGACACAAAGTGTGTTTGCCCACTCGGAACAAGTGCATATCACAATACTTTGTTGAAAACTCGTTTCGGACGTGCTTTTACAGTTAAAATGACAAATAGGATGAAAATGTGTTAAAAGCTCGAAAACATGAAAACCCATGCTTAGAAAGTTGTTACATGTCACATATGCTCGAATGCACTCATAATCAATGTTCCTTGTAAAACGTTTCCTTTATGCTCTGAAAAGGCGTTAGAACCAGTTTGAAGGCGCTCCTGCGCTAGGAAAGCAGTTTTCATGCACTCGGTGACACAAAGTGTGTTTGCCCACTCTGAACAAGTGTGGGAAAATGACAACCAGGATGAAAATGTGTTAAATGCTCGAAAACATGAAAATCCATGCTTAGCAAGTTGTTCCATGTCACATATGATCGAATACAATCAAAATCAATGTTCCGTGTCAAACGTGTGCTTTATGCTCTGAAAAGGCGTTAGAAACAGTTTGAAGGCGCTCCTGCGCTCGGAAAGCTGTTTTCATACACTCGTTGAAACAAAGTGTGTTTTCCCACTCGGAACAAGTGCATATCACAATACTTTGTTGAAAACTCGTTTCGGACGTGCTTTTACAGTTAAAATGACAAATAGGATGAAAATGTGTTAAAAGCTCGAAAACATGAAAACCCATGCTTAGAAAGTTGTTACATGTCACATATGCTCGAATGCACTCATAATCAATGTTCCTTGTAAAACGTTTCCTTTATGCTCTGAAAAGGCGTTAGAACCAGTTTGAAGGCGCTCCTGCGCTAGGAAAGCAGTTTTCATGGACTCGGTGACACAAAGTGTGTTTGCCCACTCGGAACAAGTGCATATCACAATACTTTGTTGAAAACTCGTTTCGGACGTGCTTTTACAGTTAAAATGAAAACCAGGATGAAAATGTGTTAAATGCTCGAAAACATGAAAATCCATGCTTAGCAAGTTGTTCCATGTCACATATGGTCGAATGCGCTCATTTCACTTAAAATCAATGTTCCTTGTCAAACGTGTGCTTTATGCTCTGAAAGGGCGTTAGAAACAGTTTGAAGGCGCTCCTGCGCTCGGAAAGCTGTTTTCATACACTCGTTGAAACAAAGTGTGTTTTCCCACTCGGAACAAGTGCATATCACAATACTTTGTTGAAAACTCGTTTCGGACGTGCTTTTACAGTTAAAATGACAAATAGGATGAAAATGTGTTAAAAGCTCGAAAACATGAAAACCCATGCTTAGAAAGTTGTTACATGTCACATATGCTCGAATGCACTCATTTCACTCAAAATCAATGTTCCTTGTAAAACGTTTCCTTTATGCTCTGAAAAGGCGTTAGAACCAGTTTGAAGGCGCTCCTGCGCTAGGAAAGCAGTTTTCATGCACTCGGTGACACAAAGTGTGTTTGCCCACTCTGAACAAGTGTGGGAAAATGACAACCAGGATGAAAATGTGTTAAATGCTCGAAAACATGAAAATCCATGCTTAGCAAGTTGTTCCATGTCACATATGATCGAATACAATCAAAATCAATGTTCCGTGTCAAACGTGTGCTTTATGCTCTGAAAAGGCGTTAGAAACAGTTTGAAGGCGCTCCTGCGCTCGGAAAGCTGTTTTCATACACTCGTTGAAACAAAGTGTGTTTTCCCACTCGGAACAAGTGCATATCACAATACTTTGTTGAAAACTCGTTTCGGACGTGCTTTTACAGTTAAAATGACAAATAGGATGAAAATGTGTTAAAAGCTCGAAAACATGAAAACCCATGCTTAGAAAGTTGTTACATGTCACATATGCTCGAATGCACTCATAATCAATGTTCCTTGTAAAACGTTTCCTTTATGCTCTGAAAAGGCGTTAGAACCAGTTTGAAGGCGCTCCTGCGCTAGGAAAGCAGTTTTCATGGACTCGGTGACACAAAGTGTGTTTGCCCACTCGGAACAAGTGCATATCACAATACTTTGTTGAAAACTCGTTTCGGACGTGCTTTTACAGTTAAAATGACAAATAGGATGAAAATGTGTTAAAAGCTCGAAAACATGAAAACCCATGCTTAGAAAGTTGTTACATGTCACATATGCTCGAATGCACTCATTTCACTCAAAATCAATGTTCCTTGTAAAACGTTTCCTTTATGCTCTGAAAAGGCGTTAGAACCAGTTTGAAGGCGCTCCTGCGCTAGGAAAGCAGTTTTCATGCACTCGGTGACACAAAGTGTGTTTGCCCACTCGGAACAAGTGCATATCACAATACTTTGTTGAAAACTCGTTTCGGACGTGCTTTTACAGTTAAAATGACAACCAGGATGAAAATGTGTTAAATGCTCGAAAACATGAAAATCCATGCTTAGCAAGTTGTTCCATGTCACATATGGTCGAATGCGCTCATTTCACTTAAAATCAATGTTCCTTGTCAAACGTTTGCTTTATGCTCTGAAAAGGCGTTAGAAACAGTTTGAAGGCGCTCCTGCGCTCGGAAAGCTGTTTTCATACACTCGTTGAAACAAAGTGTGTTTTCCCACTCGGAACAAGTGCATATCACAATACTTTGTTGAAAACTCGTTTCGGACGTGCTTTTACAGTTAAAATGACAAATAGGATGAAAATGTGTTAAAAGCTCGAAAACATGAAAACCCATGCTTAGAAAGTTGTTACATGTCACATATGCTCGAATGCACTCATTTCACTCAAAATCAATGTTCCTTGTCAAACGTGTGCTTTATGCTCTGAAAGGGCGTTAGAAACAGTTTGAAGGCGCTCCTGCGCTCGGAAAGCTGTTTTCATACACTCGTTGAAACAAAGTGTGTTTTCCCACTCGGAACAAGTGCATATCACAATACTTTGTTGAAAACTCGTTTCGGACGTGCTTTTACAGTTAAAATGACAAATAGGATGAAAATGTGTTAAAAGCTCGAAAACATGAAAACCCATGCTTAGAAAGTTGTTACATGTCACATATGCTCGAATGCACTCATAATCAATGTTCCTTGTAAAACGTTTCCTTTATGCTCTGAAAAGGCGTTAGAACCAGTTTGAAGGCGCTCCTGCGCTAGGAAAGCAGTTTTCATGGACTCGGTGACACAAAGTGTGTTTGCCCACTCGGAACAAGTGCATATCACAATACTTTGTTGAAAACTCGTTTCGGACGTGCTTTTACAGTTAAAATGACAACCAGGATGAAAATGTGTTAAATGCTCGAAAACATGAAAATCCATGCTTAGCAAGTTGTTCCATGTCACATATGGTCGAATGCGCTCATTTCACTTAAAATCAATGTTCCTTGTCAAACGTTTGCTTTATGCTCTGAAAAGGCGTTAGAAACAGTTTGAAGGCGCTCCTGCGCTCGGAAAGCTGTTTTCATACACTCGTTGAAACAAAGTGTGTTTTCCCACTCGGAACAAGTGCATATCACAATACTTTGTTGAAAACTCGTTTCGGACGTGCTTTTACAGTTAAAATGACAAATAGGATGAAAATGTGTTAAAAGCTCGAAAACATGAAAACCCATGCTTAGAAAGTTGTTACATGTCACATATGCTCGAATGCACTCATAATCAATGTTCCTTGTAAAACGTTTCCTTTATGCTCTGAAAAGGCGTTAGAACCAGTTTGAAGGCGCTCCTGCGCTAGGAAAGCAGTTTTCATGGACTCGGTGACACAAAGTGTGTTTGCCCACTCGGAACAAGTGCATATCACAATACTTTGTTGAAAACTCGTTTCGGACGTGCTTTTACAGTTAAAATGAAAACCAGGATGAAAATGTGTTAAATGCTCGAAAACATGAAAATCCATGCTTAGCAAGTTGTTCCATGTCACATATGGTCGAATGCGCTCATTTCACTTAAAATCAATGTTCCTTGTCAAACGTGTGCTTTATGCTCTGAAAGGGCGTTAGAAACAGTTTGAAGGCGCTCCTGCGCTCGGAAAGCTGTTTTCATACACTCGTTGAAACAAAGTGTGTTTTCCCACTCGGAACAAGTGCATATCACAATACTTTGTTGAAAACTCGTTTCGGACGTGCTTTTACAGTTAAAATGACAAATAGGATGAAAATGTGTTAAAAGCTCGAAAACATGAAAACCCATGCTTAGAAAGTTGTTACATGTCACATATGCTCGAATGCACTCATAATCAATGTTCCTTGTAAAACGTTTCCTTTATGCTCTGAAAAGGCGTTAGAACCAGTTTGAAGGCGCTCCTGCGCTAGGAAAGCAGTTTTCATGGACTCGGTGACACAAAGTGTGTTTGCCCACTCGGAACAAGTGCATATCACAATACTTTGTTGAAAACTCGTTTCGGACGTGCTTTTACAGTTAAAATGAAAACCAGTATGAAAATGTGTTAAATGCTCGAAAACATGAAAATCCATGCTTAGCAAGTTGTTCCATGTCACATATGGTCGAATGCGCTCATTTCACTTAAAATCAATGTTCCTTGTCAAACGTGTGCTTTATGCTCTGAAAGGGCGTTAGAAACAGTTTGAAGGCGCTCCTGCGCTCGGAAAGCTGTTTTCATACACTCGTTGAAACAAAGTGTGTTTTCCCACTCGGAACAAGTGCATATCACAATACTTTGTTGAAAACTCGTTTCGGACGTGCTTTTACAGTTAAAATGACAAATAGGATGAAAATGTGTTAAAAGCTCGAAAACATGAAAACCCATGCTTAGAAAGTTGTTACATGTCACATATGCTCGAATGCACTCATTTCACTCAAAATCAATGTTCCTTGTAAAACGTTTCCTTTATGCTCTGAAAAGGCGTTAGAACCAGTTTGAAGGCGCTCCTGCGCTAGGAAAGCAGTTTTCATGGACTCGGTGACACAAAGTGTGTTTGCCCACTCGGAACAAGTGCATATCACAATACTTTGTTGAAAACTCGTTTCGGACGTGCTTTTACAGTTAAAATGACAACCAGGATGAAAATGTGTTAAATGCTCGAAAACATGAAAATCCATGCTTAGCAAGTTGTTCCATGTCACATATGGTCGAATGCGCTCATTTCACTTAAAATCAATGTTCCTTGTCAAACGTTTGCTTTATGCTCTGAAAAGGCGTTAGAAACAGTTTGAAGGCGCTCCTGCGCTCGGAAAGCTGTTTTCATACACTCGTTGAAACAAAGTGTGTTTTCCCACTCGGAACAAGTGCATATCACAATACTTTGTTGAAAACTCGTTTCGGACGTGCTTTTACAGTTAAAATGACAAATAGGATGAAAATGTGTTAAAAGCTCGAAAACATGAAAACCCATGCTTAGAAAGTTGTTACATGTCACATATGCTCGAATGCACTCATAATCAATGTTCCTTGTAAAACGTTTCCTTTATGCTCTGAAAAGGCGTTAGAACCAGTTTGAAGGCGCTCCTGCGCTAGGAAAGCAGTTTTCATGGACTCGGTGACACAAAGTGTGTTTGCCCACTCGGAACAAGTGCATATCACAATACTTTGTTGAAAACTCGTTTCGGACGTGCTTTTACAGTTAAAATGAAAACCAGTATGAAAATGTGTTAAATGCTCGAAAACATGAAAATCCATGCTTAGCAAGTTGTTCCATGTCACATATGGTCGAATGCGCTCATTTCACTTAAAATCAATGTTCCTTGTCAAACGTGTGCTTTATGCTCTGAAAGGGCGTTAGAAACAGTTTGAAGGCGCTCCTGCGCTCGGAAAGCTGTTTTCATACACTCGTTGAAACAAAGTGTGTTTTCCCACTCGGAACAAGTGCATATCACAATACTTTGTTGAAAACTCGTTTCGGACGTGCTTTTACAGTTAAAATGACAAATAGGATGAAAATGTGTTAAAAGCTCGAAAACATGAAAACCCATGCTTAGAAAGTTGTTACATGTCACATATGCTCGAATGCACTCATTTCACTCAAAATCAATGTTCCTTGTAAAACGTTTCCTTTATGCTCTGAAAAGGCGTTAGAACCAGTTTGAAGGCGCTCCTGCGCTAGGAAAGCAGTTTTCATGGACTCGGTGACACAAAGTGTGTTTGCCCACTCGGAACAAGTGCATATCACAATACTTTGTTGAAAACTCGTTTCGGACGTGCTTTTACAGTTAAAATGACAACCAGGATGAAAATGTGTTAAATGCTCGAAAACATGAAAATCCATGCTTAGCAAGTTGTTCCATGTCACATATGGTCGAATGCGCTCATTTCACTTAAAATCAATGTTCCTTGTCAAACGTTTGCTTTATGCTCTGAAAAGGCGTTAGAAACAGTTTGAAGGCGCTCCTGCGCTCGGAAAGCTGTTTTCATACACTCGTTGAAACAAAGTGTGTTTTCCCACTCGGAACAAGTGCATATCACAATACTTTGTTGAAAACTCGTTTCGGACGTGCTTTTACAGTTAAAATGACAAATAGGATGAAAATGTGTTAAAAGCTCGAAAACATGAAAACCCATGCTTAGAAAGTTGTTACATGTCACATATGCTCGAATGCACTCATAATCAATGTTCCTTGTAAAACGTTTCCTTTATGCTCTGAAAAGGCGTTAGAACCAGTTTGAAGGCGCTCCTGCGCTAGGAAAGCAGTTTTCATGGACTCGGTGACACAAAGTGTGTTTGCCCACTCGGAACAAGTGCATATCACAATACTTTGTTGAAAACTCGTTTCGGACGTGCTTTTACAGTTAAAATGACAAATAGGATGAAAATGTGTTAAAAGCTCGAAAACATGAAAACCCATGCTTAGAAAGTTGTTACATGTCACATATGCTCGAATGCACTCATTTCACTCAAAATCAATGTTCCTTGTAAAACGTTTCCTTTATGCTCTGAAAAGGCGTTAGAACCAGTTTGAAGGCGCTCCTGCGCTAGGAAAGCAGTTTTCATGCACTCGGTGACACAAAGTGTGTTTGCCCACTCTGAACAAGTGTGGGAAAATGACAACCAGGATGAAAATGTGTTAAATGCTCGAAAACATGAAAATCCATGCTTAGCAAGTTGTTCCATGTCACACATGATCGAATACAATCAAAATCAATGTTCCGTGTCAAACGTGTGCTTTATGCTCTGAAAAGGCGTTAGAAACAGTTTGAAGGCGCTCCTGCGCTCGGAAAGCTGTTTTCATACACTCGTTGAAACAAAGTGTGTTTTCCCACTCGGAACAAGTGCATATCACAATACTTTGTTGAAAACTCGTTTCGGACGTGCTTTTACAGTTAAAATGACAAATAGGATGAAAATGTGTTAAAAGCTCGAAAACGTGAAAACCCATGCTTAGAAAGTTGTTACATGTCACATATGCTCGAATGCACTCATAATCAATGTTCCTTGTAAAACGTTTCCTTTATGCTCTGAAAAGGCGTTAGAACCAGTTTGAAGGCGCTCCTGCGCTAGGAAAGCAGTTTTCATGGACTCGGTGACACAAAGTGTGTTTGCCCACTCGGAACAAGTGCATATCACAATACTTTGTTGAAAACTCGTTTCGGACGTGCTTTTACAGTTAAAATGACAAATAGGATGAAAATGTGTTAAAAGCTCGAAAACATGAAAACCCATGCTTAGAAAGTTGTTACATGTCACATATGCTCGAATGCACTCATTTCACTCAAAATCAATGTTCCTTGTAAAACGTTTCCTTTATGCTCTGAAAAGGCGTTAGAACCAGTTTGAAGGCGCTCCTGCGCTAGGAAAGCAGTTTTCATGCACTCGGTGACACAAAGTGTGTTTGCCCACTCTGAACAAGTGTGGGAAAATGACAACCAGGATGAAAATGTGTTAAATGCTCGAAAACATGAAAATCCATGCTTAGCAAGTTGTTCCATGTCACATATGATCGAATACAATCAAAATCAATGTTCCGTGTCAAACGTGTGCTTTATGCTCTGAAAAGGCGTTAGAAACAGTTTGAAGGCGCTCCTGCGCTCGGAAAGCTGTTTTCATACACTCGTTGAAACAAAGTGTGTTTTCCCACTCGGAACAAGTGCATATCACAATACTTTGTTGAAAACTCGTTTCGGACGTGCTTTTACAGTTAAAATGACAAATAGGATGAAAATGTGTTAAAAGCTCGAAAACGTGAAAACCCATGCTTAGAAAGTTGTTACATGTCACATATGCTCGAATGCACTCATAATCAATGTTCCTTGTAAAACGTTTCCTTTATGCTCTGAAAAGGCGTTAGAACCAGTTTGAAGGCGCTCCTGCGCTAGGAAAGCAGTTTTCATGGACTCGGTGACACAAAGTGTGTTTGCCCACTCGGAACAAGTGCATATCACAATACTTTGTTGAAAACTCGTTTCGGACGTGCTTTTACAGTTAAAATGACAACCAGGATGAAAATGTGTTAAATGCTCGAAAACATGAAAATCCATGCTTAGCAAGTTGTTCCATGTCACATATGGTCGAATGCGCTCATTTCACTTAAAATCAATGTTCCTTGTCAAACGTTTGCTTTATGCTCTGAAAAGGCGTTAGAAACAGTTTGAAGGCGCTCCTGCGCTCGGAAAGCTGTTTTCATACACTCGTTGAAACAAAGTGTGTTTTCCCACTCGGAACAAGTGCATATCACAATACTTTGTTGAAAACTCGTTTCGGACGTGCTTTTACAGTTAAAATGACAAATAGGATGAAAATGTGTTAAAAGCTCGAAAACATGAAAACCCATGCTTAGAAAGTTGTTACATGTCACATATGCTCGAATGCACTCATAATCAATGTTCCTTGTAAAACGTTTCCTTTATGCTCTGAAAAGGCGTTAGAACCAGTTTGAAGGCGCTCCTGCGCTAGGAAAGCAGTTTTCATGGACTCGGTGACACAAAGTGTGTTTGCCCACTCGGAACAAGTGCATATCACAATACTTTGTTGAAAACTCGTTTCGGACGTGCTTTTACAGTTAAAATGAAAACCAGGATGAAAATGTGTTAAATGCTCGAAAACATGAAAATCCATGCTTAGCAAGTTGTTCCATGTCACATATGGTCGAATGCGCTCATTTCACTTAAAATCAATGTTCCTTGTCAAACGTGTGCTTTATGCTCTGAAAGGGCGTTAGAAACAGTTTGAAGGCGCTCCTGCGCTCGGAAAGCTGTTTTCATACACTCGTTGAAACAAAGTGTGTTTTCCCACTCGGAACAAGTGCATATCACAATACTTTGTTGAAAACTCGTTTCGGACGTGCTTTTACAGTTAAAATGACAAATAGGATGAAAATGTGTTAAAAGCTCGAAAACATGAAAACCCATGCTTAGAAAGTTGTTACATGTCACATATGCTCGAATGCACTCATAATCAATGTTCCTTGTAAAACGTTTCCTTTATGCTCTGAAAAGGCGTTAGAACCAGTTTGAAGGCGCTCCTGCGCTAGGAAAGCAGTTTTCATGGACTCGGTGACACAAAGTGTGTTTGCCCACTCGGAACAAGTGCATATCACAATACTTTGTTGAAAACTCGTTTCGGACGTGCTTTTACAGTTAAAATGAAAACCAGTATGAAAATGTGTTAAATGCTCGAAAACATGAAAATCCATGCTTAGCAAGTTGTTCCATGTCACATATGGTCGAATGCGCTCATTTCACTTAAAATCAATGTTCCTTGTCAAACGTGTGCTTTATGCTCTGAAAGGGCGTTAGAAACAGTTTGAAGGCGCTCCTGCGCTCGGAAAGCTGTTTTCATACACTCGTTGAAACAAAGTGTGTTTTCCCACTCGGAACAAGTGCATATCACAATACTTTGTTGAAAACTCGTTTCGGACGTGCTTTTACAGTTAAAATGACAAATAGGATGAAAATGTGTTAAAAGCTCGAAAACATGAAAACCCATGCTTAGAAAGTTGTTACATGTCACATATGCTCGAATGCACTCATTTCACTCAAAATCAATGTTCCTTGTAAAACGTTTCCTTTATGCTCTGAAAAGGCGTTAGAACCAGTTTGAAGGCGCTCCTGCGCTAGGAAAGCAGTTTTCATGGACTCGGTGACACAAAGTGTGTTTGCCCACTCGGAACAAGTGCATATCACAATACTTTGTTGAAAACTCGTTTCGGACGTGCTTTTACAGTTAAAATGACAACCAGGATGAAAATGTGTTAAATGCTCGAAAACATGAAAATCCATGCTTAGCAAGTTGTTCCATGTCACATATGGTCGAATGCGCTCATTTCACTTAAAATCAATGTTCCTTGTCAAACGTTTGCTTTATGCTCTGAAAAGGCGTTAGAAACAGTTTGAAGGCGCTCCTGCGCTCGGAAAGCTGTTTTCATACACTCGTTGAAACAAAGTGTGTTTTCCCACTCGGAACAAGTGCATATCACAATACTTTGTTGAAAACTCGTTTCGGACGTGCTTTTACAGTTAAAATGACAAATAGGATGAAAATGTGTTAAAAGCTCGAAAACATGAAAACCCATGCTTAGAAAGTTGTTACATGTCACATATGCTCGAATGCACTCATAATCAATGTTCCTTGTAAAACGTTTCCTTTATGCTCTGAAAAGGCGTTAGAACCAGTTTGAAGGCGCTCCTGCGCTAGGAAAGCAGTTTTCATGGACTCGGTGACACAAAGTGTGTTTTCCCACTCGGAACAAGTGCATATCACAATACTTTGTTGAAAACTCGTTTCGGACGTGCTTTTACAGTTAAAATGAAAACCAGGATGAAAATGTGTTAAATGCTCGAAAACATGAAAATCCATGCTTAGCAAGTTGTTCCATGTCACATATGGTCGAATGCGCTCATTTCACTTAAAATCAATGTTCCTTGTCAAACGTGTGCTTTATGCTCTGAAAGGGCGTTAGAAACAGTTTGAAGGCGCTCCTGCGCTCGGAAAGCTGTTTTCATACACTCGTTGAAACAAAGTGTGTTTTCCCACTCGGAACAAGTGCATATCACAATACTTTGTTGAAAACTCGTTTCGGACGTGCTTTTACAGTTAAAATGACAAATAGGATGAAAATGTGTTAAAAGCTCGAAAACATGAAAACCCATGCTTAGAAAGTTGTTACATGTCACATATGCTCGAATGCACTCATAATCAATGTTCCTTGTAAAACGTTTCCTTTATGCTCTGAAAAGGCGTTAGAACCAGTTTGAAGGCGCTCCTGCGCTAGGAAAGCAGTTTTCATGGACTCGGTGACACAAAGTGTGTTTGCCCACTCGGAACAAGTGCATATCACAATACTTTGTTGAAAACTCGTTTCGGACGTGCTTTTACAGTTAAAATGACAACCAGGATGAAAATGTGTTAAATGCTCGAAAACATGAAAATCCATGCTTAGCAAGTTGTTCCATGTCACATATGGTCGAATGCGCTCATTTCACTTAAAATCAATGTTCCTTGTCAAACGTTTGCTTTATGCTCTGAAAAGGCGTTAGAAACAGTTTGAAGGCGCTCCTGCGCTCGGAAAGCTGTTTTCATACACTCGTTGAAACAAAGTGTGTTTTCCCACTCGGAACAAGTGCATATCACAATACTTTGTTGAAAACTCGTTTCGGACGTGCTTTTACAGTTAAAATGACAAATAGGATGAAAATGTGTTAAAAGCTCGAAAACATGAAAACCCATGCTTAGAAAGTTGTTACATGTCACATATGCTCGAATGCACTCATAATCAATGTTCCTTGTAAAACGTTTCCTTTATGCTCTGAAAAGGCGTTAGAACCAGTTTGAAGGCGCTCCTGCGCTAGGAAAGCAGTTTTCATGGACTCGGTGACACAAAGTGTGTTTTCCCACTCGGAACAAGTGCATATCACAATACTTTGTTGAAAACTCGTTTCGGACGTGCTTTTACAGTTAAAATGAAAACCAGTATGAAAATGTGTTAAATGCTCGAAAACATGAAAATCCATGCTTAGCAAGTTGTTCCATGTCACATATGGTCGAATGCGCTCATTTCACTTAAAATCAATGTTCCTTGTCAAACGTGTGCTTTATGCTCTGAAAGGGCGTTAGAAACAGTTTGAAGGCGCTCCTGCGCTCGGAAAGCTGTTTTCATACACTCGTTGAAACAAAGTGTGTTTTCCCACTCGGAACAAGTGCATATCACAATACTTTGTTGAAAACTCGTTTCGGACGTGCTTTTACAGTTAAAATGACAAATAGGATGAAAATGTGTTAAAAGCTCGAAAACATGAAAACCCATGCTTAGAAAGTTGTTACATGTCACATATGCTCGAATGCACTCATAATCAATGTTCCTTGTAAAACGTTTCCTTTATGCTCTGAAAAGGCGTTAGAACCAGTTTGAAGGCGCTCCTGCGCTAGGAAAGCAGTTTTCATGGACTCGGTGACACAAAGTGTGTTTGCCCACTCGGAACAAGTGCATATCACAATACTTTGTTGAAAACTCGTTTCGGACGTGCTTTTACAGTTAAAATGACAACCAGGATGAAAATGTGTTAAATGCTCGAAAACATGAAAATCCATGCTTAGCAAGTTGTTCCATGTCACATATGGTCGAATGCGCTCATTTCACTTAAAATCAATGTTCCTTGTCAAACGTTTGCTTTATGCTCTGAAAAGGCGTTAGAAACAGTTTGAAGGCGCTCCTGCGCTCGGAAAGCTGTTTTCATACACTCGTTGAAACAAAGTGTGTTTTCCCACTCGGAACAAGTGCATATCACAATACTTTGTTGAAAACTCGTTTCGGACGTGCTTTTACAGTTAAAATGACAAATAGGATGAAAATGTGTTAAAAGCTCGAAAACATGAAAACCCATGCTTAGAAAGTTGTTACATGTCACATATGCTCGAATGCACTCATAATCAATGTTCCTTGTAAAACGTTTCCTTTATGCTCTGAAAAGGCGTTAGAACCAGTTTGAAGGCGCTCCTGCGCTAGGAAAGCAGTTTTCATGGACTCGGTGACACAAAGTGTGTTTGCCCACTCGGAACAAGTGCATATCACAATACTTTGTTGAAAACTCGTTTCGGACGTGCTTTTACAGTTAAAATGAAAACCAGGATGAAAATGTGTTAAATGCTCGAAAACATGAAAATCCATGCTTAGCAAGTTGTTCCATGTCACATATGGTCGAATGCGCTCATTTCACTTAAAATCAATGTTCCTTGTCAAACGTGTGCTTTATGCTCTGAAAGGGCGTTAGAAACAGTTTGAAGGCGCTCCTGCGCTCGGAAAGCTGTTTTCATACACTCGTTGAAACAAAGTGTGTTTTCCCACTCGGAACAAGTGCATATCACAATACTTTGTTGAAAACTCGTTTCGGACGTGCTTTTACAGTTAAAATGACAAATAGGATGAAAATGTGTTAAAAGCTCGAAAACATGAAAACCCATGCTTAGAAAGTTGTTACATGTCACATATGCTCGAATGCACTCATTTCACTCAAAATCAATGTTCCTTGTAAAACGTTTCCTTTATGCTCTGAAAAGGCGTTAGAACCAGTTTGAAGGCGCTCCTGCGCTAGGAAAGCAGTTTTCATGCACTCGGTGACACAAAGTGTGTTTGCCCACTCTGAACAAGTGTGGGAAAATGACAACCAGGATGAAAATGTGTTAAATGCTCGAAAACATGAAAATCCATGCTTAGCAAGTTGTTCCATGTCACATATGATCGAATACAATCAAAATCAATGTTCCGTGTCAAACGTGTGCTTTATGCTCTGAAAAGGCGTTAGAAACAGTTTGAAGGCGCTCCTGCGCTCGGAAAGCTGTTTTCATACACTCGTTGAAACAAAGTGTGTTTTCCCACTCGGAACAAGTGCATATCACAATACTTTGTTGAAAACTCGTTTCGGACGTGCTTTTACAGTTAAAATGACAAATAGGATGAAAATGTGTTAAAAGCTCGAAAACATGAAAACCCATGCTTAGAAAGTTGTTACATGTCACATATGCTCGAATGCACTCATAATCAATGTTCCTTGTAAAACGTTTCCTTTATGCTCTGAAAAGGCGTTAGAACCAGTTTGAAGGCGCTCCTGCGCTAGGAAAGCAGTTTTCATGGACTCGGTGACACAAAGTGTGTTTGCCCACTCGGAACAAGTGCATATCACAATACTTTGTTGAAAACTCGTTTCGGACGTGCTTTTACAGTTAAAATGAAAACCAGGATGAAAATGTGTTAAATGCTCGAAAACATGAAAATCCATGCTTAGCAAGTTGTTCCATGTCACATATGGTCGAATGCGCTCATTTCACTTAAAATCAATGTTCCTTGTCAAACGTGTGCTTTATGCTCTGAAAGGGCGTTAGAAACAGTTTGAAGGCGCTCCTGCGCTCGGAAAGCTGTTTTCATACACTCGTTGAAACAAAGTGTGTTTTCCCACTCGGAACAAGTGCATATCACAATACTTTGTTGAAAACTCGTTTCGGACGTGCTTTTACAGTTAAAATGACAAATAGGATGAAAATGTGTTAAAAGCTCGAAAACATGAAAACCCATGCTTAGAAAGTTGTTACATGTCACATATGCTCGAATGCACTCATTTCACTCAAAATCAATGTTCCTTGTAAAACGTTTCCTTTATGCTCTGAAAAGGCGTTAGAACCAGTTTGAAGGCGCTCCTGCGCTAGGAAAGCAGTTTTCATGCACTCGGTGACACAAAGTGTGTTTGCCCACTCTGAACAAGTGTGGGAAAATGACAACCAGGATGAAAATGTGTTAAATGCTCGAAAACATGAAAATCCATGCTTAGCAAGTTGTTCCATGTCACATATGATCGAATACAATCAAAATCAATGTTCCGTGTCAAACGTGTGCTTTATGCTCTGAAAAGGCGTTAGAAACAGTTTGAAGGCGCTCCTGCGCTCGGAAAGCTGTTTTCATACACTCGTTGAAACAAAGTGTGTTTTCCCACTCGGAACAAGTGCATATCACAATACTTTGTTGAAAACTCGTTTCGGACGTGCTTTTACAGTTAAAATGACAAATAGGATGAAAATGCGTTAAAAGCTCGAAAACATGAAAACCCATGCTTAGAAAGTTGTTACATGTCACATATGCTCGAATGCACTCATAATCAATGTTCCTTGTAAAACGTTTCCTTTATGCTCTGAAAAGGCGTTAGAACCAGTTTGAAGGCGCTCCTGCGCTAGGAAAGCAGTTTTCATGGACTCGGTG
This sequence comes from Neoarius graeffei, assembly GCF_027579695.1. NCBI lineage: Eukaryota > Metazoa > Chordata > Actinopteri > Siluriformes > Ariidae > Neoarius > Neoarius graeffei. The sequence goes on from NC_083573.1 coordinate 22,173,447, forward strand.
ACACAAAGTGTGTTTGCCCACTCGGAACAAGTGCATATCACAATACTTTGTTGAAAACTCGTTTCGGACGTGCTTTTACAGTTAAAATGACAACCAGGATGAAAATGTGTTAAATGCTCGAAAACATGAAAATCCATGCTTAGCAAGTTGTTCCATGTCACATATGGTCGAATGCGCTCATTTCACTTAAAATCAATGTTCCTTGTCAAACGTTTGCTTTATGCTCTGAAAAGGCGTTAGAAACAGTTTGAAGGCGCTCCTGCGCTCGGAAAGCTGTTTTCATACACTCGTTGAAACAAAGTGTGTTTTCCCACTCGGAACAAGTGCATATCACAATACTTTGTTGAAAACTCGTTTCGGACGTGCTTTTACAGTTAAAATGACAAATAGGATGAAAATGTGTTAAAAGCTCGAAAACATGAAAACCCATGCTTAGAAAGTTGTTACATGTCACATATGCTCGAATGCACTCATTTCACTCAAAATCAATGTTCCTTGTCAAACGTGTGCTTTATGCTCTGAAAGGGCGTTAGAAACAGTTTGAAGGCGCTCCTGCGCTCGGAAAGCTGTTTTCATACACTCGTTGAAACAAAGTGTGTTTTCCCACTCGGAACAAGTGCATATCACAATACTTTGTTGAAAACTCGTTTCGGACGTGCTTTTACAGTTAAAATGACAAATAGGATGAAAATGTGTTAAAAGCTCGAAAACATGAAAACCCATGCTTAGAAAGTTGTTACATGTCACATATGCTCGAATGCACTCATAATCAATGTTCCTTGTAAAACGTTTCCTTTATGCTCTGAAAAGGCGTTAGAACCAGTTTGAAGGCGCTCCTGCGCTAGGAAAGCAGTTTTCATGCACTCGGTGACACAAAGTGTGTTTGCCCACTCGGAACAAGTGCATATCACAATACTTTGTTGAAAACTCGTTTCGGACGTGCTTTTACAGTTAAAATGACAACCAGGATGAAAATGTGTTAAATGCTCGAAAACATGAAAATCCATGCTTAGCAAGTTGTTCCATGTCACATATGGTCGAATGCGCTCATTTCACTTAAAATCAATGTTCCTTGTCAAACGTTTGCTTTATGCTCTGAAAAGGCGTTAGAAACAGTTTGAAGGCGCTCCTGCGCTCGGAAAGCTGTTTTCATACACTCGTTGAAACAAAGTGTGTTTTCCCACTCGGAACAAGTGCATATCACAATACTTTGTTGAAAACTCGTTTCGGACGTGCTTTTACAGTTAAAATGACAAATAGGATGAAAATGTGTTAAAAGCTCGAAAACATGAAAACCCATGCTTAGAAAGTTGTTACATGTCACATATGCTCGAATGCACTCATAATCAATGTTCCTTGTAAAACGTTTCCTTTATGCTCTGAAAAGGCGTTAGAACCAGTTTGAAGGCGCTCCTGCGCTAGGAAAGCAGTTTTCATGGACTCGGTGACACAAAGTGTGTTTGCCCACTCGGAACAAGTGCATATCACAATACTTTGTTGAAAACTCGTTTCGGACGTGCTTTTACAGTTAAAATGAAAACCAGTATGAAAATGTGTTAAATGCTCGAAAACATGAAAATCCATGCTTAGCAAGTTGTTCCATGTCACATATGGTCGAATGCGCTCATTTCACTTAAAATCAATGTTCCTTGTCAAACGTGTGCTTTATGCTCTGAAAGGGCGTTAGAAACAGTTTGAAGGCGCTCCTGCGCTCGGAAAGCTGTTTTCATACACTCGTTGAAACAAAGTGTGTTTTCCCACTCGGAACAAGTGCATATCACAATACTTTGTTGAAAACTCGTTTCGGACGTGCTTTTACAGTTAAAATGACAAATAGGATGAAAATGTGTTAAAAGCTCGAAAACATGAAAACCCATGCTTAGAAAGTTGTTACATGTCACATATGCTCGAATGCACTCATTTCACTCAAAATCAATGTTCCTTGTAAAACGTTTCCTTTATGCTCTGAAAAGGCGTTAGAACCAGTTTGAAGGCGCTCCTGCGCTAGGAAAGCAGTTTTCATGGACTCGGTGACACAAAGTGTGTTTGCCCACTCGGAACAAGTGCATATCACAATACTTTGTTGAAAACTCGTTTCGGACGTGCTTTTACAGTTAAAATGACAACCAGGATGAAAATGTGTTAAATGCTCGAAAACATGAAAATCCATGCTTAGCAAGTTGTTCCATGTCACATATGGTCGAATGCGCTCATTTCACTTAAAATCAATGTTCCTTGTCAAACGTTTGCTTTATGCTCTGAAAAGGCGTTAGAAACAGTTTGAAGGCGCTCCTGCGCTCGGAAAGCTGTTTTCATACACTCGTTGAAACAAAGTGTGTTTTCCCACTCGGAACAAGTGCATATCACAATACTTTGTTGAAAACTCGTTTCGGACGTGCTTTTACAGTTAAAATGACAAATAGGATGAAAATGTGTTAAAAGCTCGAAAACATGAAAACCCATGCTTAGAAAGTTGTTACATGTCACATATGCTCGAATGCACTCATAATCAATGTTCCTTGTAAAACGTTTCCTTTATGCTCTGAAAAGGCGTTAGAACCAGTTTGAAGGCGCTCCTGCGCTAGGAAAGCAGTTTTCATGGACTCGGTGACACAAAGTGTGTTTTCCCACTCGGAACAAGTGCATATCACAATACTTTGTTGAAAACTCGTTTCGGACGTGCTTTTACAGTTAAAATGAAAACCAGGATGAAAATGTGTTAAATGCTCGAAAACATGAAAATCCATGCTTAGCAAGTTGTTCCATGTCACATATGGTCGAATGCGCTCATTTCACTTAAAATCAATGTTCCTTGTCAAACGTGTGCTTTATGCTCTGAAAGGGCGTTAGAAACAGTTTGAAGGCGCTCCTGCGCTCGGAAAGCTGTTTTCATACACTCGTTGAAACAAAGTGTGTTTTCCCACTCGGAACAAGTGCATATCACAATACTTTGTTGAAAACTCGTTTCGGACGTGCTTTTACAGTTAAAATGACAAATAGGATGAAAATGTGTTAAAAGCTCGAAAACATGAAAACCCATGCTTAGAAAGTTGTTACATGTCACATATGCTCGAATGCACTCATAATCAATGTTCCTTGTAAAACGTTTCCTTTATGCTCTGAAAAGGCGTTAGAACCAGTTTGAAGGCGCTCCTGCGCTAGGAAAGCAGTTTTCATGGACTCGGTGACACAAAGTGTGTTTGCCCACTCGGAACAAGTGCATATCACAATACTTTGTTGAAAACTCGTTTCGGACGTGCTTTTACAGTTAAAATGACAACCAGGATGAAAATGTGTTAAATGCTCGAAAACATGAAAATCCATGCTTAGCAAGTTGTTCCATGTCACATATGGTCGAATGCGCTCATTTCACTTAAAATCAATGTTCCTTGTCAAACGTTTGCTTTATGCTCTGAAAAGGCGTTAGAAACAGTTTGAAGGCGCTCCTGCGCTCGGAAAGCTGTTTTCATACACTCGTTGAAACAAAGTGTGTTTTCCCACTCGGAACAAGTGCATATCACAATACTTTGTTGAAAACTCGTTTCGGACGTGCTTTTACAGTTAAAATGACAAATAGGATGAAAATGTGTTAAAAGCTCGAAAACATGAAAACCCATGCTTAGAAAGTTGTTACATGTCACATATGCTCGAATGCACTCATAATCAATGTTCCTTGTAAAACGTTTCCTTTATGCTCTGAAAAGGCGTTAGAACCAGTTTGAAGGCGCTCCTGCGCTAGGAAAGCAGTTTTCATGGACTCGGTGACACAAAGTGTGTTTTCCCACTCGGAACAAGTGCATATCACAATACTTTGTTGAAAACTCGTTTCGGACGTGCTTTTACAGTTAAAATGAAAACCAGTATGAAAATGTGTTAAATGCTCGAAAACATGAAAATCCATGCTTAGCAAGTTGTTCCATGTCACATATGGTCGAATGCGCTCATTTCACTTAAAATCAATGTTCCTTGTCAAACGTGTGCTTTATGCTCTGAAAGGGCGTTAGAAACAGTTTGAAGGCGCTCCTGCGCTCGGAAAGCTGTTTTCATACACTCGTTGAAACAAAGTGTGTTTTCCCACTCGGAACAAGTGCATATCACAATACTTTGTTGAAAACTCGTTTCGGACGTGCTTTTACAGTTAAAATGACAAATAGGATGAAAATGTGTTAAAAGCTCGAAAACATGAAAACCCATGCTTAGAAAGTTGTTACATGTCACATATGCTCGAATGCACTCATAATCAATGTTCCTTGTAAAACGTTTCCTTTATGCTCTGAAAAGGCGTTAGAACCAGTTTGAAGGCGCTCCTGCGCTAGGAAAGCAGTTTTCATGGACTCGGTGACACAAAGTGTGTTTGCCCACTCGGAACAAGTGCATATCACAATACTTTGTTGAAAACTCGTTTCGGACGTGCTTTTACAGTTAAAATGACAACCAGGATGAAAATGTGTTAAATGCTCGAAAACATGAAAATCCATGCTTAGCAAGTTGTTCCATGTCACATATGGTCGAATGCGCTCATTTCACTTAAAATCAATGTTCCTTGTCAAACGTTTGCTTTATGCTCTGAAAAGGCGTTAGAAACAGTTTGAAGGCGCTCCTGCGCTCGGAAAGCTGTTTTCATACACTCGTTGAAACAAAGTGTGTTTTCCCACTCGGAACAAGTGCATATCACAATACTTTGTTGAAAACTCGTTTCGGACGTGCTTTTACAGTTAAAATGACAAATAGGATGAAAATGTGTTAAAAGCTCGAAAACATGAAAACCCATGCTTAGAAAGTTGTTACATGTCACATATGCTCGAATGCACTCATAATCAATGTTCCTTGTAAAACGTTTCCTTTATGCTCTGAAAAGGCGTTAGAACCAGTTTGAAGGCGCTCCTGCGCTAGGAAAGCAGTTTTCATGGACTCGGTGACACAAAGTGTGTTTGCCCACTCGGAACAAGTGCATATCACAATACTTTGTTGAAAACTCGTTTCGGACGTGCTTTTACAGTTAAAATGAAAACCAGGATGAAAATGTGTTAAATGCTCGAAAACATGAAAATCCATGCTTAGCAAGTTGTTCCATGTCACATATGGTCGAATGCGCTCATTTCACTTAAAATCAATGTTCCTTGTCAAACGTGTGCTTTATGCTCTGAAAGGGCGTTAGAAACAGTTTGAAGGCGCTCCTGCGCTCGGAAAGCTGTTTTCATACACTCGTTGAAACAAAGTGTGTTTTCCCACTCGGAACAAGTGCATATCACAATACTTTGTTGAAAACTCGTTTCGGACGTGCTTTTACAGTTAAAATGACAAATAGGATGAAAATGTGTTAAAAGCTCGAAAACATGAAAACCCATGCTTAGAAAGTTGTTACATGTCACATATGCTCGAATGCACTCATTTCACTCAAAATCAATGTTCCTTGTAAAACGTTTCCTTTATGCTCTGAAAAGGCGTTAGAACCAGTTTGAAGGCGCTCCTGCGCTAGGAAAGCAGTTTTCATGCACTCGGTGACACAAAGTGTGTTTGCCCACTCTGAACAAGTGTGGGAAAATGACAACCAGGATGAAAATGTGTTAAATGCTCGAAAACATGAAAATCCATGCTTAGCAAGTTGTTCCATGTCACATATGATCGAATACAATCAAAATCAATGTTCCGTGTCAAACGTGTGCTTTATGCTCTGAAAAGGCGTTAGAAACAGTTTGAAGGCGCTCCTGCGCTCGGAAAGCTGTTTTCATACACTCGTTGAAACAAAGTGTGTTTTCCCACTCGGAACAAGTGCATATCACAATACTTTGTTGAAAACTCGTTTCGGACGTGCTTTTACAGTTAAAATGACAAATAGGATGAAAATGTGTTAAAAGCTCGAAAACATGAAAACCCATGCTTAGAAAGTTGTTACATGTCACATATGCTCGAATGCACTCATAATCAATGTTCCTTGTAAAACGTTTCCTTTATGCTCTGAAAAGGCGTTAGAACCAGTTTGAAGGCGCTCCTGCGCTAGGAAAGCAGTTTTCATGGACTCGGTGACACAAAGTGTGTTTGCCCACTCGGAACAAGTGCATATCACAATACTTTGTTGAAAACTCGTTTCGGACGTGCTTTTACAGTTAAAATGAAAACCAGGATGAAAATGTGTTAAATGCTCGAAAACATGAAAATCCATGCTTAGCAAGTTGTTCCATGTCACATATGGTCGAATGCGCTCATTTCACTTAAAATCAATGTTCCTTGTCAAACGTGTGCTTTATGCTCTGAAAGGGCGTTAGAAACAGTTTGAAGGCGCTCCTGCGCTCGGAAAGCTGTTTTCATACACTCGTTGAAACAAAGTGTGTTTTCCCACTCGGAACAAGTGCATATCACAATACTTTGTTGAAAACTCGTTTCGGACGTGCTTTTACAGTTAAAATGACAAATAGGATGAAAATGTGTTAAAAGCTCGAAAACATGAAAACCCATGCTTAGAAAGTTGTTACATGTCACATATGCTCGAATGCACTCATTTCACTCAAAATCAATGTTCCTTGTAAAACGTTTCCTTTATGCTCTGAAAAGGCGTTAGAACCAGTTTGAAGGCGCTCCTGCGCTAGGAAAGCAGTTTTCATGCACTCGGTGACACAAAGTGTGTTTGCCCACTCTGAACAAGTGTGGGAAAATGACAACCAGGATGAAAATGTGTTAAATGCTCGAAAACATGAAAATCCATGCTTAGCAAGTTGTTCCATGTCACATATGATCGAATACAATCAAAATCAATGTTCCGTGTCAAACGTGTGCTTTATGCTCTGAAAAGGCGTTAGAAACAGTTTGAAGGCGCTCCTGCGCTCGGAAAGCTGTTTTCATACACTCGTTGAAACAAAGTGTGTTTTCCCACTCGGAACAAGTGCATATCACAATACTTTGTTGAAAACTCGTTTCGGACGTGCTTTTACAGTTAAAATGACAAATAGGATGAAAATGCGTTAAAAGCTCGAAAACATGAAAACCCATGCTTAGAAAGTTGTTACATGTCACATATGCTCGAATGCACTCATAATCAATGTTCCTTGTAAAACGTTTCCTTTATGCTCTGAAAAGGCGTTAGAACCAGTTTGAAGGCGCTCCTGCGCTAGGAAAGCAGTTTTCATGGACTCGGTGACACAAAGTGTGTTTGCCCACTCGGAACAAGTGCATATCACAATACTTTGTTGAAAACTCGTTTCGGACGTGCTTTTACAGTTAAAATGACAACCAGGATGAAAATGTGTTAAATGCTCGAAAACATGAAAATCCATGCTTAGCAAGTTGTTCCATGTCACATATGGTCGAATGCGCTCATTTCACTTAAAATCAATGTTCCTTGTCAAACGTTTGCTTTATGCTCTGAAAAGGCGTTAGAAACAGTTTGAAGGCGCTCCTGCGCTCGGAAAGCTGTTTTCATACACTCGTTGAAACAAAGTGTGTTTTCCCACTCGGAACAAGTGCATATCACAATACTTTGTTGAAAACTCGTTTCGGACGTGCTTTTACAGTTAAAATGACAAATAGGATGAAAATGTGTTAAAAGCTCGAAAACATGAAAACCCATGCTTAGAAAGTTGTTACATGTCACATATGCTCGAATGCACTCATAATCAATGTTCCTTGTAAAACGTTTCCTTTATGCTCTGAAAAGGCGTTAGAACCAGTTTGAAGGCGCTCCTGCGCTAGGAAAGCAGTTTTCATGGACTCGGTGACACAAAGTGTGTTTGCCCACTCGGAACAAGTGCATATCACAATACTTTGTTGAAAACTCGTTTCGGACGTGCTTTTACAGTTAAAATGAAAACCAGTATGAAAATGTGTTAAATGCTCGAAAACATGAAAATCCATGCTTAGCAAGTTGTTCCATGTCACATATGGTCGAATGCGCTCATTTCACTTAAAATCAATGTTCCTTGTCAAACGTGTGCTTTATGCTCTGAAAGGGCGTTAGAAACAGTTTGAAGGCGCTCCTGCGCTCGGAAAGCTGTTTTCATACACTCGTTGAAACAAAGTGTGTTTTCCCACTCGGAACAAGTGCATATCACAATACTTTGTTGAAAACTCGTTTCGGACGTGCTTTTACAGTTAAAATGACAAATAGGATGAAAATGTGTTAAAAGCTCGAAAACATGAAAACCCATGCTTAGAAAGTTGTTACATGTCACATATGCTCGAATGCACTCATTTCACTCAAAATCAATGTTCCTTGTAAAACGTTTCCTTTATGCTCTGAAAAGGCGTTAGAACCAGTTTGAAGGCGCTCCTGCGCTAGGAAAGCAGTTTTCATGGACTCGGTGACACAAAGTGTGTTTGCCCACTCGGAACAAGTGCATATCACAATACTTTGTTGAAAACTCGTTTCGGACGTGCTTTTACAGTTAAAATGACAACCAGGATGAAAATGTGTTAAATGCTCGAAAACATGAAAATCCATGCTTAGCAAGTTGTTCCATGTCACATATGGTCGAATGCGCTCATTTCACTTAAAATCAATGTTCCTTGTCAAACGTTTGCTTTATGCTCTGAAAAGGCGTTAGAAACAGTTTGAAGGCGCTCCTGCGCTCGGAAAGCTGTTTTCATACACTCGTTGAAACAAAGTGTGTTTTCCCACTCGGAACAAGTGCATATCACAATACTTTGTTGAAAACTCGTTTCGGACGTGCTTTTACAGTTAAAATGACAAATAGGATGAAAATGTGTTAAAAGCTCGAAAACATGAAAACCCATGCTTAGAAAGTTGTTACATGTCACATATGCTCGAATGCACTCATAATCAATGTTCCTTGTAAAACGTTTCCTTTATGCTCTGAAAAGGCGTTAGAACCAGTTTGAAGGCGCTCCTGCGCTAGGAAAGCAGTTTTCATGGACTCGGTGACACAAAGTGTGTTTGCCCACTCGGAACAAGTGCATATCACAATACTTTGTTGAAAACTCGTTTCGGACGTGCTTTTACAGTTAAAATGAAAACCAGGATGAAAATGTGTTAAATGCTCGAAAACATGAAAATCCATGCTTAGCAAGTTGTTCCATGTCACATATGGTCGAATGCGCTCATTTCACTTAAAATCAATGTTCCTTGTCAAACGTGTGCTTTATGCTCTGAAAGGGCGTTAGAAACAGTTTGAAGGCGCTCCTGCGCTCGGAAAGCTGTTTTCATACACTCGTTGAAACAAAGTGTGTTTTCCCACTCGGAACAAGTGCATATCACAATACTTTGTTGAAAACTCGTTTCGGACGTGCTTTTACAGTTAAAATGACAAATAGGATGAAAATGTGTTAAAAGCTCGAAAACATGAAAACCCATGCTTAGAAAGTTGTTACATGTCACATATGCTCGAATGCACTCATTTCACTCAAAATCAATGTTCCTTGTAAAACGTTTCCTTTATGCTCTGAAAAGGCGTTAGAACCAGTTTGAAGGCGCTCCTGCGCTAGGAAAGCAGTTTTCATGGACTCGGTGACACAAAGTGTGTTTGCCCACTCGGAACAAGTGCATATCACAATACTTTGTTGAAAACTCGTTTCGGACGTGCTTTTACAGTTAAAATGACAACCAGGATGAAAATGTGTTAAATGCTCGAAAACATGAAAATCCATGCTTAGCAAGTTGTTCCATGTCACATATGGTCGAATGCGCTCATTTCACTTAAAATCAATGTTCCTTGTCAAACGTTTGCTTTATGCTCTGAAAAGGCGTTAGAAACAGTTTGAAGGCGCTCCTGCGCTCGGAAAGCTGTTTTCATACACTCGTTGAAACAAAGTGTGTTTTCCCACTCGGAACAAGTGCATATCACAATACTTTGTTGAAAACTCGTTTCGGACGTGCTTTTACAGTTAAAATGACAAATAGGATGAAAATGTGTTAAAAGCTCGAAAACATGAAAACCCATGCTTAGAAAGTTGTTACATGTCACATATGCTCGAATGCACTCATAATCAATGTTCCTTGTAAAACGTTTCCTTTATGCTCTGAAAAGGCGTTAGAACCAGTTTGAAGGCGCTCCTGCGCTAGGAAAGCAGTTTTCATGGACTCGGTGACACAAAGTGTGTTTGCCCACTCGGAACAAGTGCATATCACAATACTTTGTTGAAAACTCGTTTCGGACGTGCTTTTACAGTTAAAATGACAAATAGGATGAAAATGTGTTAAAAGCTCGAAAACATGAAAACCCATGCTTAGAAAGTTGTTACATGTCACATATGCTCGAATGCACTCATTTCACTCAAAATCAATGTTCCTTGTAAAACGTTTCCTTTATGCTCTGAAAAGGCGTTAGAACCAGTTTGAAGGCGCTCCTGCGCTAGGAAAGCAGTTTTCATGCACTCGGTGACACAAAGTGTGTTTGCCCACTCTGAACAAGTGTGGGAAAATGACAACCAGGATGAAAATGTGTTAAATGCTCGAAAACATGAAAATCCATGCTTAGCAAGTTGTTCCATGTCACATATGATCGAATACAATCAAAATCAATGTTCCGTGTCAAACGTGTGCTTTATGCTCTGAAAAGGCGTTAGAAACAGTTTGAAGGCGCTCCTGCGCTCGGAAAGCTGTTTTCATACACTCGTTGAAACAAAGTGTGTTTTCCCACTCGGAACAAGTGCATATCACAATACTTTGTTGAAAACTCGTTTCGGACGTGCTTTTACAGTTAAAATGACAAATAGGATGAAAATGTGTTAAAAGCTCGAAAACGTGAAAACCCATGCTTAGAAAGTTGTTACATGTCACATATGCTCGAATGCACTCATAATCAATGTTCCTTGTAAAACGTTTCCTTTATGCTCTGAAAAGGCGTTAGAACCAGTTTGAAGGCGCTCCTGCGCTAGGAAAGCAGTTTTCATGGACTCGGTGACACAAAGTGTGTTTGCCCACTCGGAACAAGTGCATATCACAATACTTTGTTGAAAACTCGTTTCGGACGTGCTTTTACAGTTAAAATGACAAATAGGATGAAAATGTGTTAAAAGCTCGAAAACATGAAAACCCATGCTTAGAAAGTTGTTACATGTCACATATGCTCGAATGCACTCATTTCACTCAAAATCAATGTTCCTTGTAAAACGTTTCCTTTATGCTCTGAAAAGGCGTTAGAACCAGTTTGAAGGCGCTCCTGCGCTAGGAAAGCAGTTTTCATGCACTCGGTGACACAAAGTGTGTTTGCCCACTCTGAACAAGTGTGGGAAAATGACAACCAGGATGAAAATGTGTTAAATGCTCGAAAACATGAAAATCCATGCTTAGCAAGTTGTTCCATGTCACATATGATCGAATACAATCAAAATCAATGTTCCGTGTCAAACGTGTGCTTTATGCTCTGAAAAGGCGTTAGAAACAGTTTGAAGGCGCTCCTGCGCTCGGAAAGCTGTTTTCATACACTCGTTGAAACAAAGTGTGTTTTCCCACTCGGAACAAGTGCATATCACAATACTTTGTTGAAAACTCGTTTCGGACGTGCTTTTACAGTTAAAATGACAAATAGGATGAAAATGTGTTAAAAGCTCGAAAACGTGAAAACCCATGCTTAGAAAGTTGTTACATGTCACATATGCTCGAATGCACTCATAATCAATGTTCCTTGTAAAACGTTTCCTTTATGCTCTGAAAAGGCGTTAGAACCAGTTTGAAGGCGCTCCTGCGCTAGGAAAGCAGTTTTCATGGACTCGGTGACACAAAGTGTGTTTGCCCACTCGGAACAAGTGCATATCACAATACTTTGTTGAAAACTCGTTTCGGACGTGCTTTTACAGTTAAAATGACAACCAGGATGAAAATGTGTTAAATGCTCGAAAACATGAAAATCCATGCTTAGCAAGTTGTTCCATGTCACATATGGTCGAATGCGCTCATTTCACTTAAAATCAATGTTCCTTGTCAAACGTTTGCTTTATGCTCTGAAAAGGCGTTAGAAACAGTTTGAAGGCGCTCCTGCGCTCGGAAAGCTGTTTTCATACACTCGTTGAAACAAAGTGTGTTTTCCCACTCGGAACAAGTGCATATCACAATACTTTGTTGAAAACTCGTTTCGGACGTGCTTTTACAGTTAAAATGACAAATAGGATGAAAATGTGTTAAAAGCTCGAAAACATGAAAACCCATGCTTAGAAAGTTGTTACATGTCACATATGCTCGAATGCACTCATAATCAATGTTCCTTGTAAAACGTTTCCTTTATGCTCTGAAAAGGCGTTAGAACCAGTTTGAAGGCGCTCCTGCGCTAGGAAAGCAGTTTTCATGGACTCGGTGACACAAAGTGTGTTTGCCCACTCGGAACAAGTGCATATCACAATACTTTGTTGAAAACTCGTTTCGGACGTGCTTTTACAGTTAAAATGAAAACCAGGATGAAAATGTGTTAAATGCTCGAAAACATGAAAATCCATGCTTAGCAAGTTGTTCCATGTCACATATGGTCGAATGCGCTCATTTCACTTAAAATCAATGTTCCTTGTCAAACGTGTGCTTTATGCTCTGAAAGGGCGTTAGAAACAGTTTGAAGGCGCTCCTGCGCTCGGAAAGCTGTTTTCATACACTCGTTGAAACAAAGTGTGTTTTCCCACTCGGAACAAGTGCATATCACAATACTTTGTTGAAAACTCGTTTCGGACGTGCTTTTACAGTTAAAATGACAAATAGGATGAAAATGTGTTAAAAGCTCGAAAACATGAAAACCCATGCTTAGAAAGTTGTTACATGTCACATATGCTCGAATGCACTCATAATCAATGTTCCTTGTAAAACGTTTCCTTTATGCTCTGAAAAGGCGTTAGAACCAGTTTGAAGGCGCTCCTGCGCTAGGAAAGCAGTTTTCATGGACTCGGTGACACAAAGTGTGTTTGCCCACTCGGAACAAGTGCATATCACAATACTTTGTTGAAAACTCGTTTCGGACGTGCTTTTACAGTTAAAATGAAAACCAGTATGAAAATGTGTTAAATGCTCGAAAACATGAAAATCCATGCTTAGCAAGTTGTTCCATGTCACATATGGTCGAATGCGCTCATTTCACTTAAAATCAATGTTCCTTGTCAAACGTGTGCTTTATGCTCTGAAAGGGCGTTAGAAACAGTTTGAAGGCGCTCCTGCGCTCGGAAAGCTGTTTTCATACACTCGTTGAAACAAAGTGTGTTTTCCCACTCGGAACAAGTGCATATCACAATACTTTGTTGAAAACTCGTTTCGGACGTGCTTTTACAGTTAAAATGACAAATAGGATGAAAATGTGTTAAAAGCTCGAAAACATGAAAACCCATGCTTAGAAAGTTGTTACATGTCACATATGCTCGAATGCACTCATTTCACTCAAAATCAATGTTCCTTGTAAAACGTTTCCTTTATGCTCTGAAAAGGCGTTAGAACCAGTTTGAAGGCGCTCCTGCGCTAGGAAAGCAGTTTTCATGGACTCGGTGACACAAAGTGTGTTTGCCCACTCGGAACAAGTGCATATCACAATACTTTGTTGAAAACTCGTTTCGGACGTGCTTTTACAGTTAAAATGACAACCAGGATGAAAATGTGTTAAATGCTCGAAAACATGAAAATCCATGCTTAGCAAGTTGTTCCATGTCACATATGGTCGAATGCGCTCATTTCACTTAAAATCAATGTTCCTTGTCAAACGTTTGCTTTATGCTCTGAAAAGGCGTTAGAAACAGTTTGAAGGCGCTCCTGCGCTCGGAAAGCTGTTTTCATACACTCGTTGAAACAAAGTGTGTTTTCCCACTCGGAACAAGTGCATATCACAATACTTTGTTGAAAACTCGTTTCGGACGTGCTTTTACAGTTAAAATGACAAATAGGATGAAAATGTGTTAAAAGCTCGAAAACGTGAAAACCCATGCTTAGAAAGTTGTTACATGTCACATATGCTCGAATGCACTCATAATCAATGTTCCTTGTAAAACGTTTCCTTTATGCTCTGAAAAGGCGTTAGAACCAGTTTGAAGGCGCTCCTGCGCTAGGAAAGCAGTTTTCATGCACTCGGTGACACAAAGTGTGTTTGCCCACTCTGAACAAGTGTGGGAAAATGACAACCAGGATGAAAATGTGTTAAATGCTCGAAAACATGAAAATCCATGCTTAGCAAGTTGTTCCATGTCACATATGATCGAATACAATCAAAATCAATGTTCCGTGTCAAACGTGTGCTTTATGCTCTGAAAATGCGTTAGAAACAGTTTGAAGGCGCTCCTGCGCTCGGAAAGCTGTTTTCATACACTCGTTGAAACAAAGTGTGTTTTCCCACTCGGAACAAGTGCATATCACAATACTTTGTTGAAAACTCGTTTCGGACGTGCTTTTACAGTTAAAATGACAAATAGGATGAAAATGTGTTAAAAGCTCGAAAACGTGAAAACCCATGCTTAGAAAGTTGTTACATGTCACATATGCTCGAATGCACTCATAATCAATGTTCCTTGTAAAACGTTTCCTTTATGCTCTGAAAAGGCGTTAGAACCAGTTTGAAGGCGCTCCTGCGCTAGGAAAGCAGTTTTCATGGACTCGGTGACACAAAGTGTGTTTGCCCACTCGGAACAAGTGCATATCACAATACTTTGTTGAAAACTCGTTTCGGACGTGCTTTTACAGTTAAAATGACAACCAGGATGAAAATGTGTTAAATGCTCGAAAACATGAAAATCCATGCTTAGCAAGTTGTTCCATGTCACATATGGTCGAATGCGCTCATTTCACTTAAAATCAATGTTCCTTGTCAAACGTTTGCTTTATGCTCTGAAAAGGCGTTAGAAACAGTTTGAAGGCGCTCCTGCGCTCGGAAAGCTGTTTTCATACACTCGTTGAAACAAAGTGTGTTTTCCCACTCGGAACAAGTGCATATCACAATACTTTGTTGAAAACTCGTTTCGGACGTGCTTTTACAGTTAAAATGACAAATAGGATGAAAATGTGTTAAAAGCTCGAAAACATGAAAACCCATGCTTAGAAAGTTGTTACATGTCACATATGCTCGAATGCACTCATTTCACTCAAAATCAATGTTCCTTGTCAAACGTGTGCTTTATGCTCTGAAAGGGCGTTAGAAACAGTTTGAAGGCGCTCCTGCGCTCGGAAAGCTGTTTTCATACACTCGTTGAAACAAAGTGTGTTTTCCCACTCGGAACAAGTGCATATCACAATACTTTGTTGAAAACTCGTTTCGGACGTGCTTTTACAGTTAAAATGACAAATAGGATGAAAATGTGTTAAAAGCTCGAAAACATGAAAACCCATGCTTAGAAAGTTGTTACATGTCACATATGCTCGAATGCACTCATAATCAATGTTCCTTGTAAAACGTTTCCTTTATGCTCTGAAAAGGCGTTAGAACCAGTTTGAAGGCGCTCCTGCGCTAGGAAAGCAGTTTTCATGGACTCGGTGACACAAAGTGTGTTTGCCCACTCGGAACAAGTGCATATCACAATACTTTGTTGAAAACTCGTTTCGGACGTGCTTTTACAGTTAAAATGACAACCAGGATGAAAATGTGTTAAATGCTCGAAAACATGAAAATCCATGCTTAGCAAGTTGTTCCATGTCACATATGGTCGAATGCGCTCATTTCACTTAAAATCAATGTTCCTTGTCAAACGTTTGCTTTATGCTCTGAAAAGGCGTTAGAAACAGTTTGAAGGCGCTCCTGCGCTCGGAAAGCTGTTTTCATACACTCGTTGAAACAAAGTGTGTTTTCCCACTCGGAACAAGTGCATATCACAATACTTTGTTGAAAACTCGTTTCGGACGTGCTTTTACAGTTAAAATGACAAATAGGATGAAAATGTGTTAAAAGCTCGAAAACATGAAAACCCATGCTTAGAAAGTTGTTACATGTCACATATGCTCGAATGCACTCATAATCAATGTTCCTTGTAAAACGTTTCCTTTATGCTCTGAAAAGGCGTTAGAACCAGTTTGAAGGCGCTCCTGCGCTAGGAAAGCAGTTTTCATGGACTCGGTGACACAAAGTGTGTTTGCCCACTCGGAACAAGTGCATATCACAATACTTTGTTGAAAACTCGTTTCGGACGTGCTTTTACAGTTAAAATGAAAACCAGGATGAAAATGTGTTAAATGCTCGAAAACATGAAAATCCATGCTTAGCAAGTTGTTCCATGTCACATATGGTCGAATGCGCTCATTTCACTTAAAATCAATGTTCCTTGTCAAACGTGTGCTTTATGCTCTGAAAGGGCGTTAGAAACAGTTTGAAGGCGCTCCTGCGCTCGGAAAGCTGTTTTCATACACTCGTTGAAACAAAGTGTGTTTTCCCACTCGGAACAAGTGCATATCACAATACTTTGTTGAAAACTCGTTTCGGACGTGCTTTTACAGTTAAAATGACAAATAGGATGAAAATGTGTTAAAAGCTCGAAAACATGAAAACCCATGCTTAGAAAGTTGTTACATGTCACATATGCTCGAATGCACTCATTTCACTCAAAATCAATGTTCCTTGTAAAACGTTTCCTTTATGCTCTGAAAAGGCGTTAGAACCAGTTTGAAGGCGCTCCTGCGCTAGGAAAGCAGTTTTCATGCACTCGGTGACACAAAGTGTGTTTGCCCACTCTGAACAAGTGTGGGAAAATGACAACCAGGATGAAAATGTGTTAAATGCTCGAAAACATGAAAATCCATGCTTAGCAAGTTGTTCCATGTCACATATGATCGAATACAATCAAAATCAATGTTCCGTGTCAAACGTGTGCTTTATGCTCTGAAAAGGCGTTAGAAACAGTTTGAAGGCGCTCCTGCGCTCGGAAAGCTGTTTTCATACACTCGTTGAAACAGTGTGTGTTTTCCCACTCGGAACAAGTGCATATCACAATACTTTGTTGAAAACTCGTTTCGGACGTGCTTTTACAGTTAAAATGACAAATAGGATGAAAATGTGTTAAAAGCTCGAAAACGTGAAAACCCATGCTTAGAAAGTTGTTACATGTCACATATGCTCGAATGCACTCATAATCAATGTTCCTTGTAAAACGTTTCCTTTATGCTCTGAAAAGGCGTTAGAACCAGTTTGAAGGCGCTCCTGCGCTAGGAAAGCAGTTTTCATGGACTCGGTGACACAAAGTGTGTTTGCCCACTCGGAACAAGTGCATATCACAATACTTTGTTGAAAACTCGTTTCGGACGTGCTTTTACAGTTAAAATGACAACCAGGATGAAAATGTGTTAAATGCTCGAAAACATGAAAATCCATGCTTAGCAAGTTGTTCCATGTCACATATGGTCGAATGCGCTCATTTCACTTAAAATCAATGTTCCTTGTCAAACGTGTGCTTTATGCTCTGAAAGGGCGTTAGAAACAGTTTGAAGGCGCTCCTGCGCTCGGAAAGCTGTTTTCATACACTCGTTGAAACAAAGTGTGTTTTCCCACTCGGAACAAGTGCATATCACAATACTTTGTTGAAAACTCGTTTCGGACGTGCTTTTACAGTTAAAATGACAAATAGGATGAAAATGTGTTAAAAGCTCGAAAACATGAAAACCCATGCTTAGAAAGTTGTTACATGTCACATATGCTCGAATGCACTCATTTCACTCAAAATCAATGTTCCTTGTAAAACGTTTCCTTTATGCTCTGAAAAGGCGTTAGAACCAGTTTGAAGGCGCTCCTGCGCTAGGAAAGCAGTTTTCATGCACTCGGTGACACAAAGTGTGTTTGCCCACTCTGAACAAGTGTGGGAAAATGACAACCAGGATGAAAATGTGTTAAATGCTCGAAAACATGAAAATCCATGCTTAGCAAGTTGTTCCATGTCACATATGATCGAATACAATCAAAATCAATGTTCCGTGTCAAACGTGTGCTTTATGCTCTGAAAATGCGTTAGAAACAGTTTGAAGGCGCTCCTGCGCTCGGAAAGCTGTTTTCATACACTCGTTGAAACAAAGTGTGTTTTCCCACTCGGAACAAGTGCATATCACAATACTTTGTTGAAAACTCGTTTCGGACGTGCTTTTACAGTTAAAATGACAAATAGGATGAAAATGTGTTAAAAGCTCGAAAACGTGAAAACCCATGCTTAGAAAGTTGTTACATGTCACATATGCTCGAATGCACTCATAATCAATGTTCCTTGTAAAACGTTTCCTTTATGCTCTGAAAAGGCGTTAGAACCAGTTTGAAGGCGCTCCTGCGCTAGGAAAGCAGTTTTCATGGACTCGGTGACACAAAGTGTGTTTGCCCACTCGGAACAAGTGCATATCACAATACTTTGTTGAAAACTCGTTTCGGACGTGCTTTTACAGTTAAAATGACAACCAGGATGAAAATGTGTTAAATGCTCGAAAACATGAAAATCCATGCTTAGCAAGTTGTTCCATGTCACATATGGTCGAATGCGCTCATTTCACTTAAAATCAATGTTCCTTGTCAAACGTTTGCTTTATGCTCTGAAAAGGCGTTAGAAACAGTTTGAAGGCGCTCCTGCGCTCGGAAAGCTGTTTTCATACACTCGTTGAAACAAAGTGTGTTTTCCCACTCGGAACAAGTGCATATCACAATACTTTGTTGAAAACTCGTTTCGGACGTGCTTTTACAGTTAAAATGACAAATAGGATGAAAATGTGTTAAAAGCTCGAAAACATGAAAACCCATGCTTAGAAAGTTGTTACATGTCACATATGCTCGAATGCACTCATTTCACTCAAAATCAATGTTCCTTGTCAAACGTGTGCTTTATGCTCTGAAAGGGCGTTAGAAACAGTTTGAAGGCGCTCCTGCGCTCGGAAAGCTGTTTTCATACACTCGTTGAAACAAAGTGTGTTTTCCCACTCGGAACAAGTGCATATCACAATACTTTGTTGAAAACTCGTTTCGGACGTGCTTTTACAGTTAAAATGACAAATAGGATGAAAATGTGTTAAAAGCTCGAAAACATGAAAACCCATGCTTAGAAAGTTGTTACATGTCACATATGCTCGAATGCACTCATAATCAATGTTCCTTGTAAAACGTTTCCTTTATGCTCTGAAAAGGCGTTAGAACCAGTTTGAAGGCGCTCCTGCGCTAGGAAAGCAGTTTTCATGGACTCGGTGACACAAAGTGTGTTTGCCCACTCGGAACAAGTGCATATCACAATACTTTGTTGAAAACTCGTTTCGGACGTGCTTTTACAGTTAAAATGACAACCAGGATGAAAATGTGTTAAATGCTCGAAAACATGAAAATCCATGCTTAGCAAGTTGTTCCATGTCACATATGGTCGAATGCGCTCATTTCACTTAAAATCAATGTTCCTTGTCAAACGTTTGCTTTATGCTCTGAAAAGGCGTTAGAAACAGTTTGAAGGCGCTCCTGCGCTCGGAAAGCTGTTTTCATACACTCGTTGAAACAAAGTGTGTTTTCCCACTCGGAACAAGTGCATATCACAATACTTTGTTGAAAACTCGTTTCGGACGTGCTTTTACAGTTAAAATGACAAATAGGATGAAAATGTGTTAAAAGCTCGAAAACATGAAAACCCATGCTTAGAAAGTTGTTACATGTCACATATGCTCGAATGCACTCATAATCAATGTTCCTTGTAAAACGTTTCCTTTATGCTCTGAAAAGGCGTTAGAACCAGTTTGAAGGCGCTCCTGCGCTAGGAAAGCAGTTTTCATGGACTCGGTGACACAAAGTGTGTTTGCCCACTCGGAACAAGTGCATATCACAATACTTTCTTGAAAACTCGTTTCGGACGTGCTTTTACAGTTAAAATGACAACCAGGATGAAAATGTGTTAAATGCTCGAAAACATGAAAATCCATGCTTAGCAAGTTGTTCCATGTCACATATGGTCGAATGCGCTCATTTCACTTAAAATCAATGTTCCTTGTCAAACGTTTGCTTTATGCTCTGAAAAGGCGTTAGAAACAGTTTGAAGGCGCTCCTGCGCTCGGAAAGCTGTTTTCATACACTCGTTGAAACAAAGTGTGTTTTCCCACTCGGAACAAGTGCATATCACAATACTTTGTTGAAAACTCGTTTCGGACGTGCTTTTACAGTTAAAATGACAAATAGGATGAAAATGTGTTAAAAGCTCGAAAACATGAAAACCCATGCTTAGAAAGTTGTTACATGTCACATATGCTCGAATGCACTCATAATCAATGTTCCTTGTAAAACGTTTCCTTTATGCTCTGAAAAGGCGTTAGAACCAGTTTGAAGGCGCTCCTGCGCTAGGAAAGCAGTTTTCATGGACTCGGTGACACAAAGTGTGTTTGCCCACTCGGAACAAGTGCATATCACAATACTTTGTTGAAAACTCGTTTCGGACGTGCTTTTACAGTTAAAATGAAAACCAGGATGAAAATGTGTTAAATGCTCGAAAACATGAAAATCCATGCTTAGCAAGTTGTTCCATGTCACATATGGTCGAATGCGCTCATTTCACTTAAAATCAATGTTCCTTGTCAAACGTGTGCTTTATGCTCTGAAAGGGCGTTAGAAACAGTTTGAAGGCGCTCCTGCGCTCGGAAAGCTGTTTTCATACACTCGTTGAAACAAAGTGTGTTTTCCCACTCGGAACAAGTGCATATCACAATACTTTGTTGAAAACTCGTTTCGGACGTGCTTTTACAGTTAAAATGACAAATAGGATGAAAATGTGTTAAAAGCTCGAAAACATGAAAACCCATGCTTAGAAAGTTGTTACATGTCACATATGCTCGAATGCACTCATTTCACTCAAAATCAATGTTCCTTGTAAAACGTTTCCTTTATGCTCTGAAAAGGCGTTAGAACCAGTTTGAAGGCGCTCCTGCGCTAGGAAAGCAGTTTTCATGCACTCGGTGACACAAAGTGTGTTTGCCCACTCTGAACAAGTGTGGGAAAATGACAACCAGGATGAAAATGTGTTAAATGCTCGAAAACATGAAAATCCATGCTTAGCAAGTTGTTCCATGTCACATATGATCGAATACAATCAAAATCAATGTTCCGTGTCAAACGTGTGCTTTATGCTCTGAAAAGGCGTTAGAAACAGTTTGAAGGCGCTCCTGCGCTCGGAAAGCTGTTTTCATACACTCGTTGAAACAAAGTGTGTTTTCCCACTCGGAACAAGTGCATATCACAATACTTTGTTGAAAACTCGTTTCGGACGTGCTTTTACAGTTAAAATGACAAATAGGATGAAAATGTGTTAAAAGCTCGAAAACATGAAAACCCATGCTTAGAAAGTTGTTACATGTCACATATGCTCGAATGCACTCATAATCAATGTTCCTTGTAAAACGTTTCCTTTATGCTCTGAAAAGGCGTTAGAACCAGTTTGAAGGCGCTCCTGCGCTAGGAAAGCAGTTTTCATGGACTCGGTGACACAAAGTGTGTTTGCCCACTCGGAACAAGTGCATATCACAATACTTTGTTGAAAACTCGTTTCGGACGTGCTTTTACAGTTAAAATGAAAACCAGGATGAAAATGTGTTAAATGCTCGAAAACATGAAAATCCATGCTTAGCAAGTTGTTCCATGTCACATATGGTCGAATGCGCTCATTTCACTTAAAATCAATGTTCCTTGTCAAACGTGTGCTTTATGCTCTGAAAGGGCGTTAGAAACAGTTTGAAGGCGCTCCTGC
The DNA here is from genome assembly GCF_027579695.1 of Neoarius graeffei. NCBI lineage: Eukaryota > Metazoa > Chordata > Actinopteri > Siluriformes > Ariidae > Neoarius > Neoarius graeffei. Next base: position 22,195,011 of record NC_083573.1, read on the forward strand.
GCTCGGAAAGCTGTTTTCATACACTCGTTGAAACAAAGTGTGTTTTCCCACTCGGAACAAGTGCATATCACAATACTTTGTTGAAAACTCGTTTCGGACGTGCTTTTACAGTTAAAATGACAAATAGGATGAAAATGTGTTAAAAGCTCGAAAACATGAAAACCCATGCTTAGAAAGTTGTTACATGTCACATATGCTCGAATGCACTCATTTCACTCAAAATCAATGTTCCTTGTAAAACGTTTCCTTTATGCTCTGAAAAGGCGTTAGAACCAGTTTGAAGGCGCTCCTGCGCTAGGAAAGCAGTTTTCATGCACTCGGTGACACAAAGTGTGTTTGCCCACTCTGAACAAGTGTGGGAAAATGACAACCAGGATGAAAATGTGTTAAATGCTCGAAAACATGAAAATCCATGCTTAGCAAGTTGTTCCATGTCACATATGATCGAATACAATCAAAATCAATGTTCCGTGTCAAACGTGTGCTTTATGCTCTGAAAAGGCGTTAGAAACAGTTTGAAGGCGCTCCTGCGCTCGGAAAGCTGTTTTCATACACTCGTTGAAACAAAGTGTGTTTTCCCACTCGGAACAAGTGCATATCACAATACTTTGTTGAAAACTCGTTTCGGACGTGCTTTTACAGTTAAAATGACAAATAGGATGAAAATGCGTTAAAAGCTCGAAAACATGAAAACCCATGCTTAGAAAGTTGTTACATGTCACATATGCTCGAATGCACTCATAATCAATGTTCCTTGTAAAACGTTTCCTTTATGCTCTGAAAAGGCGTTAGAACCAGTTTGAAGGCGCTCCTGCGCTAGGAAAGCAGTTTTCATGGACTCGGTGACACAAAGTGTGTTTGCCCACTCGGAACAAGTGCATATCACAATACTTTGTTGAAAACTCGTTTCGGACGTGCTTTTACAGTTAAAATGACAACCAGGATGAAAATGTGTTAAATGCTCGAAAACATGAAAATCCATGCTTAGCAAGTTGTTCCATGTCACATATGGTCGAATGCGCTCATTTCACTTAAAATCAATGTTCCTTGTCAAACGTTTGCTTTATGCTCTGAAAAGGCGTTAGAAACAGTTTGAAGGCGCTCCTGCGCTCGGAAAGCTGTTTTCATACACTCGTTGAAACAAAGTGTGTTTTCCCACTCGGAACAAGTGCATATCACAATACTTTGTTGAAAACTCGTTTCGGACGTGCTTTTACAGTTAAAATGACAAATAGGATGAAAATGTGTTAAAAGCTCGAAAACATGAAAACCCATGCTTAGAAAGTTGTTACATGTCACATATGCTCGAATGCACTCATTTCACTCAAAATCAATGTTCCTTGTCAAACGTGTGCTTTATGCTCTGAAAGGGCGTTAGAAACAGTTTGAAGGCGCTCCTGCGCTCGGAAAGCTGTTTTCATACACTCGTTGAAACAAAGTGTGTTTTCCCACTCGGAACAAGTGCATATCACAATACTTTGTTGAAAACTCGTTTCGGACGTGCTTTTACAGTTAAAATGACAAATAGGATGAAAATGTGTTAAAAGCTCGAAAACATGAAAACCCATGCTTAGAAAGTTGTTACATGTCACATATGCTCGAATGCACTCATAATCAATGTTCCTTGTAAAACGTTTCCTTTATGCTCTGAAAAGGCGTTAGAACCAGTTTGAAGGCGCTCCTGCGCTAGGAAAGCAGTTTTCATGGACTCGGTGACACAAAGTGTGTTTGCCCACTCGGAACAAGTGCATATCACAATACTTTGTTGAAAACTCGTTTCGGACGTGCTTTTACAGTTAAAATGACAACCAGGATGAAAATGTGTTAAATGCTCGAAAACATGAAAATCCATGCTTAGCAAGTTGTTCCATGTCACATATGGTCGAATGCGCTCATTTCACTTAAAATCAATGTTCCTTGTCAAACGTTTGCTTTATGCTCTGAAAAGGCGTTAGAAACAGTTTGAAGGCGCTCCTGCGCTCGGAAAGCTGTTTTCATACACTCGTTGAAACAAAGTGTGTTTTCCCACTCGGAACAAGTGCATATCACAATACTTTGTTGAAAACTCGTTTCGGACGTGCTTTTACAGTTAAAATGACAAATAGGATGAAAATGTGTTAAAAGCTCGAAAACATGAAAACCCATGCTTAGAAAGTTGTTACATGTCACATATGCTCGAATGCACTCATAATCAATGTTCCTTGTAAAACGTTTCCTTTATGCTCTGAAAAGGCGTTAGAACCAGTTTGAAGGCGCTCCTGCGCTAGGAAAGCAGTTTTCATGGACTCGGTGACACAAAGTGTGTTTGCCCACTCGGAACAAGTGCATATCACAATACTTTGTTGAAAACTCGTTTCGGACGTGCTTTTACAGTTAAAATGAAAACCAGGATGAAAATGTGTTAAATGCTCGAAAACATGAAAATCCATGCTTAGCAAGTTGTTCCATGTCACATATGGTCGAATGCGCTCATTTCACTTAAAATCAATGTTCCTTGTCAAACGTGTGCTTTATGCTCTGAAAGGGCGTTAGAAACAGTTTGAAGGCGCTCCTGCGCTCGGAAAGCTGTTTTCATACACTCGTTGAAACAAAGTGTGTTTTCCCACTCGGAACAAGTGCATATCACAATACTTTGTTGAAAACTCGTTTCGGACGTGCTTTTACAGTTAAAATGACAAATAGGATGAAAATGTGTTAAAAGCTCGAAAACATGAAAACCCATGCTTAGAAAGTTGTTACATGTCACATATGCTCGAATGCACTCATTTCACTCAAAATCAATGTTCCTTGTAAAACGTTTCCTTTATGCTCTGAAAAGGCGTTAGAACCAGTTTGAAGGCGCTCCTGCGCTAGGAAAGCAGTTTTCATGCACTCGGTGACACAAAGTGTGTTTGCCCACTCTGAACAAGTGTGGGAAAATGACAACCAGGATGAAAATGTGTTAAATGCTCGAAAACATGAAAATCCATGCTTAGCAAGTTGTTCCATGTCACATATGATCGAATACAATCAAAATCAATGTTCCGTGTCAAACGTGTGCTTTATGCTCTGAAAATGCGTTAGAAACAGTTTGAAGGCGCTCCTGCGCTCGGAAAGCTGTTTTCATACACTCGTTGAAACAAAGTGTGTTTTCCCACTCGGAACAAGTGCATATCACAATACTTTGTTGAAAACTCGTTTCGGACGTGCTTTTACAGTTAAAATGACAAATAGGATGAAAATGTGTTAAAAGCTCGAAAACGTGAAAACCCATGCTTAGAAAGTTGTTACATGTCACATATGCTCGAATGCACTCATAATCAATGTTCCTTGTAAAACGTTTCCTTTATGCTCTGAAAAGGCGTTAGAACCAGTTTGAAGGCGCTCCTGCGCTAGGAAAGCAGTTTTCATGGACTCGGTGACACAAAGTGTGTTTGCCCACTCGGAACAAGTGCATATCACAATACTTTGTTGAAAACTCGTTTCGGACGTGCTTTTACAGTTAAAATGACAACCAGGATGAAAATGTGTTAAATGCTCGAAAACATGAAAATCCATGCTTAGCAAGTTGTTCCATGTCACATATGGTCGAATGCGCTCATTTCACTTAAAATCAATGTTCCTTGTCAAACGTTTGCTTTATGCTCTGAAAAGGCGTTAGAAACAGTTTGAAGGCGCTCCTGCGCTCGGAAAGCTGTTTTCATACACTCGTTGAAACAAAGTGTGTTTTCCCACTCGGAACAAGTGCATATCACAATACTTTGTTGAAAACTCGTTTCGGACGTGCTTTTACAGTTAAAATGACAAATAGGATGAAAATGTGTTAAAAGCTCGAAAACATGAAAACCCATGCTTAGAAAGTTGTTACATGTCACATATGCTCGAATGCACTCATTTCACTCAAAATCAATGTTCCTTGTCAAACGTGTGCTTTATGCTCTGAAAGGGCGTTAGAAACAGTTTGAAGGCGCTCCTGCGCTCGGAAAGCTGTTTTCATACACTCGTTGAAACAAAGTGTGTTTTCCCACTCGGAACAAGTGCATATCACAATACTTTGTTGAAAACTCGTTTCGGACGTGCTTTTACAGTTAAAATGACAAATAGGATGAAAATGTGTTAAAAGCTCGAAAACATGAAAACCCATGCTTAGAAAGTTGTTACATGTCACATATGCTCGAATGCACTCATAATCAATGTTCCTTGTAAAACGTTTCCTTTATGCTCTGAAAAGGCGTTAGAACCAGTTTGAAGGCGCTCCTGCGCTAGGAAAGCAGTTTTCATGGACTCGGTGACACAAAGTGTGTTTGCCCACTCGGAACAAGTGCATATCACAATACTTTGTTGAAAACTCGTTTCGGACGTGCTTTTACAGTTAAAATGACAACCAGGATGAAAATGTGTTAAATGCTCGAAAACATGAAAATCCATGCTTAGCAAGTTGTTCCATGTCACATATGGTCGAATGCGCTCATTTCACTTAAAATCAATGTTCCTTGTCAAACGTTTGCTTTATGCTCTGAAAAGGCGTTAGAAACAGTTTGAAGGCGCTCCTGCGCTCGGAAAGCTGTTTTCATACACTCGTTGAAACAAAGTGTGTTTTCCCACTCGGAACAAGTGCATATCACAATACTTTGTTGAAAACTCGTTTCGGACGTGCTTTTACAGTTAAAATGACAAATAGGATGAAAATGTGTTAAAAGCTCGAAAACATGAAAACCCATGCTTAGAAAGTTGTTACATGTCACATATGCTCGAATGCACTCATAATCAATGTTCCTTGTAAAACGTTTCCTTTATGCTCTGAAAAGGCGTTAGAACCAGTTTGAAGGCGCTCCTGCGCTAGGAAAGCAGTTTTCATGGACTCGGTGACACAAAGTGTGTTTGCCCACTCGGAACAAGTGCATATCACAATACTTTGTTGAAAACTCGTTTCGGACGTGCTTTTACAGTTAAAATGAAAACCAGGATGAAAATGTGTTAAATGCTCGAAAACATGAAAATCCATGCTTAGCAAGTTGTTCCATGTCACATATGGTCGAATGCGCTCATTTCACTTAAAATCAATGTTCCTTGTCAAACGTGTGCTTTATGCTCTGAAAGGGCGTTAGAAACAGTTTGAAGGCGCTCCTGCGCTCGGAAAGCTGTTTTCATACACTCGTTGAAACAAAGTGTGTTTTCCCACTCGGAACAAGTGCATATCACAATACTTTGTTGAAAACTCGTTTCGGACGTGCTTTTACAGTTAAAATGACAAATAGGATGAAAATGTGTTAAAAGCTCGAAAACATGAAAACCCATGCTTAGAAAGTTGTTACATGTCACATATGCTCGAATGCACTCATTTCACTCAAAATCAATGTTCCTTGTCAAACGTGTGCTTTATGCTCTGAAAGGGCGTTAGAAACAGTTTGAAGGCGCTCCTGCGCTCGGAAAGCTGTTTTCATACACTCGTTGAAACAAAGTGTGTTTTCCCACTCGGAACAAGTGCATATCACAATACTTTGTTGAAAACTCGTTTCGGACGTGCTTTTACAGTTAAAATGACAAATAGGATGAAAATGTGTTAAAAGCTCGAAAACATGAAAACCCATGCTTAGAAAGTTGTTACATGTCACATATGCTCGAATGCACTCATAATCAATGTTCCTTGTAAAACGTTTCCTTTATGCTCTGAAAAGGCGTTAGAACCAGTTTGAAGGCGCTCCTGCGCTAGGAAAGCAGTTTTCATGGACTCGGTGACACAAAGTGTGTTTGCCCACTCGGAACAAGTGCATATCACAATACTTTGTTGAAAACTCGTTTCGGACGTGCTTTTACAGTTAAAATGACAACCAGGATGAAAATGTGTTAAATGCTCGAAAACATGAAAATCCATGCTTAGCAAGTTGTTCCATGTCACATATGGTCGAATGCGCTCATTTCACTTAAAATCAATGTTCCTTGTCAAACGTTTGCTTTATGCTCTGAAAAGGCGTTAGAAACAGTTTGAAGGCGCTCCTGCGCTCGGAAAGCTGTTTTCATACACTCGTTGAAACAAAGTGTGTTTTCCCACTCGGAACAAGTGCATATCACAATACTTTGTTGAAAACTCGTTTCGGACGTGCTTTTACAGTTAAAATGACAAATAGGATGAAAATGTGTTAAAAGCTCGAAAACATGAAAACCCATGCTTAGAAAGTTGTTACATGTCACATATGCTCGAATGCACTCATTTCACTCAAAATCAATGTTCCTTGTCAAACGTGTGCTTTATGCTCTGAAAGGGCGTTAGAAACAGTTTGAAGGCGCTCCTGCGCTCGGAAAGCTGTTTTCATACACTCGTTGAAACAAAGTGTGTTTTCCCACTCGGAACAAGTGCATATCACAATACTTTGTTGAAAACTCGTTTCGGACGTGCTTTTACAGTTAAAATGACAAATAGGATGAAAATGTGTTAAAAGCTCGAAAACATGAAAACCCATGCTTAGAAAGTTGTTACATGTCACATATGCTCGAATGCACTCATAATCAATGTTCCTTGTAAAACGTTTCCTTTATGCTCTGAAAAGGCGTTAGAACCAGTTTGAAGGCGCTCCTGCGCTAGGAAAGCAGTTTTCATGGACTCGGTGACACAAAGTGTGTTTGCCCACTCGGAACAAGTGCATATCACAATACTTTGTTGAAAACTCGTTTCGGACGTGCTTTTACAGTTAAAATGACAACCAGGATGAAAATGTGTTAAATGCTCGAAAACATGAAAATCCATGCTTAGCAAGTTGTTCCATGTCACATATGGTCGAATGCGCTCATTTCACTTAAAATCAATGTTCCTTGTCAAACGTTTGCTTTATGCTCTGAAAAGGCGTTAGAAACAGTTTGAAGGCGCTCCTGCGCTCGGAAAGCTGTTTTCATACACTCGTTGAAACAAAGTGTGTTTTCCCACTCGGAACAAGTGCATATCACAATACTTTGTTGAAAACTCGTTTCGGACGTGCTTTTACAGTTAAAATGACAAATAGGATGAAAATGTGTTAAAAGCTCGAAAACATGAAAACCCATGCTTAGAAAGTTGTTACATGTCACATATGCTCGAATGCACTCATAATCAATGTTCCTTGTAAAACGTTTCCTTTATGCTCTGAAAAGGCGTTAGAACCAGTTTGAAGGCGCTCCTGCGCTAGGAAAGCAGTTTTCATGGACTCGGTGACACAAAGTGTGTTTGCCCACTCGGAACAAGTGCATATCACAATACTTTGTTGAAAACTCGTTTCGGACGTGCTTTTACAGTTAAAATGAAAACCAGGATGAAAATGTGTTAAATGCTCGAAAACATGAAAATCCATGCTTAGCAAGTTGTTCCATGTCACATATGGTCGAATGCGCTCATTTCACTTAAAATCAATGTTCCTTGTCAAACGTGTGCTTTATGCTCTGAAAGGGCGTTAGAAACAGTTTGAAGGCGCTCCTGCGCTCGGAAAGCTGTTTTCATACACTCGTTGAAACAAAGTGTGTTTTCCCACTCGGAACAAGTGCATATCACAATACTTTGTTGAAAACTCGTTTCGGACGTGCTTTTACAGTTAAAATGACAAATAGGATGAAAATGTGTTAAAAGCTCGAAAACATGAAAACCCATGCTTAGAAAGTTGTTACATGTCACATATGCTCGAATGCACTCATTTCACTCAAAATCAATGTTCCTTGTAAAACGTTTCCTTTATGCTCTGAAAAGGCGTTAGAACCAGTTTGAAGGCGCTCCTGCGCTAGGAAAGCAGTTTTCATGCACTCGGTGACACAAAGTGTGTTTGCCCACTCTGAACAAGTGTGGGAAAATGACAACCAGGATGAAAATGTGTTAAATGCTCGAAAACATGAAAATCCATGCTTAGCAAGTTGTTCCATGTCACATATGATCGAATACAATCAAAATCAATGTTCCGTGTCAAACGTGTGCTTTATGCTCTGAAAATGCGTTAGAAACAGTTTGAAGGCGCTCCTGCGCTCGGAAAGCTGTTTTCATACACTCGTTGAAACAAAGTGTGTTTTCCCACTCGGAACAAGTGCATATCACAATACTTTGTTGAAAACTCGTTTCGGACGTGCTTTTACAGTTAAAATGACAAATAGGATGAAAATGTGTTAAAAGCTCGAAAACGTGAAAACCCATGCTTAGAAAGTTGTTACATGTCACATATGCTCGAATGCACTCATAATCAATGTTCCTTGTAAAACGTTTCCTTTATGCTCTGAAAAGGCGTTAGAACCAGTTTGAAGGCGCTCCTGCGCTAGGAAAGCAGTTTTCATGGACTCGGTGACACAAAGTGTGTTTGCCCACTCGGAACAAGTGCATATCACAATACTTTGTTGAAAACTCGTTTCGGACGTGCTTTTACAGTTAAAATGACAACCAGGATGAAAATGTGTTAAATGCTCGAAAACATGAAAATCCATGCTTAGCAAGTTGTTCCATGTCACATATGGTCGAATGCGCTCATTTCACTTAAAATCAATGTTCCTTGTCAAACGTTTGCTTTATGCTCTGAAAAGGCGTTAGAAACAGTTTGAAGGCGCTCCTGCGCTCGGAAAGCTGTTTTCATACACTCGTTGAAACAAAGTGTGTTTTCCCACTCGGAACAAGTGCATATCACAATACTTTGTTGAAAACTCGTTTCGGACGTGCTTTTACAGTTAAAATGACAAATAGGATGAAAATGTGTTAAAAGCTCGAAAACATGAAAACCCATGCTTAGAAAGTTGTTACATGTCACATATGCTCGAATGCACTCATTTCACTCAAAATCAATGTTCCTTGTCAAACGTGTGCTTTATGCTCTGAAAGGGCGTTAGAAACAGTTTGAAGGCGCTCCTGCGCTCGGAAAGCTGTTTTCATACACTCGTTGAAACAAAGTGTGTTTTCCCACTCGGAACAAGTGCATATCACAATACTTTGTTGAAAACTCGTTTCGGACGTGCTTTTACAGTTAAAATGACAAATAGGATGAAAATGTGTTAAAAGCTCGAAAACATGAAAACCCATGCTTAGAAAGTTGTTACATGTCACATATGCTCGAATGCACTCATAATCAATGTTCCTTGTAAAACGTTTCCTTTATGCTCTGAAAAGGCGTTAGAACCAGTTTGAAGGCGCTCCTGCGCTAGGAAAGCAGTTTTCATGGACTCGGTGACACAAAGTGTGTTTGCCCACTCGGAACAAGTGCATATCACAATACTTTGTTGAAAACTCGTTTCGGACGTGCTTTTACAGTTAAAATGACAACCAGGATGAAAATGTGTTAAATGCTCGAAAACATGAAAATCCATGCTTAGCAAGTTGTTCCATGTCACATATGGTCGAATGCGCTCATTTCACTTAAAATCAATGTTCCTTGTCAAACGTTTGCTTTATGCTCTGAAAAGGCGTTAGAAACAGTTTGAAGGCGCTCCTGCGCTCGGAAAGCTGTTTTCATACACTCGTTGAAACAAAGTGTGTTTTCCCACTCGGAACAAGTGCATATCACAATACTTTGTTGAAAACTCGTTTCGGACGTGCTTTTACAGTTAAAATGACAAATAGGATGAAAATGTGTTAAAAGCTCGAAAACATGAAAACCCATGCTTAGAAAGTTGTTACATGTCACATATGCTCGAATGCACTCATAATCAATGTTCCTTGTAAAACGTTTCCTTTATGCTCTGAAAAGGCGTTAGAACCAGTTTGAAGGCGCTCCTGCGCTAGGAAAGCAGTTTTCATGGACTCGGTGACACAAAGTGTGTTTGCCCACTCGGAACAAGTGCATATCACAATACTTTGTTGAAAACTCGTTTCGGACGTGCTTTTACAGTTAAAATGAAAACCAGGATGAAAATGTGTTAAATGCTCGAAAACATGAAAATCCATGCTTAGCAAGTTGTTCCATGTCACATATGGTCGAATGCGCTCATTTCACTTAAAATCAATGTTCCTTGTCAAACGTGTGCTTTATGCTCTGAAAGGGCGTTAGAAACAGTTTGAAGGCGCTCCTGCGCTCGGAAAGCTGTTTTCATACACTCGTTGAAACAAAGTGTGTTTTCCCACTCGGAACAAGTGCATATCACAATACTTTGTTGAAAACTCGTTTCGGACGTGCTTTTACAGTTAAAATGACAAATAGGATGAAAATGTGTTAAAAGCTCGAAAACATGAAAACCCATGCTTAGAAAGTTGTTACATGTCACATATGCTCGAATGCACTCATTTCACTCAAAATCAATGTTCCTTGTCAAACGTGTGCTTTATGCTCTGAAAGGGCGTTAGAAACAGTTTGAAGGCGCTCCTGCGCTCGGAAAGCTGTTTTCATACACTCGTTGAAACAAAGTGTGTTTTCCCACTCGGAACAAGTGCATATCACAATACTTTGTTGAAAACTCGTTTCGGACGTGCTTTTACAGTTAAAATGACAAATAGGATGAAAATGTGTTAAAAGCTCGAAAACATGAAAACCCATGCTTAGAAAGTTGTTACATGTCACATATGCTCGAATGCACTCATAATCAATGTTCCTTGTAAAACGTTTCCTTTATGCTCTGAAAAGGCGTTAGAACCAGTTTGAAGGCGCTCCTGCGCTAGGAAAGCAGTTTTCATGGACTCGGTGACACAAAGTGTGTTTGCCCACTCGGAACAAGTGCATATCACAATACTTTGTTGAAAACTCGTTTCGGACGTGCTTTTACAGTTAAAATGACAACCAGGATGAAAATGTGTTAAATGCTCGAAAACATGAAAATCCATGCTTAGCAAGTTGTTCCATGTCACATATGGTCGAATGCGCTCATTTCACTTAAAATCAATGTTCCTTGTCAAACGTTTGCTTTATGCTCTGAAAAGGCGTTAGAAACAGTTTGAAGGCGCTCCTGCGCTCGGAAAGCTGTTTTCATACACTCGTTGAAACAAAGTGTGTTTTCCCACTCGGAACAAGTGCATATCACAATACTTTGTTGAAAACTCGTTTCGGACGTGCTTTTACAGTTAAAATGACAAATAGGATGAAAATGTGTTAAAAGCTCGAAAACATGAAAACCCATGCTTAGAAAGTTGTTACATGTCACATATGCTCGAATGCACTCATAATCAATGTTCCTTGTAAAACGTTTCCTTTATGCTCTGAAAAGGCGTTAGAACCAGTTTGAAGGCGCTCCTGCGCTAGGAAAGCAGTTTTCATGGACTCGGTGACACAAAGTGTGTTTGCCCACTCGGAACAAGTGCATATCACAATACTTTGTTGAAAACTCGTTTCGGACGTGCTTTTACAGTTAAAATGAAAACCAGGATGAAAATGTGTTAAATGCTCGAAAACATGAAAATCCATGCTTAGCAAGTTGTTCCATGTCACATATGGTCGAATGCGCTCATTTCACTTAAAATCAATGTTCCTTGTCAAACGTGTGCTTTATGCTCTGAAAGGGCGTTAGAAACAGTTTGAAGGCGCTCCTGCGCTCGGAAAGCTGTTTTCATACACTCGTTGAAACAAAGTGTGTTTTCCCACTCGGAACAAGTGCATATCACAATACTTTGTTGAAAACTCGTTTCGGACGTGCTTTTACAGTTAAAATGACAAATAGGATGAAAATGTGTTAAAAGCTCGAAAACATGAAAACCCATGCTTAGAAAGTTGTTACATGTCACATATGCTCGAATGCACTCATTTCACTCAAAATCAATGTTCCTTGTAAAACGTTTCCTTTATGCTCTGAAAAGGCGTTAGAACCAGTTTGAAGGCGCTCCTGCGCTAGGAAAGCAGTTTTCATGCACTCGGTGACACAAAGTGTGTTTGCCCACTCTGAACAAGTGTGGGAAAATGACAACCAGGATGAAAATGTGTTAAATGCTCGAAAACATGAAAATCCATGCTTAGCAAGTTGTTCCATGTCACATATGATCGAATACAATCAAAATCAATGTTCCGTGTCAAACGTGTGCTTTATGCTCTGAAAATGCGTTAGAAACAGTTTGAAGGCGCTCCTGCGCTCGGAAAGCTGTTTTCATACACTCGTTGAAACAAAGTGTGTTTTCCCACTCGGAACAAGTGCATATCACAATACTTTGTTGAAAACTCGTTTCGGACGTGCTTTTACAGTTAAAATGACAAATAGGATGAAAATGTGTTAAAAGCTCGAAAACGTGAAAACCCATGCTTAGAAAGTTGTTACATGTCACATATGCTCGAATGCACTCATAATCAATGTTCCTTGTAAAACGTTTCCTTTATGCTCTGAAAAGGCGTTAGAACCAGTTTGAAGGCGCTCCTGCGCTAGGAAAGCAGTTTTCATGGACTCGGTGACACAAAGTGTGTTTGCCCACTCGGAACAAGTGCATATCACAATACTTTGTTGAAAACTCGTTTCGGACGTGCTTTTACAGTTAAAATGACAACCAGGATGAAAATGTGTTAAATGCTCGAAAACATGAAAATCCATGCTTAGCAAGTTGTTCCATGTCACATATGGTCGAATGCGCTCATTTCACTTAAAATCAATGTTCCTTGTCAAACGTTTGCTTTATGCTCTGAAAAGGCGTTAGAAACAGTTTGAAGGCGCTCCTGCGCTCGGAAAGCTGTTTTCATACACTCGTTGAAACAAAGTGTGTTTTCCCACTCGGAACAAGTGCATATCACAATACTTTGTTGAAAACTCGTTTCGGACGTGCTTTTACAGTTAAAATGACAAATAGGATGAAAATGTGTTAAAAGCTCGAAAACATGAAAACCCATGCTTAGAAAGTTGTTACATGTCACATATGCTCGAATGCACTCATTTCACTCAAAATCAATGTTCCTTGTCAAACGTGTGCTTTATGCTCTGAAAGGGCGTTAGAAACAGTTTGAAGGCGCTCCTGCGCTCGGAAAGCTGTTTTCATACACTCGTTGAAACAAAGTGTGTTTTCCCACTCGGAACAAGTGCATATCACAATACTTTGTTGAAAACTCGTTTCGGACGTGCTTTTACAGTTAAAATGACAAATAGGATGAAAATGTGTTAAAAGCTCGAAAACATGAAAACCCATGCTTAGAAAGTTGTTACATGTCACATATGCTCGAATGCACTCATAATCAATGTTCCTTGTAAAACGTTTCCTTTATGCTCTGAAAAGGCGTTAGAACCAGTTTGAAGGCGCTCCTGCGCTAGGAAAGCAGTTTTCATGGACTCGGTGACACAAAGTGTGTTTGCCCACTCGGAACAAGTGCATATCACAATACTTTGTTGAAAACTCGTTTCGGACGTGCTTTTACAGTTAAAATGACAACCAGGATGAAAATGTGTTAAATGCTCGAAAACATGAAAATCCATGCTTAGCAAGTTGTTCCATGTCACATATGGTCGAATGCGCTCATTTCACTTAAAATCAATGTTCCTTGTCAAACGTTTGCTTTATGCTCTGAAAAGGCGTTAGAAACAGTTTGAAGGCGCTCCTGCGCTCGGAAAGCTGTTTTCATACACTCGTTGAAACAAAGTGTGTTTTCCCACTCGGAACAAGTGCATATCACAATACTTTGTTGAAAACTCGTTTCGGACGTGCTTTTACAGTTAAAATGACAAATAGGATGAAAATGTGTTAAAAGCTCGAAAACATGAAAACCCATGCTTAGAAAGTTGTTACATGTCACATATGCTCGAATGCACTCATAATCAATGTTCCTTGTAAAACGTTTCCTTTATGCTCTGAAAAGGCGTTAGAACCAGTTTGAAGGCGCTCCTGCGCTAGGAAAGCAGTTTTCATGGACTCGGTGACACAAAGTGTGTTTGCCCACTCGGAACAAGTGCATATCACAATACTTTGTTGAAAACTCGTTTCGGACGTGCTTTTACAGTTAAAATGAAAACCAGGATGAAAATGTGTTAAATGCTCGAAAACATGAAAATCCATGCTTAGCAAGTTGTTCCATGTCACATATGGTCGAATGCGCTCATTTCACTTAAAATCAATGTTCCTTGTCAAACGTGTGCTTTATGCTCTGAAAGGGCGTTAGAAACAGTTTGAAGGCGCTCCTGCGCTCGGAAAGCTGTTTTCATACACTCGTTGAAACAAAGTGTGTTTTCCCACTCGGAACAAGTGCATATCACAATACTTTGTTGAAAACTCGTTTCGGACGTGCTTTTACAGTTAAAATGACAAATAGGATGAAAATGTGTTAAAAGCTCGAAAACATGAAAACCCATGCTTAGAAAGTTGTTACATGTCACATATGCTCGAATGCACTCATTTCACTCAAAATCAATGTTCCTTGTAAAACGTTTCCTTTATGCTCTGAAAAGGCGTTAGAACCAGTTTGAAGGCGCTCCTGCGCTAGGAAAGCAGTTTTCATGCACTCGGTGACACAAAGTGTGTTTGCCCACTCTGAACAAGTGTGGGAAAATGACAACCAGGATGAAAATGTGTTAAATGCTCGAAAACATGAAAATCCATGCTTAGCAAGTTGTTCCATGTCACATATGATCGAATACAATCAAAATCAATGTTCCGTGTCAAACGTGTGCTTTATGCTCTGAAAAGGCGTTAGAAACAGTTTGAAGGCGCTCCTGCGCTCGGAAAGCTGTTTTCATACACTCGTTGAAACAAAGTGTGTTTTCCCACTCGGAACAAGTGCATATCACAATACTTTGTTGAAAACTCGTTTCGGACGTGCTTTTACAGTTAAAATGACAAATAGGATGAAAATGTGTTAAAAGCTCGAAAACGTGAAAACCCATGCTTAGAAAGTTGTTACATGTCACATATGCTCGAATGCACTCATAATCAATGTTCCTTGTAAAACGTTTCCTTTATGCTCTGAAAAGGCGTTAGAACCAGTTTGAAGGCGCTCCTGCGCTAGGAAAGCAGTTTTCATGGACTCGGTGACACAAAGTGTGTTTGCCCACTCGGAACAAGTGCATATCACAATACTTTGTTGAAAACTCGTTTCGGACGTGCTTTTACAGTTAAAATGACAACCAGGATGAAAATGTGTTAAATGCTCGAAAACATGAAAATCCATGCTTAGCAAGTTGTTCCATGTCACATATGGTCGAATGCGCTCATTTCACTTAAAATCAATGTTCCTTGTCAAACGTTTGCTTTATGCTCTGAAAAGGCGTTAGAAACAGTTTGAAGGCGCTCCTGCGCTCGGAAAGCTGTTTTCATACACTCGTTGAAACAAAGTGTGTTTTCCCACTCGGAACAAGTGCATATCACAATACTTTGTTGAAAACTCGTTTCGGACGTGCTTTTACAGTTAAAATGACAAATAGGATGAAAATGTGTTAAAAGCTCGAAAACATGAAAACCCATGCTTAGAAAGTTGTTACATGTCACATATGCTCGAATGCACTCATTTCACTCAAAATCAATGTTCCTTGTAAAACGTTTCCTTTATGCTCTGAAAAGGCGTTAGAACCAGTTTGAAGGCGCTCCTGCGCTAGGAAAGCAGTTTTCATGCACTCGGTGACACAAAGTGTGTTTGCCCACTCTGAACAAGTGTGGGAAAATGACAACCAGGATGAAAATGTGTTAAATGCTCGAAAACATGAAAATCCATGCTTAGCAAGTTGTTCCATGTCACATATGATCGAATACAATCAAAATCAATGTTCCGTGTCAAACGTGTGCTTTATGCTCTGAAAAGGCGTTAGAAACAGTTTGAAGGCGCTCCTGCGCTCGGAAAGCTGTTTTCATACACTCGTTGAAACAAAGTGTGTTTTCCCACTCGGAACAAGTGCATATCACAATACTTTGTTGAAAACTCGTTTCGGACGTGCTTTTACAGTTAAAATAACAAATAGGATGAAAATGTGTTAAAAGCTCGAAAACATGAAAACCCATGCTTAGAAAGTTGTTACATGTCACATATGCTCGAATGCACTCAAAATCAATGTTCCTTGTAAAACGTTTCCTTTATGCTCTGAAAAGGCGTTAGAACCAGTTTGAAGGCGCTCCTGCGCTAGGAAAGCAGTTTTCATGCACTCGGTGACACAAAGTGTGTTTGCCCACTCTGAACAAGTGTGGGAAAATGACAACCAGGATGAAAATGTGTTAAATGCTCGAAAACATGAAAATCCATGCTTAGCAAGTTGTTCCATGTCACATATGATCGAATACAATCAAAATCAATGTTCCGTGTCAAACGTGTGCTTTATGCTCTGAAAAGGCGTTAGAAACAGTTTGAAGGCGCTCCTGCGCTCGGAAAGCTGTTTTCATACACTCGTTGAAACAAAGTGTGTTTTCCCACTCGGAACAAGTGCATATCACAATACTTTGTTGAAAACTCGTTTCGGACGTGCTTTTACAGTTAAAATGACAAATAGGATGAAAATGTGTTAAAAGCTCGAAAACATGAAAACCCATGCTTAGAAAGTTGTTACATGTCACATATGCTCGAATGCACTCATAATCAATGTTCCTTGTAAAACGTTTCCTTTATGCTCTGAAAAGGCGTTAGAACCAGTTTGAAGGCGCTCCTGCGCTAGGAAAGCAGTTTTCATGGACTCGGTGACACAAAGTGTGTTTGCCCACTCGGAACAAGTGCATATCACAATACTTTGTTGAAAACTCGTTTCGGACGTGCTTTTACAGTTAAAATGACAACCAGGATGAAAATGTGTTAAATGCTCGAAAACATGAAAATCCATGCTTAGCAAGTTGTTCCATGTCACATATGGTCGAATGCGCTCATTTCACTTAAAATCAATGTTCCTTGTCAAACGTGTGCTTTATGCTCTGAAAGGGCGTTAGAAACAGTTTGAAGGCGCTCCTGCGCTCGGAAAGCTGTTTTCATACACTCGTTGAAACAAAGTGTGTTTTCCCACTCGGAACAAGTGCATATCACAATACTTTGTTGAAAACTCGTTTCGGACGTGCTTTTACAGTTAAAATGACAAATAGGATGAAAATGTGTTAAAAGCTCGAAAACATGAAAACCCATGCTTAGAAAGTTGTTACATGTCACATATGCTCGAATGCACTCATTTCACTCAAAATCAATGTTCCTTGTAAAACGTTTCCTTTATGCTCTGAAAAGGCGTTAGAACCAGTTTGAAGGCGCTCCTGCGCTAGGAAAGCAGTTTTCATGGACTCGGTGACACAAAGTGTGTTTGCCCACTCGGAACAAGTGCATATCACAATACTTTGTTGAAAACTCGTTTCGGACGTGCTTTTACAGTTAAAATGACAACCAGGATGAAAATGTGTTAAATGCTCGAAAACATGAAAATCCATGCTTAGCAAGTTGTTCCATGTCACATATGGTCGAATGCGCTCATTTCACTTAAAATCAATGTTCCTTGTCAAACGTTTGCTTTATGCTCTGAAAAGGCGTTAGAAACAGTTTGAAGGCGCTCCTGCGCTCGGAAAGCTGTTTTCATACACTCGTTGAAACAAAGTGTGTTTTCCCACTCGGAACAAGTGCATATCACAATACTTTGTTGAAAACTCGTTTCGGACGTGCTTTTACAGTTAAAATGACAAATAGGATGAAAATGTGTTAAAAGCTCGAAAACATGAAAACCCATGCTTAGAAAGTTGTTACATGTCACATATGCTCGAATGCACTCATAATCAATGTTCCTTGTAAAACGTTTCCTTTATGCTCTGAAAAGGCGTTAGAACCAGTTTGAAGGCGCTCCTGCGCTAGGAAAGCAGTTTTCATGGACTCGGTGACACAAAGTGTGTTTTCCCACTCGGAACAAGTGCATATCACAATACTTTGTTGAAAACTCGTTTCGGACGTGCTTTTACAGTTAAAATGAAAACCAGGATGAAAATGTGTTAAATGCTCGAAAACATGAAAATCCATGCTTAGCAAGTTGTTCCATGTCACATATGGTCGAATGCGCTCATTTCACTTAAAATCAATGTTCCTTGTCAAACGTGTGCTTTATGCTCTGAAAGGGCGTTAGAAACAGTTTGAAGGCGCTCCTGCGCTCGGAAAGCTGTTTTCATACACTCGTTGAAACAAAGTGTGTTTTCCCACTCGGAACAAGTGCATATCACAATACTTTGTTGAAAACTCGTTTCGGACGTGCTTTTACAGTTAAAATGACAAATAGGATGAAAATGTGTTAAAAGCTCGAAAACATGAAAACCCATGCTTAGAAAGTTGTTACATGTCACATATGCTCGAATGCACTCATAATCAATGTTCCTTGTAAAACGTTTCCTTTATGCTCTGAAAAGGCGTTAGAACCAGTTTGAAGGCGCTCCTGCGCTAGGAAAGCAGTTTTCATGGACTCGGTGACACAAAGTGTGTTTGCCCACTCGGAACAAGTGCATATCACAATACTTTGTTGAAAACTCGTTTCGGACGTGCTTTTACAGTTAAAATGACAACCAGGATGAAAATGTGTTAAATGCTCGAAAACATGAAAATCCATGCTTAGCAAGTTGTTCCATGTCACATATGGTCGAATGCGCTCATTTCACTTAAAATCAATGTTCCTTGTCAAACGTTTGCTTTATGCTCTGAAAAGGCGTTAGAAACAGTTTGAAGGCGCTCCTGCGCTCGGAAAGCTGTTTTCATACACTCGTTGAAACAAAGTGTGTTTTCCCACTCGGAACAAGTGCATATCACAATACTTTGTTGAAAACTCGTTTCGGACGTGCTTTTACAGTTAAAATGACAAATAGGATGAAAATGTGTTAAAAGCTCGAAAACATGAAAACCCATGCTTAGAAAGTTGTTACATGTCACATATGCTCGAATGCACTCATAATCAATGTTCCTTGTAAAACGTTTCCTTTATGCTCTGAAAAGGCGTTAGAACCAGTTTGAAGGCGCTCCTGCGCTAGGAAAGCAGTTTTCATGGACTCGGTGACACAAAGTGTGTTTTCCCACTCGGAACAAGTGCATATCACAATACTTTGTTGAAAACTCGTTTCGGACGTGCTTTTACAGTTAAAATGAAAACCAGTATGAAAATGTGTTAAATGCTCGAAAACATGAAAATCCATGCTTAGCAAGTTGTTCCATGTCACATATGGTCGAATGCGCTCATTTCACTTAAAATCAATGTTCCTTGTCAAACGTGTGCTTTATGCTCTGAAAGGGCGTTAGAAACAGTTTGAAGGCGCTCCTGCGCTCGGAAAGCTGTTTTCATACACTCGTTGAAACAAAGTGTGTTTTCCCACTCGGAACAAGTGCATATCACAATACTTTGTTGAAAACTCGTTTCGGACGTGCTTTTACAGTTAAAATGACAAATAGGATGAAAATGTGTTAAAAGCTCGAAAACATGAAAACCCATGCTTAGAAAGTTGTTACATGTCACATATGCTCGAATGCACTCATAATCAATGTTCCTTGTAAAACGTTTCCTTTATGCTCTGAAAAGGCGTTAGAACCAGTTTGAAGGCGCTCCTGCGCTAGGAAAGCAGTTTTCATGGACTCGGTGACACAAAGTGTGTTTGCCCACTCGGAACAAGTGCATATCACAATACTTTCTTGAAAACTCGTTTCGGACGTGCTTTTACAGTTAAAATGACAACCAGGATGAAAATGTGTTAAATGCTCGAAAACATGAAAATCCATGCTTAGCAAGTTGTTCCATGTCACATATGGTCGAATGCGCTCATTTCACTTAAAATCAATGTTCCTTGTCAAACGTTTGCTTTATGCTCTGAAAAGGCGTTAGAAACAGTTTGAAGGCGCTCCTGCGCTCGGAAAGCTGTTTTCATACACTCGTTGAAACAAAGTGTGTTTTCCCACTCGGAACAAGTGCATATCACAATACTTTGTTGAAAACTCGTTTCGGACGTGCTTTTACAGTTAAAATGACAAATAGGATGAAAATGTGTTAAAAGCTCGAAAACATGAAAACCCATGCTTAGAAAGTTGTTACATGTCACATATGCTCGAATGCACTCATAATCAATGTTCCTTGTAAAACGTTTCCTTTATGCTCTGAAAAGGCGTTAGAACCAGTTTGAAGGCGCTCCTGCGCTAGGAAAGCAGTTTTCATGGACTCGGTGACACAAAGTGTGTTTTCCCACTCGGAACAAGTGCATATCACAATACTTTGTTGAAAACTCGTTTCGGACGTGCTTTTACAGTTAAAATGAAAACCAGGATGAAAATGTGTTAAATGCTCGAAAACATGAAAATCCATGCTTAGCAAGTTGTTCCATGTCACATATGGTCGAATGCGCTCATTTCACTTAAAATCAATGTTCCTTGTCAAACGTGTGCTTTATGCTCTGAAAGGGCGTTAGAAACAGTTTGAAGGCGCTCCTGCGCTCGGAAAGCTGTTTTCATACACTCGTTGAAACAAAGTGTGTTTTCCCACTCGGAACAAGTGCATATCACAATACTTTGTTGAAAACTCGTTTCGGACGTGCTTTTACAGTTAAAATGACAAATAGGATGAAAATGTGTTAAAAGCTCGAAAACATGAAAACCCATGCTTAGAAAGTTGTTACATGTCACATATGCTCGAATGCACTCATAATCAATGTTCCTTGTAAAACGTTTCCTTTATGCTCTGAAAAGGCGTTAGAACCAGTTTGAAGGCGCTCCTGCGCTAGGAAAGCAGTTTTCATGGACTCGGTGACACAAAGTGTGTTTGCCCACTCGGAACAAGTGCATATCACAATACTTTGTTGAAAACTCGTTTCGGACGTGCTTTTACAGTTAAAATGACAACCAGGATGAAAATGTGTTAAATGCTCGAAAACATGAAAATCCATGCTTAGCAAGTTGTTCCATGTCACATATGGTCGAATGCGCTCATTTCACTTAAAATCAATGTTCCTTGTCAAACGTTTGCTTTATGCTCTGAAAAGGCGTTAGAAACAGTTTGAAGGCGCTCCTGCGCTCGGAAAGCTGTTTTCATACACTCGTTGAAACAAAGTGTGTTTTCCCACTCGGAACAAGTGCATATCACAATACTTTGTTGAAAACTCGTTTCGGACGTGCTTTTACAGTTAAAATGACAAATAGGATGAAAATGTGTTAAAAGCTCGAAAACATGAAAACCCATGCTTAGAAAGTTGTTACATGTCACATATGCTCGAATGCACTCATAATCAATGTTCCTTGTAAAACGTTTCCTTTATGCTCTGAAAAGGCGTTAGAACCAGTTTGAAGGCGCTCCTGCGCTAGGAAAGCAGTTTTCATGGACTCGGTGACACAAAGTGTGTTTTCCCACTCGGAACAAGTGCATATCACAATACTTTGTTGAAAACTCGTTTCGGACGTGCTTTTACAGTTAAAATGAAAACCAGTATGAAAATGTGTTAAATGCTCGAAAACATGAAAATCCATGCTTAGCAAGTTGTTCCATGTCACATATGGTCGAATGCGCTCATTTCACTTAAAATCAATGTTCCTTGTCAAACGTGTGCTTTATGCTCTGAAAGGGCGTTAGAAACAGTTTGAAGGCGCTCCTGCGCTCGGAAAGCTGTTTTCATACACTCGTTGAAACAAAGTGTGTTTTCCCACTCGGAACAAGTGCATATCACAATACTTTGTTGAAAACTCGTTTCGGACGTGCTTTTACAGTTAAAATGACAAATAGGATGAAAATGTGTTAAAAGCTCGAAAACATGAAAACCCATGCTTAGAAAGTTGTTACATGTCACATATGCTCGAATGCACTCATAATCAATGTTCCTTGTAAAACGTTTCCTTTATGCTCTGAAAAGGCGTTAGAACCAGTTTGAAGGCGCTCCTGCGCTAGGAAAGCAGTTTTCATGGACTCGGTGACACAAAGTGTGTTTGCCCACTCGGAACAAGTGCATATCACAATACTTTCTTGAAAACTCGTTTCGGACGTGCTTTTACAGTTAAAATGACAACCAGGATGAAAATGTGTTAAATGCTCGAAAACATGAAAATCCATGCTTAGCAAGTTGTTCCATGTCACATATGGTCGAATGCGCTCATTTCACTTAAAATCAATGTTCCTTGTCAAACGTTTGCTTTATGCTCTGAAAAGGCGTTAGAAACAGTTTGAAGGCGCTCCTGCGCTCGGAAAGCTGTTTTCATACACTCGTTGAAACAAAGTGTGTTTTCCCACTCGGAACAAGTGCATATCACAATACTTTGTTGAAAACTCGTTTCGGACGTGCTTTTACAGTTAAAATGACAAATAGGATGAAAATGTGTTAAAAGCTCGAAAACATGAAAACCCATGCTTAGAAAGTTGTTACATGTCACATATGCTCGAATGCACTCATAATCAATGTTCCTTGTAAAACGTTTCCTTTATGCTCTGAAAAGGCGTTAGAACCAGTTTGAAGGCGCTCCTGCGCTAGGAAAGCAGTTTTCATGGACTCGGTGACACAAAGTGTGTTTGCCCACTCGGAACAAGTGCATATCACAATACTTTGTTGAAAACTCGTTTCGGACGTGCTTTTACAGTTAAAATGAAAACCAGGATGAAAATGTGTTAAATGCTCGAAAACATGAAAATCCATGCTTAGCAAGTTGTTCCATGTCACATATGGTCGAATGCGCTCATTTCACTTAAAATCAATGTTCCTTGTCAAACGTGTGCTTTATGCTCTGAAAGGGCGTTAGAAACAGTTTGAAGGCGCTCCTGCGCTCGGAAAGCTGTTTTCATACACTCGTTGAAACAAAGTGTGTTTTCCCACTCGGAACAAGTGCATATCACAATACTTTGTTGAAAACTCGTTTCGGACGTGCTTTTACAGTTAAAATGACAAATAGGATGAAAATGTGTTAAAAGCTCGAAAACATGAAAACCCATGCTTAGAAAGTTGTTACATGTCACATATGCTCGAATGCACTCATTTCACTCAAAATCAATGTTCCTTGTAAAACGTTTCCTTTATGCTCTGAAAAGGCGTTAGAACCAGTTTGAAGGCGCTCCTGCGCTAGGAAAGCAGTTTTCATGCACTCGGTGACACAAAGTGTGTTTGCCCACTCTGAACAAGTGTGGGAAAATGACAACCAGGATGAAAATGTGTTAAATGCTCGAAAACATGAAAATCCATGCTTAGCAAGTTGTTCCATGTCACATATGATCGAATACAATCAAAATCAATGTTCCGTGTCAAACGTGTGCTTTATGCTCTGAAAAGGCGTTAGAAACAGTTTGAAGGCGCTCCTGCGCTCGGAAAGCTGTTTTCATACACTCGTTGAAACAAAGTGTGTTTTCCCACTCGGAACAAGTGCATATCACAATACTTTGTTGAAAACTCGTTTCGGACGTGCTTTTACAGTTAAAATGACAAATAGGATGAAAATGTGTTAAAAGCTCGAAAACATGAAAACCCATGCTTAGAAAGTTGTTACATGTCACATATGCTCGAATGCACTCATAATCAATGTTCCTTGTAAAACGTTTCCTTTATGCTCTGAAAAGGCGTTAGAACCAGTTTGAAGGCGCTCCTGCGCTAGGAAAGCAGTTTTCATGGACTCGGTGACACAAAGTGTGTTTGCCCACTCGGAACAAGTGCATATCACAATACTTTGTTGAAAACTCGTTTCGGACGTGCTTTTACAGTTAAAATGAAAACCAGGATGAAAATGTGTTAAATGCTCGAAAACATGAAAATCCATGCTTAGCAAGTTGTTCCATGTCACATATGGTCGAATGCGCTCATTTCACTTAAAATCAATGTTCCTTGTCAAACGTGTGCTTTATGCTCTGAAAGGGCGTTAGAAACAGTTTGAAGGCGCTCCTGCGCTCGGAAAGCTGTTTTCATACACTCGTTGAAACAAAGTGTGTTTTCCCACTCGGAACAAGTGCATATCACAATACTTTGTTGAAAACTCGTTTCGGACGTGCTTTTACAGTTAAAATGACAAATAGGATGAAAATGTGTTAAAAGCTCGAAAACATGAAAACCCATGCTTAGAAAGTTGTTACATGTCACATATGCTCGAATGCACTCATTTCACTCAAAATCAATGTTCCTTGTAAAACGTTTCCTTTATGCTCTGAAAAGGCGTTAGAACCAGTTTGAAGGCGCTCCTGCGCTAGGAAAGCAGTTTTCATGCACTCGGTGACACAAAGTGTGTTTGCCCACTCTGAACAAGTGTGGGAAAATGACAACCAGGATGAAAATGTGTTAAATGCTCGAAAACATGAAAATCCATGCTTAGCAAGTTGTTCCATGTCACATATGATCGAATACAATCAAAATCAATGTTCCGTGTCAAACGTGTGCTTTATGCTCTGAAAATGCGTTAGAAACAGTTTGAAGGCGCTCCTGCGCTCGGAAAGCTGTTTTCATACACTCGTTGAAACAAAGTGTGTTTTCCCACTCGGAACAAGTGCATATCACAATACTTTGTTGAAAACTCGTTTCGGACGTGCTTTTACAGTTAAAATGACAAATAGGATGAAAATGTGTTAAAAGCTCGAAAACGTGAAAACCCATGCTTAGAAAGTTGTTACATGTCACATATGCTCGAATGCACTCATAATCAATGTTCCTTGTAAAACGTTTCCTTTATGCTCTGAAAAGGCGTTAGAACCAGTTTGAAGGCGCTCCTGCGCTAGGAAAGCAGTTTTCATGGACTCGGTGACACAAAGTGTGTTTGCCCACTCGGAACAAGTGCATATCACAATACTTTGTTGAAAACTCGTTTCGGACGTGCTTTTACAGTTAAAATGACAACCAGGATGAAAATGTGTTAAATGCTCGAAAACATGAAAATCCATGCTTAGCAAGTTGTTCCATGTCACATATGGTCGAATGCGCTCATTTCACTTAAAATCAATGTTCCTTGTCAAACGTTTGCTTTATGCTCTGAAAAGGCGTTAGAAACAGTTTGAAGGCGCTCCTGCGCTCGGAAAGCTGTTTTCATACACTCGTTGAAACAAAGTGTGTTTTCCCACTCGGAACAAGTGCATATCACAATACTTTGTTGAAAACTCGTTTCGGACGTGCTTTTACAGTTAAAATGACAAATAGGATGAAAATGTGTTAAAAGCTCGAAAACATGAAAACCCATGCTTAGAAAGTTGTTACATGTCACATATGCTCGAATGCACTCATTTCACTCAAAATCAATGTTCCTTGTCAAACGTGTGCTTTATGCTCTGAAAGGGCGTTAGAAACAGTTTGAAGGCGCTCCTGCGCTCGGAAAGCTGTTTTCATACACTCGTTGAAACAAAGTGTGTTTTCCCACTCGGAACAAGTGCATATCACAATACTTTGTTGAAAACTCGTTTCGGACGTGCTTTTACAGTTAAAATGACAAATAGGATGAAAATGTGTTAAAAGCTCGAAAACATGAAAACCCATGCTTAGAAAGTTGTTACATGTCACATATGCTCGAATGCACTCATAATCAATGTTCCTTGTAAAACGTTTCCTTTATGCTCTGAAAAGGCGTTAGAACCAGTTTGAAGGCGCTCCTGCGCTAGGAAAGCAGTTTTCATGGACTCGGTGACACAAAGTGTGTTTGCCCACTCGGAACAAGTGCATATCACAATACTTTGTTGAAAACTCGTTTCGGACGTGCTTTTACAGTTAAAATGACAACCAGGATGAAAATGTGTTAAATGCTCGAAAACATGAAAATCCATGCTTAGCAAGTTGTTCCATGTCACATATGGTCGAATGCGCTCATTTCACTTAAAATCAATGTTCCTTGTCAAACGTTTGCTTTATGCTCTGAAAAGGCGTTAGAAACAGTTTGAAGGCGCTCCTGCGCTCGGAAAGCTGTTTTCATACACTCGTTGAAACAAAGTGTGTTTTCCCACTCGGAACAAGTGCATATCACAATACTTTGTTGAAAACTCGTTTCGGACGTGCTTTTACAGTTAAAATGACAAATAGGATGAAAATGTGTTAAAAGCTCGAAAACATGAAAACCCATGCTTAGAAAGTTGTTACATGTCACATATGCTCGAATGCACTCATAATCAATGTTCCTTGTAAAACGTTTCCTTTATGCTCTGAAAAGGCGTTAGAACCAGTTTGAAGGCGCTCCTGCGCTAGGAAAGCAGTTTTCATGGACTCGGTGACACAAAGTGTGTTTGCCCACTCGGAACAAGTGCATATCACAATACTTTGTTGAAAACTCGTTTCGGACGTGCTTTTACAGTTAAAATGAAAACCAGGATGAAAATGTGTTAAATGCTCGAAAACATGAAAATCCATGCTTAGCAAGTTGTTCCATGTCACATATGGTCGAATGCGCTCATTTCACTTAAAATCAATGTTCCTTGTCAAACGTGTGCTTTATGCTCTGAAAGGGCGTTAGAAACAGTTTGAAGGCGCTCCTGCGCTCGGAAAGCTGTTTTCATACACTCGTTGAAACAAAGTGTGTTTTCCCACTCGGAACAAGTGCATATCACAATACTTTGTTGAAAACTCGTTTCGGACGTGCTTTTACAGTTAAAATGACAAATAGGATGAAAATGTGTTAAAAGCTCGAAAACATGAAAACCCATGCTTAGAAAGTTGTTACATGTCACATATGCTCGAATGCACTCATTTCACTCAAAATCAATGTTCCTTGTAAAACGTTTCCTTTATGCTCTGAAAAGGCGTTAGAACCAGTTTGAAGGCGCTCCTGCGCTAGGAAAGCAGTTTTCATGCACTCGGTGACACAAAGTGTGTTTGCCCACTCTGAACAAGTGTGGGAAAATGACAACCAGGATGAAAATGTGTTAAATGCTCGAAAACATGAAAATCCATGCTTAGCAAGTTGTTCCATGTCACATATGATCGAATACAATCAAAATCAATGTTCCGTGTCAAACGTGTGCTTTATGCTCTGAAAAGGCGTTAGAAACAGTTTGAAGGCGCTCCTGCGCTCGGAAAGCTGTTTTCATACACTCGTTGAAACAAAGTGTGTTTTCCCACTCGGAACAAGTGCATATCACAATACTTTGTTGAAAACTCGTTTCGGACGTGCTTTTACAGTTAAAATGACAAATAGGATGAAAATGTGTTAAAAGCTCGAAAACGTGAAAACCCATGCTTAGAAAGTTGTTACATGTCACATATGCTCGAATGCACTCATAATCAATGTTCCTTGTAAAACGTTTCCTTTATGCTCTGAAAAGGCGTTAGAACCAGTTTGAAGGCGCTCCTGCGCTAGGAAAGCAGTTTTCATGGACTCGGTGACACAAAGTGTGTTTGCCCACTCGGAACAAGTGCATATCACAATACTTTGTTGAAAACTCGTTTCGGACGTGCTTTTACAGTTAAAATGACAACCAGGATGAAAATGTGTTAAATGCTCGAAAACATGAAAATCCATGCTTAGCAAGTTGTTCCATGTCACATATGGTCGAATGCGCTCATTTCACTTAAAATCAATGTTCCTTGTCAAACGTTTGCTTTATGCTCTGAAAAGGCGTTAGAAACAGTTTGAAGGCGCTCCTGCGCTCGGAAAGCTGTTTTCATACACTCGTTGAAACAAAGTGTGTTTTCCCACTCGGAACAAGTGCATATCACAATACTTTGTTGAAAACTCGTTTCGGACGTGCTTTTACAGTTAAAATGACAAATAGGATGAAAATGTGTTAAAAGCTCGAAAACATGAAAACCCATGCTTAGAAAGTTGTTACATGTCACATATGCTCGAATGCACTCATTTCACTCAAAATCAATGTTCCTTGTAAAACGTTTCCTTTATGCTCTGAAAAGGCGTTAGAACCAGTTTGAAGGCGCTCCTGCGCTAGGAAAGCAGTTTTCATGGACTCGGTGACACAAAGTGTGTTTGCCGACTCGGAACAAGTGCATATCACAATACTTTGTTGAAAACTCGTTTCGGACGTGCTTTTACAGTTAAAATGACAACCAGGATGAAAATGTGTTAAATGCTCGAAAACATGAAAATCCATGCTTAGCAAGTTGTTCCATGTCACATATGGTCGAATGCGCTCATTTCACTTAAAATCAATGTTCCTTGTCAAACGTTTGCTTTATGCTCTGAAAAGGCGTTAGAAACAGTTTGAAGGCGCTCCTGCGCTCGGAAAGCTGTTTTCATACACTCGTTGAAACAAAGTGTGTTTTCCCACTCGGAACAAGTGCATATCACAATACTTTGTTGAAAACTCGTTTCGGACGTGCTTTTACAGTTAAAATGACAAATAGGATGAAAATGTGTTAAAAGCTCGAAAACATGAAAACCCATGCTTAGAAAGTTGTTACATGTCACATATGCTCGAATGCACTCATTTCACTCAAAATCAATGTTCCTTGTAAAACGTTTCCTTTATGCTCTGAAAAGGCGTTAGAACCAGTTTGAAGGCGCTCCTGCGCTAGGAAAGCAGTTTTCATGCACTCGGTGACACAAAGTGTGTTTGCCCACTCTGAACAAGTGTGGGAAAATGACAACCAGGATGAAAATGTGTTAAATGCTCGAAAACATGAAAATCCATGCTTAGCAAGTTGTTCCATGTCACATATGATCGAATACAATCAAAATCAATGTTCCGTGTCAAACGTGTGCTTTATGCTCTGAAAAGGCGTTAGAAACAGTTTGAAGGCGCTCCTGCGCTCGGAAAGCTGTTTTCATACACTCGTTGAAACAAAGTGTGTTTTCCCACTCGGAACAAGTGCATATCACAATACTTTGTTGAAAACTCGTTTCGGACGTGCTTTTACAGTTAAAATGACAAATAGGATGAAAATGTGTTAAAAGCTCGAAAACATGAAAACCCATGCTTAGAAAGTTGTTACATGTCACATATGCTCGAATGCACTCAAAATCAATGTTCCTTGTAAAACGTTTCCTTTATGCTCTGAAAAGGCGTTAGAACCAGTTTGAAGGCGCTCCTGCGCTAGGAAAGCAGTTTTCATGCACTCGGTGACACAAAGTGTGTTTGCCCACTCTGAACAAGTGTGGGAAAATGACAACCAGGATGAAAATGTGTTAAATGCTCGAAAACATGAAAATCCATGCTTAGCAAGTTGTTCCATGTCACATATGATCGAATACAATCAAAATCAATGTTCCGTGTCAAACGTGTGCTTTATGCTCTGAAAAGGCGTTAGAAACAGTTTGAAGGCGCTCCTGCGCTCGGAAAGCTGTTTTCATACACTCGTTGAAACAAAGTGTGTTTTCCCACTCGGAACAAGTGCATATCACAATACTTTGTTGAAAACTCGTTTCGGACGTGCTTTTACAGTTAAAATGACAAATAGGATGAAAATGTGTTAAAAGCTCGAAAACATGAAAACCCATGCTTAGAAAGTTGTTACATGTCACATATGCTCGAATGCACTCATAATCAATGTTCCTTGTAAAACGTTTCCTTTATGCTCTGAAAAGGCGTTAGAACCAGTTTGAAGGCGCTCCTGCGCTAGGAAAGCAGTTTTCATGGACTCGGTGACACAAAGTGTGTTTGCCCACTCGGAACAAGTGCATATCACAATACTTTGTTGAAAACTCGTTTCGGACGTGCTTTTACAGTTAAAATGACAACCAGGATGAAAATGTGTTAAATGCTCGAAAACATGAAAATCCATGCTTAGCAAGTTGTTCCATGTCACATATGGTCGAATGCGCTCATTTCACTTAAAATCAATGTTCCTTGTCAAACGTTTGCTTTATGCTCTGAAAAGGCGTTAGAAACAGTTTGAAGGCGCTCCTGCGCTCGGAAAGCTGTTTTCATACACTCGTTGAAACAAAGTGTGTTTTCCCACTCGGAACAAGTGCATATCACAATACTTTGTTGAAAACTCGTTTCGGACGTGCTTTTACAGTTAAAATGACAAATAGGATGAAAATGTGTTAAAAGCTCGAAAACATGAAAACCCATGCTTAGAAAGTTGTTACATGTCACATATGCTCGAATGCACTCATAATCAATGTTCCTTGTAAAACGTTTCCTTTATGCTCTGAAAAGGCGTTAGAACCAGTTTGAAGGCGCTCCTGCGCTAGGAAAGCAGTTTTCATGGACTCGGTGACACAAAGTGTGTTTGCCCACTCGGAACAAGTGCATATCACAATACTTTGTTGAAAACTCGTTTCGGACGTGCTTTTACAGTTAAAATGACAACCAGGATGAAAATGTGTTAAATGCTCGAAAACATGAAAATCCATGCTTAGCAAGTTGTTCCATGTCACATATGGTCGAATGCGCTCATTTCACTTAAAATCAATGTTCCTTGTCAAACGTTTGCTTTATGCTCTGAAAAGGCGTTAGAAACAGTTTGAAGGCGCTCCTGCGCTCGGAAAGCTGTTTTCATACACTCGTTGAAACAAAGTGTGTTTTCCCACTCGGAACAAGTGCATATCACAATACTTTGTTGAAAACTCGTTTCGGACGTGCTTTTACAGTTAAAATGACAAATAGGATGAAAATGTGTTAAAAGCTCGAAAACATGAAAACCCATGCTTAGAAAGTTGTTACATGTCACATATGCTCGAATGCACTCATAATCAATGTTCCTTGTAAAACGTTTCCTTTATGCTCTGAAAAGGCGTTAGAACCAGTTTGAAGGCGCTCCTGCGCTAGGAAAGCAGTTTTCATGGACTCGGTGACACAAAGTGTGTTTGCCCACTCGGAACAAGTGCATATCACAATACTTTGTTGAAAACTCGTTTCGGACGTGCTTTTACAGTTAAAATGAAAACCAGGATGAAAATGTGTTAAATGCTCGAAAACATGAAAATCCATGCTTAGCAAGTTGTTCCATGTCACATATGGTCGAATGCGCTCATTTCACTTAAAATCAATGTTCCTTGTCAAACGTTTGCTTTATGCTCTGAAAAGGCGTTAGAAACAGTTTGAAGGCGCTCCTGCGCTCGGAAAGCTGTTTTCATACACTCGTTGAAACAAAGTGTGTTTTCCCACTCGGAACAAGTGCATATCACAATACTTTGTTGAAAACTCGTTTCGGACGTGCTTTTACAGTTAAAATGACAAATAGGATGAAAATGTGTTAAAAGCTCGAAAACATGAAAACCCATGCTTAGAAAGTTGTTACATGTCACATATGCTCGAATGCACTCATAATCAATGTTCCTTGTAAAACGTTTCCTTTATGCTCTGAAAAGGCGTTAGAACCAGTTTGAAGGCGCTCCTGCGCTAGGAAAGCAGTTTTCATGGACTCGGTGACACAAAGTGTGTTTGCCCACTCGGAACAAGTGCATATCACAATACTTTGTTGAAAACTCGTTTCGGACGTGCTTTTACAGTTAAAATGAAAACCAGGATGAAAATGTGTTAAATGCTCGAAAACATGAAAATCCATGCTTAGCAAGTTGTTCCATGTCACATATGGTCGAATGCGCTCATTTCACTTAAAATCAATGTTCCTTGTCAAACGTGTGCTTTATGCTCTGAAAGGGCGTTAGAAACAGTTTGAAGGCGCTCCTGCGCTCGGAAAGCTGTTTTCATACACTCGTTGAAACAAAGTGTGTTTTCCCACTCGGAACAAGTGCATATCACAATACTTTGTTGAAAACTCGTTTCGGACGTGCTTTTACAGTTAAAATGACAAATAGGATGAAAATGTGTTAAAAGCTCGAAAACATGAAAACCCATGCTTAGAAAGTTGTTACATGTCACATATGCTCGAATGCACTCATTTCACTCAAAATCAATGTTCCTTGTAAAACGTTTCCTTTATGCTCTGAAAAGGCGTTAGAACCAGTTTGAAGGCGCTCCTGCGCTAGGAAAGCAGTTTTCATGCACTCGGTGACACAAAGTGTGTTTGCCCACTCTGAACAAGTGTGGGAAAATGACAACCAGGATGAAAATGTGTTAAATGCTCGAAAACATGAAAATCCATGCTTAGCAAGTTGTTCCATGTCACATATGATCGAATACAATCAAAATCAATGTTCCGTGTCAAACGTGTGCTTTATGCTCTGAAAAGGCGTTAGAAACAGTTTGAAGGCGCTCCTGCGCTCGGAAAGCTGTTTTCATACACTCGTTGAAACAAAGTGTGTTTTCCCACTCGGAACAAGTGCATATCACAATACTTTGTTGAAAACTCGTTTCGGACGTGCTTTTACAGTTAAAATGACAAATAGGATGAAAATGTGTTAAAAGCTCGAAAACATGAAAACCCATGCTTAGAAAGTTGTTACATGTCACATATGCTCGAATGCACTCATAATCAATGTTCCTTGTAAAACGTTTCCTTTATGCTCTGAAAAGGCGTTAGAACCAGTTTGAAGGCGCTCCTGCGCTAGGAAAGCAGTTTTCATGGACTCGGTGACACAAAGTGTGTTTGCCCACTCGGAACAAGTGCATATCACAATACTTTGTTGAAAACTCGTTTCGGACGTGCTTTTACAGTTAAAATGAAAACCAGGATGAAAATGTGTTAAATGCTCGAAAACATGAAAATCCATGCTTAGCAAGTTGTTCCATGTCACATATGGTCGAATGCGCTCATTTCACTTAAAATCAATGTTCCTTGTCAAACGTGTGCTTTATGCTCTGAAAGGGCGTTAGAAACAGTTTGAAGGCGCTCCTGCGCTCGGAAAGCTGTTTTCATACACTCGTTGAAACAAAGTGTGTTTTCCCACTCGGAACAAGTGCATATCACAATACTTTGTTGAAAACTCGTTTCGGACGTGCTTTTACAGTTAAAATGACAAATAGGATGAAAATGTGTTAAAAGCTCGAAAACATGAAAACCCATGCTTAGAAAGTTGTTACATGTCACATATGCTCGAATGCACTCATTTCACTCAAAATCAATGTTCCTTGTAAAACGTTTCCTTTATGCTCTGAAAAGGCGTTAGAACCAGTTTGAAGGCGCTCCTGCGCTAGGAAAGCAGTTTTCATGCACTCGGTGACACAAAGTGTGTTTGCCCACTCTGAACAAGTGTGGGAAAATGACAACCAGGATGAAAATGTGTTAAATGCTCGAAAACATGAAAATCCATGCTTAGCAAGTTGTTCCATGTCACATATGATCGAATACAATCAAAATCAATGTTCCGTGTCAAACGTGTGCTTTATGCTCTGAAAATGCGTTAGAAACAGTTTGAAGGCGCTCCTGCGCTCGGAAAGCTGTTTTCATACACTCGTTGAAACAAAGTGTGTTTTCCCACTCGGAACAAGTGCATATCACAATACTTTGTTGAAAACTCGTTTCGGACGTGCTTTTACAGTTAAAATGACAAATAGGATGAAAATGTGTTAAAAGCTCGAAAACGTGAAAACCCATGCTTAGAAAGTTGTTACATGTCACATATGCTCGAATGCACTCATAATCAATGTTCCTTGTAAAACGTTTCCTTTATGCTCTGAAAAGGCGTTAGAACCAGTTTGAAGGCGCTCCTGCGCTAGGAAAGCAGTTTTCATGGACTCGGTGACACAAAGTGTGTTTGCCCACTCGGAACAAGTGCATATCACAATACTTTGTTGAAAACTCGTTTCGGACGTGCTTTTACAGTTAAAATGACAACCAGGATGAAAATGTGTTAAATGCTCGAAAACATGAAAATCCATGCTTAGCAAGTTGTTCCATGTCACATATGGTCGAATGCGCTCATTTCACTTAAAATCAATGTTCCTTGTCAAACGTTTGCTTTATGCTCTGAAAAGGCGTTAGAAACAGTTTGAAGGCGCTCCTGCGCTCGGAAAGCTGTTTTCATACACTCGTTGAAACAAAGTGTGTTTTCCCACTCGGAACAAGTGCATATCACAATACTTTGTTGAAAACTCGTTTCGGACGTGCTTTTACAGTTAAAATGACAAATAGGATGAAAATGTGTTAAAAGCTCGAAAACATGAAAACCCATGCTTAGAAAGTTGTTACATGTCACATATGCTCGAATGCACTCATTTCACTCAAAATCAATGTTCCTTGTCAAACGTGTGCTTTATGCTCTGAAAGGGCGTTAGAAACAGTTTGAAGGCGCTCCTGCGCTCGGAAAGCTGTTTTCATACACTCGTTGAAACAAAGTGTGTTTTCCCACTCGGAACAAGTGCATATCACAATACTTTGTTGAAAACTCGTTTCGGACGTGCTTTTACAGTTAAAATGACAAATAGGATGAAAATGTGTTAAAAGCTCGAAAACATGAAAACCCATGCTTAGAAAGTTGTTACATGTCACATATGCTCGAATGCACTCATAATCAATGTTCCTTGTAAAACGTTTCCTTTATGCTCTGAAAAGGCGTTAGAACCAGTTTGAAGGCGCTCCTGCGCTAGGAAAGCAGTTTTCATGGACTCGGTGACACAAAGTGTGTTTGCCCACTCGGAACAAGTGCATATCACAATACTTTGTTGAAAACTCGTTTCGGACGTGCTTTTACAGTTAAAATGACAACCAGGATGAAAATGTGTTAAATGCTCGAAAACATGAAAATCCATGCTTAGCAAGTTGTTCCATGTCACATATGGTCGAATGCGCTCATTTCACTTAAAATCAATGTTCCTTGTCAAACGTTTGCTTTATGCTCTGAAAAGGCGTTAGAAACAGTTTGAAGGCGCTCCTGCGCTCGGAAAGCTGTTTTCATACACTCGTTGAAACAAAGTGTGTTTTCCCACTCGGAACAAGTGCATATCACAATACTTTGTTGAAAACTCGTTTCGGACGTGCTTTTACAGTTAAAATGACAAATAGGATGAAAATGTGTTAAAAGCTCGAAAACATGAAAACCCATGCTTAGAAAGTTGTTACATGTCACATATGCTCGAATGCACTCATAATCAATGTTCCTTGTAAAACGTTTCCTTTATGCTCTGAAAAGGCGTTAGAACCAGTTTGAAGGCGCTCCTGCGCTAGGAAAGCAGTTTTCATGGACTCGGTGACACAAAGTGTGTTTGCCCACTCGGAACAAGTGCATATCACAATACTTTGTTGAAAACTCGTTTCGGACGTGCTTTTACAGTTAAAATGAAAACCAGGATGAAAATGTGTTAAATGCTCGAAAACATGAAAATCCATGCTTAGCAAGTTGTTCCATGTCACATATGGTCGAATGCGCTCATTTCACTTAAAATCAATGTTCCTTGTCAAACGTGTGCTTTATGCTCTGAAAGGGCGTTAGAAACAGTTTGAAGGCGCTCCTGCGCTCGGAAAGCTGTTTTCATACACTCGTTGAAACAAAGTGTGTTTTCCCACTCGGAACAAGTGCATATCACAATACTTTGTTGAAAACTCGTTTCGGACGTGCTTTTACAGTTAAAATGACAAATAGGATGAAAATGTGTTAAAAGCTCGAAAACATGAAAACCCATGCTTAGAAAGTTGTTACATGTCACATATGCTCGAATGCACTCATTTCACTCAAAATCAATGTTCCTTGTAAAACGTTTCCTTTATGCTCTGAAAAGGCGTTAGAACCAGTTTGAAGGCGCTCCTGCGCTAGGAAAGCAGTTTTCATGCACTCGGTGACACAAAGTGTGTTTGCCCACTCTGAACAAGTGTGGGAAAATGACAACCAGGATGAAAATGTGTTAAATGCTCGAAAACATGAAAATCCATGCTTAGCAAGTTGTTCCATGTCACATATGATCGAATACAATCAAAATCAATGTTCCGTGTCAAACGTGTGCTTTATGCTCTGAAAAGGCGTTAGAAACAGTTTGAAGGCGCTCCTGCGCTCGGAAAGCTGTTTTCATACACTCGTTGAAACAAAGTGTGTTTTCCCACTCGGAACAAGTGCATATCACAATACTTTGTTGAAAACTCGTTTCGGACGTGCTTTTACAGTTAAAATGACAAATAGGATGAAAATGTGTTAAAAGCTCGAAAACGTGAAAACCCATGCTTAGAAAGTTGTTACATGTCACATATGCTCGAATGCACTCATAATCAATGTTCCTTGTAAAACGTTTCCTTTATGCTCTGAAAAGGCGTTAGAACCAGTTTGAAGGCGCTCCTGCGCTAGGAAAGCAGTTTTCATGGACTCGGTGACACAAAGTGTGTTTGCCCACTCGGAACAAGTGCATATCACAATACTTTGTTGAAAACTCGTTTCGGACGTGCTTTTACAGTTAAAATGACAACCAGGATGAAAATGTGTTAAATGCTCGAAAACATGAAAATCCATGCTTAGCAAGTTGTTCCATGTCACATATGGTCGAATGCGCTCATTTCACTTAAAATCAATGTTCCTTGTCAAACGTTTGCTTTATGCTCTGAAAAGGCGTTAGAAACAGTTTGAAGGCGCTCCTGCGCTCGGAAAGCTGTTTTCATACACTCGTTGAAACAAAGTGTGTTTTCCCACTCGGAACAAGTGCATATCACAATACTTTGTTGAAAACTCGTTTCGGACGTGCTTTTACAGTTAAAATGACAAATAGGATGAAAATGTGTTAAAAGCTCGAAAACATGAAAACCCATGCTTAGAAAGTTGTTACATGTCACATATGCTCGAATGCACTCATTTCACTCAAAATCAATGTTCCTTGTAAAACGTTTCCTTTATGCTCTGAAAAGGCGTTAGAACCAGTTTGAAGGCGCTCCTGCGCTAGGAAAGCAGTTTTCATGCACTCGGTGACACAAAGTGTGTTTGCCCACTCTGAACAAGTGTGGGAAAATGACAACCAGGATGAAAATGTGTTAAATGCTCGAAAACATGAAAATCCATGCTTAGCAAGTTGTTCCATGTCACATATGATCGAATACAATCAAAATCAATGTTCCGTGTCAAACGTGTGCTTTATGCTCTGAAAAGGCGTTAGAAACAGTTTGAAGGCGCTCCTGCGCTCGGAAAGCTGTTTTCATACACTCGTTGAAACAAAGTGTGTTTTCCCACTCGGAACAAGTGCATATCACAATACTTTGTTGAAAACTCGTTTCGGACGTGCTTTTACAGTTAAAATGACAAATAGGATGAAAATGTGTTAAAAGCTCGAAAACATGAAAACCCATGCTTAGAAAGTTGTTACATGTCACATATGCTCGAATGCACTCAAAATCAATGTTCCTTGTAAAACGTTTCCTTTATGCTCTGAAAAGGCGTTAGAACCAGTTTGAAGGCGCTCCTGCGCTAGGAAAGCAGTTTTCATGCACTCGGTGACACAAAGTGTGTTTGCCCACTCTGAACAAGTGTGGGAAAATGACAACCAGGATGAAAATGTGTTAAATGCTCGAAAACATGAAAATCCATGCTTAGCAAGTTGTTCCATGTCACATATGATCGAATACAATCAAAATCAATGTTCCGTGTCAAACGTGTGCTTTATGCTCTGAAAAGGCGTTAGAAACAGTTTGAAGGCGCTCCTGCGCTCGGAAAGCTGTTTTCATACACTCGTTGAAACAAAGTGTGTTTTCCCACTCGGAACAAGTGCATATCACAATACTTTGTTGAAAACTCGTTTCGGACGTGCTTTTACAGTTAAAATGACAAATAGGATGAAAATGTGTTAAAAGCTCGAAAACATGAAAACCCATGCTTAGAAAGTTGTTACATGTCACATATGCTCGAATGCACTCATAATCAATGTTCCTTGTAAAACGTTTCCTTTATGCTCTGAAAAGGCGTTAGAACCAGTTTGAAGGCGCTCCTGCGCTAGGAAAGCAGTTTTCATGGACTCGGTGACACAAAGTGTGTTTGCCCACTCGGAACAAGTGCATATCACAATACTTTGTTGAAAACTCGTTTCGGACGTGCTTTTACAGTTAAAATGACAACCAGGATGAAAATGTGTTAAATGCTCGAAAACATGAAAATCCATGCTTAGCAAGTTGTTCCATGTCACATATGGTCGAATGCGCTCATTTCACTTAAAATCAATGTTCCTTGTCAAACGTTTGCTTTATGCTCTGAAAAGGCGTTAGAAACAGTTTGAAGGCGCTCCTGCGCTCGGAAAGCTGTTTTCATACACTCGTTGAAACAAAGTGTGTTTTCCCACTCGGAACAAGTGCATATCACAATACTTTGTTGAAAACTCGTTTCGGACGTGCTTTTACAGTTAAAATGACAAATAGGATGAAAATGTGTTAAAAGCTCGAAAACATGAAAACCCATGCTTAGAAAGTTGTTACATGTCACATATGCTCGAATGCACTCATTTCACTCAAAATCAATGTTCCTTGTAAAACGTTTCCTTTATGCTCTGAAAAGGCGTTAGAACCAGTTTGAAGGCGCTCCTGCGCTAGGAAAGCAGTTTTCATGGACTCGGTGACACAAAGTGTGTTTGCCGACTCGGAACAAGTGCATATCACAATACTTTGTTGAAAACTCGTTTCGGACGTGCTTTTACAGTTAAAATGACAACCAGGATGAAAATGTGTTAAATGCTCGAAAACATGAAAATCCATGCTTAGCAAGTTGTTCCATGTCACATATGGTCGAATGCGCTCATTTCACTTAAAATCAATGTTCCTTGTCAAACGTTTGCTTTATGCTCTGAAAAGGCGTTAGAAACAGTTTGAAGGCGCTCCTGCGCTCGGAAAGCTGTTTTCATACACTCGTTGAAACAAAGTGTGTTTTCCCACTCGGAACAAGTGCATATCACAATACTTTGTTGAAAACTCGTTTCGGACGTGCTTTTACAGTTAAAATGACAAATAGGATGAAAATGTGTTAAAAGCTCGAAAACATGAAAACCCATGCTTAGAAAGTTGTTACATGTCACATATGCTCGAATGCACTCATTTCACTCAAAATCAATGTTCCTTGTAAAACGTTTCCTTTATGCTCTGAAAAGGCGTTAGAACCAGTTTGAAGGCGCTCCTGCGCTAGGAAAGCAGTTTTCATGCACTCGGTGACACAAAGTGTGTTTGCCCACTCTGAACAAGTGTGGGAAAATGACAACCAGGATGAAAATGTGTTAAATGCTCGAAAACATGAAAATCCATGCTTAGCAAGTTGTTCCATGTCACATATGATCGAATACAATCAAAATCAATGTTCCGTGTCAAACGTGTGCTTTATGCTCTGAAAAGGCGTTAGAAACAGTTTGAAGGCGCTCCTGCGCTCGGAAAGCTGTTTTCATACACTCGTTGAAACAAAGTGTGTTTTCCCACTCGGAACAAGTGCATATCACAATACTTTGTTGAAAACTCGTTTCGGACGTGCTTTTACAGTTAAAATGACAAATAGGATGAAAATGTGTTAAAAGCTCGAAAACATGAAAACCCATGCTTAGAAAGTTGTTACATGTCACATATGCTCGAATGCACTCAAAATCAATGTTCCTTGTAAAACGTTTCCTTTATGCTCTGAAAAGGCGTTAGAACCAGTTTGAAGGCGCTCCTGCGCTAGGAAAGCAGTTTTCATGCACTCGGTGACACAAAGTGTGTTTGCCCACTCTGAACAAGTGTGGGAAAATGACAACCAGGATGAAAATGTGTTAAATGCTCGAAAACATGAAAATCCATGCTTAGCAAGTTGTTCCATGTCACATATGATCGAATACAATCAAAATCAATGTTCCGTGTCAAACGTGTGCTTTATGCTCTGAAAAGGCGTTAGAAACAGTTTGAAGGCGCTCCTGCGCTCGGAAAGCTGTTTTCATACACTCGTTGAAACAAAGTGTGTTTTCCCACTCGGAACAAGTGCATATCACAATACTTTGTTGAAAACTCGTTTCGGACGTGCTTTTACAGTTAAAATGACAAATAGGATGAAAATGTGTTAAAAGCTCGAAAACATGAAAACCCATGCTTAGAAAGTTGTTACATGTCACATATGCTCGAATGCACTCATAATCAATGTTCCTTGTAAAACGTTTCCTTTATGCTCTGAAAAGGCGTTAGAACCAGTTTGAAGGCGCTCCTGCGCTAGGAAAGCAGTTTTCATGGACTCGGTGACACAAAGTGTGTTTGCCCACTCGGAACAAGTGCATATCACAATACTTTGTTGAAAACTCGTTTCGGACGTGCTTTTACAGTTAAAATGACAACCAGGATGAAAATGTGTTAAATGCTCGAAAACATGAAAATCCATGCTTAGCAAGTTGTTCCATGTCACATATGGTCGAATGCGCTCATTTCACTTAAAATCAATGTTCCTTGTCAAACGTTTGCTTTATGCTCTGAAAAGGCGTTAGAAACAGTTTGAAGGCGCTCCTGCGCTCGGAAAGCTGTTTTCATACACTCGTTGAAACAAAGTGTGTTTTCCCACTCGGAACAAGTGCAT
Organism: Neoarius graeffei; assembly: GCF_027579695.1. Classification (NCBI taxonomy): domain Eukaryota; kingdom Metazoa; phylum Chordata; class Actinopteri; order Siluriformes; family Ariidae; genus Neoarius; species Neoarius graeffei. The sequence goes on from NC_083573.1 coordinate 22,234,913, forward strand.
ATCACAATACTTTGTTGAAAACTCGTTTCGGACGTGCTTTTACAGTTAAAATGACAAATAGGATGAAAATGTGTTAAAAGCTCGAAAACATGAAAACCCATGCTTAGAAAGTTGTTACATGTCACATATGCTCGAATGCACTCATAATCAATGTTCCTTGTAAAACGTTTCCTTTATGCTCTGAAAAGGCGTTAGAACCAGTTTGAAGGCGCTCCTGCGCTAGGAAAGCAGTTTTCATGGACTCGGTGACACAAAGTGTGTTTGCCCACTCGGAACAAGTGCATATCACAATACTTTGTTGAAAACTCGTTTCGGACGTGCTTTTACAGTTAAAATGACAACCAGGATGAAAATGTGTTAAATGCTCGAAAACATGAAAATCCATGCTTAGCAAGTTGTTCCATGTCACATATGGTCGAATGCGCTCATTTCACTTAAAATCAATGTTCCTTGTCAAACGTTTGCTTTATGCTCTGAAAAGGCGTTAGAAACAGTTTGAAGGCGCTCCTGCGCTCGGAAAGCTGTTTTCATACACTCGTTGAAACAAAGTGTGTTTTCCCACTCGGAACAAGTGCATATCACAATACTTTGTTGAAAACTCGTTTCGGACGTGCTTTTACAGTTAAAATGACAAATAGGATGAAAATGTGTTAAAAGCTCGAAAACATGAAAACCCATGCTTAGAAAGTTGTTACATGTCACATATGCTCGAATGCACTCATAATCAATGTTCCTTGTAAAACGTTTCCTTTATGCTCTGAAAAGGCGTTAGAACCAGTTTGAAGGCGCTCCTGCGCTAGGAAAGCAGTTTTCATGGACTCGGTGACACAAAGTGTGTTTGCCCACTCGGAACAAGTGCATATCACAATACTTTGTTGAAAACTCGTTTCGGACGTGCTTTTACAGTTAAAATGAAAACCAGGATGAAAATGTGTTAAATGCTCGAAAACATGAAAATCCATGCTTAGCAAGTTGTTCCATGTCACATATGGTCGAATGCGCTCATTTCACTTAAAATCAATGTTCCTTGTCAAACGTGTGCTTTATGCTCTGAAAGGGCGTTAGAAACAGTTTGAAGGCGCTCCTGCGCTCGGAAAGCTGTTTTCATACACTCGTTGAAACAAAGTGTGTTTTCCCACTCGGAACAAGTGCATATCACAATACTTTGTTGAAAACTCGTTTCGGACGTGCTTTTACAGTTAAAATGACAAATAGGATGAAAATGTGTTAAAAGCTCGAAAACATGAAAACCCATGCTTAGAAAGTTGTTACATGTCACATATGCTCGAATGCACTCAAAATCAATGTTCCTTGTAAAACGTTTCCTTTATGCTCTGAAAAGGCGTTAGAACCAGTTTGAAGGCGCTCCTGCGCTAGGAAAGCAGTTTTCATGCACTCGGTGACACAAAGTGTGTTTGCCCACTCTGAACAAGTGTGGGAAAATGACAACCAGGATGAAAATGTGTTAAATGCTCGAAAACATGAAAATCCATGCTTAGCAAGTTGTTCCATGTCACATATGATCGAATACAATCAAAATCAATGTTCCGTGTCAAACGTGTGCTTTATGCTCTGAAAAGGCGTTAGAAACAGTTTGAAGGCGCTCCTGCGCTCGGAAAGCTGTTTTCATACACTCGTTGAAACAAAGTGTGTTTTCCCACTCGGAACAAGTGCATATCACAATACTTTGTTGAAAACTCGTTTCGGACGTGCTTTTACAGTTAAAATGACAAATAGGATGAAAATGTGTTAAAAGCTCGAAAACATGAAAACCCATGCTTAGAAAGTTGTTACATGTCACATATGCTCGAATGCACTCATAATCAATGTTCCTTGTAAAACGTTTCCTTTATGCTCTGAAAAGGCGTTAGAACCAGTTTGAAGGCGCTCCTGCGCTAGGAAAGCAGTTTTCATGGACTCGGTGACACAAAGTGTGTTTGCCCACTCGGAACAAGTGCATATCACAATACTTTGTTGAAAACTCGTTTCGGACGTGCTTTTACAGTTAAAATGACAACCAGGATGAAAATGTGTTAAATGCTCGAAAACATGAAAATCCATGCTTAGCAAGTTGTTCCATGTCACATATGGTCGAATGCGCTCATTTCACTTAAAATCAATGTTCCTTGTCAAACGTTTGCTTTATGCTCTGAAAAGGCGTTAGAAACAGTTTGAAGGCGCTCCTGCGCTCGGAAAGCTGTTTTCATACACTCGTTGAAACAAAGTGTGTTTTCCCACTCGGAACAAGTGCATATCACAATACTTTGTTGAAAACTCGTTTCGGACGTGCTTTTACAGTTAAAATGACAAATAGGATGAAAATGTGTTAAAAGCTCGAAAACATGAAAACCCATGCTTAGAAAGTTGTTACATGTCACATATGCTCGAATGCACTCATTTCACTCAAAATCAATGTTCCTTGTAAAACGTTTCCTTTATGCTCTGAAAAGGCGTTAGAACCAGTTTGAAGGCGCTCCTGCGCTAGGAAAGCAGTTTTCATGGACTCGGTGACACAAAGTGTGTTTGCCGACTCGGAACAAGTGCATATCACAATACTTTGTTGAAAACTCGTTTCGGACGTGCTTTTACAGTTAAAATGACAACCAGGATGAAAATGTGTTAAATGCTCGAAAACATGAAAATCCATGCTTAGCAAGTTGTTCCATGTCACATATGGTCGAATGCGCTCATTTCACTTAAAATCAATGTTCCTTGTCAAACGTTTGCTTTATGCTCTGAAAAGGCGTTAGAAACAGTTTGAAGGCGCTCCTGCGCTCGGAAAGCTGTTTTCATACACTCGTTGAAACAAAGTGTGTTTTCCCACTCGGAACAAGTGCATATCACAATACTTTGTTGAAAACTCGTTTCGGACGTGCTTTTACAGTTAAAATGACAAATAGGATGAAAATGTGTTAAAAGCTCGAAAACATGAAAACCCATGCTTAGAAAGTTGTTACATGTCACATATGCTCGAATGCACTCATTTCACTCAAAATCAATGTTCCTTGTAAAACGTTTCCTTTATGCTCTGAAAAGGCGTTAGAACCAGTTTGAAGGCGCTCCTGCGCTAGGAAAGCAGTTTTCATGCACTCGGTGACACAAAGTGTGTTTGCCCACTCTGAACAAGTGTGGGAAAATGACAACCAGGATGAAAATGTGTTAAATGCTCGAAAACATGAAAATCCATGCTTAGCAAGTTGTTCCATGTCACATATGATCGAATACAATCAAAATCAATGTTCCGTGTCAAACGTGTGCTTTATGCTCTGAAAAGGCGTTAGAAACAGTTTGAAGGCGCTCCTGCGCTCGGAAAGCTGTTTTCATACACTCGTTGAAACAAAGTGTGTTTTCCCACTCGGAACAAGTGCATATCACAATACTTTGTTGAAAACTCGTTTCGGACGTGCTTTTACAGTTAAAATGACAAATAGGATGAAAATGTGTTAAAAGCTCGAAAACATGAAAACCCATGCTTAGAAAGTTGTTACATGTCACATATGCTCGAATGCACTCAAAATCAATGTTCCTTGTAAAACGTTTCCTTTATGCTCTGAAAAGGCGTTAGAACCAGTTTGAAGGCGCTCCTGCGCTAGGAAAGCAGTTTTCATGCACTCGGTGACACAAAGTGTGTTTGCCCACTCTGAACAAGTGTGGGAAAATGACAACCAGGATGAAAATGTGTTAAATGCTCGAAAACATGAAAATCCATGCTTAGCAAGTTGTTCCATGTCACATATGATCGAATACAATCAAAATCAATGTTCCGTGTCAAACGTGTGCTTTATGCTCTGAAAAGGCGTTAGAAACAGTTTGAAGGCGCTCCTGCGCTCGGAAAGCTGTTTTCATACACTCGTTGAAACAAAGTGTGTTTTCCCACTCGGAACAAGTGCATATCACAATACTTTGTTGAAAACTCGTTTCGGACGTGCTTTTACAGTTAAAATGACAAATAGGATGAAAATGTGTTAAAAGCTCGAAAACATGAAAACCCATGCTTAGAAAGTTGTTACATGTCACATATGCTCGAATGCACTCATAATCAATGTTCCTTGTAAAACGTTTCCTTTATGCTCTGAAAAGGCGTTAGAACCAGTTTGAAGGCGCTCCTGCGCTAGGAAAGCAGTTTTCATGGACTCGGTGACACAAAGTGTGTTTGCCCACTCGGAACAAGTGCATATCACAATACTTTGTTGAAAACTCGTTTCGGACGTGCTTTTACAGTTAAAATGACAACCAGGATGAAAATGTGTTAAATGCTCGAAAACATGAAAATCCATGCTTAGCAAGTTGTTCCATGTCACATATGGTCGAATGCGCTCATTTCACTTAAAATCAATGTTCCTTGTCAAACGTTTGCTTTATGCTCTGAAAAGGCGTTAGAAACAGTTTGAAGGCGCTCCTGCGCTCGGAAAGCTGTTTTCATACACTCGTTGAAACAAAGTGTGTTTTCCCACTCGGAACAAGTGCATATCACAATACTTTGTTGAAAACTCGTTTCGGACGTGCTTTTACAGTTAAAATGACAAATAGGATGAAAATGTGTTAAAAGCTCGAAAACATGAAAACCCATGCTTAGAAAGTTGTTACATGTCACATATGCTCGAATGCACTCATAATCAATGTTCCTTGTAAAACGTTTCCTTTATGCTCTGAAAAGGCGTTAGAACCAGTTTGAAGGCGCTCCTGCGCTAGGAAAGCAGTTTTCATGGACTCGGTGACACAAAGTGTGTTTGCCCACTCGGAACAAGTGCATATCACAATACTTTGTTGAAAACTCGTTTCGGACGTGCTTTTACAGTTAAAATGACAACCAGGATGAAAATGTGTTAAATGCTCGAAAACATGAAAATCCATGCTTAGCAAGTTGTTCCATGTCACATATGGTCGAATGCGCTCATTTCACTTAAAATCAATGTTCCTTGTCAAACGTGTGCTTTATGCTCTGAAAGGGCGTTAGAAACAGTTTGAAGGCGCTCCTGCGCTCGGAAAGCTGTTTTCATACACTCGTTGAAACAAAGTGTGTTTTCCCACTCGGAACAAGTGCATATCACAATACTTTGTTGAAAACTCGTTTCGGACGTGCTTTTACAGTTAAAATGACAAATAGGATGAAAATGTGTTAAAAGCTCGAAAACATGAAAACCCATGCTTAGAAAGTTGTTACATGTCACATATGCTCGAATGCACTCATTTCACTCAAAATCAATGTTCCTTGTAAAACGTTTCCTTTATGCTCTGAAAAGGCGTTAGAACCAGTTTGAAGGCGCTCCTGCGCTAGGAAAGCAGTTTTCATGCACTCGGTGACACAAAGTGTGTTTGCCCACTCTGAACAAGTGTGGGAAAATGACAACCAGGATGAAAATGTGTTAAATGCTCGAAAACATGAAAATCCATGCTTAGCAAGTTGTTCCATGTCACATATGATCGAATACAATCAAAATCAATGTTCCGTGTCAAACGTGTGCTTTATGCTCTGAAAAGGCGTTAGAAACAGTTTGAAGGCGCTCCTGCGCTCGGAAAGCTGTTTTCATACACTCGTTGAAACAAAGTGTGTTTTCCCACTCGGAACAAGTGCATATCACAATACTTTGTTGAAAACTCGTTTCGGACGTGCTTTTACAGTTAAAATGACAAATAGGATGAAAATGTGTTAAAAGCTCGAAAACATGAAAACCCATGCTTAGAAAGTTGTTACATGTCACATATGCTCGAATGCACTCATAATCAATGTTCCTTGTAAAACGTTTCCTTTATGCTCTGAAAAGGCGTTAGAACCAGTTTGAAGGCGCTCCTGCGCTAGGAAAGCAGTTTTCATGGACTCGGTGACACAAAGTGTGTTTGCCCACTCGGAACAAGTGCATATCACAATACTTTGTTGAAAACTCGTTTCGGACGTGCTTTTACAGTTAAAATGAAAACCAGGATGAAAATGTGTTAAATGCTCGAAAACATGAAAATCCATGCTTAGCAAGTTGTTCCATGTCACATATGGTCGAATGCGCTCATTTCACTTAAAATCAATGTTCCTTGTCAAACGTGTGCTTTATGCTCTGAAAGGGCGTTAGAAACAGTTTGAAGGCGCTCCTGCGCTCGGAAAGCTGTTTTCATACACTCGTTGAAACAAAGTGTGTTTTCCCACTCGGAACAAGTGCATATCACAATACTTTGTTGAAAACTCGTTTCGGACGTGCTTTTACAGTTAAAATGACAAATAGGATGAAAATGTGTTAAAAGCTCGAAAACATGAAAACCCATGCTTAGAAAGTTGTTACATGTCACATATGCTCGAATGCACTCATTTCACTCAAAATCAATGTTCCTTGTAAAACGTTTCCTTTATGCTCTGAAAAGGCGTTAGAACCAGTTTGAAGGCGCTCCTGCGCTAGGAAAGCAGTTTTCATGCACTCGGTGACACAAAGTGTGTTTGCCCACTCTGAACAAGTGTGGGAAAATGACAACCAGGATGAAAATGTGTTAAATGCTCGAAAACATGAAAATCCATGCTTAGCAAGTTGTTCCATGTCACATATGATCGAATACAATCAAAATCAATGTTCCGTGTCAAACGTGTGCTTTATGCTCTGAAAAGGCGTTAGAAACAGTTTGAAGGCGCTCCTGCGCTCGGAAAGCTGTTTTCATACACTCGTTGAAACAAAGTGTGTTTTCCCACTCGGAACAAGTGCATATCACAATACTTTGTTGAAAACTCGTTTCGGACGTGCTTTTACAGTTAAAATGACAAATAGGATGAAAATGTGTTAAAAGCTCGAAAACATGAAAACCCATGCTTAGAAAGTTGTTACATGTCACATATGCTCGAATGCACTCATAATCAATGTTCCTTGTAAAACGTTTCCTTTATGCTCTGAAAAGGCGTTAGAACCAGTTTGAAGGCGCTCCTGCGCTAGGAAAGCAGTTTTCATGGACTCGGTGACACAAAGTGTGTTTGCCCACTCGGAACAAGTGCATATCACAATACTTTGTTGAAAACTCGTTTCGGACGTGCTTTTACAGTTAAAATGACAACCAGGATGAAAATGTGTTAAATGCTCGAAAACATGAAAATCCATGCTTAGCAAGTTGTTCCATGTCACATATGGTCGAATGCGCTCATTTCACTTAAAATCAATGTTCCTTGTCAAACGTTTGCTTTATGCTCTGAAAAGGCGTTAGAAACAGTTTGAAGGCGCTCCTGCGCTCGGAAAGCTGTTTTCATACACTCGTTGAAACAAAGTGTGTTTTCCCACTCGGAACAAGTGCATATCACAATACTTTGTTGAAAACTCGTTTCGGACGTGCTTTTACAGTTAAAATGACAAATAGGATGAAAATGTGTTAAAAGCTCGAAAACATGAAAACCCATGCTTAGAAAGTTGTTACATGTCACATATGCTCGAATGCACTCATAATCAATGTTCCTTGTAAAACGTTTCCTTTATGCTCTGAAAAGGCGTTAGAACCAGTTTGAAGGCGCTCCTGCGCTAGGAAAGCAGTTTTCATGGACTCGGTGACACAAAGTGTGTTTGCCCACTCGGAACAAGTGCATATCACAATACTTTGTTGAAAACTCGTTTCGGACGTGCTTTTACAGTTAAAATGAAAACCAGGATGAAAATGTGTTAAATGCTCGAAAACATGAAAATCCATGCTTAGCAAGTTGTTCCATGTCACATATGGTCGAATGCGCTCATTTCACTTAAAATCAATGTTCCTTGTCAAACGTGTGCTTTATGCTCTGAAAGGGCGTTAGAAACAGTTTGAAGGCGCTCCTGCGCTCGGAAAGCTGTTTTCATACACTCGTTGAAACAAAGTGTGTTTTCCCACTCGGAACAAGTGCATATCACAATACTTTGTTGAAAACTCGTTTCGGACGTGCTTTTACAGTTAAAATGACAAATAGGATGAAAATGTGTTAAAAGCTCGAAAACATGAAAACCCATGCTTAGAAAGTTGTTACATGTCACATATGCTCGAATGCACTCATTTCACTCAAAATCAATGTTCCTTGTAAAACGTTTCCTTTATGCTCTGAAAAGGCGTTAGAACCAGTTTGAAGGCGCTCCTGCGCTAGGAAAGCAGTTTTCATGCACTCGGTGACACAAAGTGTGTTTGCCCACTCTGAACAAGTGTGGGAAAATGACAACCAGGATGAAAATGTGTTAAATGCTCGAAAACATGAAAATCCATGCTTAGCAAGTTGTTCCATGTCACATATGATCGAATACAATCAAAATCAATGTTCCGTGTCAAACGTGTGCTTTATGCTCTGAAAAGGCGTTAGAAACAGTTTGAAGGCGCTCCTGCGCTCGGAAAGCTGTTTTCATACACTCGTTGAAACAAAGTGTGTTTTCCCACTCGGAACAAGTGCATATCACAATACTTTGTTGAAAACTCGTTTCGGACGTGCTTTTACAGTTAAAATGACAAATAGGATGAAAATGCGTTAAAAGCTCGAAAACATGAAAACCCATGCTTAGAAAGTTGTTACATGTCACATATGCTCGAATGCACTCATAATCAATGTTCCTTGTAAAACGTTTCCTTTATGCTCTGAAAAGGCGTTAGAACCAGTTTGAAGGCGCTCCTGCGCTAGGAAAGCAGTTTTCATGGACTCGGTGACACAAAGTGTGTTTGCCCACTCGGAACAAGTGCATATCACAATACTTTGTTGAAAACTCGTTTCGGACGTGCTTTTACAGTTAAAATGACAACCAGGATGAAAATGTGTTAAATGCTCGAAAACATGAAAATCCATGCTTAGCAAGTTGTTCCATGTCACATATGGTCGAATGCGCTCATTTCACTTAAAATCAATGTTCCTTGTCAAACGTTTGCTTTATGCTCTGAAAAGGCGTTAGAAACAGTTTGAAGGCGCTCCTGCGCTCGGAAAGCTGTTTTCATACACTCGTTGAAACAAAGTGTGTTTTCCCACTCGGAACAAGTGCATATCACAATACTTTGTTGAAAACTCGTTTCGGACGTGCTTTTACAGTTAAAATGACAAATAGGATGAAAATGTGTTAAAAGCTCGAAAACATGAAAACCCATGCTTAGAAAGTTGTTACATGTCACATATGCTCGAATGCACTCATTTCACTCAAAATCAATGTTCCTTGTCAAACGTGTGCTTTATGCTCTGAAAGGGCGTTAGAAACAGTTTGAAGGCGCTCCTGCGCTCGGAAAGCTGTTTTCATACACTCGTTGAAACAAAGTGTGTTTTCCCACTCGGAACAAGTGCATATCACAATACTTTGTTGAAAACTCGTTTCGGACGTGCTTTTACAGTTAAAATGACAAATAGGATGAAAATGTGTTAAAAGCTCGAAAACATGAAAACCCATGCTTAGAAAGTTGTTACATGTCACATATGCTCGAATGCACTCATAATCAATGTTCCTTGTAAAACGTTTCCTTTATGCTCTGAAAAGGCGTTAGAACCAGTTTGAAGGCGCTCCTGCGCTAGGAAAGCAGTTTTCATGGACTCGGTGACACAAAGTGTGTTTGCCCACTCGGAACAAGTGCATATCACAATACTTTGTTGAAAACTCGTTTCGGACGTGCTTTTACAGTTAAAATGACAACCAGGATGAAAATGTGTTAAATGCTCGAAAACATGAAAATCCATGCTTAGCAAGTTGTTCCATGTCACATATGGTCGAATGCGCTCATTTCACTTAAAATCAATGTTCCTTGTCAAACGTTTGCTTTATGCTCTGAAAAGGCGTTAGAAACAGTTTGAAGGCGCTCCTGCGCTCGGAAAGCTGTTTTCATACACTCGTTGAAACAAAGTGTGTTTTCCCACTCGGAACAAGTGCATATCACAATACTTTGTTGAAAACTCGTTTCGGACGTGCTTTTACAGTTAAAATGACAAATAGGATGAAAATGTGTTAAAAGCTCGAAAACATGAAAACCCATGCTTAGAAAGTTGTTACATGTCACATATGCTCGAATGCACTCATAATCAATGTTCCTTGTAAAACGTTTCCTTTATGCTCTGAAAAGGCGTTAGAACCAGTTTGAAGGCGCTCCTGCGCTAGGAAAGCAGTTTTCATGGACTCGGTGACACAAAGTGTGTTTGCCCACTCGGAACAAGTGCATATCACAATACTTTGTTGAAAACTCGTTTCGGACGTGCTTTTACAGTTAAAATGAAAACCAGGATGAAAATGTGTTAAATGCTCGAAAACATGAAAATCCATGCTTAGCAAGTTGTTCCATGTCACATATGGTCGAATGCGCTCATTTCACTTAAAATCAATGTTCCTTGTCAAACGTGTGCTTTATGCTCTGAAAGGGCGTTAGAAACAGTTTGAAGGCGCTCCTGCGCTCGGAAAGCTGTTTTCATACACTCGTTGAAACAAAGTGTGTTTTCCCACTCGGAACAAGTGCATATCACAATACTTTGTTGAAAACTCGTTTCGGACGTGCTTTTACAGTTAAAATGACAAATAGGATGAAAATGTGTTAAAAGCTCGAAAACATGAAAACCCATGCTTAGAAAGTTGTTACATGTCACATATGCTCGAATGCACTCATTTCACTCAAAATCAATGTTCCTTGTAAAACGTTTCCTTTATGCTCTGAAAAGGCGTTAGAACCAGTTTGAAGGCGCTCCTGCGCTAGGAAAGCAGTTTTCATGCACTCGGTGACACAAAGTGTGTTTGCCCACTCTGAACAAGTGTGGGAAAATGACAACCAGGATGAAAATGTGTTAAATGCTCGAAAACATGAAAATCCATGCTTAGCAAGTTGTTCCATGTCACATATGATCGAATACAATCAAAATCAATGTTCCGTGTCAAACGTGTGCTTTATGCTCTGAAAATGCGTTAGAAACAGTTTGAAGGCGCTCCTGCGCTCGGAAAGCTGTTTTCATACACTCGTTGAAACAAAGTGTGTTTTCCCACTCGGAACAAGTGCATATCACAATACTTTGTTGAAAACTCGTTTCGGACGTGCTTTTACAGTTAAAATGACAAATAGGATGAAAATGTGTTAAAAGCTCGAAAACGTGAAAACCCATGCTTAGAAAGTTGTTACATGTCACATATGCTCGAATGCACTCATAATCAATGTTCCTTGTAAAACGTTTCCTTTATGCTCTGAAAAGGCGTTAGAACCAGTTTGAAGGCGCTCCTGCGCTAGGAAAGCAGTTTTCATGGACTCGGTGACACAAAGTGTGTTTGCCCACTCGGAACAAGTGCATATCACAATACTTTGTTGAAAACTCGTTTCGGACGTGCTTTTACAGTTAAAATGACAACCAGGATGAAAATGTGTTAAATGCTCGAAAACATGAAAATCCATGCTTAGCAAGTTGTTCCATGTCACATATGGTCGAATGCGCTCATTTCACTTAAAATCAATGTTCCTTGTCAAACGTTTGCTTTATGCTCTGAAAAGGCGTTAGAAACAGTTTGAAGGCGCTCCTGCGCTCGGAAAGCTGTTTTCATACACTCGTTGAAACAAAGTGTGTTTTCCCACTCGGAACAAGTGCATATCACAATACTTTGTTGAAAACTCGTTTCGGACGTGCTTTTACAGTTAAAATGACAAATAGGATGAAAATGTGTTAAAAGCTCGAAAACATGAAAACCCATGCTTAGAAAGTTGTTACATGTCACATATGCTCGAATGCACTCATTTCACTCAAAATCAATGTTCCTTGTCAAACGTGTGCTTTATGCTCTGAAAGGGCGTTAGAAACAGTTTGAAGGCGCTCCTGCGCTCGGAAAGCTGTTTTCATACACTCGTTGAAACAAAGTGTGTTTTCCCACTCGGAACAAGTGCATATCACAATACTTTGTTGAAAACTCGTTTCGGACGTGCTTTTACAGTTAAAATGACAAATAGGATGAAAATGTGTTAAAAGCTCGAAAACATGAAAACCCATGCTTAGAAAGTTGTTACATGTCACATATGCTCGAATGCACTCATAATCAATGTTCCTTGTAAAACGTTTCCTTTATGCTCTGAAAAGGCGTTAGAACCAGTTTGAAGGCGCTCCTGCGCTAGGAAAGCAGTTTTCATGGACTCGGTGACACAAAGTGTGTTTGCCCACTCGGAACAAGTGCATATCACAATACTTTGTTGAAAACTCGTTTCGGACGTGCTTTTACAGTTAAAATGACAACCAGGATGAAAATGTGTTAAATGCTCGAAAACATGAAAATCCATGCTTAGCAAGTTGTTCCATGTCACATATGGTCGAATGCGCTCATTTCACTTAAAATCAATGTTCCTTGTCAAACGTTTGCTTTATGCTCTGAAAAGGCGTTAGAAACAGTTTGAAGGCGCTCCTGCGCTCGGAAAGCTGTTTTCATACACTCGTTGAAACAAAGTGTGTTTTCCCACTCGGAACAAGTGCATATCACAATACTTTGTTGAAAACTCGTTTCGGACGTGCTTTTACAGTTAAAATGACAAATAGGATGAAAATGTGTTAAAAGCTCGAAAACATGAAAACCCATGCTTAGAAAGTTGTTACATGTCACATATGCTCGAATGCACTCATAATCAATGTTCCTTGTAAAACGTTTCCTTTATGCTCTGAAAAGGCGTTAGAACCAGTTTGAAGGCGCTCCTGCGCTAGGAAAGCAGTTTTCATGGACTCGGTGACACAAAGTGTGTTTGCCCACTCGGAACAAGTGCATATCACAATACTTTGTTGAAAACTCGTTTCGGACGTGCTTTTACAGTTAAAATGAAAACCAGGATGAAAATGTGTTAAATGCTCGAAAACATGAAAATCCATGCTTAGCAAGTTGTTCCATGTCACATATGGTCGAATGCGCTCATTTCACTTAAAATCAATGTTCCTTGTCAAACGTGTGCTTTATGCTCTGAAAGGGCGTTAGAAACAGTTTGAAGGCGCTCCTGCGCTCGGAAAGCTGTTTTCATACACTCGTTGAAACAAAGTGTGTTTTCCCACTCGGAACAAGTGCATATCACAATACTTTGTTGAAAACTCGTTTCGGACGTGCTTTTACAGTTAAAATGACAAATAGGATGAAAATGTGTTAAAAGCTCGAAAACATGAAAACCCATGCTTAGAAAGTTGTTACATGTCACATATGCTCGAATGCACTCATTTCACTCAAAATCAATGTTCCTTGTCAAACGTGTGCTTTATGCTCTGAAAGGGCGTTAGAAACAGTTTGAAGGCGCTCCTGCGCTCGGAAAGCTGTTTTCATACACTCGTTGAAACAAAGTGTGTTTTCCCACTCGGAACAAGTGCATATCACAATACTTTGTTGAAAACTCGTTTCGGACGTGCTTTTACAGTTAAAATGACAAATAGGATGAAAATGTGTTAAAAGCTCGAAAACATGAAAACCCATGCTTAGAAAGTTGTTACATGTCACATATGCTCGAATGCACTCATAATCAATGTTCCTTGTAAAACGTTTCCTTTATGCTCTGAAAAGGCGTTAGAACCAGTTTGAAGGCGCTCCTGCGCTAGGAAAGCAGTTTTCATGGACTCGGTGACACAAAGTGTGTTTGCCCACTCGGAACAAGTGCATATCACAATACTTTGTTGAAAACTCGTTTCGGACGTGCTTTTACAGTTAAAATGACAACCAGGATGAAAATGTGTTAAATGCTCGAAAACATGAAAATCCATGCTTAGCAAGTTGTTCCATGTCACATATGGTCGAATGCGCTCATTTCACTTAAAATCAATGTTCCTTGTCAAACGTTTGCTTTATGCTCTGAAAAGGCGTTAGAAACAGTTTGAAGGCGCTCCTGCGCTCGGAAAGCTGTTTTCATACACTCGTTGAAACAAAGTGTGTTTTCCCACTCGGAACAAGTGCATATCACAATACTTTGTTGAAAACTCGTTTCGGACGTGCTTTTACAGTTAAAATGACAAATAGGATGAAAATGTGTTAAAAGCTCGAAAACATGAAAACCCATGCTTAGAAAGTTGTTACATGTCACATATGCTCGAATGCACTCATAATCAATGTTCCTTGTAAAACGTTTCCTTTATGCTCTGAAAAGGCGTTAGAACCAGTTTGAAGGCGCTCCTGCGCTAGGAAAGCAGTTTTCATGGACTCGGTGACACAAAGTGTGTTTGCCCACTCGGAACAAGTGCATATCACAATACTTTGTTGAAAACTCGTTTCGGACGTGCTTTTACAGTTAAAATGACAACCAGGATGAAAATGTGTTAAATGCTCGAAAACATGAAAATCCATGCTTAGCAAGTTGTTCCATGTCACATATGGTCGAATGCGCTCATTTCACTTAAAATCAATGTTCCTTGTCAAACGTTTGCTTTATGCTCTGAAAAGGCGTTAGAAACAGTTTGAAGGCGCTCCTGCGCTCGGAAAGCTGTTTTCATACACTCGTTGAAACAAAGTGTGTTTTCCCACTCGGAACAAGTGCATATCACAATACTTTGTTGAAAACTCGTTTCGGACGTGCTTTTACAGTTAAAATGACAAATAGGATGAAAATGTGTTAAAAGCTCGAAAACATGAAAACCCATGCTTAGAAAGTTGTTACATGTCACATATGCTCGAATGCACTCATAATCAATGTTCCTTGTAAAACGTTTCCTTTATGCTCTGAAAAGGCGTTAGAACCAGTTTGAAGGCGCTCCTGCGCTAGGAAAGCAGTTTTCATGGACTCGGTGACACAAAGTGTGTTTGCCCACTCGGAACAAGTGCATATCACAATACTTTGTTGAAAACTCGTTTCGGACGTGCTTTTACAGTTAAAATGAAAACCAGGATGAAAATGTGTTAAATGCTCGAAAACATGAAAATCCATGCTTAGCAAGTTGTTCCATGTCACATATGGTCGAATGCGCTCATTTCACTTAAAATCAATGTTCCTTGTCAAACGTGTGCTTTATGCTCTGAAAGGGCGTTAGAAACAGTTTGAAGGCGCTCCTGCGCTCGGAAAGCTGTTTTCATACACTCGTTGAAACAAAGTGTGTTTTCCCACTCGGAACAAGTGCATATCACAATACTTTGTTGAAAACTCGTTTCGGACGTGCTTTTACAGTTAAAATGACAAATAGGATGAAAATGTGTTAAAAGCTCGAAAACATGAAAACCCATGCTTAGAAAGTTGTTACATGTCACATATGCTCGAATGCACTCATTTCACTCAAAATCAATGTTCCTTGTAAAACGTTTCCTTTATGCTCTGAAAAGGCGTTAGAACCAGTTTGAAGGCGCTCCTGCGCTAGGAAAGCAGTTTTCATGCACTCGGTGACACAAAGTGTGTTTGCCCACTCTGAACAAGTGTGGGAAAATGACAACCAGGATGAAAATGTGTTAAATGCTCGAAAACATGAAAATCCATGCTTAGCAAGTTGTTCCATGTCACATATGATCGAATACAATCAAAATCAATGTTCCGTGTCAAACGTGTGCTTTATGCTCTGAAAAGGCGTTAGAAACAGTTTGAAGGCGCTCCTGCGCTCGGAAAGCTGTTTTCATACACTCGTTGAAACAAAGTGTGTTTTCCCACTCGGAACAAGTGCATATCACAATACTTTGTTGAAAACTCGTTTCGGACGTGCTTTTACAGTTAAAATGACAAATAGGATGAAAATGCGTTAAAAGCTCGAAAACATGAAAACCCATGCTTAGAAAGTTGTTACATGTCACATATGCTCGAATGCACTCATAATCAATGTTCCTTGTAAAACGTTTCCTTTATGCTCTGAAAAGGCGTTAGAACCAGTTTGAAGGCGCTCCTGCGCTAGGAAAGCAGTTTTCATGGACTCGGTGACACAAAGTGTGTTTGCCCACTCGGAACAAGTGCATATCACAATACTTTGTTGAAAACTCGTTTCGGACGTGCTTTTACAGTTAAAATGACAACCAGGATGAAAATGTGTTAAATGCTCGAAAACATGAAAATCCATGCTTAGCAAGTTGTTCCATGTCACATATGGTCGAATGCGCTCATTTCACTTAAAATCAATGTTCCTTGTCAAACGTTTGCTTTATGCTCTGAAAAGGCGTTAGAAACAGTTTGAAGGCGCTCCTGCGCTCGGAAAGCTGTTTTCATACACTCGTTGAAACAAAGTGTGTTTTCCCACTCGGAACAAGTGCATATCACAATACTTTGTTGAAAACTCGTTTCGGACGTGCTTTTACAGTTAAAATGACAAATAGGATGAAAATGTGTTAAAAGCTCGAAAACATGAAAACCCATGCTTAGAAAGTTGTTACATGTCACATATGCTCGAATGCACTCATTTCACTCAAAATCAATGTTCCTTGTCAAACGTGTGCTTTATGCTCTGAAAGGGCGTTAGAAACAGTTTGAAGGCGCTCCTGCGCTCGGAAAGCTGTTTTCATACACTCGTTGAAACAAAGTGTGTTTTCCCACTCGGAACAAGTGCATATCACAATACTTTGTTGAAAACTCGTTTCGGACGTGCTTTTACAGTTAAAATGACAAATAGGATGAAAATGTGTTAAAAGCTCGAAAACATGAAAACCCATGCTTAGAAAGTTGTTACATGTCACATATGCTCGAATGCACTCATAATCAATGTTCCTTGTAAAACGTTTCCTTTATGCTCTGAAAAGGCGTTAGAACCAGTTTGAAGGCGCTCCTGCGCTAGGAAAGCAGTTTTCATGGACTCGGTGACACAAAGTGTGTTTGCCCACTCGGAACAAGTGCATATCACAATACTTTGTTGAAAACTCGTTTCGGACGTGCTTTTACAGTTAAAATGACAACCAGGATGAAAATGTGTTAAATGCTCGAAAACATGAAAATCCATGCTTAGCAAGTTGTTCCATGTCACATATGGTCGAATGCGCTCATTTCACTTAAAATCAATGTTCCTTGTCAAACGTTTGCTTTATGCTCTGAAAAGGCGTTAGAAACAGTTTGAAGGCGCTCCTGCGCTCGGAAAGCTGTTTTCATACACTCGTTGAAACAAAGTGTGTTTTCCCACTCGGAACAAGTGCATATCACAATACTTTGTTGAAAACTCGTTTCGGACGTGCTTTTACAGTTAAAATGACAAATAGGATGAAAATGTGTTAAAAGCTCGAAAACATGAAAACCCATGCTTAGAAAGTTGTTACATGTCACATATGCTCGAATGCACTCATAATCAATGTTCCTTGTAAAACGTTTCCTTTATGCTCTGAAAAGGCGTTAGAACCAGTTTGAAGGCGCTCCTGCGCTAGGAAAGCAGTTTTCATGGACTCGGTGACACAAAGTGTGTTTGCCCACTCGGAACAAGTGCATATCACAATACTTTGTTGAAAACTCGTTTCGGACGTGCTTTTACAGTTAAAATGAAAACCAGGATGAAAATGTGTTAAATGCTCGAAAACATGAAAATCCATGCTTAGCAAGTTGTTCCATGTCACATATGGTCGAATGCGCTCATTTCACTTAAAATCAATGTTCCTTGTCAAACGTGTGCTTTATGCTCTGAAAGGGCGTTAGAAACAGTTTGAAGGCGCTCCTGCGCTCGGAAAGCTGTTTTCATACACTCGTTGAAACAAAGTGTGTTTTCCCACTCGGAACAAGTGCATATCACAATACTTTGTTGAAAACTCGTTTCGGACGTGCTTTTACAGTTAAAATGACAAATAGGATGAAAATGTGTTAAAAGCTCGAAAACATGAAAACCCATGCTTAGAAAGTTGTTACATGTCACATATGCTCGAATGCACTCATTTCACTCAAAATCAATGTTCCTTGTAAAACGTTTCCTTTATGCTCTGAAAAGGCGTTAGAACCAGTTTGAAGGCGCTCCTGCGCTAGGAAAGCAGTTTTCATGCACTCGGTGACACAAAGTGTGTTTGCCCACTCTGAACAAGTGTGGGAAAATGACAACCAGGATGAAAATGTGTTAAATGCTCGAAAACATGAAAATCCATGCTTAGCAAGTTGTTCCATGTCACATATGATCGAATACAATCAAAATCAATGTTCCGTGTCAAACGTGTGCTTTATGCTCTGAAAATGCGTTAGAAACAGTTTGAAGGCGCTCCTGCGCTCGGAAAGCTGTTTTCATACACTCGTTGAAACAAAGTGTGTTTTCCCACTCGGAACAAGTGCATATCACAATACTTTGTTGAAAACTCGTTTCGGACGTGCTTTTACAGTTAAAATGACAAATAGGATGAAAATGTGTTAAAAGCTCGAAAACGTGAAAACCCATGCTTAGAAAGTTGTTACATGTCACATATGCTCGAATGCACTCATAATCAATGTTCCTTGTAAAACGTTTCCTTTATGCTCTGAAAAGGCGTTAGAACCAGTTTGAAGGCGCTCCTGCGCTAGGAAAGCAGTTTTCATGGACTCGGTGACACAAAGTGTGTTTGCCCACTCGGAACAAGTGCATATCACAATACTTTGTTGAAAACTCGTTTCGGACGTGCTTTTACAGTTAAAATGACAACCAGGATGAAAATGTGTTAAATGCTCGAAAACATGAAAATCCATGCTTAGCAAGTTGTTCCATGTCACATATGGTCGAATGCGCTCATTTCACTTAAAATCAATGTTCCTTGTCAAACGTTTGCTTTATGCTCTGAAAAGGCGTTAGAAACAGTTTGAAGGCGCTCCTGCGCTCGGAAAGCTGTTTTCATACACTCGTTGAAACAAAGTGTGTTTTCCCACTCGGAACAAGTGCATATCACAATACTTTGTTGAAAACTCGTTTCGGACGTGCTTTTACAGTTAAAATGACAAATAGGATGAAAATGTGTTAAAAGCTCGAAAACATGAAAACCCATGCTTAGAAAGTTGTTACATGTCACATATGCTCGAATGCACTCATTTCACTCAAAATCAATGTTCCTTGTCAAACGTGTGCTTTATGCTCTGAAAGGGCGTTAGAAACAGTTTGAAGGCGCTCCTGCGCTCGGAAAGCTGTTTTCATACACTCGTTGAAACAAAGTGTGTTTTCCCACTCGGAACAAGTGCATATCACAATACTTTGTTGAAAACTCGTTTCGGACGTGCTTTTACAGTTAAAATGACAAATAGGATGAAAATGTGTTAAAAGCTCGAAAACATGAAAACCCATGCTTAGAAAGTTGTTACATGTCACATATGCTCGAATGCACTCATAATCAATGTTCCTTGTAAAACGTTTCCTTTATGCTCTGAAAAGGCGTTAGAACCAGTTTGAAGGCGCTCCTGCGCTAGGAAAGCAGTTTTCATGGACTCGGTGACACAAAGTGTGTTTGCCCACTCGGAACAAGTGCATATCACAATACTTTGTTGAAAACTCGTTTCGGACGTGCTTTTACAGTTAAAATGACAACCAGGATGAAAATGTGTTAAATGCTCGAAAACATGAAAATCCATGCTTAGCAAGTTGTTCCATGTCACATATGGTCGAATGCGCTCATTTCACTTAAAATCAATGTTCCTTGTCAAACGTTTGCTTTATGCTCTGAAAAGGCGTTAGAAACAGTTTGAAGGCGCTCCTGCGCTCGGAAAGCTGTTTTCATACACTCGTTGAAACAAAGTGTGTTTTCCCACTCGGAACAAGTGCATATCACAATACTTTGTTGAAAACTCGTTTCGGACGTGCTTTTACAGTTAAAATGACAAATAGGATGAAAATGTGTTAAAAGCTCGAAAACATGAAAACCCATGCTTAGAAAGTTGTTACATGTCACATATGCTCGAATGCACTCATAATCAATGTTCCTTGTAAAACGTTTCCTTTATGCTCTGAAAAGGCGTTAGAACCAGTTTGAAGGCGCTCCTGCGCTAGGAAAGCAGTTTTCATGGACTCGGTGACACAAAGTGTGTTTGCCCACTCGGAACAAGTGCATATCACAATACTTTGTTGAAAACTCGTTTCGGACGTGCTTTTACAGTTAAAATGAAAACCAGGATGAAAATGTGTTAAATGCTCGAAAACATGAAAATCCATGCTTAGCAAGTTGTTCCATGTCACATATGGTCGAATGCGCTCATTTCACTTAAAATCAATGTTCCTTGTCAAACGTGTGCTTTATGCTCTGAAAGGGCGTTAGAAACAGTTTGAAGGCGCTCCTGCGCTCGGAAAGCTGTTTTCATACACTCGTTGAAACAAAGTGTGTTTTCCCACTCGGAACAAGTGCATATCACAATACTTTGTTGAAAACTCGTTTCGGACGTGCTTTTACAGTTAAAATGACAAATAGGATGAAAATGTGTTAAAAGCTCGAAAACATGAAAACCCATGCTTAGAAAGTTGTTACATGTCACATATGCTCGAATGCACTCATTTCACTCAAAATCAATGTTCCTTGTCAAACGTGTGCTTTATGCTCTGAAAGGGCGTTAGAAACAGTTTGAAGGCGCTCCTGCGCTCGGAAAGCTGTTTTCATACACTCGTTGAAACAAAGTGTGTTTTCCCACTCGGAACAAGTGCATATCACAATACTTTGTTGAAAACTCGTTTCGGACGTGCTTTTACAGTTAAAATGACAAATAGGATGAAAATGTGTTAAAAGCTCGAAAACATGAAAACCCATGCTTAGAAAGTTGTTACATGTCACATATGCTCGAATGCACTCATAATCAATGTTCCTTGTAAAACGTTTCCTTTATGCTCTGAAAAGGCGTTAGAACCAGTTTGAAGGCGCTCCTGCGCTAGGAAAGCAGTTTTCATGGACTCGGTGACACAAAGTGTGTTTGCCCACTCGGAACAAGTGCATATCACAATACTTTGTTGAAAACTCGTTTCGGACGTGCTTTTACAGTTAAAATGACAACCAGGATGAAAATGTGTTAAATGCTCGAAAACATGAAAATCCATGCTTAGCAAGTTGTTCCATGTCACATATGGTCGAATGCGCTCATTTCACTTAAAATCAATGTTCCTTGTCAAACGTTTGCTTTATGCTCTGAAAAGGCGTTAGAAACAGTTTGAAGGCGCTCCTGCGCTCGGAAAGCTGTTTTCATACACTCGTTGAAACAAAGTGTGTTTTCCCACTCGGAACAAGTGCATATCACAATACTTTGTTGAAAACTCGTTTCGGACGTGCTTTTACAGTTAAAATGACAAATAGGATGAAAATGTGTTAAAAGCTCGAAAACATGAAAACCCATGCTTAGAAAGTTGTTACATGTCACATATGCTCGAATGCACTCATAATCAATGTTCCTTGTAAAACGTTTCCTTTATGCTCTGAAAAGGCGTTAGAACCAGTTTGAAGGCGCTCCTGCGCTAGGAAAGCAGTTTTCATGGACTCGGTGACACAAAGTGTGTTTGCCCACTCGGAACAAGTGCATATCACAATACTTTGTTGAAAACTCGTTTCGGACGTGCTTTTACAGTTAAAATGAAAACCAGGATGAAAATGTGTTAAATGCTCGAAAACATGAAAATCCATGCTTAGCAAGTTGTTCCATGTCACATATGGTCGAATGCGCTCATTTCACTTAAAATCAATGTTCCTTGTCAAACGTGTGCTTTATGCTCTGAAAGGGCGTTAGAAACAGTTTGAAGGCGCTCCTGCGCTCGGAAAGCTGTTTTCATACACTCGTTGAAACAAAGTGTGTTTTCCCACTCGGAACAAGTGCATATCACAATACTTTGTTGAAAACTCGTTTCGGACGTGCTTTTACAGTTAAAATGACAAATAGGATGAAAATGTGTTAAAAGCTCGAAAACATGAAAACCCATGCTTAGAAAGTTGTTACATGTCACATATGCTCGAATGCACTCATTTCACTCAAAATCAATGTTCCTTGTAAAACGTTTCCTTTATGCTCTGAAAAGGCGTTAGAACCAGTTTGAAGGCGCTCCTGCGCTAGGAAAGCAGTTTTCATGCACTCGGTGACACAAAGTGTGTTTGCCCACTCTGAACAAGTGTGGGAAAATGACAACCAGGATGAAAATGTGTTAAATGCTCGAAAACATGAAAATCCATGCTTAGCAAGTTGTTCCATGTCACATATGATCGAATACAATCAAAATCAATGTTCCGTGTCAAACGTGTGCTTTATGCTCTGAAAATGCGTTAGAAACAGTTTGAAGGCGCTCCTGCGCTCGGAAAGCTGTTTTCATACACTCGTTGAAACAAAGTGTGTTTTCCCACTCGGAACAAGTGCATATCACAATACTTTGTTGAAAACTCGTTTCGGACGTGCTTTTACAGTTAAAATGACAAATAGGATGAAAATGTGTTAAAAGCTCGAAAACGTGAAAACCCATGCTTAGAAAGTTGTTACATGTCACATATGCTCGAATGCACTCATAATCAATGTTCCTTGTAAAACGTTTCCTTTATGCTCTGAAAAGGCGTTAGAACCAGTTTGAAGGCGCTCCTGCGCTAGGAAAGCAGTTTTCATGGACTCGGTGACACAAAGTGTGTTTGCCCACTCGGAACAAGTGCATATCACAATACTTTGTTGAAAACTCGTTTCGGACGTGCTTTTACAGTTAAAATGACAACCAGGATGAAAATGTGTTAAATGCTCGAAAACATGAAAATCCATGCTTAGCAAGTTGTTCCATGTCACATATGGTCGAATGCGCTCATTTCACTTAAAATCAATGTTCCTTGTCAAACGTTTGCTTTATGCTCTGAAAAGGCGTTAGAAACAGTTTGAAGGCGCTCCTGCGCTCGGAAAGCTGTTTTCATACACTCGTTGAAACAAAGTGTGTTTTCCCACTCGGAACAAGTGCATATCACAATACTTTGTTGAAAACTCGTTTCGGACGTGCTTTTACAGTTAAAATGACAAATAGGATGAAAATGTGTTAAAAGCTCGAAAACATGAAAACCCATGCTTAGAAAGTTGTTACATGTCACATATGCTCGAATGCACTCATTTCACTCAAAATCAATGTTCCTTGTCAAACGTGTGCTTTATGCTCTGAAAGGGCGTTAGAAACAGTTTGAAGGCGCTCCTGCGCTCGGAAAGCTGTTTTCATACACTCGTTGAAACAAAGTGTGTTTTCCCACTCGGAACAAGTGCATATCACAATACTTTGTTGAAAACTCGTTTCGGACGTGCTTTTACAGTTAAAATGACAAATAGGATGAAAATGTGTTAAAAGCTCGAAAACATGAAAACCCATGCTTAGAAAGTTGTTACATGTCACATATGCTCGAATGCACTCATAATCAATGTTCCTTGTAAAACGTTTCCTTTATGCTCTGAAAAGGCGTTAGAACCAGTTTGAAGGCGCTCCTGCGCTAGGAAAGCAGTTTTCATGGACTCGGTGACACAAAGTGTGTTTGCCCACTCGGAACAAGTGCATATCACAATACTTTGTTGAAAACTCGTTTCGGACGTGCTTTTACAGTTAAAATGACAACCAGGATGAAAATGTGTTAAATGCTCGAAAACATGAAAATCCATGCTTAGCAAGTTGTTCCATGTCACATATGGTCGAATGCGCTCATTTCACTTAAAATCAATGTTCCTTGTCAAACGTTTGCTTTATGCTCTGAAAAGGCGTTAGAAACAGTTTGAAGGCGCTCCTGCGCTCGGAAAGCTGTTTTCATACACTCGTTGAAACAAAGTGTGTTTTCCCACTCGGAACAAGTGCATATCACAATACTTTGTTGAAAACTCGTTTCGGACGTGCTTTTACAGTTAAAATGACAAATAGGATGAAAATGTGTTAAAAGCTCGAAAACATGAAAACCCATGCTTAGAAAGTTGTTACATGTCACATATGCTCGAATGCACTCATAATCAATGTTCCTTGTAAAACGTTTCCTTTATGCTCTGAAAAGGCGTTAGAACCAGTTTGAAGGCGCTCCTGCGCTAGGAAAGCAGTTTTCATGGACTCGGTGACACAAAGTGTGTTTGCCCACTCGGAACAAGTGCATATCACAATACTTTGTTGAAAACTCGTTTCGGACGTGCTTTTACAGTTAAAATGAAAACCAGGATGAAAATGTGTTAAATGCTCGAAAACATGAAAATCCATGCTTAGCAAGTTGTTCCATGTCACATATGGTCGAATGCGCTCATTTCACTTAAAATCAATGTTCCTTGTCAAACGTGTGCTTTATGCTCTGAAAGGGCGTTAGAAACAGTTTGAAGGCGCTCCTGCGCTCGGAAAGCTGTTTTCATACACTCGTTGAAACAAAGTGTGTTTTCCCACTCGGAACAAGTGCATATCACAATACTTTGTTGAAAACTCGTTTCGGACGTGCTTTTACAGTTAAAATGACAAATAGGATGAAAATGTGTTAAAAGCTCGAAAACATGAAAACCCATGCTTAGAAAGTTGTTACATGTCACATATGCTCGAATGCACTCATTTCACTCAAAATCAATGTTCCTTGTAAAACGTTTCCTTTATGCTCTGAAAAGGCGTTAGAACCAGTTTGAAGGCGCTCCTGCGCTAGGAAAGCAGTTTTCATGCACTCGGTGACACAAAGTGTGTTTGCCCACTCTGAACAAGTGTGGGAAAATGACAACCAGGATGAAAATGTGTTAAATGCTCGAAAACATGAAAATCCATGCTTAGCAAGTTGTTCCATGTCACATATGATCGAATACAATCAAAATCAATGTTCCGTGTCAAACGTGTGCTTTATGCTCTGAAAATGCGTTAGAAACAGTTTGAAGGCGCTCCTGCGCTCGGAAAGCTGTTTTCATACACTCGTTGAAACAAAGTGTGTTTTCCCACTCGGAACAAGTGCATATCACAATACTTTGTTGAAAACTCGTTTCGGACGTGCTTTTACAGTTAAAATGACAAATAGGATGAAAATGTGTTAAAAGCTCGAAAACGTGAAAACCCATGCTTAGAAAGTTGTTACATGTCACATATGCTCGAATGCACTCATAATCAATGTTCCTTGTAAAACGTTTCCTTTATGCTCTGAAAAGGCGTTAGAACCAGTTTGAAGGCGCTCCTGCGCTAGGAAAGCAGTTTTCATGGACTCGGTGACACAAAGTGTGTTTGCCCACTCGGAACAAGTGCATATCACAATACTTTGTTGAAAACTCGTTTCGGACGTGCTTTTACAGTTAAAATGACAACCAGGATGAAAATGTGTTAAATGCTCGAAAACATGAAAATCCATGCTTAGCAAGTTGTTCCATGTCACATATGGTCGAATGCGCTCATTTCACTTAAAATCAATGTTCCTTGTCAAACGTGTGCTTTATGCTCTGAAAGGGCGTTAGAAACAGTTTGAAGGCGCTCCTGCGCTCGGAAAGCTGTTTTCATACACTCGTTGAAACAAAGTGTGTTTTCCCACTCGGAACAAGTGCATATCACAATACTTTGTTGAAAACTCGTTTCGGACGTGCTTTTACAGTTAAAATGACAAATAGGATGAAAATGTGTTAAAAGCTCGAAAACATGAAAACCCATGCTTAGAAAGTTGTTACATGTCACATATGCTCGAATGCACTCATTTCACTCAAAATCAATGTTCCTTGTCAAACGTGTGCTTTATGCTCTGAAAGGGCGTTAGAAACAGTTTGAAGGCGCTCCTGCGCTCGGAAAGCTGTTTTCATACACTCGTTGAAACAAAGTGTGTTTTCCCACTCGGAACAAGTGCATATCACAATACTTTGTTGAAAACTCGTTTCGGACGTGCTTTTACAGTTAAAATGACAAATAGGATGAAAATGTGTTAAAAGCTCGAAAACATGAAAACCCATGCTTAGAAAGTTGTTACATGTCACATATGCTCGAATGCACTCATAATCAATGTTCCTTGTAAAACGTTTCCTTTATGCTCTGAAAAGGCGTTAGAACCAGTTTGAAGGCGCTCCTGCGCTAGGAAAGCAGTTTTCATGGACTCGGTGACACAAAGTGTGTTTGCCCACTCGGAACAAGTGCATATCACAATACTTTGTTGAAAACTCGTTTCGGACGTGCTTTTACAGTTAAAATGACAACCAGGATGAAAATGTGTTAAATGCTCGAAAACATGAAAATCCATGCTTAGCAAGTTGTTCCATGTCACATATGGTCGAATGCGCTCATTTCACTTAAAATCAATGTTCCTTGTCAAACGTTTGCTTTATGCTCTGAAAAGGCGTTAGAAACAGTTTGAAGGCGCTCCTGCGCTCGGAAAGCTGTTTTCATACACTCGTTGAAACAAAGTGTGTTTTCCCACTCGGAACAAGTGCATATCACAATACTTTGTTGAAAACTCGTTTCGGACGTGCTTTTACAGTTAAAATGACAAATAGGATGAAAATGTGTTAAAAGCTCGAAAACATGAAAACCCATGCTTAGAAAGTTGTTACATGTCACATATGCTCGAATGCACTCATAATCAATGTTCCTTGTAAAACGTTTCCTTTATGCTCTGAAAAGGCGTTAGAACCAGTTTGAAGGCGCTCCTGCGCTAGGAAAGCAGTTTTCATGGACTCGGTGACACAAAGTGTGTTTGCCCACTCGGAACAAGTGCATATCACAATACTTTGTTGAAAACTCGTTTCGGACGTGCTTTTACAGTTAAAATGAAAACCAGGATGAAAATGTGTTAAATGCTCGAAAACATGAAAATCCATGCTTAGCAAGTTGTTCCATGTCACATATGGTCGAATGCGCTCATTTCACTTAAAATCAATGTTCCTTGTCAAACGTGTGCTTTATGCTCTGAAAGGGCGTTAGAAACAGTTTGAAGGCGCTCCTGCGCTCGGAAAGCTGTTTTCATACACTCGTTGAAACAAAGTGTGTTTTCCCACTCGGAACAAGTGCATATCACAATACTTTGTTGAAAACTCGTTTCGGACGTGCTTTTACAGTTAAAATGACAAATAGGATGAAAATGTGTTAAAAGCTCGAAAACATGAAAACCCATGCTTAGAAAGTTGTTACATGTCACATATGCTCGAATGCACTCATTTCACTCAAAATCAATGTTCCTTGTAAAACGTTTCCTTTATGCTCTGAAAAGGCGTTAGAACCAGTTTGAAGGCGCTCCTGCGCTAGGAAAGCAGTTTTCATGCACTCGGTGACACAAAGTGTGTTTGCCCACTCTGAACAAGTGTGGGAAAATGACAACCAGGATGAAAATGTGTTAAATGCTCGAAAACATGAAAATCCATGCTTAGCAAGTTGTTCCATGTCACATATGATCGAATACAATCAAAATCAATGTTCCGTGTCAAACGTGTGCTTTATGCTCTGAAAATGCGTTAGAAACAGTTTGAAGGCGCTCCTGCGCTCGGAAAGCTGTTTTCATACACTCGTTGAAACAAAGTGTGTTTTCCCACTCGGAACAAGTGCATATCACAATACTTTGTTGAAAACTCGTTTCGGACGTGCTTTTACAGTTAAAATGACAAATAGGATGAAAATGTGTTAAAAGCTCGAAAACGTGAAAACCCATGCTTAGAAAGTTGTTACATGTCACATATGCTCGAATGCACTCATAATCAATGTTCCTTGTAAAACGTTTCCTTTATGCTCTGAAAAGGCGTTAGAACCAGTTTGAAGGCGCTCCTGCGCTAGGAAAGCAGTTTTCATGGACTCGGTGACACAAAGTGTGTTTGCCCACTCGGAACAAGTGCATATCACAATACTTTGTTGAAAACTCGTTTCGGACGTGCTTTTACAGTTAAAATGACAACCAGGATGAAAATGTGTTAAATGCTCGAAAACATGAAAATCCATGCTTAGCAAGTTGTTCCATGTCACATATGGTCGAATGCGCTCATTTCACTTAAAATCAATGTTCCTTGTCAAACGTTTGCTTTATGCTCTGAAAAGGCGTTAGAAACAGTTTGAAGGCGCTCCTGCGCTCGGAAAGCTGTTTTCATACACTCGTTGAAACAAAGTGTGTTTTCCCACTCGGAACAAGTGCATATCACAATACTTTGTTGAAAACTCGTTTCGGACGTGCTTTTACAGTTAAAATGACAAATAGGATGAAAATGTGTTAAAAGCTCGAAAACATGAAAACCCATGCTTAGAAAGTTGTTACATGTCACATATGCTCGAATGCACTCATTTCACTCAAAATCAATGTTCCTTGTCAAACGTGTGCTTTATGCTCTGAAAGGGCGTTAGAAACAGTTTGAAGGCGCTCCTGCGCTCGGAAAGCTGTTTTCATACACTCGTTGAAACAAAGTGTGTTTTCCCACTCGGAACAAGTGCATATCACAATACTTTGTTGAAAACTCGTTTCGGACGTGCTTTTACAGTTAAAATGACAAATAGGATGAAAATGTGTTAAAAGCTCGAAAACATGAAAACCCATGCTTAGAAAGTTGTTACATGTCACATATGCTCGAATGCACTCATAATCAATGTTCCTTGTAAAACGTTTCCTTTATGCTCTGAAAAGGCGTTAGAACCAGTTTGAAGGCGCTCCTGCGCTAGGAAAGCAGTTTTCATGGACTCGGTGACACAAAGTGTGTTTGCCCACTCGGAACAAGTGCATATCACAATACTTTGTTGAAAACTCGTTTCGGACGTGCTTTTACAGTTAAAATGAAAACCAGGATGAAAATGTGTTAAATGCTCGAAAACATGAAAATCCATGCTTAGCAAGTTGTTCCATGTCACATATGGTCGAATGCGCTCATTTCACTTAAAATCAATGTTCCTTGTCAAACGTGTGCTTTATGCTCTGAAAGGGCGTTAGAAACAGTTTGAAGGCGCTCCTGCGCTCGGAAAGCTGTTTTCATACACTCGTTGAAACAAAGTGTGTTTTCCCACTCGGAACAAGTGCATATCACAATACTTTGTTGAAAACTCGTTTCGGACGTGCTTTTACAGTTAAAATGACAAATAGGATGAAAATGTGTTAAAAGCTCGAAAACATGAAAACCCATGCTTAGAAAGTTGTTACATGTCACATATGCTCGAATGCACTCATTTCACTCAAAATCAATGTTCCTTGTAAAACGTTTCCTTTATGCTCTGAAAAGGCGTTAGAACCAGTTTGAAGGCGCTCCTGCGCTAGGAAAGCAGTTTTCATGCACTCGGTGACACAAAGTGTGTTTGCCCACTCTGAACAAGTGTGGGAAAATGACAACCAGGATGAAAATGTGTTAAATGCTCGAAAACATGAAAATCCATGCTTAGCAAGTTGTTCCATGTCACATATGATCGAATACAATCAAAATCAATGTTCCGTGTCAAACGTGTGCTTTATGCTCTGAAAAGGCGTTAGAAACAGTTTGAAGGCGCTCCTGCGCTCGGAAAGCTGTTTTCATACACTCGTTGAAACAAAGTGTGTTTTCCCACTCGGAACAAGTGCATATCACAATACTTTGTTGAAAACTCGTTTCGGACGTGCTTTTACAGTTAAAATGACAAATAGGATGAAAATGTGTTAAAAGCTCGAAAACGTGAAAACCCATGCTTAGAAAGTTGTTACATGTCACATATGCTCGAATGCACTCATAATCAATGTTCCTTGTAAAACGTTTCCTTTATGCTCTGAAAAGGCGTTAGAACCAGTTTGAAGGCGCTCCTGCGCTAGGAAAGCAGTTTTCATGGACTCGGTGACACAAAGTGTGTTTGCCCACTCGGAACAAGTGCATATCACAATACTTTGTTGAAAACTCGTTTCGGACGTGCTTTTACAGTTAAAATGACAACCAGGATGAAAATGTGTTAAATGCTCGAAAACATGAAAATCCATGCTTAGCAAGTTGTTCCATGTCACATATGGTCGAATGCGCTCATTTCACTTAAAATCAATGTTCCTTGTCAAACGTGTGCTTTATGCTCTGAAAGGGCGTTAGAAACAGTTTGAAGGCGCTCCTGCGCTCGGAAAGCTGTTTTCATACACTCGTTGAAACAAAGTGTGTTTTCCCACTCGGAACAAGTGCATATCACAATACTTTGTTGAAAACTCGTTTCGGACGTGCTTTTACAGTTAAAATGACAAATAGGATGAAAATGTGTTAAAAGCTCGAAAACATGAAAACCCATGCTTAGAAAGTTGTTACATGTCACATATGCTCGAATGCACTCATTTCACTCAAAATCAATGTTCCTTGTAAAACGTTTCCTTTATGCTCTGAAAAGGCGTTAGAACCAGTTTGAAGGCGCTCCTGCGCTAGGAAAGCAGTTTTCATGCACTCGGTGACACAAAGTGTGTTTGCCCACTCTGAACAAGTGTGGGAAAATGACAACCAGGATGAAAATGTGTTAAATGCTCGAAAACATGAAAATCCATGCTTAGCAAGTTGTTCCATGTCACATATGATCGAATACAATCAAAATCAATGTTCCGTGTCAAACGTGTGCTTTATGCTCTGAAAAGGCGTTAGAAACAGTTTGAAGGCGCTCCTGCGCTCGGAAAGCTGTTTTCATACACTCGTTGAAACAAAGTGTGTTTTCCCACTCGGAACAAGTGCATATCACAATACTTTGTTGAAAACTCGTTTCGGACGTGCTTTTACAGTTAAAATGACAAATAGGATGAAAATGTGTTAAAAGCTCGAAAACATGAAAACCCATGCTTAGAAAGTTGTTACATGTCACATATGCTCGAATGCACTCATAATCAATGTTCCTTGTAAAACGTTTCCTTTATGCTCTGAAAAGGCGTTAGAACCAGTTTGAAGGCGCTCCTGCGCTAGGAAAGCAGTTTTCATGGACTCGGTGACACAAAGTGTGTTTGCCCACTCGGAACAAGTGCATATCACAATACTTTGTTGAAAACTCGTTTCGGACGTGCTTTTACAGTTAAAATGAAAACCAGGATGAAAATGTGTTAAATGCTCGAAAACATGAAAATCCATGCTTAGCAAGTTGTTCCATGTCACATATGGTCGAATGCGCTCATTTCACTTAAAATCAATGTTCCTTGTCAAACGTGTGCTTTATGCTCTGAAAGGGCGTTAGAAACAGTTTGAAGGCGCTCCTGCGCTCGGAAAGCTGTTTTCATACACTCGTTGAAACAAAGTGTGTTTTCCCACTCGGAACAAGTGCATATCACAATACTTTGTTGAAAACTCGTTTCGGACGTGCTTTTACAGTTAAAATGACAAATAGGATGAAAATGTGTTAAAAGCTCGAAAACATGAAAACCCATGCTTAGAAAGTTGTTACATGTCACATATGCTCGAATGCACTCATTTCACTCAAAATCAATGTTCCTTGTAAAACGTTTCCTTTATGCTCTGAAAAGGCGTTAGAACCAGTTTGAAGGCGCTCCTGCGCTAGGAAAGCAGTTTTCATGCACTCGGTGACACAAAGTGTGTTTGCCCACTCTGAACAAGTGTGGGAAAATGACAACCAGGATGAAAATGTGTTAAATGCTCGAAAACATGAAAATCCATGCTTAGCAAGTTGTTCCATGTCACATATGATCGAATACAATCAAAATCAATGTTCCGTGTCAAACGTGTGCTTTATGCTCTGAAAATGCGTTAGAAACAGTTTGAAGGCGCTCCTGCGCTCGGAAAGCTGTTTTCATACACTCGTTGAAACAAAGTGTGTTTTCCCACTCGGAACAAGTGCATATCACAATACTTTGTTGAAAACTCGTTTCGGACGTGCTTTTACAGTTAAAATGACAAATAGGATGAAAATGTGTTAAAAGCTCGAAAACGTGAAAACCCATGCTTAGAAAGTTGTTACATGTCACATATGCTCGAATGCACTCATAATCAATGTTCCTTGTAAAACGTTTCCTTTATGCTCTGAAAAGGCGTTAGAACCAGTTTGAAGGCGCTCCTGCGCTAGGAAAGCAGTTTTCATGGACTCGGTGACACAAAGTGTGTTTGCCCACTCGGAACAAGTGCATATCACAATACTTTGTTGAAAACTCGTTTCGGACGTGCTTTTACAGTTAAAATGACAACCAGGATGAAAATGTGTTAAATGCTCGAAAACATGAAAATCCATGCTTAGCAAGTTGTTCCATGTCACATATGGTCGAATGCGCTCATTTCACTTAAAATCAATGTTCCTTGTCAAACGTTTGCTTTATGCTCTGAAAAGGCGTTAGAAACAGTTTGAAGGCGCTCCTGCGCTCGGAAAGCTGTTTTCATACACTCGTTGAAACAAAGTGTGTTTTCCCACTCGGAACAAGTGCATATCACAATACTTTGTTGAAAACTCGTTTCGGACGTGCTTTTACAGTTAAAATGACAAATAGGATGAAAATGTGTTAAAAGCTCGAAAACATGAAAACCCATGCTTAGAAAGTTGTTACATGTCACATATGCTCGAATGCACTCATTTCACTCAAAATCAATGTTCCTTGTCAAACGTGTGCTTTATGCTCTGAAAGGGCGTTAGAAACAGTTTGAAGGCGCTCCTGCGCTCGGAAAGCTGTTTTCATACACTCGTTGAAACAAAGTGTGTTTTCCCACTCGGAACAAGTGCATATCACAATACTTTGTTGAAAACTCGTTTCGGACGTGCTTTTACAGTTAAAATGACAAATAGGATGAAAATGTGTTAAAAGCTCGAAAACATGAAAACCCATGCTTAGAAAGTTGTTACATGTCACATATGCTCGAATGCACTCATAATCAATGTTCCTTGTAAAAACGTTTCCTTTATGCTCTGAAAAGGCGTTAGAACCAGTTTGAAGGCGCTCCTGCGCTAGGAAAGCAGTTTTCATGGAC